>NW_024609846.1:21339296-21939160 GCF_016920785.2 Ixodes scapularis
AGAACTATATGCCACCAAAGTATCATCTGAGTTAATATCAAAGGTAACTGATGGCATTTTAGAGGAAGTTACTGGGTGGCAGAATAGAGCACTTGATAGTGTACATCCTATAATGTAGATTGTATTCATGTTAAGGCAAGAGACAATCATATAATAATAAATAAAGCAGTTTATCTAGGTATTGGCGTGAATATAGAAGGCAAGAAGGAACTATTAGGTATTTGGATAGGCAAGAATGAAGGATCTAAATTTTGGATGCAAGTAGTAACAGAACTGAAGGAATCGTGGTGTAGAACAAATATATGTTGCGTGTGTTGATGGTCTTAAAGGTTTTCCAGAAGCAATAAATAGCATTTTCCCCAAAACCACAGTACAACTGTGTGTTGTTCATATGGTAAGAAACTCTGTAAAATACGTATCATATAAAGATTTAAAATTGGTAACAGCTGATTTAAAGGCAGTTTATTCTGCAATAAATGAAGCAGAGGGATTAAGAGAATTACAAAATTTGGCTAAAAAATGGGATGAAAAATATCCAGTTATTTTTGATATATGGCAGAGAAATTGGTCTGGAATAGCTCCGTTCTTTAGCTTTCCGGAAGACATTAGAAAGGCGATTTACACTACTAATGCTATTGAATCAACTAACCGTCAAATTCGTAAAATTATAAAAAATAAGGGGTATTTCCAGATGATAAATCGATTCAGAAAATAATCTTTTTAGCATTGACAAATGCTTCTAAAAGTGGACAATGCCTATTAAGAATTGGGCCATGGTTTTAAATCAATTTGCTATACTGTGTGATACTAATTTACAAAATTGGGCAAATGGAGAAATCGTACTTACACAAAAAATCTGACAGACCCTGGTACTACATAATAATATTTTTTCCATGGCTCTTCATAACGCGAGTTTCGTATTAAGATGCCTAAATTATGGTTAATGAATATGCTATAATGCTTATCCTTTCAAGGTTTGTAAGATGTGTGACAAGTTTTACATTTTAATAGTTATAGTCAAAAAAGACAATTTACTAAAAATTTATGCAGTTTTAAGTACATTTTATAACAACAACAATATTACTAATATCCTCGTAACCCAGTTACTATCAGCTATTCAGTTCCTTTATTAATACGAAACTCGCGTTTCATATTGAAGATTTAGAACTCTTCAAAAAAATATTATCGATAGATGGGAAGTTGGTTATTCAAGCACTCAATATAGACTCTCTTATATATCACGATATTATAGGTAATGGGAAATATGATTCTTTTTTTGAAGCATTATATAATTACTTAAATGATATAGCTTAAGCAGGTAAGGTAGTTACTTTTTGTAATACGTGATAAGCAGCATCAAAAAATATGTAAAGTTACTAGTATCTTTTCTAATTTGATGTTTAATTTTAAAACAATAATGTTCTATAGGATTAAGATCAGGACTGTAAGTAGGAAGGAATAAAATACTTGCCCCTACCGATTCAATTGATTCTTTTACCTTAGAGTTTTTATGAAAATTAATATTATCCATTACTACGACTTGTCCTGCCCTTAATTCTTTAATGAGTATATCCTTGACATACGTCTCAAAAATAGCTTTATTACAATTGCCTTCAAATATTAGAGGTGCTACAATATGGCTATTACATAGGCCAGCAATCATACTAATTCTGTGTTTGTGCTGATAAACTTTTTCACCATAACATCTTTCTCCTTTTGGGCTCCAGCCATGTTCTCGACACGCATTATCTTCTATTCCTGATTCATCCAAAAACACTAGTCTATCTTTGTCTATGGTGGTTATCTTTTCTATAAACTCATTTCTTAATTTATGATTTCTTTTGGGATGAAGAAAAGTTTTTTTTATAGCTGTAACCAACTTTTCTAATCATGTTTATTATAGTTCTTGCTGACACTTTACTAGGATACAAGATGGCTAGCTCTCGACTGCTTTTATCTTTATTAGATTCCAAAAAAAAATGTAAATCCTTCCATACCTGTTATTTTATGACTATGCCCTTTTTGATAGCCAGTTTTTAATTGAACATCTCCTGTTTCTTTCTTTAATTTCTTCCAATCATATATTACTTTACGGCTGATATTAAATACTTGACTTGCTTCTATTATTCTTTTCCCTGACTTAATATATTGAATCACTCTCTTTCTTAAATCATATGAATATGGACTTGGCATAACTATTTTCTAATTACTTTACCATATCCTTTTATTAATATCACTATCTTAATTGCCTATGCTATACCAACGATAATTAATAATAATATCTACATAGTACATAATAATAATATCTACATTGTTAATAATATCTACATAGTAGATTAGTTTATTAGTTTTTAAAACATTATCGTCACGCTGTAATATTACATTAGCAAGTAGAATAAGTTGTTTATTATCGAAAAAATATTTAGCACTATCTGCAAGTAATAATTCCTTATTATTTTTCTTTCTACAGTCAATTTAGTAGGGACAACTACATGATCAATAGTTTGCTTTTCAGCTATTGTTTTATAAAAAATATATAATTCTTTCGTTCTAAGTATCGCATTATCGAAGTAAACGACAACATTTCCAAGATATTCTGCCTTTTGTTTGGTTCTATCAATAATTAAAGTATCAGATGTTTTATGTAAATTTGAAATATTTTTATCATTAGCATATATTACGGTACTAATTATAAGAAGTAAAACAAGTTTAATAATAAACATCTTTCTAAACTTCGCTTCTAGAGGTAATTTAGACGTCGATCCGGTACTCGCATCCTCACGTATGTCTATATACGCTGCGGTGCTGCGCTCCGTGTCTCCTTTAAATTCCTCTCTATAAGTTGGTCTAGAAAGATGTCTAATCCGATAAATCGATGATTGTAGAGACATTGCTTTTAAAAATTGTAATATTATTTTCATCCTTCGTATTAAAACTATCCGAAGTAATTGAAGAGTTTTTTGTAAAGTAACTTATCAGGGGGAACGACCAGTTATATTCTTATTTACTAAATCAATCCTTGCATCGTTAGTGTTAAATATGATCTCATCAAAAAAAGTTTTACATCGTTTTTTTAAATCTAATATGTTTGATTCTTCATCTAAAAAGCCTTCTTTCGCATTGATAATAAGAGTTTGGTCTTGATTTACATTATAAATAGCATTTATTATATCTAGTTTATATTTGTTATCTGACTCTTTTATAGTTCGCTCAGTTTTAAATCTTATACGCATTTAAATTTTTATTTACTCCCACAAAAATTGAATCTTTCAATATAATATATTTTAAATGAAAATTTTTTAGTATCTTTTAAACTTTTTTTTGTAACGTTAATATCGTTTTCTTCATTAATATAACCACTTTTAATTAATATATATCCTATATACAAAATTCCAACTATTATTAAAAGATATACAGATTTCCAAATTGTTTTCGCGCGTTTATAAGAGAGGGCATAGATTTTAGCTAACTCCTATGCGTAGTAAATCATGAATATGGATAATGCCTATAATAACATTATTATCAACAATCGGTATGTTTGTGATATTCTTGGCTTTCATTAAATTTAAAGCCTCTTTTGCAAATATTTCCGATGAGATATGAATCGGGTTTTTGGTCATAATGCTTGATGCCATTTTTAAGTAGATTTGATCGTTAATATGACGACGTTAATCCCCATCGGTTATAATTCCCACCAATTTGGGTTTTATCTGTTACAAGTGTACAACCTAAACGTTTTTCTATTCATAACAATTATAGTTTCGGCAAAGGAAGTATCTTCATATACTAAAGGTATTTCATCACCGCTAGGCATTAGGTTTTAACTTTTGTTAAATTAGCACCGATTGTACCTCCCGGATGATAAATTTTAAAATCATCTTTAGTAAAGCCTCGTTTTTCATGTATAACAGTCATTAAAGCATCACCGAGTGATAACAATTATTAAAGATGATATAGTAGGAGCTCCAATTACAGAAGCTTCCGGGTATTCAGGTACTACTAATAAAAAATCGCTTCTTTCAGCTAAAGTGGAATTTTTATTCATTGTCATCGCAGCAATTTTTATGGAAGAGTTCTTGCAATATTCAATTATATTAAATAGCTCTTTAGTTTCACCGGAATTAGATAGCATAATTACTAGATCATTTCTCGTTACCTTACCTAAGTCGCCGTGACTTGCTTCTGCGGGATGTAAATAAAAAGCAGGCATACCGGTTGAGGAAAAGCTAGCTGCTATTTTTTTTGCAATATAACCGCTTTTACCTATACCCGTTAAAATTACCCGTCCTTTGAAAGATAGTAAAAATTCTATAATTCTGTTAAAATCATCAGGGATATTTTAGGATAATTTTTCTAAAGCACTTGCTTCACTAGAAATAACCCTCTTTGATCTAGTTCCCACTTAGCTGAAGACGGTAGGAGATGCTAGATATTGCCCAATTCGAAGGACCCAAACACTTTTGCATTTCTCGCGGGGATATAATTGCATTGTCTGTACTTTATATTGGCCGAACATTACGCACGTCATAGATCGGCTGAATGCACCGCATACAGGTATCAAGTAACCATGCGGAGCACACGAAAACAAATACATGAAGCCACGAAAACACATACATGAACCCACGAAAACACATACATGAACCCACTGGCTCCCGCGTTTGATATTCTTACTTTTCCACCCGCCTTTATCAAAGCTCGCCTTTTCTCGGTGATAATCTTACCGACAAATAATTTCCAAAAATGCTACATTTTTGTCACAAATATCGCTTCTCGACATTGAATATTAATGGTCTATGAGATTAATCTATTAGAAAAGATATCATTCACGCTGTAATTATTTGCGACAGTCAATGTAACTACCTGCTTCTCTGAGGTTCACGGCCCATGTTTCCACCTCTACGTATATTTGTGACTCAAGCAACCTATAAGGGACGCCAGTATCGGACAAATATTGCGGTTTAAAACAGATCGTGCAGCACCAGGCGACAGCTCAACGCACAACGCTGGGGCATCAGCAACCGAGCATTGGACTAAAAATGGTTAGCCCCGATTTTTATCCTCAACGTCTCGAACCTGCGGCGATATGCTGGCGTAACCGAGCTTTCAGAGGATTGGCGTTCCTCGAGGAAGCCATGAAACAACAAGAGATGGCCAGATTACTTGCATAAAGTAATTAAATAACATCAGTATTTACTTTTTCAAAAAGAGCAAAATATAATTAAATGACATTGCAAATTACCACATACTAAAAGTAATTACATTACAATTACTTTAAAAGAGTAATGAAATTACTTTGACATTCATTTTAAATGCATTCATTCAGTAATTTGTGCTAACTTTATTTACATCATATGTACCAAAACTCAGGTCTCCCTGTTTACACCGCAGAAGCCCTATGCACCTCCAAGTGAAACATAATGAACAGTCGTTTTGCTGGCGCACACGACATAACTGTTAAACAACGTGAATAGCTTCTTTTTTGAGACGTGACTCAAAGACAGTCAACCCACTGGTTTCCCTGTTCATTCAACAAGAAACGTCATTAGTTAAAACGTGCTCGTTCCCTCTTCCTGATTGAGAATCCCTTAAAGCCCATGTCAGTATGTTAAGTCGGGTCGTGGGAGCTCGATCTTACAAGAAATCATTACCTGAAACATTTACTTTACGTAATCTAATCATATTCGCACAAAAGCACAAGTGTACGTATTCGCGGTCACAGCTCTCAAGGAGTATTGTTCCCAAAACACCCGAACAGCCCAAGTTATTGCGCGGTGTCAAACAAGGGGGCTGAATATTTGCTGGGTGGAAGCGTCGCTACTTAAAGAAAGGGATGCCACGAACTTGTTAAAAAGTGTACTTTCACATCAAACGGGTTGCGATATCTGCTCGTAGGCTTATTCCCGAATAAAGTTCTCAAAGGAAGGCAGCGAGGCATACCGCGAGCGGTAGCTGTTTCGCTCGATTCCCGTTTTTTCCGACTGCAATAATCGCCTGTGCTTAACAAGGTGAAGGATACGCACGAAACGGTCTGGGGCCTTGACAAGGCATTTGGTGTTAACTATTTATTCAGGTCGTTTATTGTTTACAATGGTCGAAGCCTACTCTTCGACTTTGCTTGACGAAGGATCAAGAAGGCTGGAAATCTATCTTTTATTTTATTTATTTATTTGGTGATACTGCCAGCATTCTGTAGAACGCCCAGGCAGGAGGTGTACAAAAACAATTAAAAAAAAAAAAAAAACAAGCGGAAGCAGTGCAAACAAACAGACAGAGCCACTACTCAACAAAGTGCGAGAGTAGTGCTTCACTAAAAGTATCTAATGATCTCAAATTTACAACACTTACAGGAAGCTTATTCCACTCACACGGGGTTCTAGGAAAAAAGGATGCTTTGAACAAAGTGGTTCGACACAATGGTTCGACAAGTTTTAATTGGTGTTTGCCTCTCGTGGGCCTTGTTTCGTTAAATGAAGTGTAATCACAGAGACGCAGTCGCAAATTACCTTGTATCATGCTATAAAAAAAAAAAAAAGCTTCAGCCGTTCTGTTTTTCTATGGGTTGCTAAATCACTCAATCCCGATCTTGAGTGCAAATCTGTAACGGATGACATAAAACCGTAACGGTTGTACACAAGCCGCAATGCGTTTTTTGCACAGTTATAACATATCAATTGACAGCGTTATATGAGGGTTCTATACAATTCATGCATATTCTAGCATTGGTCTTATGATGGTTTTATAAGCAGTCAGATTAGTTTCATTTGAAGGGAGGTCAATATTTCGTTTCAGAAACCAGAACTTCCTCATTGCTTTACGAGCTATAAACTCAATATGTGCACTCCATGACAAATCAGAGGTAATTAAAACTTCGAGGTATTTATATTGTTTAAGTCTCGAGTCGTACTCCATTGATAGTATATGCAAAAAACAAAGGGTTGTTCTTCCGCGTCACGGCCATCTGAACGCACTTTTTACAGTTCAGAACCATATTCCATTTTATGCACCATGCATGCACCAAAGATAGACAATAATTTAATTCTTCTTGATCAGACGGGTTGTTTACCTTAGCAAATAAACCACAATCGTCAGCGAAAAATCGGCTCTGTACATTGGGGCGGTGTATCTTTAAATCTTTAATAAAAATTAAAAACGAAAGGTGCGCAAGGACCGAGCCTTGGGGCACGCCGGAGAAAGCGGATGACTCGGGGGAAAAAAAACAGAGTCAACACTAGCACACTGCACACGATTAGTAAGGTAGGAATCAAGCCATTGTAATATGCTCTCGTTACTGATGATGTAGTGTAACTTATGCAATAGTTTGTCATGGGAGACGCGATCAAACGCTTTCGCAAAATCTAAAAAGATAACATCAGTCTGTCCGCCGATATCAATGACAACAGCAAGTTCGTGTATCGTATGAACAAGTTTTGTTACAGTGGAAAACCCACGTCTTAATCCATGCTGTTCGTCCAGAAAAAACATACAGTCCTCAAAAAATACTTATATATAAGATGTTCGAATAAGAAGTGTTCAAGAACTTTACTGGCCGTACACAAAAGTGAAACAGGTCTGTAGTTTTGGACGCATTGACTGTCACCCGATTTAAATATTGGTATCACCCTAGCCTTTTTCTATTCATCAGGCAGGTCTCCCGTATTGAGACTATGGAAATAAATCAAATGCGAAAACTTTGCCGACCATTCAGCGTATCTAAACAAAAAAAAAACATTCGGAATGTCGTCGGGACCATGGCTCTTCCTAACGTCAAGATTAAGAAGGGCGGCAAAAACTCCCTTTTCAGTGATGCTGATGTGCGCTATCAGTATTCTAGAGCTCTCATAACTTGGAACTATTTCCGTTTCCACAGTAAATATAGACGTGAAGTACTCGTTGAAAGCATTTGAAATTAACTGCTTGTTATTTGTTAGGATATTGCGCAGTTCCATGTTCGAGAAAGAACGTTTCTATCGTTTCAAAAACTCCAAAACTTTCGGGGCTCACTAAGCGGATAGTTATGCAAGGTGACGTTAAAAAACGGTCTTTAGAATTTTTAACAGAAGACCTCAACTGTCTGCGCAAAAACGGTATAGACGTCTTCTCAGGCTTTCAAATGTGTTGAACTCACTATTCATGTGCCCTCCGCCTTTAAGCCTATAAGTTGTTCATCCCCAAGCTGACAGTGGGGTGGAAGCTACGTGCTCCTTGGAACAGGCAAACGTCTATCTTTCGTCACATTACCGGCTCTCGTTCATTCCCACGTGCAGAGAAAGGGACGGGTCAGGCGATCAAAGGAAGATGGTTGATTGGTTCTTGTGAGCTGGTATAGCTCCCACTGCGCTGGCAGTTTACGTGTGAACCAAGCACAGAATCATCGTGATGACGTGACCGCCGTGAATTCGCTTGCATGGGGTTCGTGAGCGTCCCTCCAGTGATGTCTTTATACGTAGGATTTTCTCCTTCGCCTTTCCAGCCGCCCTTGTTCGACTGATGAGTACGTCCAAGGTTTTGCGCTCAGACGAAGAGTTCTCGAGTTCATTAGAGCTTTTAATTTTGCGCACCCCTCCATTTCTTTTACACATAGTTACTCAAAATCTGAAATTACCTTTCTAGACACAAGAGTGCTAATTAATGACTCTAAATTGGCCACTCAACTGTATCGAAAGCCTACGGATCGTCAGAAATACTTGCACTACGACAACTGCCACCCACGGCACTGCAAAAATAGCATACCTTATAGTCAGGCTCATAGGTTTAAACGTATATGTTCAAACAACGACGATTTTAAAACAAACACCGATCAATTACGCCAAGTCCTGAAAGAACAGAAGTACCCGGAAAAGATCATAGACGATGCGATCAATAAGGCACAGGCCCTTGCTCGTGGCCTCTTGTTGAGTGAGCGGAGCCCTCAGACTGAGGACCGTCGGGCGAACCTCGTACTAACTCTCAACAATAAGACTCCGAATGTCGCACCCATATTAAGAAAACATTTTAGCATTTTACAACAAAGTGAACACCTCGCAAGGATTATCCCTTCCGTTCCCCGAGTAGTCTACAGACGCCCATGCAATCTTAGGGACGCCATAGTTAGGTCTAAGACAACCTACACTGAAAGCACTGGCAGTCGCCCTTGTGGAAGAACAAATTGCGAGGTCTGTCAACACGTGACACCTAAAACCATGGCAGAGAGAACGAATTCCAATTTCGCCTACATAATCCACGGAAACTTAAACTGCAGCACAAGTAATGTGATATACCTCCTGACATGTGGCACCTGCGGTAAGCAGTACGTGGGCCTAACCAGCACACCTTTCCGATTGAGGTTTAACAATCACAGGGCGCATGTAAATCCATTTCCCAAACTCCCCCTTTCAAAACATATGGCTTTACCAAAACACACGTTTGAGAAGCTGGACGTCACATTTTTTCAATCCAATTTCAAAAGCAACCGTGATCGCGAGCAGAGAGAATCGTATCTTCTTTACAAATTTAATTCAATCTGGGCCGGTGTTAATGAAGATCCAGGTATAATGTCATCTATGCATGCAATCTACCTTGATCCCCCTGTAGCGGAGTGACTGTAGCTAATTCAATCCCATTCGTTCAACCCTTTAATTTTTTTCTGTACCTTTCTGTATAACCTGTCGATGAGTCAACGGGTCATGACCTTCAACAGGCCTCTTCCGCCTGTTGCTCCTTGTTGAATGTTCTGGGACTTTGGATAACACTGTTATATTTACGATTTTTTTTTTGCAGGAGATTTGCTTATGCGCTTCGGCCGAGCGTTTGCTTGATTTACTGTGTGCGCTTTTTTTTTTAATGCAGGGGATTTGTCTATGCGCGTTGGCGTTGATTTACTCTGTGTGCTTATTTTACATTTCCTTTCTCTATGTAGGGGTTTTTTCTATGAGTTTTGGCGTTAATTACTGTGTGCGCTTATTACATTCCTCCCCTTTCCTTTTCTCCCTTTTTTTTGTTTTTTTTTACTTTGCTTTGTGTGACTTTGCGCCTTTCCGCGGCGTGCGTTGTTGGCCATCTGGGCCGATCCAACTATGTGAACGTTACTGCGCCTTCCGCACGTGACGCTCCTGGGCCGGTTTGCTCATCTTGCGGCTGCGGACGCGGCCGCGGCCAGGAGGGATTTTTACGTCACGTGACCAGCTCCATGGGGATAAGGAAGTACCTAGCGTCCCTGCCTAATGGCGGTGAGATCCGCATCGCCTCAAGCACAAAAGCCTAATTTCGCTCGCAGGAACTGATTGGAGGGACTTTCAACTGGGATCTAATTGACCGCCCCTTTATACTGTAGGAGCGGCAGGTAAAGTTACGGCCAGGGAGGGCAAATAGGAGCCAAAATAAAGAAAAAAACACACGAGATAAAAGCGGTAGCGGTATTTTTATATACCTCCGCCGGCGCCGCGCCTCGCGCCTTCTGTTGTGGTCGAGAGGTTAAAGCGCCGGTACTTGTCGTCGCGGCGTGAAAGTTCCGGGTTCAAATCGCGCTAGGAACTTATTTTTTTTTTGTATTTGCGCGTGTCTTATTTTTGAACTGTGATCCTTTTTCGGAAATCGCCCACTTGCACTACTGCGCCTTACACGCTTTTACTGTTAGTCCCACCTGTTCAATCGAAACACCGGGAAGAAGAAAAAAAAAAGATGAACGCAAGTTAAGGCGCTAATGCAATAATTTCGTAATGTTCATTAAAAGAAAACCAAGCTAACAGCATCAGTATGGCTTTCACACAAGCGGAGCCGAAACAAGCATCCTTTCCCCAGCGTTTACAATTTTATCTGTTTTCAAATAACGCTCTTGCAGCGATACCTTTCAATAACAAGAGACACCTATTTAGGAGTAATAAAAACTGCAGTTGTAGCAATTAAAAAAAATAGAACAAGCAAAAAAAAAAGACTAGCAGCTGTGGATACATTGATTGAGCGAAATCCTACAGGCAAGGCAGCAGGTCAAACGTCTGAGAAAGTAGTAAAACTGAACTAAAAGAGATCATACTTTTACTTGCATGGAATGAGATAAAAAGTATATTTATACTCTTTACATTTTGTTGTGGCAATCGTTTTGTAATATTAACACATTACTTGTTGAATTTTAGTTAGACTAGCAGACGATCACGACCAAGTGCAAAAATGAATCAGGCATCGACCATCGCAAACCCTCTCTCTCATGCAGACACCTAAACTGACTTTCGATCAAGAAATGGAATTAATTATAATTAATTCCATTTCTTGATCCAAAGTCATTTTAGGTGTTTGCATTAGAGAGAGGGTTTGCGATGGTCGATGCCTGATTCATTTTTGCATTTGGTCGTGATCGTCTGCTAGTCTAACTAAAATTCAACAAGTAATGTGTTAATATTACAAAACGATTGCCACAACAAAATGTAAATGGTATAAATATACTTTTTATCTCATTCCATGCAAGGAAAAGTATGATCCCTTTAGTTCAATTTTACTCCTTTCTCAGACATTTGACCTGCTGCCTTGCCTGTAGGATTTCGCTCAATCAATGTATAAACAGCTGCTAGTCTTTTTTTTTTTTGCTTGTTTTATTTTTTTTTTAATTGCTACAACTGCAGTTTTTATTAGTCCTAAATAGGCGTCTCTTGTTAGTGAAAGGAATCGTAGCAAGAGCGTTATTTGAAAACAGATAAAATTGTAAACGCTGGGGAAAGGATGCTTGTTTCGGCTCCGCTTGTGTGAAAGCCATACTGATGCTGTTAGCTTGGTTTCCTTTTAATGAACATTACGAAATGATTGCATCAGCGCGTTAACTTGCGTTGATCTTTTTTTTCTTCTTCCCGGTGTTTCGATTGAACAGGTGGGACTAACAGTAAAAGCGTGTAAGTCGCAGTAGTGCAAGTGGACGATTTCCAAAAAAGGATCACAGTTCAAAAATAAGACACGCGCAGAATACAAAAAAAAAAAAAAAAAAAGAAGTTCCTAGCGCTATTTGAACCCGGAACTTTCACGCCGTGACGACAAGTACCGGCGCTTTAACCTCTCGACCACAACAGAAAGCGCGAGGCGCGGCGCCGGTGGAGGTATATAAAAATACCGCTACCGCTTTTATCTCGTGTGGTTTTTTTCTTTATTTTGGCTCCTATTTGCCCTCCCTGGCCGTAACTTTACCTGCCGCTCCTACAGTATAAAGGGGCGGTCAATTAGATTCCAGTTGAAAGTCCCTCCAATTAGTTTCTGCGAGCGAAATTAGGCTTTTGTGCTTGAAGCGATGCGGATCTGTCCGCCATTAGGCAGGGACGCTACACTGTTAGCAAAAATAACACGCCCAGACGTGTAAACCGTTGTCCCATAGCGGACACGTCGAAACGTGTTCGTTTTACACGAGGCCATCTGTGTTTTTCGTCTACACATGAGGTGCTGTGTAAACTTAACACGCTACATCGTGTCTGCCTTCCGCAAAACCGTTTCGAGCGTGTTCCTTATGAAGCATGGCGGCCAGCGGCCGAGAACAGGCGAGAGACGAGCCCAGCGAGCCGCGCGCCTTTCAGCCGAATTGAAAGCACACAGGGCGCGTTAGTTCTCGTTCGATGTCTTTTATACACAGTAAAGTCTCCAAGCGGCGGACGTAACTACTTGCAAAGGTACGTACGTGCGTTGTCGGCGGTCGGCGGCGTCACTAGCTTCAACAAACAGCTAAACAAAAAAAAAAAAAACGAATGCCGAACTTACATGGATAAATAAATTGAGCAAACTATTTAAAATCGGGCGGTAACTTGCGCCACCTATCGAGATTTCTAGCAGCCTGTTTTTTAAAAAAAAGGCGAGTCTGTTAACACTGCGAACGATCACGACTACACAGCAACCCTACATACAACGCAAACCACACAGCACTCAGCTACACGGCACCGACATGTACACAAACACAACAACCGACACTACGCCCGACTCTTCCTACTCGATATCCATATCTCCCCGCGGCGCATATATGCTTGACATGTGCGGGTGACCTCTTTGGTCGCTGACCATTACAGATTTATAGAAGAATACACAAAACACGGCGCAATGGACAGCCGTATGTTAGAACTGTTTGCATTTAAACAGTATGGAGGCAAAATCTATAATGTTAGTCCGTTGCAATAAATAACGATATGTTAACAATAAATCCTAAACCGGTCATGAAAAGGTTCAAATTTTTGTTATTTTCTTGCTTGACCAGTGTTATGAGCAGTCCGACTAGCTTGAATCAGATAGGAAAACAAATTATTGGGATTTTGTCATTACGTATACAATAATAAATGAAAATGATCCTTGCGCAAGGCATTTTTTATATATTTTTGTGAAGGACATCCGGACATCCACCCAACACTTCACTTCCGCTAGTTGCAGCAGTTGCAGTACGGGAGCAGACGCCTGGCGTTTTGATGCAGTTTGTGTCGTATGTCGTGTCGGTGTCGAGAAGAGCGGTGGGGCTTGGGAGTTTGTGACCGGTGTTATTCGTGAACACTGGTGTGGGGCGCTGATGCGCCTTTTTTTTTTATACTGCCACCACCCCGAACTTTGAAGATACACGGGCCCGTAGCAGTGCATTATGCTGAATCGCGAGCTCCTCCTCTGTTGACGTCGCTTTCCTGGTACCACTCGTGGATACTGCAAGCGTTTAAACAGTGTGCACCGTCTCGGCTACATCCCCGGTGACGTACTCGACCTGTTGAAACTTATTGCTTCCGTCATTTTAGAGTACGCAAGGCAGTTATCTCGTTGGTCTGGTTTCGGTTATAAAAGCAAGGCAAAACGCTCGTAGTTCCCGCCCTCAGTACACGTTGGACATCTTCCACACTTTGACACCGGATAACTGAATGAACGAGGATTTACATTCACTTCCGATGTTACTCTCGCCGCTTCCTCACCGTTGAGCAGCAGGATGAGCTGGCGACAAGCCGCGGATGAAAGGCTTGAGCATCAACAGCCCAAGCGCACTCGGTGCCGATGCGGGCGACGCGGGTTTCTGTCAACCGGAAGGCCAGCACAAACCGTGACCGTTCCAGCTCTTCGCCATGACACGGTGTTGCAGAGAGCAGGGTAAAATACAGCTACACGGATCACCGAAGCAAACGACTGCTATCTTAAATCTTGGCTTTTGATTGCGCCTTTGTAGTAGATCATCTTATTCGTTTTGCTGGAGAGACGGAAACGACGGGCATAACAAAATCGCTTGCATATTCCGCATATCTCACAAAAGCATTTACCCTGTCACCTTCCCAAAAGCGCGACACACGGAGTCCGCACCGTCCTAAGCTTCCCGTTTTTTACCTGCTTTAGAGCAGTTTGTACCTGCTAGTAGATATGCCTACTGAAAATGAAACAGGGCAGTGCGATAGAGAAAGAGACAAAGTTGAGAAAGCTTGCTCGCTCTCCAATTTCTCAACTCTCAAGTGATTGTACCATAATAAATGCACCAACGCGTCTTCCAAAATAAAGAAAGAGCACTACGTTCACAACATAAAAAATGGTCTCAGTACATGCATCTGTGGGCAGGTAGGAAACCTTGCCCTAATTTATTCACGCCGCATGATTGGCGCAACAAACTCGTTGCAGGACCGAATCATCTACTCGAGCGGTGTGCGTCGCTATGCAAACGCAGTCCAACACGAAGCATAAAAAACGGCAGATTTAAGACAACAATCCGGAGTCCATTATTCAATTAAAACAACGTAATTTTGTTGAAAACGCCCGCTGCTTCTTACTCACGGTATGTGTCGGGATACTTCCACAGTTGGAAACGGAACGAAGGAAGATTTACTTTTAAAAACGCTCGCTGCGTCCTCCCGGACCAGCTGGACCGGATCAGCTGACGACGACGGGACTTTACCCGTTGAATCTCCACCACGCAACAAACAATTTGCGCTCCGTGTTAAAAGCGTGGTTCAAACAGACCCGGAATACAAAGCACCGCACCACACACGACGAATGTTTTAGCTCTTTTTCGCATCGCCGGGTTGCACCAAACAGAACGAGATCGCCGAAGTCAACGCCGCGCTGTCGTGAACTTTGGCTTGTGGTTGCGAACTCGTGGACCCTGTGACTCCCTTCGCTTTCAAAGCACACACGACGATTACGAATGCTACTTTCCGTCTTCCAGGAACATCACAGGGGCACTTCTCCGGTTACGTCTTCACTATCTGCTCGCAAACTCCGAAGCTCTATGCGAAGCTTCTCGCGTCCCGTCAAACCAAAACAGTAGCGGCGCCATGCGTACTTGCCAGATTTTCTCCGGTCAAACAAAAACAACGAAAGCCAACCGGCGCTTGCTTCCAGCGTACATCGGCGTTGCGCTTGCGCCGTGGCCAGATCGCTTGCAGTTGAAGCAAAAACGAAACCAACTGCAATGTCACGTGTTCACATCGAGGACACGCTTTTTATATCCATTTTAACAGTTTGGAACGAATAATTAGACCCATGACTTTATTTGTGGTGTTTAAGAAACTGTTATCAGGACCCCTAAACTAAATACAAACATGGGCGACATGAGGGAAGCCGCATTGCCATCGACCAGAAGATGGCGGCGAGCACGGTAAGCGCGGGTTTCGCCAACGTCCCGCGACATGGCGCAATAGCTTTTGGTGCATATCTGTCTCCGAGACATGTTTCTTTCCGCGGCATTTGTCTCGACGGTCCTTTCTAAGTGTGTCCCCAAGCATTCCGGTGCTTCGATAGCCGGCAATGCCGCGGTCGTCGCCGGGGGCGATGCGTGTTATCGAGGTCTGCTACACGGGTATGCGTGTATGACCGAACGAAAACACGTTTTTTACAACCTCGCATGATTTCTGAACGAATTATCCGTTACTCATCGTGTAAATTTATGGTAATTTGTGTAAATAGCGTGTTTTTCACTCCAAATATTCGCCAAATACACTGGACTTGCTAACAGTGTAGGTACTTCCTTGTCCCCAAGGAGCTGGTCACGTGACGTAAAAATCCCTTCTGGCCGCGGCCGCGTGCGCAGCCGCAAGATGAGCAAACCGGCCCTGGGGTCACGAAATCTGGCGTGGCCTTTGGTTGGCTCCGATGGCTGGTGGTGTCTGCTGCGGCCATGCGTGGAGTGGGGGGGAGTACAGCAGCGTTTTTGTACTTAGGCTCTTTTACTTGGGCATTTTTACACGTGATCTAACAGGTGACGTGGCCCGGGTGTGGAAACCAAAAACAACTCTGTAACCGACTCTGGCAACCAGTCTTGAAGAAGGCCCGTCTCAGGCCGAAACGTCGACTCACTAAATGCTTTAAAACTCCAACAACGTTTCGAAGTGCGACCTCATTACTTTATAGTCTTTGGCATCCTACGCTATATTTTTTTATATATATATATATATATATTTGTCTCATTTTTACAACATAATCATTATATTAGTCGGAACGAGCAAGACTTATCGCACTTTCTTCTTAGACCTTTCACGTTTTCTTGGTTTAAATTCGCCGTAGGTTTTCTAGTTTCCTGCAAAAGAACACGGCGTCTTTTTCGTGTGCGTCGCTGGTCGCTGGACATCATCGGTATGGTTTATTGTCTCTACCATCTGTGATCTGGCCCTGTATTCGCCCCTTATAATTTTCCCGAAGTTTGGCAACAAATAAATTTTCAAAACAAATACAGTGGGAGGGGGAGAGGGAACCGGGACTTTTCTTTATTTCTGTACACGGGTTCGTTCAGCGAGTTGGCGGGTGTAAGTTAGCTGGGGTGGGTATTTAGCCCATGACCCTTCTTTTGTGCAGCGCGAGCTTTCGCTATACGTTTTCCGAGCTGAGGTGCGCCACCATCTCTTTTGTAGGGCAAGCGTTAACTGAGCGCGATACAGATAGAACTTGACTCCGCACCGTAGCGTGTGCGTGCTCCCATTTTGGTACGCCGCGCCCGAGCTATAATTTTTCAGCAACAGAAAAGTTTGCGCACAAAAACCTCAAAGCGCTGCAGCGCTGATAAAATTAACAGCATTAGTTAAATCGTTGTTGCATTCCTGCGACTGTCACAAGAAAAGCGAAACTTGAGGTGAATTAACACGGTGTAGTTTACCTTGTGATGCTGTCCGAGGACTTCAGCGAAAGCGTCGGACAGCATCGATCCTCATACGAAAAGATGAACTGTAGCACAGGCATGTGTGTCACGCCAAAACCCTCAACTGAAACCGAAACAATAAAAGTCCAGACCCATTTGGCGCGATAACACAATAGTCAATTAGCTTGCGAAACGCATCCGCCACCGCTTCGCAAGCGCAGCTCAACCTCAAGTGTGAATGCGCCACTAGGGCTGAGAACGTCACACTTCATACTTAGACTATGAAAAACGCGTTTTCTTTTCAAACACAGCTCTGGGTGAAGTAGAGCAGGCAAGAAGATGTCCAGACATTGTCGACGGACATGGTCGTTATCAAGCTGTTAGATAAATAGTAGCTTGAAAAAAGTCGTGGTTCACAATCACGAGAACCGAGTTTCACTGGATCGCTCTTTAAATTATACAAAATAATTTTTTCTTAAGAACGATGTGTTTTTTTTTTTTTTTTTTTAGTATGACGTTCAATCTCTGTAATGTAGAATTACCATAGACACGGAAGTGTCGAAACCCCAGTAAAGTTGCTCAAGAAATCAGGACAAGTCTTTCGGATTATACCAGGGGTCTTCCAACTTTTTTGCTAAGGGACCAGGTTGGGTGTTTGTCGCGGCCTCGAGAGCAAGAAAATAAGCGAGTAAATAATACGGAGCGTTTGGTGAACGGCGCGTTGCGATTTATTTATACGCGCTTATTCTTGCGCCAGTAGGAGCGGGCCTGCTGGAATCGTCTCGTGGCCCGGGGACCGCAGCCAGTCGCGGGCACGTGGGACGCCCTCCGCGTACCGGATGCGGCCCGCGTACTGTGTTTTGGAGAACTCCCACTCAAACAGTTATCCTAAAAACGTCATGAGTATACCTCAGCTTTACGCTCAATAGAATAATGGAATCACCAACAGCTTCTGACATTTCAATGCCGAAACCTTTAAGGTAAGGTCAAATTATCACGAGACATTTTCAAAGAGTATCTTCTAGCCGCTCGGAAGTGGGCGGTAATACCCGAGGCTAAGAACACATCTGCGCAGCGGGAAAACCACTTAATAGTTCAAATGTCATTATACGTGCGGTTCGTATCTGCGTAGGAAAGGAGGCAGATCCTACGCTGCCCACATCAACACGAGCTCATTTAACGCGGACACATAGCACATGATAATAATGTAATAAGGCAGGTGAGGTGATCAAATTTGAACATTTCCAAAACCCAAGAGGAAGGCTACGAAGAGGAGAAAAACACAAGACGTCTCCATTGAGACGTCTTCTCTCAACAAGGCTCAACTTGAGACGTCTTGTGTTCGTGGCTTCTGTCTTGAGTTTTAGAAATGTTTACGTACCAATTGACTTGTTCTCCCCAACCTGAAATAGTAGAGCGGCCTGGAATGTGCATGCCGATACTGAGAACAATAACGTTAATCTTTATAATCTTATATAGGACTTCATATATACCTCCTGTGAAGTCAGAAAAACATAATTAATTAGCGAAGTGATAATAATTTACAAATTTAGCCAAAAGAATTAGCTACACGTGAATTTTGGACTCTTACCTTTGCGATAGGTCTCACGCAACATGCGTGTAAAGATCGCGCATGTGTTTCTGATCATTTGATTACATAATCTAATACGCAGTTACTCAGTCACAACTAACATTAGTATTACTCTTGATGGTGCATTCGTTGCTTGTCGAGAGACCTGTATTGACTTTAACTAATTCAAGAAGCGAGTAGCGACTCAAGTCCAATCAAATACATATTTCTGTTTTTATCGGCTGCTCTGCCAAAACGTGTCTTGCTCATTAGTGAGTTCTATTGATCTCGATAACATTGTATGTCGAGAAAGCGATCGTATAAAAATAAATCACTACAAGGTAATAAGCGTGTGAGAGAAAACTTCTGCAAGACAACTGCATTTTGAAGAGGACATTATGTGATTGAAAATGATCATAGCCTTCCCTGCCTTTTTACCAATCAAACAATCACCTCAGAGGCTCCAATATAAACTGACGTTCCTATAGATATCCAGTTGCGCTTTGCCACCCTCCGAAACGACTTAGACATGAACGAAAATTTTTGTTTAATTAAAATGTCGAAAACAATGCAAAATCTGTTTTAAATTAAGTCTAATGAGCATATACACTTACTTCAGTGTGACATACTTTTTTCGCTCTTTTCATTGTATGTAGACCTTAAGAATTTTTAATACCAATTTAAAAACATACTTTCTGTATTAAGCCTGGAATCAGGTTTCGCTCGAAATAGCAAACCCATCATCATGAATAAACCTCGAGAGAAAGAACGAAAAAAGGTGATAACCACAACACCGTCTCTAATTTAGAGGCGGTGTTGTGGTCGTCCCCTTCTTTCCTTCCTTGTCTCGATGTTTTTTCTCGTTCAACAGCTCGCCTGCGCAGTAACTTGCATTTTAGCAGGCTCTGAGTTTATCCATAAAAATTCTGGTTTTATAAGCTTGGTCCATCTGATTACTCGTCACGAACATTTCTTTAATCCTTCAGATTGTTGGTTGTTTCTTTGGTTCACATCACGGTCTAAAAGGCCCGTTTGTATTTTCTCGAGTACCACTTGCCGCGCTCCCGTTGAGAATATGGTTAGCTGATCAGTGACGTGCATGGCTTTCCGTTGCCTCATGTCTGTCTGTACACATCAGCAGCGAGCGTGGTGAACGTACATTGAAAAAGACGCGATAATTGTTCGATTCGGCAGTAGGCGCAGTCCGTACCGTTAAGTCGGAGTCAGACTGCTTAATCATGCTACAAAACGCAGTCTGCATTCATATCTTAACAAGATCAGTGATAGTGCCAATACACAAAGCCGGTGACGTGTCTAGGGTAGATAACTACCGCCCCGTGTCTTTGTTGTGTTCTGTTTCAAAGGTTTCTGAGGTAGTTTTACATGCCCGTCTTTCTTTTTACTTTTGTCGAAAACTAAGCACCGTTCAGCATGGATTTATAAAAGGGCGTTCAGTAGAAACGAACCTTTGTTCTCTCCTTGAGTATACTGTCCCATTTGTTCTTACACGTGGGCAAGTTGATATTGTGTATTTTGACTTATCAAAAGCCTTCGATAAGGTTAATCATGACTTACTCTTGTATAAGCTCTCTTTATACGGCGTTTCGTTGTCTATTTTAAACTTATTCCATAGTTATCTGTCGGATAGAAAGAGTAGAATAAGAATCTGGAATAGTTTCTCAGATTTATTTACTCCAACTTTGGGAGTCCCTCAGGGATCGAATTTGGGGCCGCTGCTTTTTCTTATATTCATAAGTGATATAGAATTGTGCATACAAAATGCGAAACTGCTCTTGTTTGCGGACGATATTAAGCTTTATCTTAGTATCCAGTCGGAAGATGATTGTGCTCTTTTGCAAGAAGATGTATCGCGTATCTCAAACTGTTGCTCATGTAACTTTTTGCTGGTCAATCCAGATAAAACAAAAGTGATATCTATGTGCAGATAACGCGAAAGAATTTTACATCAATATTTTATCGGCAATTCCACTATTGAACGTGTGGAACAAGTTCGTGACCTTGGTGTTTATTTCGATAGTAATCTTACCTTTTCATATCATGTTACACAAACTGTTGCTTCTGCCTTTAGAACAATGGGGATGATATCACGTTTGACGCATGATTTTTCAAATATAATGTGCGTAGTTCGATTGTTCTGTTCTCTTGTACGAGTTAAACTTGAGTTTTGTAGTTCAGTGTGGAATTCGCTAGCAATGACCGACGCTGCACGGATAGAAAGAGTTCAGAAGCGATTTATACGCCTTGTGTACGATAGATATTTTGATATAAAATGTTATTTTGATTATGAATACCTTCTTAGAGAACTTTCACTCCAGAACCTTTCAAAAAGAAGGATTGCTTGTGACATTATATTTTTATACAAAGTGGTTCACGGCCAAATTGATAGCAATCTTGTGTCGTCTTTAAACTTCCATGTACCGGCCCCAGTCGTTAGAAACTCAAGCGTGTTTTATAGATCTATCCAAACGAGACCGTCCCCTTTGGCTCGAATGCAAATTTGTTTAAATGAATTTCCGACTTATGTAGACATATTCTTAAATTTTGCTGCGTTCAAACGAATACTTGATATGCATATTTTTGGGTTATGATTGTGAAGTGTTTTAATTTCGAGAGCATATGTCGGGGGGGGGGGGGGGGGTTGAGATTGTGTACTGTTTTAGGTTTTTTTTTTTCTCTTTTTAAACTTTTTATGTGCCACCACACTGTAACCAATAGGTTGTTCTGGGGCATTATACATATAAAGGATTATTATTATTATTATTATTATTATTATTATTAACGCGAGTCACCACGAGATTATTCCTTCAAATGCCACATGGCAATGCGATCAAGAAAAATTTTGGCACGCAGCATTCGAACCACGGGTTTGCGGTAACTCGTGTTTGCAGACTTTTTTGTTATGTGTGTGATCCCGGCTTTAGAGTTGTTCTTACGTTTCTACCAAAGACTCGTAGAAAAACCCTTTATACTGATGCCACTATATTAAAAACCCATCCCTTGCATGTGTGAAGCGGGAACGCGACAGAACAGCACACGACAAAACAGCACGCGACAAAACAGCACGGTCAAAACAGCACGCGTCAAAACAGCACAGCGTCAAAACAGCACGGCGACAAAACAGCACGCGTCAAAATAGCACGCGACAAAACAGCACGGCGTCAAAACAGCACAGCGACAGAAGAGCACGTGCCAAAACAGCACGGCGTCAAAACAGCACAACGAAAAAACAGCACGCATGTAAAAAGGCTGTCATGGGTACCGTTTTATGAATACAAAACAGAACGTAAAGAAAAAGGGTTGGACATTGCATGGCGTTATTTAACAGCTAGTGGAGAAAAAAGAAAAAAGAAAACGTACGCTGGCGGCGACAGGATTGCGCGTGCATTTTTTTTTAACTTCAAACGCTATATTTAGGGTTCAGCATTTTTGGGTTAAACCGAATATAACCGGTAAAAGTACGCCGAATTCATTTTTTACATTCAGGCTTAACTGAAAAAGTTCAAAATATTCCAGGGCGTTTGGAGTGGTATGTGTGTTTGTGTGTGTGTGTGGGGGGGGGGGGATGTGACTCATAACTACGTTTTCGTGTTTTCGGATAAATTCGAAAAACACTCGCCGGTAAAAGTTTCATCTATTCGGATTTATCTGATAAACTCTGAATTTCGATATGCCAATCCCCCCCCTCCCCAACCCACACACACACGCAAATATATTTTACAATTAATGGTTTAATCAGCGCGTAGAGTAAATGTCCTGGGAAAATGCCACCACACATATCTTTCAAATTTCGGTCAGGACAACAGGTCATTGCGCTATCGGGTCAAGTCAAAAGTTACTGTTTATGTTTCTGGTTTGGGTCATACTATTTGTGCCTCAGGGGAAGGAGAGGTTGTGTTTTTGTAACCGCGAAAGCTATGGACCATAGAAATTACATAAAGTGAAAAAGAGGACAGTTGGAACTTCTTTATTATATTCTTTTCCACTCTATCTCTTGCGGCCGCGCCGTAGGTTGATGGAATAGCACGGAATAAATACAGGCTTCCCAGCGACTACCTCCAGTAGGTTATTGATTTTAACGTATCGACATTTATCGAAATAACACTTGTGTGCTACTCTTGTTCTAGGACAAATTAGTATTGCCAGTAGTAATGGCACCAACGCCAAATCCAACTGAAGAAAATATTATTTGATACAATCGCGTTTTTTTTTTTTTTTGTCCGCATACGTTTACATTTCGATATTGATTGTTTATTTTTAATAAGATGACTGCGAATCTGAACTCCACATTTCGGAGAATTTGGAATAAAAAAATAAACTCCGATAAACTCCGAATTTTCGGCGAAAAATAAACTGTGAAAAACACCCTCCGAACTTGACGAAAGCTAAACTCCGAAAACTCGGAACCCTACTCATTACTGACTACATGACAACTTCCTTTCGCAGTTTTTAGTTTGTCTGTGAGATCGGTTCAACCTTCAAAATAAGCTTCGGGGGCGCAGGGGTCCTCAGGACGAAATATGGGTTTTTCACCTGATAGAGGTTTTTGCCGAATTCTTCGTTAAAAGAAGAGAGTTTAATCGAGAAATCAAACAGCGAAAATCAAGAGCGTCCGTAGATGCCGCGCATTGTTTAACACCCCTAGCTTCCGTCTATCAGAGGAGGGCATAAATACGGGTGTTTTATTGTCATTTCTGCCGTCGGCGCGAATTTATCACCTCTCGCAGTCGTGAAAATGGGGGAAAACGCACAGAGTACAATGCTTGCTAATTTCTCCATTTTGATATTTTCCTTTCCGACCGAAGTGGTACTGAAGCTCATGCTCGTCCTGTGTACAAATACGAGCACACGACGATAATGTCAGATTCGATAAGGCCCCAGTGCATTTTACATAACAGGTCGCGTCGGCTGTCAAATACAGGAACAAATAAGAAAACCAGTACGTGGTACTCAATATACAACGGAAATTAAAAAGCGCAAAAGACAAGGACAAGAGGGAGACAACACAGGACAAGCGCTTACTCGCAACTGACGTTTTAATTCGGAAGATGAGGAAGATGAAGAACCCTAATGTTAAATGTTAGAAATATTTATGAGAAAGGAGTGAAAGGATTTGAAAAGACTGAGAATTGAAAAAGAAAAAAGAAAAACAGAAAAAAAGGAAATTAGTAAAAACAATAGGAAATGGTAGGCATGATTAAAGTAACAGTGAAAGAAATGACAGTGAATATATTAAGAAAAAGAAAGAGGAAGGTAAAGCAAATTAAGAATATCTAAGGGAAATATTTCACGTACTCTAATTCTTTTGATGACAAAGCCACCGAAGGAGCACTGATGCAGGCGTCTCCTTTGGTCGCAATCACTTCAGCCTCAAGGATTTCTCGAGTTCGCTTATCTGGACACCTCTTCAAGATCCTTGTGCTGGACAGTAGCGGGGCGCATCTACAGTCCCTCACATGTAGAGCGAGATGCCCCGACGGAGAGGATTTTAAAGATAGCGCATGTTCTTGAGCCTTACGTTGATGCATCTTCCCGACTGTCCTACATATACCTTCCCACAGGTGAACGGGATCAAATACACTACCCCGCTGCAACAGTTGACGTATTTGTTGCCGTGCTTAACACTGCATTTGTCAGGCTTTGTGCGCGGGGGGTGTTGACTTTGGGGCAGGGCTTTTTGAGCTTGTCGGGGGCTGAAAACACAACCGGCACTTCGTATTTAGACGCAATTCTTTTGAAGTTGTGAGAGATGCGGTGTATATAAGGGACGACCGCCGGTCGACTTCTTCTTTCTCCACTTCTCTTGCTTGTTCTGTTTTGTTTTATCATGCATTCAACAACGTCAGACAGGATGGAATTAGGGTAACCTGACGCTTTGAGCCTTGATACTTGGGCGTCAAAGCTTTCCCTTGCTGAATGAATGCAAGACTTTTTCAGGGCAGCGCTCAAACAACTAGACACAATGCTCCTTTTGACTAGTTTTGAGTGTGCAGATTCATATTGGAGTATTCGTTGTTTGGATCTAGGTGAATACATCCAACAGACGTGGTCATTTTGAAAGGTGAGTCGCGTATCCAGAAACTGAAGGTTGTTGTTAGTCGGAGTCTCGTGGGTGAAATTCAATCCTTGGGCCTGACCTAAGAATATGTTCTTGATGATGGTGATGTCGTTTGCGTCAGGGATTTTTGTCATGAGCACAAGATAGTCGTCAACGTATCTGAATATGCGTGCGACTGGATAGGACGTCAAACCCTGGAAGATGCTCCTGTCACACTTTGAAAGAAAAATGTCACACAAAATGGGAGCTACGCATGACCCGATGCATATTCCTTTTTTCTGTATGTAAGTTTCTCCCGAAAAAGTGACAAACGTCGAGCACAAATAAAACTTCAAAAGCTCTAGGAAAGACGTAACTGGTATGCCACATGTGTTTTGAAAACCTATGGCTCCATTGGAGTCGATGCATACGCTGACGGTGTCAAACAATTCTCTGTGTGGTATTGAATAAAATAGGTCTTTAACATCTAGGGAGAACCCATATCGTGTTTGGGTTGAGTCGTCTTTCAGGTATTGAATCACGGCTTCTGAGTTGGAAATCAAGAATGGGTCGTCAAGTTGGAGAACAGACAAATGACGCAGAAGGTACCGCGACATTTCACCCTGCCAAGATCCCTTCTCGGTCACAATTACGCGAAAAGGACATTCTTCCTTGTGGGTCTTGGCCGTGAAAAAAACTTTCAATTGGTTGCCTTTGGATGCGATGATTTGTTTTCGTAGTAGGTTTAAATCCAGCTTGTGGCACAGTTGTAGAGCCTTGGCCTTGACAAGTTTCGATTTGAAGTCAGGCAGGCGGTTGAAGTTTTTTCCCAAGGCCACCTCCGCCTTTTCTAGGTAGATGTTCTGGGGTGCCACAACGAATCCTCCCTCTTTGTCGGACAGTAACAGTTTCATATTGTTACGATGAAAGTGGCCCACAATGCTTGAACAATTTAATCTCGCTTGCACGATTAGGACCCACCCTCAGTAGCACATCAACGTCTCAATATACATTTTACACAAACGCTTTTAATTATTGCATTTTGGTTAGTATACTGGTTTTCGTCAATAAACCTAATATAACTGAGAAGTTTATGAGTCTACAAATATTCACCGCAGTAAACCGAAAAACTTTTGTTTGGAATGAAAACCGAAAAAAGTGCGCGGAATTTCAAACAATACAAACCGAAAACGCCGAACCCTAGTTATATTGTCAATGTCATGTTTTGACGCTGTGCTATTTTGTTGCTGGGTTGTTCTGACGCTGTGCTGTTTTGACGCCGTGCTGTTTTGGCACGTGCCCTTCTGTCGCTGTGCCGTTTTGACGCGTGCTATTTTGACGAGTGCTGTTTTGTCGCCGTGCTGTTTTGACGCTGTGCTGTTTTGACGCGTGCTGTTTTGACCGTGCTGTTTTGTCGCGTGCTGTTATGTCGTGTGCTGTTCTGTCATGGTGCCGTGTGAAGCGTACAAAACGCCAATCCGCAGTTGTAATTTTTTTTTTTTGTTGTCGATCATAAAACAGGAATTTTCTCATCAAAAATATTTACTTGGTCAATGGTTTTACCCGGGGTACCAACCTGACGGTTAATTATTTGTGCTGCTTAATGCCCTGCGTCGGCAAAAAACCAACAAAAAAAAAACGCTGATTATGTTTGCGTTATCCTTTTGGCCAGCGTAATTAAAAGGTACTCTCAGAAATAAGGTCATAGTACTTAATAACTTTCGGTTTGTAACTGCTTTTCAGATATGCTACTAACCTCTAACAAACTACAGCTAGTAACAGGTGTTTCCTTAGCGGCCACTAACCAAGGAACATAGTAAATGGAAATAGTCTCATCCACAAGACCAAGTAGAGACCACTACATTGGTTTAGAATCGAATAGGAACTGCTGTAGAATGTATAGTTGCCACTTAGCTCAAGCAGCTAGGTTGTGCAAGGTATAACCCTATTCAATAGGCACAAACATATTTGAAATGCTCGCGCAGTTAGCATCGTATATCGTTCACTTTATATTGCACAACTATTAGACACGTCATCAATCGGCTGAACGCAGCACACGTATGCAGACTTTTACACGTTACTAAAAAAATGCAAGGAATTATATATATAATGACCCAACACAAAATTGTAACTATTTTCTCTTACACTTATTCTATAGAAGTAAGTGACCGTTACTTCAAAGAGTAATCTTTGAAGTAACGGTCCAAAATATGAGCTCTCCGAAGATATTTTGAGCAGCATGCCAGTTGCTGTCATTTTCAGTCTATTTCGGTGTTGAACTATATTTCGGCGAAATACGGCACGTCCGCTCCTGTCGTGACATTATACTAACTCTCCTAGTTACTACAACCAAAGAAGGCATTGTTAATTGTCTCGAGCTTTTGGAAGGCGCGCAATCGTTGAATATCCTCCTCTCTATGTGTTTGAAATCAAGGAAATAATGAAGTGACCAAAATAACAGACGCGCACAGACCTTCGATAGAAACTCGCGTGAGCTCGACAGTCTTTGTTTCTACAGGGTGCGGCCGTAAAAACTTTCACATTTTGCACGCTTAGCGAAAATCGAATTTCAAACATACATACCTGAAATTGGGCAAACGAATGTCGTTTATTCCAAAGTCTTTTGCCTATTTTTTCTGACGTCAACTCGGGAGTAGCGAATTATTAGAAAGATAACAAAAATGGCAGACGTGCATTTCCTACGGCCTATAGACCAACACACTGTTTACAAACAAGCCCGCGTTTGCCCACACCAGGTGTGGGCACTGCGCAAGCGCCTGAACCAGATTCGCGTGAGGTGAAGCTTCTACGCATGCGCAGTGGCGACAGCAGCGCCACCGCAGAGGTGTGCCGTCAAAGCCGCGTGTTGGACTATACCTGCCCGTTCGCCGTCTGCTATTTGGTTCGCGACGCCGCTTCCAGGTGGCGCACTGAACGCAAAAACGCGGGAAACGCCGCACGAAAGGCTGGCGTCGGGCGAGATAATCGCGATAAAAAGTGATTTGAACGAGATATATGAACGATTGTTGAAATTATCTGTTTCAAGTCAAGTTTTGACAGATCGCCATGCAAGCAAGAAGACACCATGATGCTACGAGATCATTTATTTACAGTCTGGAATAGCAAGTGGTGCTGCTACCGTTGCAGGCGAGTTCGTTTTGAGTTAGCATTTCATTCTGATTTTTACAAGGCCGCTGTAACACATAAAGTATTTTTTTTCATCCAGCTTGGGTATAATTAACACACATGTCGCAAAACATATTCGTAAAAAAAAAAAAAAAAGAAACCATATGAATTGCAGCAATATTTACGGCGCTGGAGTCATTTCGGTGGGCCGGTGATAAAATGGCTGGTATTTGAGAGAGATAGTCGTCTTTATGCTGGTTTCCCATTCGTACCCCTATCAGCAGACTCTACTTTGCTCTCTGCGTGCGGCAAGCAGCACGAGAGAAAGTAACAGAGAAACTAATAGTTTAAATTCCGTCAGGAAGTGGAGGTTGTGCGTTCATTTAATTGTTTAATCTTGAAAAATACATCTTCTGATACGGCTCTTCTGTCACAGTGATTTGAAATAACGTTGATGCTGCAGCGGCCCTTTAAACGATTGAGGTTCGGCCGATTCGATGTGCCCGCCGTTTACAGACACGCAAAGCCGAAGTCGAGCTTCGTACGCCAGGAAAGCTCTTTCGCGCATCCCATCATCAACCTCGAGGAACTCGCCCTCAATTTTTTCTTTCAGCTCTTCTATGCTGGGGATCGTCTTCTTGTACACAAGTCCTTTTATAAATCCCCATATGAAAAAGTCGAACATATTTAAGTCGGGGGATCGTGGAAGCCGGCCCACGTAGTCTCATCTCCGACCCATCCACCGCCGAGGGAACGTGTTTAGGAGCCATGCCCTCGCACTCTTTGCGTAATGGGGAGCCGCCCCATCCTGCATGAATATACAGTTTTCTTTTGTCGAGTGGTACCTTTCAAGCTCAGGGAGCATTTCTGTTTTCAGCATGTCCAAGTAGGCATCTGCGTTAACGGTGCCATCGAAAAAAAGGGGCCCACTATGCCTTCACGCTCGATCCCAATCAACACTGTCACCTTCGGTGAATGGAGATGCCGTTCGTCCACGGCATAAGGGTTATCGCGAGCCCCCATCCTGCTGTTCTGGTGGTTCACACGTCCATCAAGGGAAAGTTTGCTTCGTCACTAAATAACAGAAATTGCAGGTGGCCCGGGTTGCTCTTTCGCAACTCCGCCTTGCAAAATTCTAAACGTCGGACGTTGTTGCCGTCGCGCAGGGCTTGGACAACTTGCATCCTATACGGACGCAAATTATTTTTCCGCAGAATCTGTTGTACGCTTTTTTCCGAAATTCCAAACAACGTGGCTGCTCGTCTTGTTGACAATAGCGGGTAGCTCTCGAAGACAGCAAGCGCCGCTCCAATGAGCTTCTCATTTTTAAGCAGGCTCTTACGTTCACTGTCTGGATTCTTCTTTCTAAAGTCTTCTCCGCTCGCAAAACGATCCGCCTAGGTCAAAATTGTCTGGCGTGAAGGCGGGCGTTTATGAAATGCTGTGCGAGATTTTCGTTGTGCTGTGGCCTCCGAGTTCCGTTCCACGTACCACTTCACTGCCTGGGCACACTAGTTTGCCGAGTATTGCGGCATCGCAGGGCGGCGCGGAAAATATTTTGATAATAACTGCACCCGATACTGCAACAAAAACAATAAATACGAGTAGCCAAGAAGCCTCAGCAGCGGCACTCTTGATTCCAATGTTGAGCTTTCACCGGGAACAGGCCCGTCAACAGACAAGCAGACGACAAATGAAGACGCACGTTCGCCTGCTTTAAAATATATTTTTATTAAACGAGGGCGCCCGCCAGTTTCTATATTTCAAGTAAAAGCGCGTAATCGCTCATGTATTTTGTCAAAATCGCTTTTTATCGCGATAATCTTGCCCGACTCCAGGATTTAGTGCGGCGTTTCCCGCGTTTTTGCATTCAGTGCGCCACCTGGGAGCGCCGTCGCGAACCAGATTGCAGACGGCGAACGGGCGGGTATAGGCGATAGGATTTGCACGTCTGCCATTTGTGTTATCTTTCTAATAATGCGCTACTCTGAGTTGACGTCTGAAAAAAAAAATAGGCAAAAAACTTTAGAATAAACGACGGTCGTGTGCCCAATTTCCGGTAAGTACTTTTGAAATTCGATTTTTTCTAGGCGTGTCAAGTGTAAAAGTTTTTACGGCCGCACCCTGTACCCAGGCAGCACACAGTATCGGGCCAACATTGAATTTGATCTGGAAAAAAAATGACCCAACAATGGCCTGGCTGAGCCATATATGTTTCCCAATATTAGAATCACATTGGCCAATAATGGGCTATCAAAGCTAATGGTTTTCCAACATTGCTGATACGTTGGCATTGGCTGGTCAACATTGAACTCTTATAGCCAATAGCTTTCCAATATTGGATATACACAGGCATAAGCTCTACAATACTGGACTCTATGAGCCACTGGCTTTCTTATATTGGCTATACGCCGGCATAAGCTGCCCAATATTGAACTGTCAAAGCCAAAGGATTTTAAAAATTCCATATACGACGGCACAACCGGTAGAGTACTGGACTGTTAGAGCCGATGGCTGTCCGATATTGGATATACCCTGGCTTAAACTGGTTAATATGAAACTGCCAAAGCCAAGAACTTTTCAATATTAGTGATATTGAAGACAAAGTTGGGCAGAGCACGGGCAAAGACGACTTGGGCTGCCCGTGCAATACCGGAGTGAGTACCACTTCGGTTTTGTGGGGGAGAGTAAGCGCAAATGTGGGCTTCGGGGAGGCAGTCTCGGCATGGCCAACTTGAGGTGCCCGTGCCATGCCTCCGTGGGACCCACCTTAGGAATTCGGGGGCAGATTTATCGAAGATACGGGCAAAGCGTGGGCACGCCCGAGTTCGGATGCACTCGTGAAATGCCAGTGGGTACCTCCTCGTACGGGGACCAAGTTGCGATAATGTGGGTTCCACGGCGGCGAAGCATGGGCATGGCCGACTTGGGCTGCCCATGTAAAACCCCCATGGGGCTCGCCTCGGGTTTACGGGGCCAAATACGATGATGTGGGCTCCACGGCGGTTAAGCGTGGGCACGCGCAAAATGAGCTGCCCATGTAACACTTCTGTGCCTTGGCTCAGCGGGGGCCAAGTTTACGGATATAGGAGGGTGATTTCAGAAAAGATCGACCAAAGGATGGCTAGTCGACATTTTCAAATCAACTGATGTTTTTATATGTTATTGTCTAGTGTCTGGTATGAACGAATCCAAACTTAGTTTTGACTAGAAAAAATACTTGGGGACAGGAAAAATCGTAAGGCGCACTGATGGAGGGGGCCCGTTTGAGAGTGAATAACTAAAGCGATAACATTAGGAGAACTCTAATACGTTTTAGGCGCAAACTATGGGTATACCTTGCTTGTAATATAAAGTAATCATATTTATTTAAAATTTCTTTATTTTTCTAAAAATTGACAAACATGCTTGCTCGAACGACAAATGGCAAACTTTGGAGGTCTGTATCTCATGAAATAATTTAATCATTATGATATAATTTGCAGATATTATTCTACTAATATATAGCTAATATATAAAAAATAACTAAGGTATCTGTGTGATACAATAGTTAGGATATATTTAGTCAAACATGGAAAAAAATCGAACAAAGAAAAATTCCGATGCGAATAAAAAAAAACACCACCCTCGATTTTTTTAAAATTTAGGTAACCTGTTATACTCTATTTCGGCATTCATTTCCATTAAAACATGTTGCATCATTTTATTGAGAAAGAATATACAACTCCCCAAAGTAGGGTCCTTGTTCAAAGCCTACACTTAGCAGTGTTTTATACAAGAACTGACTCTGAGTTCCAGTTTCATGAAACCAACACACATCTTTTATATATTTTTATTCAGATGAGGCCAATGATAACTAAATAAATCGTTCACACACTTAAATTAAGGAGAAACTACTGTGTACAAAGAGGTATCATATTACGGACTAGTGATCCGAGAAAAGATCATGCAGCCATCGGCCACTAGGAACTTTGTTTACTTTATTCTCCTGCGACACTATATGCTATTCCCTCTTCCGCTCTACCTTCATCTCTCTCTCTCTCTCTCATATATATCCCTGATATATATCCAGAACAAAAACATGTTCAAGCATTCCCTTTCTGCGTGGTAGTGTTCTGTGGCTAGCAAAAATCATTTCCTCGCTAAGCTCACGATTATGGCAAAATAGTTGCCGGAAACCGCAGACGACACTCGTCGCTAGCTCTAGCAAAACGGCCGATACAATCTTTTTTTCGCATTTCCCCGCTCGCTGTCAAGGACAAGGGGGTTCGCTTCAACCAGCAAAACATGGCCGCCGACGCCTCTTTACTGAGCAGTCATGCCTGTCGCCATCTCACTCGCTGGCGTCACGGGCGATAATATCAGGCACAAAGGGGCACACCAACCGACAGCATTATCCCCAAATACTCGAGCCTCGCGTAAATACATAGAGTGTAAACGCTGTCGCCATGTTATCGTAGTAAGACCGCCCCCCCCCCTCCCCCAACGGGGGACTGCAGTACGCGACGGCGTACTAACACAACGGCGACGATATCGACATCGCGGGCTCCGAATTTTCCCATGGTTCTACTCCACGGGCATTTCTCGAAACGCTTGATATTGTGTACGCCCGCCTGGAAGGATTTCAGGCGCGTAGTTAAGATAAGGCGGTTCTCCGCGGCAAAAGAAAGCAATTTCACAAAAGCTTAAAAGCGGCGGCGACGCGTGTGCGGTGAACGCTTGTAGTTTTGGTGTAGACAGGGTGTGTGTGTTCTCGTTGTTGACACCAGCCGGCGATAAGGCACTGCAGGCGGTAGCTCAGTACAGCAAGGGCTAATCCGAGTGACCATCAACGTAACCCCACCGCCAACCCCTCGCGAACCGGTCGCCGACATGGCTCAGGCTGTGTCATGAACCACGTGGTAGAAGCTCGGGTGCTTTCATATCAGCGCGTGGAGGGACGACAGTGCGATTCCGTAAAGTCTTTTTCGAAGGCCGCTGACCACAATTTTTTGTCTGGAGACTTTCCCTCTTTCTTCCTTTGACGTGGATCAAGCTTTGCCGACAGCCTCAGTTGTGACCTCTCTTTTCAAATGTACGTTTGCAGTGAGTGAGCTCCTCAGCCTCGGACTTGTCACTTGTGCACTCACTAGTTCTTTCACTTGGCAATTATATGCCATCAGTTGGGGTTTATATTTCTATTATTTATGTATACATTATGAAGACGTCCTGGAGCTCCGAACGAGTGTTTTGTGCAGATTACTTTTGCAAACACAAAAAGACTATACCAAAGCAGCGGAATTTTCGAAGTGTTGGCGAGTTGGACCAAAACTCGTTGAAGCAAATTCTTCCGCCTGACTGTTCCACCAAAGTGAGTGCGACGGACTACCTGTGCTACCATTGCTTCATGCACATCACTAAGGAGATCTCGATGCGAAGCTCAGAGCAGTGCCCTGACATATTTGTGCCAGCTGAAGAAGCAATTGAAGATCTAAATCGCAGCATACTACCTACAGATGTGTCGCCGCTGAGACAACCAAGCGTCGTAAGAAGTCGGGACAGGCCTGCCTATGTCAAGAGAAAGCAGACAGAACTGGAGCAGGTTGCTGTCAAGAATATACGCTCAAGGCTACGTATTGCGTACGACAGGGACGCACCATCGGGGTCGTCCGAACCAACATGCTCCACATGCCCTGAGTGGGTGGACAACTTTCGGCAGGCCTTTGAAACCGCCACCTCTCTCCGGGGACGTTGTCAACTGCTTACACTCCTGCCGTCAACACTGACGAAGAATGAGGTTCAAAAGATGATTCCACAGGCCTCAATGTACCTCATCAGTAAATCCCGAAAACTCAAGGAAAAGCATGGCGTGTGGTATGAGCCGGATCCTTACACGAGGTGCAAGGTGAGCCCTGAGAACCTGTCTGCTGCCCTAGAGTACTTCACGAAAGACGAGCTACAATGTTCGCGCCAAAGTCCCAACCAGAAGGACGCCATCTCTGTCATGCTCAACGGAGAGAAAACGTTCGTGCCAAAGCGCTTCATGACACGCTCAATACGAGAGGCCTTCCGTATATACAAAGACAAGCATCCCGATTCCGGCGTTGGGCTAACGAAATTTTATTCGTTGCGCCCTAGATGGGTCCAATGTATTCCACACCAGGAAGTGTGCGTTTGTGTGCGCTGCGCCAATTATTATCTTTGTATTGCCGCTCTAGAGAACGTTACAGGCTCAACATTCAACACTGGTGAAATGAACTCGGCATTTCTGTGCGACCCAGCAACAGAGCTGTGCCTTCAAGGAGACTGTGATCACTGCCGAAAAGGCCAGTTTCTTACACTCCAGGAACTTGATATCCCGGAGGATGAAGAGATTGTGCTTGCAACATGGGAGTCCGGCGACCTTGTGAAAAAAACTTTGGAACCTGAGACTTTCCTAAAAGTCATCCCAGTGACGGTTGGAAGTTGGGTACTTCACAACCATATCCGGCAAACGCAAGGTAAAGCGATCTACGATGAAAAACAGTGCATGCAACGCGGGAGCATTGTCTTTCATTTTGACTTTGCTGAAAACTGGGCCATCGTGCTTCCTGACGAAGTGCAAGCATATCACTGGAAAAAAAAAACAAGTTTCGATATTTACATGTGTAGTGACGACAAGAAAATCTACAAACAGCTTTGCCATCATCAGTGAGGACCTGTGTCACGACGCCGCTCACGCTTGCTTGGCTCTAGAAAAAGTGAAGGAGTGGGTTGAAGACAACGTTGCGGTATACTCGTACGTGACGTACGTAAGTGACGGCGCCGCCAGTCATTTCAAGAATCGCTACCAGCTTCACCAATTTGTAAAGGACGATTGCCCACAAGCCCAGTGGTTATTTTCTGCATCTGGACATGGGAAAAATGCATGTGACGGAGTTGGCGGACTCGTGAAGCACCAGGCCACGCTGAACAACCTGAGAGAACGTTCAGTAAGCGCAATTCAGACGGCCAGGACAATGGTGAGCGTTCTATCAAAGAAACTGAAAGGCGTGCATCTTGTATATCTGGACGAAAATGAGGTTGTTCGGTATCGTGAACAAAAAAAGAAGAGTGGCTGACGGTGCGCGCCTTCCCTGGCATTCAGTCTTGGCACGCGTGGCGGCTCAGCAAGTCATCAACAGAAGGGACCTGTGACGTATATGTAGCACGGACAGTCAGATCTGCTTGGAAGCAACTTTATTAAATGGGTACAGCGAGGAAAACCTTAGCGTAAAGTGCCGAATTTGATTTCCCAAGGACTGCTCATTTTGAATGCAGGGACATCTTATTTATCACATTTTTCTTCCCGGAGTATTTAACCTACTCTTTTTGTTGGTGGTTACTAATAATTTTTATCTGATCACTATAAAAAAAATTCCAAAATGTTATCCTCGAGCAGGATAAAATTTATCGGCTTGCCGCGATTCATTCATACATCGAGAGCATCGAAGCTGCTCCAGTTAGGCACTATGTCATCCGTCACCTGAAATTGTTTGTAATCGTAAATGCACAGCCAACCTAAATATCTTACTATTATATCTTTGTTTTTGTGTGTGGAAGTAAAGTTACTTATTTCACTCTAGATGTAAAATATACCGGAAGGTACAACTTCACACTGCATCATCTTTTCTCAAATCATTACCGCCGAATTCAGAAACCTCACTCAAACTACACTCAAACTCAAGGGCCCCTCCACTTCCTCGAGGAAGGCGCAAGGGCCGGCGCTGGCCAATCGCGACGGCGGATGCGTCCTCGCGATTGGCCAGCGCCGGCCGTCGCACCTTCCTCGAGGAAGTGGAGGGGCCCTTCAGTTTGAGTGCAGTTGGAGTGAGGTTTCTGAATTCGGCGGTTAGTCTCTAATATGATACCACTTTGTACGCTTATGTAAAATGCTGTATATAGTTTCTCCTCCCTTTTACTGTGTGACCGATCGCTCTTTTTATCAATGACCTCATCTGAATAAATGTATATAAAAGATTTGTGCAAGTTTCATGAAACTGGAACTCAGAGTCACTTCTTGTATAGGACACTGCTAAGTGTAGGCTTTGAAAAAGGACCCTACTTTGGGGAGTTGTTTCTTCTTTCACAGTGCAATGATGCAACATGTTTTTAATAGAAATGAATGCCGAAATAGAGTATAACAGGGTACCCAAATTTAAAAAAAATCGAAGGTGGTGTTTTTTTTTTATTCGCATTGGAATTTTTCTTTGTTTGATTTTTTTTTCATGTTTGCCTAAATATATTGTAACTATTGTGTCACTCAGATACCTTATTTATTTTTTCAATAATAGCCATATATTAGTAAAATAATGTCTGCAAGTTATGTAATAATGATTAAATTATTTCATGAGATACAGATTTCCAAAGTTTGCCATTTGTCGTTCGAGCAGGCATGTTTGGCAATTGTTAGGAAACTAAATGAATTTTTAATAAATAATATTACTTTATATTACAAGCAAGTTGTACCCATAGTTTGTTTGTAAAAAGTTTTAAAATTCTCCTAATTTTATTGTTTTAATTATTCACTTTCAAACTTGCCCCCTCCATCAGTGCGCGTTATTGCAACTGTCCACCTCTCCCTACCTTACGATTTTTCTTGTCTCCAAATTTTTTTTTCTGGTCAAAACTAAGTGTGGATTCGTTTATACCAGACACTAGACAATGTCATATAAAAATATCAGTTGATTTAAAAATGTCGACCAGCCACCCTTTGGTCGATCTTATCTGAAATCACCCAGGAGCTTTATGGCGGAAAATCGTTAGCATGGCCAACTTGGCCTGCCCATGTAAAACCTCCATGGGTCCAACCTAGGCTCTCGGGGGCCAATCTAGAAAGGGTGTGGGCTTAACGGTAGAAAAACGTGCATGCACGACTTAGACAGCCCATGTAAACCCCCGTGGGTTCGACCTAGGCTGTGCGACGGCCACGTTATCAAATGTGCGGACTTCACGCTGGCAAAACGTGGGTGAGCCCAGTTTGTGCTACCCATTTGAAACCCCAGCAAATCCCACCTTGACTCTTCAGGTGCCACGTTTACGAACATCAGGGTTCCACGAATGCAAAGCGTGGAATTCCGAGCTTGGGCTGCACATGTAAAACCCCCGGATCCATTGTCGGGTCTGCGGGGCACAAGTCAGCAAATCTGCTGGCTCCCTGGCAGCAAAGCCTGGGGATGACTAACATTGGGTAACCATATAAAACCCCCGTGGGGTCCACCTCGGTTCTGCGGGGGTCAAATGTTATGATGTGCACTTCATGGTGTCTAAGCGTGAGCGTGCGAAAGATGGGCTGCCCATGGGCCCCTAGTGTAAAAAGGACGACCCCACAAATAACAATTCATGAGGCGACAGATAACTGAAGGAAATGAAGTGTTAAATGGGTGATCTTGCGTTTGAAACAAAATTGGAAAAGGCTAGTGCCACAGGCGTCGATGGCGCCGTAACCGCATGCAGGGTCGAGCACAGGGGCGAGTCTGACCCCGGCTTGCCACGCGGAATCCCTTTTGAACACGCGTTGACTTTTGGAACAATTGGCGTAGAAGCTTCGGTGTGCAGAGCATTCTGACTTCGGACAAGCCAACAGCGTTCTCGAATTTACCAGAACGCGGCAATTGGAAACATAACAAAAGGCGCTTCCGTTGCTGGGCATCGAACTTCGGCTCTGCGTGGGAGCCAAGCACGACAACCTTTCGGCCGCTGGCGCGTGGCCTACTCGGCCAGCTCCCCGCGCGTCATCACTCCTTCCTTTAAAAAGTACATCGCCCCGATGCAACGTGCCATGAAACAGAACAGCAAAACAAACAAAAATAACGGCAAACACAGTCCTGTCGAGCGTTGTATGGAAACAAGTTTACAGTCCTATCGACCGTGGTACCGCTTAAGGCGCACGATGTGGGCGACTTCCGGTCGTGGAGGGCGGCGTGATGGAGTCCGTGTTCCGTAGGGCACTACTTTGTATTTCAGGTCCCCTGGTCGACGAAGCACTTTGTAGGGTCCGAAGCATCGTCTTAAAAGCTTTTTGCTCAGAACGTGGCGGCGAATCGGTCTCCACGCCGGCACTCTGTCTCCCGGCTGAAAGTGGACGTCGGTACGCCGAAGGTTGTACCGTCCCGCGTCGACATGTTGTTCCTTATGGATCCTCAGTAATGCGAGCTGGCGTGTCTCACCTGCTCGTTGGGTTATGAACCTAACGTCGTCGGTTCCGTCGTCTGCTGGGTCATGTGGTAGCATTGCGTCGAGCATCGTTGTCACTTTTCTGTGATGCACCTGCTGGAATGACGTCATTTCGGTGGTTTCTTGAACTGCAGTGTTGTAGGGCAACCTAACGTACAGCCGAATATTACCGCATATCTTGTGCTTAACGTCGACTCGCATAGCAATCATATCGGTGATAGCCTTGTTGAGAACCCTGGCCAGTCCGTTGGTCCCCGGATGATACGCCGTAATCCGGCTGTGCTCGGTGTGGCTTAGACGAAGTATATCCTTGGTAAGCTGCGCCATGAACGATAACCCCCGATATGGAATGAGGATTTGAGGAGCGCCATAACGTAAGACGACAAACTAGACGAAGAACCTGGCGACTTTCACAGTATTTTCTGCCGGAAAGGCTTTTTTTCGGCGTACTGTGCTAGATAATGAGTGGCTACGTTTATACAGCGGTTTTCGACGGTCGACTGCGAAAAAAGGCTAAGTAGATCCATTCATACCTGCTGGAACGGTGCAGTTAGCGAAGGAATAGTTTGCAGGACACCTGCCGGCTTCGTCGGCAGTTTCTTGCATCACTGGCACTCGTGGCATGATCGGGTGTAGAGGTGGACGGTTATGGGGAGTTTGGGCCAGTAATATTTTTCACGAAAACGGGCCAGTCTCCGGCTGTAACCAAGGTGTACGTCCGGACGTCGGGTCGTCATGATATGCTTGAAAGATCTCCTTTCGAAGGTCGGTCGGGATTACCAGCAGCTACGGCGAGTTGTCCTAGAAGTTTTATTGGTAGAGTACAGTCTGTCGAATGTCGAAGGTCGGCAGGGCTCGTGAGAAAATACGGGGAATGGTACTCCCGCACCCTTCTAGGTGCTCTATTAGTGCACGCAGCCCAGGATCGCCTTGTTCATGTCGTCTTATGTTGTCGGTGTTCACTGCGCCTATGAACATCTCTGTCGTCATTGTTGTCGGTGCTGCCACAAGTTGTGTCGACAGGGGCTCTGGACAAGCAGTCGGCTTCGCTGTGCTTCCCACCTGAATTGTAGACCACAGTCATGTTGAACTGTTGTAGTCGGAGACTCCATCCGGCGAGGCGTCTAGAAGGGCCCTTGAGGTTCGCAAGCCAGCAGAGCGAGTGATGGTCTGCGACTACGCGGAACGGGCTCACGTACAAGTACTGCCGGAATTTAGTGATTGCCTAGACAACCGCAAGGTATTCATTGTTAGTCGAGAAGTAAATTTCTTTGGCCTTGGATAGTGTCCGACTTGCGTAGGCGATGACTTGCTCGTCGCCTTCTTGCACTTGAACCCGTACCGCTCCAAGTCGTGAGTTACTAGCGCCCCGTGATTTTCGGTTTCTGCATCCTGGGCAAAGCGTCCAAGAACAGGAGAAGTCTGGAGTTTTCGCTTCATCTCGTTGAATGCCTGCTGCTGCTCCTTGGTCCATTCGAACTTCTCGGCGTCCTTTGTGAGGTTAGTGAGCGTTGTGGAAATCCTTGCGACATCCCGAACGAAGTGACGATAGTAGGCACAGGGTCCAAGGAATCTTCGCACGGCTTTTTGTCGGTGGGCACTAGGAATTCCGCGACGGCACGGGTCTGCTCGGCGTCCGGGAGACGCCTTTGTTACTAATTGCGTGGCCTAGACACTTTAGTTCGTCGTAAGCGAACCGACTCTTTAACGTCTTCAGGGTGAGTTCAGCTGTCTGTATGTCTTTGAGAACTGCCCGGAGTCATTACAAGTGCTCGTTGAAGTCGCTTGAGAACACCATGACGTCGTCAAGGTAGACAAGACAGCTTTGCCACTTCAGTCCTACCAGCACGATATCCATGACACGCTGGAAAAAGTTGCAGGCGTCGGGCATTGTTTGAAGGGTATCACCTTGAACTCGTACAATCCATTGTCTACTCTCGGTGCCCTTCGTCGACTTCGCTCTGTCAGAAGCCGCTCTTCAGGTCCATGGATAAAAATATATAGAGTGGCGCAGTCGGTGTAGCGTGTCGTTGCTATGGGGGAGTGAATAGAGGTCCTTCTTCGTCATCGCGTTCAGCTGCCAGTAGTCAACACAAAAGCTAAGCGTTTCGTACTTGTTCTTAACCAGTACGAATTTAGAACCCACGGACGGCTTAAAGGCTGGATTATGTCGTCGTTCAGCGTCTCTTGAACTTGCTCCTGGATTACCTATCTTTTTCTAACGGAGACTCTGCGCAGTGATCGATGCTGAGGGAGCGCGTCGTCCTCGGTAACGATGGGGTGCTTCGCAACGACGGTTTTTGCGCACCTTCTGCGACGTATCAAAGCAGTCGCTGTATTTAAGGAGGAGGGTAATTAGCTGCCGTCGCTTCGGCTCAGAAGCTTGGGATCAATGTCGAACTGCGCTTGCGATGTACTGTCTTGCCGAGGTGGCGAGGACTCTTGAGTAATCGCGGCGATTTCGGCGGAGTTCAGGAGTTCCTCGACGTGGCCCACAACGACACGTTTCGGGACGTGTTGTGTTTCTTGTCGTAAGTTCGTCAGGACGAACATATTGCGCCCATTCGGAAGTTTAGTTACTCCTCTCGTGACGCTTACTTCTCTTCCCAGAAGCAATTGAACGTTGCCTTCTAGAGCAACTTCGCAGTAGGTGGCTGCATCGGTCACGACGGGTACAACACTTCATCGCGGCGGCAGTGTCACGAGGTCGGCAGCTGCTCTGACGGCGACTGACGTTGTTTGAGGCTTTCTTACACGCAGAACAAGTGTCCGCAGCGTAAATTTGTTGGCTTCGTGGTGAACAATGGCGCCGTAGTCGAACAGAACGTATATGCGGGGAATGACGCCTCTGGCACAGTCTTGTAGAACGTCGAATTTCCAAGGACACGCCTCGCCATGAATCTTGACCCAAGTGGTGCTTCTTCCAACGAGTATAATAAGTTGCCCCCCAGCGGTTCGTATCTGCGGACAATCCCACGGTGTAGTGACTCTCCGGAGGCGCCGAAAGAGCCTCCCACTTAATGCAGTGTAGTCCGCTCTGATATCCACGAGTGCCGACGCGTCGTGGCCGTCGATGACAACGTGGAGGCTTTTGGGCACTGTTGCGGAAGCGTCGTCCCGTCACGTGTCGCCATTGGGGAGGGAGTTCACCAGCCTTCTTGGAAGCTTTTCCATTTGCCATCTTTGGCAACACCGCCTCCAGGCGTTGCCGCACTTAGTTTTCCCGGTGGGACAGCGGAGACAGGCTGTCAAGCCGCGACCGACAAAAAGGTGATGTGGAACGTCGGGGAGATAAAGACGGGAACTTCGTGATGTGATATGTGATGGTGACGGAGGGCGACGGAGGTATTCCTCGACGTCGCGAGGGCGTTCGCCGTACATTGGGCACGTGACGTGGCTGCGAGGTCCGAATGGAGTGATGAACTTTGCTGTGTGAATCTGGGTATTCATTGCATGGAAGGCGAAGTTGCCTTCCTTTGCCGCAACGACTATATTAGGAGGAGGGAGGACTACATTTCTATAAATAATTTACTATTTTTGTAGCGAAAAAGGTACATAAGCGAGAAAAGAAAACGCTGCGGCGATTGTTTCCCCGTGCGGAGTTGCGAAGGAGTTGTTCGGGTGTTAGCTTACCAAAGCACGGGAGTTGGCTGGCTCCGTGGGTTGAGCTCCTATGACGGGAAAATTGTCCCTGGGAGTCCCTCGACCGAGCTCTATCAGGAAACTAAACTTATCGTAATCATTATAACGCGCTTGTTAGTCACCTGCATTCTCGGTGGGGGCCTCAGGGTAGGCAGGGGGATAAGCGAAGCGGGCGTAATGGTGGAGGATGAATGAAGGAGACTACTGAACCCATAAGATCTGAGTAAATCAATGAGTAATGCGAAAATGAGTTTCTCCTTTGTGTTCACGGTGGAGTTCGATTGATTAAATGAAAAAAAAAGAGGGGGCGTAAGGCGTCGAAGAGGTGGTAGATCGCAGCTTCTCGCGTTTGCGCGCCACCAGCCCATTACCACACAAGATGGGAGAAGTTGGCCGGGACGCCGCACTCTTGGCACTTTGAATAGAGGCTGATGTCTTGTGGGCCCGCTGGGTGGTATAACCTTTCCAGCCATACTGGCGTAACAATAGATCTCATTTGTAGATGACTTACTGGCACCGGTCCCAATCGTGGAGGGCCGCGCGGTATCGATTCAGGGTTGGGCGCTAAGTGTCAGCCATATAAAGAGATTGAAAGCATCACTCCAAATTCAAAATACAGTGCAAAAGAAACAAGAAACATTCAATAGTTCTGCAAACTTCGTAAACATAAGTGCATAACGTGTGCATATAACCGTCACACAAGCGTCACAGAAATCCACTAAAAATTGTTATGAGACACGCGCTTTGTATTACCCTCACATAAAAATTACTTCGTAAGTAAGTATTGTTCCTCCGTCAAAGCACCCGTATCAGTAAACTCACAGGTATTATAAGGTTCGGGGAAACTTGTCCGCTCCACATGGAACACCGCGTGGTCTTCTCGTTGGAGTAACACGGAGCAATGCTGCGTGGCCAATCGAACTTTTTTGGGCGGGCGCAGTGCTGACTGAGTGGCACCCCGGAGTCTGTCCGGCAAGCGCAACAAAGCGTCCCCGCTGCCGTTCGCGGAACCCTTCCTATTCGTCACCACCACATCATTGTGCTGCAGCGCCAAAGCCCACCTTAACAATTTTGCTCCGTGAGACCTGCTGTCAGGTATGACAGACCTAGGATTGTGGTCCGACACGACGTGCACCTTTGTGCCAAAAAGGCAGTTATCGAATGTACCCAGTGCCCAAATTAGGTTGAACTCCTCGAGCTCGATCGTAGACCAGAGTGTTTGAGATGGAGTAAATTTATGAGAATCGGGTTTTGATGTGTGGGCTCTCTGCGGTAGTCGATCTGTTGACGCTAAGTCCTGCTCCTTCTCTTTTGATGTCACCGAATCCAATCCTGTCGACAGCGCCACTACAGGTTTGCTGGTTCACCTTGCGACGTCCGGGTTGCCAAGTCCGGATGGGTACAAACTTAGCTGTGTGAAGATGGGTTGCAATTGCGTCGGAGACGAAGCTGCTTCCCCTGGTCACGACGACTAATTAGGTAGGGGGGAAGGGGACTCTTCTATATATAATGTAATACTTCTCTAGTTAATGAAAATGCACAATCAAAACAAAAACGCAAAGCTTGTTTTCCCAATATGTGATAGGAAAGTAGGTAGTTGGATGCTAGCTTTAAATTTCGGGTGTTATCTGTCTCGAGGGAATAAGTTTTGATATTAGATACAGAATGTTTGCGAGAATACCTGAACAACTTCTGCCCACAATATATATATTTCTTATTATATATTTGTATATAAAAAAAAAAGTCGCCAATTGTCTGTAGGTTCGAAATCGGATCTACTCTTTTATATACGAGTGTATAAATTATTGTTAATTATACACTTTCATGAAGCAACTTAAATTGCGCTGAAGTATTCACCCATATTTAAACGTTCTAGAGCTAGCTTGCATCGTATCGTAACTTTAACCACGCGAGGTTAAGAGTTTTATAGACAATACGTTGTTTGAAATTTGACGATTGATTTTGTAAACTCGATTTACCATCGAGATAGAAGAGTGGACACCCCAAAAGGCTATTTCAAGAACTCAATATATCTATTTTTTTAACGGTCATCTCATAAATAAACGTGTGTATCCTCCAGCATTACGCCCATTAAAACTGTTCTAGGATAATTAAGAGCTCATTTCACTTCCATAGCAGAAGTTTTGGTCATCAGTCGAACTCACCCACGACATTTTCAAGAGTTGCATAAACTCGTTTGAAAGCTGGTTGCATTACGTAACGCCGGAAACCACAGCGCGTTGCGTCAAAGAGCTTTAAAGTTCAAATGGCATTAACAACGCAAGTTAAACCCTCGGATAAATTACGACTGATTCTACGGTGCGCAAATAAACCAGTCGTGGTAGCTCCTTTTTGAAGAAACAAGTTTTGAAGTTTAAAATCAGGATTTAGCTCAAGAAGCCACAGGCGTTTTGAAAAACATGAAGCTAAACTTCAGCATTTTTATATATGCCACCACCGCCGCAGTGGGTAAGTCTACAGATCATTGTTATTTTAAGAGGTAACACAATTTGGAAAATTGAACGATAATTATTAAATTTGAGATTTAGTACACCTGAACTGAGTGAAAAAATAGATGTTCAACGTTAAGGTTGCCTTTGCCTTAAGCCTAAAGTGCATTATATAACTGCGAATATTATACAAAAAAATAGGCTGACATAGTAAGAACATCAAAATAGGATCCCCGAATGCTCAAGGAGAAAACAGTCAGCGATTCGCGACGAGTATTTCATCGCGAAACGAGGACTGTTATTTCCCTTCACAGTCGGATGAATCTTTTCGATATTCTTACTATACCAACCCTGTTTCTAATAACTGATTTCAGGACTAATACTTCTAGTAATTCATTGTCTCTCCAACTAGAACGCCTCGTTAGCGTCACCGTGCTAAACGCCATGGCAAGAATTTCTAAATTCGAATTCAGAATCGTAATATTGTTACGAATCACAATTGATGAGGCGATGATAACTGAAGAAACGAAACGTTTAATGGGGCGATCTTGTGCCTAAAAAAAAAAAAAAAGGGAACAGAAGAAAACAGGAGAGCGGCGCGGGCATCGATGTCGGCGAAAAAGCAGGATCGAGCTCTGGGGCGAAACTGAGTCCGGCTGGCCACGCGGAGCCCCTTTTGTACATGCGTGGGCTTCTGGAACAATCGGCGTGGAAGGTTCGCCGTGAAGAGCATTCTAACCTCGAAAGAGCCCCCAACACGGTTCTCGAATTTACCAGAACATTACATTAGAGTGAACAAAAATGCGCACCCGTAGCCAGGAATCGAACCCTGGCTTTCTGCGTGGAAGGCACGCGCGATAAACGTTAGGCCACGAGCGCTCTGCCTAGTTAGTCAGCTGCGCTCGCGGCAATATTATTATCTTTTTTTATGAAGAACATACATTCAACAGCCACATAAAAATGGCCCACATCTTTTCTTCCAAACACGTGTTATAACACAAAATTTCTTGAAGGTACACTAGCCGTCGGAGTGATCACAGGATCAACAATCCAGGAAGGCACAAGCGACCACACGGACTCTCAGTATGAGTGCGGGTGGCGTCACAACGTAACCAGTATTTCTGAAAGGATCATCAATGGTACTGAGGCTTCCATCGAGCACTGGCCATGGATGGTGGGAATCTATGACTCATGCGACAACTTAGTATGCGGAGGGAGCTTAATTAATAACGAATATGTAGTGACCGCAGCACATTGCTTTGGGTAAGAGCATTTTTGGTTACCAATTTTATCTAGAAGTTTTTGGGTTTTTTTTTGCGCTATTTATTGTTATTCTTAAGTTAGTCATCGCAATGGTACAATAGTGTTTTGTCTGTAATGGTGCCGCAGTATGTTATAAGCTAAGGACGATGAAAGCAGACTAACTTTCTGGTGTAGTTATTGAAAAACCTAATTTATTCTCATCAACATGCCTGGCGTGGTGGCCACACCTGGCGTGGAGGGTGGCTGACGATGTTTAAATGAGGGTGAGAGAAAGGGAAGAGTGAGCTGGGGTAACGATGGTTAAATTAGCCACTCATACACGAAATACCGAGAGGAATACGATAAAGAATAAATACAGTTCCTCTGCGTCCCTGAGTACTCCGGTAGTCTTGTTCATTCACTGCACGTAGCTGGCCAGAGTTTGGGTGGCAGTGTCGCAAGCGCCTCCAAGCGTTCTCCCGAGACACCGGCGCAGTTCCACGTTGAGTGAGGACCGGTCGCCGGGACCCCGCATAGTTGGAAGTTTGGGTCCGTTTCTAGAATCGGCGGGGTTAGTGGACTTGTAGAAGCGGGCTTGCAAAACCGGTGTCATTAGGGTCATGGTTTGCAGCCGTCTGAGTGCCACGTGTTCGCACCGGGAAAACCCCGTGAGATCGGACGAGGGTGGGCAAGAAGGAGTGCGGATAGCCGGGCTTTTCGAGCGAGTCGCTCCCATCGTTTAATCTCGACAAAGTATTTTTTTCTTGATAGACATACAAGGAAATGGTGCCAGTTGAGGGAAATTTAACAGCATGTAGCTGCGCTGTCGCGGCCTCGTCTGCACGCTCGTTTCCTGGAATCTTTTCGTGCCAGGGAATCTACGCGATCGCCACTGTATGGTGGACTTGCGTGGGTCGTACACAGTTTGGGATATTCTGGAGTGTCGGGTAGCATCTGTTGCAGAACTCTGGAAGGGCTTCCCTTGCGTCGGTGTAGACGTCTGTCATCGTCACGTGGGCCCTCGGACCCTCGGTAGTGGCTTGAGTGGCGAGTAGAATCGCCTGGATCTCCGCCGCGCAAGAGCTGCTTGTATTCCCTGGCATCATTTGTAGCCCGGTTTTGACTCGATGGGGTGAATGCCAGGCAATCGCGGTGTGTCCTTTCTCGCCTCGGGCTGCGTCCGTATAGAACACCTCTGTATCTTTATGAAGGTCCACCACCTTGTCCGCATGGTTGGAGGCTTGCGTTATTAGGCATCTCAGGTTGTTGCTCACTTGATTCTGGGACAACGGCTTGGCAGGTGTCATTAGCTCATTGTGGAGTGAAGGCCCACATTGCGCACGGTGAGCCTTCACTCCCATGGTGAGGATGGCCTTGTAATGGTGCCTATGGGTCAGCCGCTTCACCGGCATCGTATTATTTCGTGGGCGATATTCGTAATCTGTTCTTCTGAGCTGCCCGCTCCGGCCGCTCCACAGAAGTAAATTTAGGAAGACCAGTGGCGACCCGGAGAGGGGGCCCTGTTCACCAAAAGGGCTTCATCCTGGCGTTTGGTAGCTTTAAATAGTTGAGCCTGGACATTCCGTGTACCTTCGGTACACGGAATGTCCAGGCCAGGTTTTTAAAATGCCTTCCCTTGCCCTCCCGAAGTTGGGCCGGAGACATCTTCGAGGTAAGTCCGTATTTTAATTGCTTTCTAACTAGTTCGATCCAAGTTGTCACCCCTTCATATTGATTTCTGGCAGGTTCCTCTTCTTCCTCCTGTTTCAGAAAATAATGTAGATTGTCTTGTCCTTGGAGATTTCCAACCCACTTTCATGGGCGAAGGTTCAAGTGATGTCCAAGCCGAGTTGTATATAGCGTCGTTCTAACCCCGCCATGCCCGCAGTTGCCCACAGGGTGACGTCATCTACGTATAACGTAAAGCGATCTTTTGTACGCCCTCAAGGTCAAGGGGAGATCTGTCGTCGCCAGCTTGAAGAAGGGTGGCTAAAAGGACCGCACCCTATGAGACTCCTATGTTGTTGAGTTTGCAAAGACTTGTGGGGTTGCCCATCGCGACATTGTAAGAGCGGTGTTTTATAAAGGTGTTGATGAGGTTCAGACGTCTGCCACCGGTCCCGATATTTTTCTGCCTAAACGACGGTTTTTCGATGGATGGAGTTGCAAGTCTTGCGTAGGTCAATGGCAGCGATTGTTCGGGTGTGGCCCTTTGGAAGTCGCTGCTCGAACTTGTCGTAGTGGATCATTGCAATTCGGCGCTGTGTTACTAAATGGGGTCTATAGCCTGTCTGCATGGGTCGACCATCCGCTTGATGACCTTGCAGAGATGGGACGTCGACGAAATGGGCCTAAGTTTGGGGACTTATAGTGTCGATTTTGGCCTGCTTGACGTCTTGCGGGATTCCTGGGGGCCTAAGCTGAAAACTTGGGGAGAATGTCGGCGAGATTTCGGACCGCCGTGATTGGCCAGCGAGGAGCTTGACCTTGGTGTTAGCCAGTCGTGGGCGTCATAACGTCGCCGACTTTGCAGCCAGCCCTATTTTCTTTCGTGGGCCGTCCAGGAGTAGCCATTCTTGGTGGCCCAATTCCTCTGCATTCTGCGGCACAGCTGGCGACTGTGTTTTATCTGATGTGGGGTACCATATCCAGGGATCCCGCGCTCCTGTGTCTCAATTTACACCGCATCATGCGGCATGTTGCCACGCCTGCCTAAGTAGGCCGCCGTAAACTTGTAGAAACGACGTGAACTGCGCCACCAGCTGGTTTAGTGGCTCAAGGAATGGCAGCTTCCGCCTGATTGAAGAGGCTCGTAAAACCGAATATATGCTTTCTATCCTGAAATGGTGGTGTCTGTGGTTGTCCGTACGGCGGTGGAAGGCTTTTTTGTACACTCTGCAGAAAAATACTCACAGATGGGAGTAATTCACTTGTCCATTAGTGCAATTCCACGTGATATTCTTGTATACTCCGCCGTGGTAGCGAGTCCAGTTTACTTCCTTGCAGGCTCGAGCTTTTGGGGAGTGCAAGATAATAAATAGGCACAGACGCTTTTCAGTAAAAAAATCTTTAACGTGAACCTATGGGAGTATTCTTTCGCATCCACCTAGGAGTTTTTACGTGAACCAACGAGTGTATTCTGTCACGTCCGCCAGTGCGTTTTTACATGGACAGCCGCGAGTATTCTTTAGCATATATCATGGAGTTTTCACGTGAACTCGAGGGAATAGTTTTCCGCAAGATATTATTTTTTTTAGTCAGGAAGTGTTAAAGGAAAGGCATAAGTAAGTAGCGTCATGGAGAAAATTAATTTAATGCTCATATCGTGCATGCGCAATCAAAGAGCATCAACGCTAAAGCAACTCCAGATGAGAAAAGAAGCAGCAAATACAGAATTGAGAACTTTTACTTTTTAGTTTGAAAGATCAAGACATTAACTACCCGCCAATATAACATTATTCTACAAACTCCAGAAATCGCGATGTTTGCACTTTACAATTGCATTCAACAGACGTCTTGATCGGCTGCGAAGATAGCAGCGCTTCACCCTGCAAGCACAATGAATCTTTCTAACTACATACATTAAAACGATATGCGTGCTTGCGATTCACCTTTGTAAGTGAAAGGTGCCTTAGGGTTGCTCTAAATAGCACCATGTAGTGGGTTCCGCTCAAATATGGCATTAAATATTAGACAGAAATCAAATCAAAAGAAAATCAATTAAGTGTTGGCCCAATGTTGGGCCAACACTGGGACGCGGCCTCGGAAGATCTGACGTAGCGCGATCACGCGCCTTTAACGCTATCGGGGGGGGGGGGGGGGGGGGGGGGGGGGGGGGGGGGGGCGGGGCGTTGGAACGAACGAATGTTCGTTCGTTCGTTGTGAAAAAAGTTTATTAACTATAAAGTCGGAATTCGTGACACCGAGAGAAATCATGGAACGGTCACTACTTGCGAAATCTTAAACCTTCTGAAACTAAAGAAAATACTTAAGGTTGTGTCAAGATTCGCGTCGTAACTCTATGGGCCGCTTGGAACGGCGCCCCTAGCAACGCCTCTAAACGTTTTTATTTTTGTCTTTAGCTTTGACCAAGAATTGATAGTGAAGGATGATGTTGGTTATTTTATGGGGAAGTTGAGCACATTTTCGCTACAAAAACGTAAATACCGGGAGAAATTAGGGAACCTACTTGGGATTTCTCCTATGGATAGACCCTTTTGTGGCCATACTCTGTGCGCAAACCTTGCCGGGATGACATTCCGCCTGTGCTTTTTGAGCTCGCGACCACCACTTTAAAATTCTCTCTCTTCAAAGTACACCCCGAATATAGACAAGTAATTACTGCGCTTTTTTAAACCACCAACAACACGTTGAGAAAGGTGTTAAGGTTACCTCTTAGAGCAAAGATCTCGGAGTCGGCTCGGAATTAGCCCTTTTCTTTCTGGCCTCTTCTGTTTCTCGCAATTTCGTTGTGCTTGAGGCGAGCGATACATCTTGTATATCTTTGTATCCTTTCTTCTCGTGTCGTCTCACGATCTCTGAAGAATCAATCATAGCTGGCGCCGGTGCCGGGACTGGCTGGAACATTCCGCAAACTTGGAAACCGAGCAAGTTTTTTTTATTTTTTTCTTAACTTTTTTTACGTCTTGCGGAGTGTTGTCATACCAAACATCCGGTTCAGAACCGAAGTAAAATCAGGTGAAGTCGTTCTCATACTCCGTCACTTAGTTGCTCGAGTAAAATTAGGTTTTCTTCTTTTTCTACTCCCACGTATCGAAATAAATGCTTTGCTATGATAATTTAATGGGCATCTTAGGATTTAAAATTCCCATGTGGGTGAAGTTTCGTATACAGGTAGTCGTCCGTTATTGCGAATGCGTTGGGCTCTTGTTGGCGGGTGCTATTGACTGAAGCCGCCAAGGCCTACTGGTTCTTTGAGGCCAAGGCCTCAAAAGACCAGTAGGCTGGCGAGAATTACGTCTATCAAGATAAGCGGGAGACACGTCCTAACTCCTGAAGAACTTTACTCCCTCCCGTTCTCTCCTTTGTATATTGGAACGGTTCATGTTTTTATTTGTGTCCAAAAGCGATTGCACTCTGAGGGCGTAAAACATGCCTCTCGGGCCAGTAGGCGTGCCCGCTGTTTACGTAAGAAATAGGCAGCTGACTTTATGCACCAACGCGCGGTGGACATAGAGATGTTGCGCGTTCTATTAAATGCTTTCAACACATCTATTTAGTTACATGGTGCTAGAAATTTCATGATGTTCTTATTTCTTTAGAGTAAAACATATATATTCAGCAGCTGATAATGCGACGCACATAGTCCTACAATGCGGTAGCCAGTACTTTATCAAACGAATTTTTAGTAGTGTGGGCTTACAGATACATTTGTTGGAGAAGGTTGACTTTCAGCACTGATATAAACGTGTAAATTGCGGCTAAAAAACTATATCGTGTTTGGCCGAAGTGTAACGCAGTGCGTGTCTTTTAACCGTACTTGTAAACTGCCGCTTTTTTGTCGCACATTACACTTTACTTTATTTTTTAACAATTATTTTCTTGCTGCTTTCTTCGCAATTCAAGGAATCAAGATCCGGAGACATTTTATGCGCGTCTTGGAACGGAACGCAGATTCAATTCCTCTTGTAACGGAACTCTACAATATTCCAATTAACAAAACAAGACAGACAACGAAAAAAACGAAAACCCAGACTTGGAGAAAAGAGATAAATCAAGTTATGAAGCATGAGAAAACCAGGTGGTTTGCGTTGAAATTGAAAGCATATGCATACCTATTCAGGATACATGTGGATTTTCATGATACGTACTCTTCAACGCTTCTTGCGTCGGCCAATCTTACGAGCTAATGTGTTTTTTAAATTGCATTACTCTTACAGAAAGACATTGCGGTTGTAAAACTGAAAAGGAGCGTAAACTTTTCAAACAATATTCAGCCAATCTGCGTTCCCGAAAACTGCGCCAATTTCCCTGCAAAGTTTACAGCCCATGTTGCGGGCTGGGGATACAGTTGTAAATAGCCTGACCTCACTATTTCACTGCACATCTCGAATTACTCTAAAACACAGTGCACAATTTGCATTGTTGATTTTTCAACCTTAATTTGGTAATTAGAAACTTTAAAATGTTGCTTTTCCAATACTTTCAACTAACCAGTTGCTTCTACGTCGCACAAACTGTGCTTTGTGTCTCAAATATGCTGTCGCGACGCATCAGATATTAGAATATAAATGTGCCGCATCGGGTGTTCATTTATTAATCGCCAAAATATAACTGCTGTACTCACATACGATTCTTCCAACGAATATGAATATGAAGATTATATGAAGCCGAAGAAGAAATGTGTGAAGAGGAGGATGATGAAGCCACGAGCGAAAACTACGATGACCTATCAAGCGTTATTTCAGAAATACCAGAAATAGACAAGTGTATAGTTCCTACCTTTGGACTCCCTGAAAATCTCAGGGAACGAGACGTAGATGTGCTTAAACAGGATCAGTGTACTAATCAAATGAACCGCACAGTTCCCCACCATATCGTTTTCGTTAACGGAGGACCATGTCATGTGAGTTATTACTACCCTTCAAATGCGACTTCTTATAACAAAAACTGACATAATAAATATCGTTTGGTATTGATGTTGAGGTAATAGTTTTATCATTTATGGAGGTTTAGAAAAACTTGACACAAAGGCTCTATTATGTACGGTTAGTGGCAAAGAACCTTATTTGTAACTATTTTTAATCCTCAATAGTTAAAACCATAATACAATATAATTCGACAGCTATAGATGGACAGTGAAATCTGCTTTGGAGGTATTTTGCACGCTCTATTGTACTGGTTGTTTCTGCGAAGTTTTTTATACATCCCTAAAAACAGAGTATTCGAGTAAAATAAACACATTTTGAGAACAAGCTTGGAGCCTCGGCGGACGTTAATAATTGCGACAGATACTGATTAGCAATATAATAATTTACATTTACCCAGTAACTTTTTTGTGTGTGAAAATAAACACATGCTTTCAAAAAGAAACTTTATGAGCATCATTAAATACCGCAAATTAGTAAATTTTAGGACAACTTGCCACTTGCGCAGCTGGCGCAAGGCGAGCAATGCAAAAATGCGGGAAAGATAAAAAGCTAAAAGAAGGAAATTGTTATAACATTTAAACCTTTTCCAAAACAATAAGCCGGACAAAAAATATATATTACGAAAGCGGTAATAAATTGTTGAAGCAGTAACTGCAGGTTTATCATTTGCTTTTCGAACGTATTTATTGTCTCTTAGATAAAAACGGCTATAGCTAAATTAGCGCTTATGTGCTGCCTCCCGACAACCTGCGAGCCGGCAAACATTTATTACACCGTTGCAAGAAAATTGCGTACGGAGATACCTATTATGCTTCATGGGCTCACTTCTCTCATCTAAATTTAAAAAAAAAGCCTTTCAGTGAATGATTTCTGGAATTACTTTTTCAGGGGGACAGCGGTGGACCCCTGATGAACGAAGAAAACGGCCGTTGGTTGCTTGCTGGTGTAGTTTCTAACGGGCTGGAGAACTGCCTTCACCCGCCGACACCTAGTCTTTTTGTAATGGTCTCGCACTTTCTGAATTCTCTTATTTCTCCTGCTATAAAATCTGAAAGTGGGAGCAGCAGAAAAGCCATCTGTGCCACGGAGGAAGGTCGGAAAAAATGTGTAGAAGATTTTTATAAATCCCACAACCGGACAATTGGCAACTCCAGCCAAGTCGACGCACTTAGTAGCTATAAGAGAAGGTTGTCACGGCCAGTTCGCTCGCCAGTCTTTTCGACTAAATCAGATATCCAAAGCACCGGCCGGTCTTAAGGCATGGGCGTGTAAGTTCGTTCGAGAACAGGAGATGAAAATCGTCAGTATGATTAGAGGGCAATTTTGAACGAATACCTCTTCGAGGTAATAAAAGATTGAAAAGTTCCTGCGCCTGTTTTTTTTTTTTTTGTTTTATTGCTTACATTGATCATCTTAATAGTTGCGCGCATAAATGCGTGAATAAATTTGACGGAAGCTATGTTTTCTCCCTTCCACCTGATCTAAAGTAAATCTTATAATTTTTTTTGTTTTATACTATGGTGTCTCCCGTTTAAATTTCGTTATTACTTTAGTGTGAACAAAATCATTGGCGAGCGCTCATAGGAATTACCTTTCTCAAAATTGTCAGTGCAAAATAAACATTACGTTTAGCAGTAAAAAATAGCAGTTCGCAAAATGTCTGAAATATTATTTATGCATGTAGTGAAAAATACCAGAAGATATCTTTAAATATCTTTTTTTTTTCATAAAACGATATATATTACATAATGTTATGGTAATATATGAATTCACGTCACACGAAGTGGTGACGTCTCATGACGCCACGGGCTTACCGCTGTTACGTGATACCATATTAAAATGTACTAGAATACAGGGTAGTGATGGGACCGGAGCGACTCGTGTGAGGCGCGAGGTGTAGATCGCGATAGGTGTTTACACCGTCGCATCGGCAGAACAGGGTCAGTATATGGTGGTGCTTGTGCGCGTGCACCGCGTGCACACACACGTACGTTCGGTGGCACGTGCGGACATCAGCAACTTTCTGCTGCTCTGTCGACTGCAGCGCCGCGATTGTTATCTACGCGCGCAGCCTCACAAGTTCTTATTGTCGAGTCGCGCCGGTCCAAACACAACCCTGTAATGTAGTATAGTACACTGTAACCATATCTTGCGGTCTAATGTTACGCGACTTGACATCATTAGACGCCACGGTGCCACCTGACGATGTGCCACGTGGCGTGACTTCACGCGCCACCCTGACTTGACACCGTTACGTAACGTGACTTGGCTTGACGGGACGTAGTTATGTTACGTGATCAGGCAACGGGACGTGACATTACACTACGGCTTGACTGCCAACGACAGACAAAATTTGTGCTGACATGGCCTGCGATGTGGTATGGACAGATGGAAGGAGAGACGGACAGATCAGTTGTTAAAATATTCGGTTATCTTCTATATATATTCGGATGCTGTCGTTCTTGTATATTTCCCAATAGTCTTTGTTTTCATTTTTATTTAAAACCAATATTTTGGCATTTGTGTGAATCGTTATACATATAAAGGTTTGCCGGGCTTTACCGCCCATATGTGCGGCATCTCCATTCAGCCGAAGCTTATGTATTGCCTTTCAGTTGCTTGTCTTTTTGCGAACTTGGCCCACAAGGCCCAATCACAAAGCAGAACATGCATTGAAACCCTCGAAATGTGTTAATATTTGAAGCCTTCCTCGACCTGACGTAAGGCGATCCGGGAGAAAGCTAAGAAATCGACAAGAAAGTTAGTCACAAAGTCAAACAATGCCGACATGCGCCGGAAAAGCTATTATTTTTATTTTGTCAATACAAATTTTGTAAAATTAAGTTCGGCGTTCCTTGTCCTGTTTCTATCGGTGCCCATCAAAAGGGACTAAACCGCAGATTTATAGCTTAAAAAAAGTGTCTGTATGCATGTACACAATCCAATGAGCATATGTGTGCGGCTACTGTACCCTCCCTTTAAAGGCGACTTTCGGCAGTTGATTCGGCAACGAATAAACTGAAATTTTTACCAAGCCTTCCAGAGAAATGAGCGCGTTCTAAAAAGGCGTCATATGTCTAAAATGCCAATTAGGCAGTTCTAGCATAGCGTTAGCACATGTTAGTTTGGCATGGGCACCGCTACGATCTTGCATGCGCTGAGTGCATGGTTCAATGTTCCAGCGCGGTCTGCCGATAGCATTTGCACTCTGCACGTCAACGCTGAGCAAAAATTGTCTATGCAGAGCATAGAGCTATTATAATGTACGCTAGGGGTTCAACTGGCGCTAGTGTGCTGCTGCAAATTGAAGCAGACAATAAAGAGTAAGATATTTACTTCCGGTAATGCAGTTCTATGGGAAAAAGCGAGCGTATTTTCTGTCTGCACTCGATTATAAGAGAAAATATCACAAATAATTCGTAGGTACTAGGTAGCTTCGAACATTTCTCAGTCACGCAGACGAAATAATTCGTCAGTTACAGCGTTTTAATTCGAAATTCCTGGCATAAAAAACGGTGCTAAAACCACTTCGTACATGTATTTATGTGCACTGTCGGACACTGTTAGCGCGAACACGGTGACGGCGCTTTCTAGCACGGGGGATATACGTGCCAAACGAACGAAGGACATGTGGAAAACCAAGAGAGACGGCAAAAACTACGCAGTAACACTGGGTAAGTAACCCCTTGTGCATGCAGGCGATCGAAATAAATCAAGAGCCACGTAATATAGTCCAATTTGCGATAAATAAATACAACGCTTTATTTTTTCTGCTCATGATTACTTGCCAACATGATGCTTGTTCTAAGTTCGGATCCATACCCGCACCGCACTCTTCAAACTTTTACAAATAGGGCGGAGCCAGATAACAGCTAGGTGCTCGATAAAAACTGCCCGAGATTGGAAATGACAAAGAGACACGCCTTTGATACACAGATGCTTTATTTCTTACGTCCGAGTGCTTTTTAACATTTCGTAAAAATGCACGACGCCGTCGTGCGACGGAGTCATTTTCATATAATGGCAGAACGGGCATATCACTAATATATAAGCGCTACCGGAATGCAAGCGAACCTTGAACACACTCTAAATTCCTTTCGATTTTTATTTTGCTTAGAATCGTCGCTCATTTTTACATACCTACCATGGAACGGAGGTTTGGGCCTCAGATATAGCGAAGTTTAACATCGTTCAGTGGTAAAACAAATGCTGTAACTAAATCCATTACACTTTCACAGTATCAATAAAGGTACATACTATCCGGTAAAACCGATATAACACAAGTTATTTACGTTATTTTCTGGCGAAGAAAAAAATCACGCGCGTTTTCCCATAGGATTGCACAGGAGCACCGCAAAAGTAGACTTTTTGCTGTCTGCCTCAATTTGCCTCCCGGAAGTTGCATAGACACAAGCGCCAGTTGATCCTTTAGCGTACATTATAATAACTCTATGATGCAAAGAGCAAGTCGTCTGCTTCTTGCGGTGCGGTGACGGTTGCGGTGACATCAAAACGATGCCAATTTCTAATTGGCCGACTTAAAAAAAAAAAGAAAAAAAAAACATTGGGATGACCTCGATGCTAGATGCCTTGAGGTCTACCCACTATTTTTTTTTTTTTTTCAATCAGCCAATAAGAGCTCGGTGTCGTTCTGACATCCCCGAAACCCTTTTGCAAGATGCAGACGACCTGATCTCCGCATAAGGTGGCCTTAGTATAGGGAAAGTATTCACTGGCGGAGTGTGCGCGACTTCTGAGAGCGTGATGATAACAAGCTTCCACAGTCATTTCTCAGCGTGCTTCCCACATAAGCAAGATAGCCGGCCTTAGGAGCCTATTAAAGGGCCCCTGAAAAGAAAAAAAAAGTTTTTTTTAAACAGTCTGGTTGGAACACGCGTTTCAAAAAATGAATTTTACGCGAATTTTTTTTAGAGCAATATTGACGGCGATAGATTTATTTGAAGTTTTGCGCGCAAATTCCATGGTCATTCAGCTCGGCTTCTCATTGGTAGCGATGGTCATTCAACTCAGCTTCTCATTGGCCAATAGAATGAGTGACAGCTTAGATGTTGGTTTTAAAATCTTCGTGATTTTTTTAAATCGCCTTTTGAATTACATATTTTTAGGTTTAAGAAACAATCCATCGAATGAATGTCGCAATTGTTTACAAACGTTTTACAAAATCGTAACTTCCGTTCGGATACCACAACAAAACAACAAACAAAAGCTTCGCCATTTTGTTTTCTGTCGTGGTCGCCGTCTTCGCGTTTCGCGTTCTGAAGAGGGCTTGTTGCTTGTGTTAGTTAGTCAGTCATAGTAAGTACTTAGGAAGTGGCGCGGGGTGACAGGTTTCTGTTTTTCTGCTCTTCTTTGCGCGATTCGTGTGTCCCGTTTACCTCATCTTTTGTTTGTTTTCTGGCGCGCGCCAGTGCCAATGTTTGTTTAGATGTCGGTTCCCGTGGTTCCCGTAAAGAGTTTAGTGAGGCACGCGGCACCGCACTCAACGTTTAATAAAAAAAAAAAAAAAAAAAATCAGTTACCACTGCGTGTCCTCGCGGCGGCTTGAAGGATCGTGCGGCTCGAACGAACTCGTCGAGGCACCCGCTTCGCCGCGGCGAAGCGGGTGCCTCGCGGCGATCGGAGCGGACGCCTTCCGGCTGGCGAGGCGTGTCCTCGTACGGACGAAGGCCCAGCTGCTGGCAGCGTTGAAGCAACCGACGCTTCAGGTCGGGGTCCACCGCGACGACTATGTATTGTGTGTACGACCACGGTGACCACGGTACGTGCACGATACGACGCGGTATGTCGTTCGACCGGCAGACAGCCGGCCAGGGGCTGTGTTCCAAATCTCCAAATGGATCCGAGTTTCTCCGGCGGATCGTATCACGTGACAGCACAGATTGAAAAACGCTGTACGCGGGTAGGTTTTAGAACGCCAAGAGTACAAAACCCTCACCCTGGGGTAAGATCGAGTCAATTTTGGAACACGGCCAGGAAGTAGCAATGGCTCTCGTGCGGGGCGCAGCCAAGCCAGGAAAGCAGCCAAGCCGATCCACTACGAAGAGGCGGGGACTACCTCTCCTCCACGCGCCCGAGATGCCGAGAGAGAGAAAAGTGGAAAGGAGGTGACTGCCGACTAAATTGCGTCTGGCGCAGTCAATATTGCTCTAAAAAAATTTTTTTTTCGCGTAAAATTCATTTTTCGACACGCGTGTCTCAACCAGACTGTTTTTGAAAAACTTTTTTCTTCTTTTCAGGGGCCCTTTAATGTGATCTCGGTCTGAGCTCACATTAATGGTGGCTCATAGAAAGCCCTCAATATGGGCTTCCAGAGCAACCGACTGGATCGGCATTATTTGTAGTAAAAGTGTACGCGATCAGCCCAATAATAAATCAATGCGAAAACACGTGTTTCCGATATCGATTGGCTTCCGATATGCAACATTCGGGTATCTAGTTTCCGACAGGCTTGAAAAACGTAATAGGTTACAATTACAAAAATACCGAGCCTAAAATTTAATGGATTTCCGTTACAAATTACTTTCGCTGAAAAGAAACGGATTACATTACTCGTTATGTTACAAATTACTTTCAAGTTACTTTTTCCGTACACGTATCCAGAAAACAAGAGAAACAGTTATAATATTTTTCAAAAATATTCTGTAACACTACTTTTCATTTATCATACATACACCCGTGCTATGGTAGTCCTTGTAAAAATAAAATATTGTATTTAAGAGAAAGAGTGTAAGTGGACTCCATTCACCTGTAAGCTGACAAGGCACCGAAAGCGGTGACCACACCCGCCATCCCGCTAGCGTGCGGCCTTTGGAAATGATCCCTGGAATTGTGCAGACAAAACTAGCGCCGTGCACGCTCAGTAGCACAGGCTGCCTCCGCTACGAAATTCGGAGCTAAAGAAGCGACCTACGAAAGCTCTCATTTGACTCGGGCGCCTCGCCTGTTAAGGTGTGACCATACGGGTGAAGGCAATTTGCTTAGTTTTGAGAGCCTTACATTTTTTATGTATGCTATGCAGAATTATATCCCTTATACCAAATTAAAGAGCTGCCATCCATTAACAATTCAATGTCTAGAAAATAGGGTTATCTTCAGCAGCCTTTTCTTCCATTTATCTTTTAGTGGACCTCACCTTCAAAATGTAACATTTATTTTCATGAGCTACAGTTATCCAATTCGTACGAAACGTTAGATGTCTAGCCTATGGAACATTACGCTCAGAAAAATTATTTATCAAACTAAATAAACATTTCAGGTTTCAAAACAAAAAAATAAAGTTAAAAATAGCATTACATTTCTGCGTTATGAAAACGTATGTGTGTGGACAAAAGCAAATTTTGAGACATTAAAGTGTAAAACGTTTTCTGATATTGCATAGGATGAAAATTAGATATAGATAGGTTGCACGCTTACCTTATTATAGGGCTTCAAACTTTTCCCATTCAGTTACGACAAGCCACAGTTTAGTGATAACAAACACAGATGGCGCCAGCTGATCAGAAAGAGTTTTTAATCGTGTTTGTCGACGTGCACTGTTTGGAGCTCTACATGTAAGACCAAAATAACCCCCAAGGTATGGGTGTCAAACGCCTGAAGGCTTGTGCGGAACGCGGGCTAACGATATCAGAACAACAAGCGTGACGCTGCATGTTTGTTTGTGTATTTGTTTGTTCAGACTTTACAGTCTCCGATAACACGGCGGGCAAAACGAAGATATGCTCTCCCCAACGTGGCCCCGCTGCCGGTTGACTATGCTCAGCTCATCACGAAAAAACACACAACACACACACAAATTACCAACATTAAACAATGAATAGGAAAGGAAAAGTACACAATTTTTATATAGTAGTTTTAACATCGTTGAGGTAGCTCAGTATAAGGCAAAGAGAAGGCATTTATAAACAATAGAATTATAACAGGCCTAAAAAAGTGGTTTAATTTATTACACATGTATATTTAAATATGTATTTCGTTGCGCATAATACAAGGTATTTTTTAAATAAATAGTTATACCTGTAATCAGCCTCAGAGTTTGGAATAATTTCTTGAATATTTGGATGTTTGATTAGCATATTAGGTATTAAATATGCCAATTGATGTGTACCGTAATTTGTCCTCGGCAAAGGTCTTCTATGTTTCATGTGGAGGCAGGCACATACGCCCGTACGTTCCGCAGTGCATCGGTAGCTTTTCCATTACCGCATGATTCAAGGAGACGGCAGGCTCTTTAAATCGAAAGGAGAATTCGGTTTCTTAACCTATCGCGCTTTGACTTTGTGCAGCGTTGCCCACAGATGGTGCATTTTTTTTGTAAAATTTGCAAAAACCGAACTTACCTGAGGAAAAAGTAAAGAAAGAAAAAGGCTTAGCTCTTATGGAAACGCAGCGACGCCACCGGTCTTCAAACAACACGGCGCTTTTTCGCACGGATGACAAGAGATGGCGCAAGCGGCCGCGACGCCAACTGCCGCCAACGAACGAGCAGACGACTCCGAGAGCCGGCGTATTTAGCAGACAAGGAACTGCAGTTCCCTGTTGTTACCGCGCCTGTTTTTGTTTCTTCGACTGTCGCCGCCTGCCGAACGCGCGCCGCTTTTGAGTCGAAAAGATTGTCTGCTAAAGACGCAGGCTCTCGGCGCCGTATGCTCGTTCGTTGGCGGCGTCCGTTGCGCCATCTCTTATGTCACGTGCGAAACGGCGCCGTGCTGTTTGAAGACCGGTGGCGTCGCTGCGTTTCCATAGGAGCTAATCCTTTTTCTTTCTTTACTTTTTCCTCAGGTAAGTTCGCTCTTTGCAAATTTTACAAAAAAAAAAAAAAAAATGCACCATCTGTGGGCAACGCTGCACCAAGTCGTAGCGCGATAGGTTAGGAAACCGAATTTTCCGGTCGATTTAAAGAGCCTGCCGTCTCCTTGAATCACCGGGTAGAAAGGGAAGCCGCAATGGGCGTAGAAGCATGTGTTAATTCTAGGATTTCTCGTCACGCTGGACAACTTCTATACGGTTGTTGCCTGTCGTCGGTAGTACGAGAACGCTGTACCTACTCTTCCGCCGAAAATTGGGAGATTACAGACATGTAGTTTTCCGCCAAATTACTTGTAGAGTTCTCGTAAGCGAAGAAGCTTGTCGGTGAGATTATTTGCAGTCCTCATCAGGTCTCTTTTAGCGTGTACGGTAACACTTCAAATGTGGTGGATGCTTGCTGCTGATGCTGTTGACAGTAGTAAGGGGAGCAGTTGTCATGCGTTCCAAATACATATCTGGGTCCATTTCGCAGATTGCTCGCGAGCTTTTGAGCTGTCTGCTCGAGCGCATGGTTTGCAGAGATAGCTGCTCTTGCCGCGGCTGTCAATCTTTATATTTTAACGTTTGTCAAATGCTTTGCGTGACTTGCTCCTAAGCTTCTAATGCCATAGTGGGACTTACTGTAGTTCCTTATCACGTGGTTAATGCAAGAAAACTTTGTTATCATCCTTCCACATTCAGCACTGTTTTTGAGGGCCTTTCGACATTGGAATCTTTATCCCCACAACTCGTCACTATTTAGGCCATGCATCCGTCTCGCGGCTTTTTGTAAAATCCTTCGGCGATGATATCAGACTCCATTGCAGTTGAAGGCCCGTCCCACTTTTGAAGCAGGCATGATTGCGTTTAGTCTCGTTCTTCCTCATGTAGAAATGGCAAGTACTTCAATACTTGTTACAAAAAAAGAGGTATAAGATTTGATTTGTTTGCAAGCCAATGAGGACAGAAACACCTGAGCTTGACGTTTATCGGTGGCCCTAACTGCGGTTGGCCCATCCAGCATCGACGACGACAGTTATGTACGGCAATCTATCCTCAGTGCAGTCTCGGGATTTGCACACCATTCTGTGTTCTTCTTTTCCATCCGTGACCATTTCAGAAAGCAAAATGTCTTCTCACTTCAGCCTTACGCTATCTCCATATTTGCTGAATGCCGTCGGCGACATGCAAGGAATGTTCAGGAGAGAGAATATTTCTTCTATTGAGCTGAACCGGTTTCCGGTGCATAACGTGCCCGTTGCAGGTGCCTCCTTGATGTTAGTTTACTTCGAATACTTGGTTGATATGACTCGTTCTTCATTGGAGTGCGTGCGCACAAACGTAAACCAAGATCATAAGGCCTGCCTTAACTCATGTAAAATCGAAATGTGCCACGCGTATCCTTCGGGCAATCATGGCGTTCAAGTTTACAAATTTTGGTAATGAAATACCCAACCGAAACTATTCTTCTACCTACGAGTGAGTGGAGGAGTGAAAACCTGAACTGTGTATGGTAGCTTATTATTTGAGATACACGTGGAGTTTCCATAGCTTGGATATTTTGATTTGATGCTGGGTAAATTGAGTAGACAATGGTTGATGAGCTTGATGATGGCATCGGCCCTGGTTCAGAACAAATTGTTCGATTTGAGACGGAGATGTGAAATGGAAACGAAACATTAGCAAAATTTGTTAATATAAATTTAGTATCGTCACATTGAGCTAACAATGTGACGATACTTGTCTCATTATTTCGGACTTGCACATGATGTCACGTCGTGTTTATCTGTGAAATAAAAAACAAATCGTGGTATATTAAAAAAATAAAAACTACGGATAAAGTTTTTTTCGTCTCATCGAAATCTACATGGTCTTTCCTTTTTTTAGATAGACGAGCTTAGAAAACAAACCAAAGGCGAATTAGGCACTACACCACAGTCGTGAGGTCGGGCTCTTTATTTATTGCGGCATGGTTAGTGCTGTAGGTGAAATATTTAGCAGGTACACTCTGAAAACTAGCCTGTGGTATTTTACAAGCATCACCCAGCAGTGCTACAAGACCATAGGACGGTATGATGATCATCGAGATTGAGAGGGGCACGTACAGATATCGAGTCGGAGATCCCTGCTTTCTGCTGGGCGAATAATCTCCTTACCGTCTTTGAGGTTTGGTGCGCCCCAAAATACACGGGCAGCGGCATTTCTTGCCAATGTACTATTAACAAATTTGAACACGCACAATTTCAACAATCTAAAATTATAACTATACGAAATATAGCGGCGATTGCTCGCATTAAAACGCATTCTAATCATTGTTTGGTTGTTAGTGAAAAAGAATACCTTTGTCTGAGTGTTGCAAATCTCCTAATGGTCGGAAACCATTGCATTCCGGGGTGGCCGTTCTGGTAAACAACTGCTGGAATGAGCAGCTTGCAACAAATTCTAAACTAGAGCACTGCACGGGCTGGAATTTCCAGGCCCGGTTGACCCGGCCAGGAGGGTACACGGCCCGCCCGCCCTGGGCTACAAATGTTCTTAAAATGTGAGCCCGAGCCTGGCCCGGGCCCGACAGGTTTTTCAAAATCTGATTAGAAGCCTGGCCCATACCGCCAGTTTTACAGACGTGATCTCGATTAAGTTTTCCTCTCCAGTCCGACAGGGGCAATATAAAAGAGGGCCGAGTCGTGTTTTGAATATTTTACAATGTTTCCGCGCGCGACGTGAATTGGTTGGCTTGGCTGGCCCCGGCTTTGCGGGTTCGCTTGGCACGAAATATTTTTGTAACAATCCCGAGCCCGACCCGGGCTTAAGAGATACATACGCTTCGCGACCCGGCCCCGAAACGCGGGTCGATCGGGGCTCGAGCTTTCGGGCAGGCCGGTCCCGTGCAATGCTCCTTTCTGCATTCTCCCACCATAGGTTCTTTCAATTTATTACGTTGCCTTCGTTCGAGGAAGACGCAGATACTTTCCCAAATTGCAGCACACCGTACCTCCCCAGATCTGTAAACATTGCTTTCGCTGCTGAAGCGGCAAGCTTGTGGCAGTGCCTTTTTAGCTGTTGATGGGAATATATAACTATCAGCGTTTTACGTTAGTAACCGCGGTTCAATAGACATCTGGGGATAACAGCTCCATCGGCTAGCTCAGGGATTCTCAACCATCGATGCTTCGCGGACCCCTTGTGGATCGGCGGAGATGATGGAGAACCCCGTTTATGGTGAGGGGAAGGGAAATGTATACGTTAAATATAATAATTACAGAATAAATGTATATAACTAAGGGCTAATGAGAAGCAGACCTCTCTGAATGACATTCACCCAAAAAAACTCGACAAAAAACTGAAACATTTCTTCTGGACATCAAAAAGTACAACTTTTATTGTGGGGCTTGACTGATGAGGCAGGGCTTCGCGGACCCCTAGAATGCCTTCGCGGACTCCCCCTTTGGAAGCCACTGGGCTAGCTGATCAGCGAGATTGTCAACTATGGCGATTTCTCAAGTGCCGCGCGTGACGTTTAACAAACACTATCAAGATTGTGACGTTCGCATGGAAAGACGAGGCCAGCTGAACGTCGGCATCTGCGGCTCTCCAAAATTGTTTAATGACTTCATCGTGGAGCCAAATATTTCATTTATAGTGTATCTACCCCGGCGATGTACAACACGGCTACCAGGCTACGGCTCGCCTAATCCAACCACGAGCCCGTTAGGAACCGCCTGCGTATTCACGAAACAATATAACACGTCTATTTTGATTTGGCTCATGATGGCACCCGACAGGTTGCAGCTTGGGGTTTAGCCCATCGTAGGATACGATCACGCATACGTATTCCATGGTTATTTAAAGTGCTACAGAAGGTGTGCACATGCCCGACACTTATGAGTTCTCTCCTGCTTCATTTGGGTCGTCTGTGTCGTCAAGGTAAGGAGGCGGCGGCGCCTCCCTTTAGATGTTTTCTTCGGATTTTTAACCTCTCCACCCTGACTCCTGAGAGGTGGAAATCGAGATTACACACCACATATTCTGTCAATACCTTCCACAGCTTTGACTTCGTGTCCTTGAGCTTAGCCGCGCTCAAACCTACCGTAAAACGAAGAACTGATGCCGCGCACCTCTACAGCGTTTGCGCGAAATGTGTAGACTAATTTTTTTAACGTCGCCATTTATTTTTATGTGCTCATTGTTATGTGCGAACCCTTGAGTAAGTCCATAAAAATATTAACAACAACAACAGCTACACTGCCAAATACACGCTCAATAGTTAACCGCAAAACACAAATTTGTAATCCAACATTATTTTTTATCTTTGACGACCCGCGTACAGGTAATCAAATCACGCTAAAAAATATAGTGTCATGAGTTATTTTGTGATTGTGTCTTTTTATTTGTTATGTGTATAGTACGGGACAGCTCCTCGAACCATTTAATGCATTTACCAAAAAACATAAAAAAAATATAGCACTGAACGTACTGTTTTTCTCGCTAAAAAGGAGTACTGAGAGCTATTTTGGAGTAGGTTTGGACCACCAAATTTTACTATAAATCCTCCATGTCGATAGGTGTTCCCCATATTCCATGCTTTGTAAAAATAAACAGCTAAAAAGCCTGGAACCAGGCTCCCGACAAAACAGTAAAAATAAATGCTTTTGTTCTAATTATCGTGTTATTCTAGATTAAAAAGAAAATTGGGAGTCTGTCATTTGAAACTTTAAACAACTGGGGGTATGGTATAATAATAAAACGTAATAGTAGGCATAAACCAGGACCGCTATAGAAAAAAAAAAAAAAACTGCAACAGATGTTTTGTAAAATGATTTTCTCTTTACTACCACACTACCAAAAATAGGACAATGCGGCGTTTAGCACTTTTTGACGACTTCCTGACGCTTTATTGTAGTTTTCTTTCTATCTTAATCGGACGGATGCTTTCGCTGCATGAGGGCCGGCGCACTCTATCAACGTTCGACAAAGCAACGCTCCTCGCTGGGGCACGTAATTTGTTTCCAGGCTGATTCGCCGAAGAAAAGAAAGCGCGACAGGTCACTGCCAAAAATAAACTTTATACATACATATACATATATATATATATATATATATATATATATATATATATATATATAGGCTTTTAAGATAATGATCGAAGCAATAAAAAGGGCAGCAAATACAAGAACACACAAAAAGTATGAAAAACAAAAAGCGACGCTCTTGGGCGCATGGTGCCGTCGGTTATCAAATCCTCCATCTGCATGACACCGGAAACAAATCGGATCGCACTTCGTAGAAACATCAAGTTTGGAGAAACTAAACAATGACCAGGGATGACAAAATCAAAGAGAAGGCAAAATGCACACTCTATCGAGGCGCCGTCATATACGACTTTATCTGCTCATATCTAGGTCTGGATGACCATGCGAACGCCATCACTTGTTCTAGAATCACACTAACTGAGGGTGGGGTTTCACCTTAAGGCGCATTCACACCGGCGATGTAAGCAGTCGCGCGATGCGACTAGATCGCATCGCAAAAAACACTAAATGGTCACACCGGCGTGAGCGATAAGCGAGTCCAACAGATTTGGTGGTGAGTCGTTTCTCGAAAACTCTTGCTCCGAACGCCGTTGATTAGCTCAGCCGCTCCGCGACGAGATCGCATCGCGAAAAGTCGGGTCAGCAAGCGACTGTTCAAATCGCGTTGCTTTTTGCCCGCGATGGTCGCTTTTGCGATGAAAGTTATCGCGCGACTAAATCGCATCGCCGGTGGGAACGCGCCTTTATTCACAAGAAAACAAACAAACAAAAAACTTGGTTTTAACGTTACAATGTCTAGCCAATGCAGAATGTAGGCGTCCCAGCTTACCTTGATGTGTTTCCGTAGATTAGAGTTTCTTGTTCTTGCTGATTACAATGTGTGTTTTTTCGGCAAGCAAAGTATGCACTGAAACTCTAGGTTTCCGTTCTCCTTAATGCCCTGAATTTCAGCATCTCATTAAGAGATGGTCATGAGACGACGAACACTCCATGGCCGAAAACTCGACCAGTCAGAAAAAAAGTGACGGTTACGGGTTATCCATCCTTCATCGGTTCTCACTTTCATACCAATATTCGTGGAGACAAGTGGAGAAGAGGGCATAGAGAGCGAAAGAAGCGGTGGCCATCGGTCTCACAAAACAAGAGGATCACACAACTTTTGATTGTTCTCTCTCTCTTTCTCTGTCAGCACTCCTTAAATGACCTACCCCCCCCCCCCCCCCCCCCCGCCCCCCCCCCCCCCCCCGCCTCCCTCCTTATGTTGACAGTCGACTGTAAAGTGAGGAGTGGACTCGACCACAATGCCCAGACAAGTAAACCAAACGAAGTATCGTCGTCACCGTCGAAGACGATGCTCTTAGCCTCGCGCCGGGCGCCATTTAGCCGTGCCTCAGGAGCGTGCTAGAATAAAGTAGTGAACATCAAGGACAACGAGAATTCGGCTCCCTCGCGCAAGGCTACATCGTCGGCTACGCGAGTTGTGAACCCGCACATCGAGGGGGTACGGACCCGAGTTTGATGCCTGTGCAGGTGGTGGGAGATGTCGAAGAAGTTGGAAGGGTGAAACGGTGTAAAAGACAAAAACAAATACACACGAAAAGCTTCCTCCTGCCCGGGAGAAGAAGAAAACACGATGGAAAGCGATGGAGAGCCTACATGGCGTTTTCTCACTTGATCTTTGTCTTTCGTATATTTGCACATGCCTTGCCCGTTTTTCTAGCGGTTCTACTGACCGGTCACACAACAAATAATAGCTTCTTTTCGGCTATTTTGCTCTTCCTGATGTTTTCGATTTTGTTTAACTTCGTCGGCTTATGCTGCTGAATGTTCTGCTCGTATTGCTCCAGTTACTGTATTACGCTCATGGTTTAAGAAGTAACGAGTAATTAAGGTAATCCCTTACCAATATTTTGTAACAAAATTACATTAGAAATTACTTTAAAAAAGTAATAATAATATTAATAATAAACTTTATTCATACTCAGAACTCTTGGCTGGTGTGGCAAAAGGCGATCTAACGCCGCATGGCGAGGCTCTACCAGCCGTGTACATCGTTCAGTACCAGAGGAAAAAAAATAATATAATAAAAAAATATAAAAAATAATTTACAACCGCATTCAGACAATCATCAGACAAAACCTAAAATGTTATTGCTAGTAGTAATATAAATATACATAACACTCCGGTACCATTTAAATCAGAAGTAATAATACATTCACGTGAACACACGTCATACCTTCTACGTCACAACCGTACAATCAACAATTGTAGAAGAAACACTAGCCAAAATTCAAGACGAAGTAAGCTTTCACACTCTTTTTAAAGCTACAAGATGATACAGCATCTTTAGCCATTTCTTCAATTTCCGAATACTTACTTAAAAATTCAGGAACTTGTTGTGCTAAGCTTTGTAAACCGTAATTAGTTCGAGATTTTGGTTCATAATTTTGATCATGAGAGTATAATGTGTGCTTTTATGTTGGTAAAGCTCGTAGAATTCCCCCTGGTCACTACTAATCTGTTTATATATTTCTACCGCAAATTTAACAATGAAAAGCTGATCAATACGCAGTATACGAAACTTCGAAAAATAAGGGGCTGCATGCTCTTTGGAATATACCCTTTCGATGAGGCGTACGCATTTTTTTTAATGGTAATTATTTTGCCAACATTGGTTTTTGTGGTTGAATTCCCACATACCAAAAGACAGTAAAATAACATGTGAGTTTATAAGGATGAGATAAAGTTGCCACATAAGCCAGCTGGGAAGAAGAAATTTGCCTCTATTCAGAATGCCAGCTGAAATAGATATTTTAGAGCGTACATGGTTTACATAGCGTGTCCAATTTAATATTTCGTCAAACCAAACCCCATGCACTTGTGGGAAGGTACTTGCTTTAATAATGAATTTAGTAATTTTATAGTCACAGTGCTGGTCATCTCCTTATTTCTGGGCTTGAAGATGATGCATTTTTTACCTATGTATTTGATTTAATTGTAGCCATAACCATAATTGGTGCAGCCAAGCGTTCGCAATGTTTTCAAGTTTTTCTAGGCTTTTGTCGGTGAAAAAAACGTTAGTGTCATCTGCACATTGGATAATATTTGAAGTTACTGGTATGTTGATTAGGTCATTTATGTATCATATACAAAGTAATGGCCCTAAAATTGCCATTTGGAACACTCTAATATATTTGCTTCAGCTCTGATGGAAAACCATTAATGAGTGTAAATTGTAAACGATTAGATAAATAATTACGGATCAAGTCTAGTGAGAAACCTCTATACCGTAGAATGGTAATGGTAGTTTTTCAAGAAGATCATTGTGTTCGATATAATTAAACGCCTTTCTAAAATCCAAGAAAATTCTAATTGTATATAACTTGTTATTAGAAGCATCAATTAATTTATTTTTTATGTGCAATAAGGCCAGTTCGGTAGATTTGCCTTTTTGAAACACTTACTGTTGTTTTGCAATTAAGTTCTTCCCTTATAGCTAACAAACCTATTTGCTATTTATCACTTGTTCTAAGATTTTCGGAAAAAGCGGTAGCAAAGATATTGGGCTATAATTTTTTAGTCATGCTTTGGCCCACCTTTATGTAAAACACAAACTCTAGCGACCTTCATCCTATCTGGAAAAATTACTGCAGATAAAAAAAAAATATTGCAAATGTGTGCCAGAGGAGCTTTTATAAGGTACAAGATTGCCTTAATTTTTGTTCCTTTAAGATCATCCTGAACAGCTGAAACGCTAGTAATAGGGTAGTAACCTTTTCTTGACAAATTGGTGCAAGAAAAATTGAGTTTGAACTCAGCCAATAATTTTTCATCTCTCACTTCGATGAATTTATGATACATACGATGACGAACATCAAGTCTTTTAAAAAATCTGGTCTTATCTATGGTTCTTTCGATTTCTTGTGCTTCCGAACTAGACCATAGCAGAACTAGAACTAGACCATAGCAGTATTTTAACTTATTCAAAAATAAATCGTAAGCTGTATTAGGATCACCTTTATTGCAAACATCATCGAAGTTCAAATATGACACCATATCATAAAAACAGTTGATGCTACTGGTATTAGTATATTTCTTTAAAACTAGAGCACCTAGAATGGGACCATTTGTCTTTCCACTTCTCGCAGATGGTAGAAAACAGAGTAGTAGGTGGTCGCTTAGATCACATGTCAAGATACCAGCAACTATATCGTCAGACGGATAGCTGGTAATACATTTGCCAATTAATGTTTGCGACTATGTTGTAACTAGTGTTGGTGAATCAATTACATATTTACATTCGTGTGTCTGAATAACATCAAGAAATATCCTACGTATAGGGCTTGAGGACAGTAAATCTATATTAAAATCACCGATTAATGTAACTGGTAAATTTAACGGTTCAACATTTTCAAGAAATTCGTCGATATAAGCCACAAAGTCATATACCGATCCAGAGGGGTAAATAACAGACAAAATAGATCCGGCACACTTCACGACAATAGATTTACAGCACTCGTTAACATTGTTATATTCAAAAAGAACATGAAATACCATCGCGAAAGTAAAGAGAAACACCTCCGCATCTTCGATTAACACGATACATTCCCTCACCCGTATAACCTGCAAAGGAAATAACATTGCTACTATTCGTATTCCACGTTTCTGGGAAAGCCAGAACATCAAACCTGTGGTTGAAAAAATTTAGAAAAATCTCGACATCATCATACTTATTTTTCAAACTTATAGTGTTCCAATTAAAAAAAGATGCCAGGTTTTTTTCGGAAAGTAAGGCTGTTGTGAGTAAGCCTATTGAACAAACTCCGGTCGTAATCGTCTATTTTACTTGGCGTACTATTCATTCGAAGGGGGAAAAAAAACACGATAACCCGACGATAGGAAACAGCCACTCACACTGTCCTTTTCAGATCTTGTATGCATCCAATCTTAACTGCGCTCTCGCCCTGCTTCTTTCGCATGAACATTCTGCCATCTTTCTGCCACGCGAACTGGTAGTGTTTTTCCTCGGCCTTTGCTCTCATCATCCACATAAGATTTTTCTTTTGAGTAGTTAGGTTATCGAAAAAGCGCGCATCAGATCGGTTATCTCGTAGACGCCCCTTCCTCTGCAGCCATTGATTACGCGTCACTCGCGATACAAAGCGAACTAGTACGGCTGGAATTTTGTCGTCTTTTGAGGGGAGCCGGTAAAAACCATCGATGTCACTCTCAGTCAGTTCCCTTAGTTTCAGTTATTTTGCCACATCATTCATTTTTTTAATCAGATCTTCATTACTGCTTCGTGGAAGTCAGTGTCTCTCTATGTTCTGACGTCTGCTATACTGTTCGAGCTTGGTTACTTCCTGCTTTAGCTTACTAACTTCTTCGCCACTGTTATCAGCCTCCATCTCCTTGACCAGATTTCTAAGGTTGGTAATCTCGGTGGATTGTTGCTTTATCTCTTACAATACTTCGTCATACGTATCTGACATATGCTGGACCGATGCTTCAATGTTGTCTACAGTTTCCTTAACCGTCATGAGGCTGTCAAATTTTTCCATTACTGACATCAGGCTGTCAACAATTTATTTTATTGACAACAGTTCAGACAATTTTTGCTTATGCCAGCTAAAGTCTTTCCAAAATCAGTTTCATTATCACGCTTAATTTCTGTATTTAGTTTTCCACTTCGTGTTCTTGAAGCGGGGCAAGTCTAACATTTCCACATATTTCTTTCCACTTCGTACGCTCCTTGATCTACATCGGAACATGAATCGAAATGATAACCATTTCCACACTCTGAGCATTTCGAAAAGAATCCTTTCGACGGAAGCAATTCACTACACGACACACACACGTCACGTATCGCAATGGACGGCACGAATAACTTCACACAGCAGCAGCAGTAGCGGCAAAGAAAGACATAGTTTGCTATGAAAGAATAGTGTTTTGGTACTAACCGGGGGGGGGGGGGGGGGGGGGGGTAGGATTTGAAGATATGTTAGATACGGAGTGATGTAATTCCCGCCACTGCTGCTGAACGAGTGTACAGAATGCACATCAAGCGCCCTTCTTGCAGTCGTGGTTCCTTGATGACGTGTCTCCAGGCCAGGCGAGTGAGCCCATCGCAGAAGAAAGACCACGGATTTGATGATGCCAGCGTTCACGGGCAGCGGAATGAAGACGATCCGTGGCCTCGAACTGCAGGATTTGAAGATATATTAGGTACGGAACGATGTGATAGCCGCCACTGCCGCTGAAAGAGTGTCAATTGCAAACGTGGCAATCACAAAATTACTTTAAAAAGGAACGAATTTCTTCCCAAGTCTGGTTTTCGATATTGATTTTATCGAAGCGGTCGTTCACACCTACACTCTAAAAAAAAAAGGTGTCGATTTAACTCTTTTTGGAGTGTAACTGGCTTGTCACAGAATCCACTCTTTTAAAGAGTAACTATAACTCTTCGGAGGCAAGTGTATGTTTAACTCTTCCATACAAGTGTTCATTTAACTCTTCTATAGAGAGTCACGCCAATACCTTTGAGAGAGTCAGGGCTACTCTTTTGATTTGTAAGTGTAAGTGTTACCTTCACTCCTTTGTGTAGAGTAACTATAACTCCATGACAAGTGTTGCCTAAACTCTTTGATGAGAGTAAATTTCACTTGTTTGTGTAGAGTGACTATAACTCTATCAGAAGTGTTGCCGAAACTCCTTGTTGACGAGTGAAGGATACTCTCCAGGGAGGGTTACCTTCATTCCTTCGTGTAGGGTAACTACAACTCTATTACAATGTTGCCTGAACTCTGTATTCAAGAGTTACGCGTACTCGCCAGGAAGAGTTACCCTCACTCCATCGTGTAGAGTAGCCACAACTCTATTAGAAGTGTTGCCTAAACTCTGTATGCAAGAGTTAAACATGTTCTCCGCGAAGAGTTGAATCCACTCGTTTGTGGAGAGTAATGACAACTCCATTAGAAGTGTTGCCTGAACTCTATATTTAAGAGTTAAGCACGCTCTCCAGGAAGGGTAGTTTTAACCTTATTGTGGAGTAAATACAACTCCATTTGAATTGTACCTTGAGTCCGTATTAAAGAGTTAACTCTGCTCTCTACCAAGAGTTAATGTCACATAGCAGCACACTTGAGCAGTTTGTATGACCCCTCCTTAGATAGTACTTAACTCTTTAATACAGAGTTTAGGCAACACTTGAATGGGACTGTAATTACTCTACAGAAATAATTGTGTACACTAAGTACAGACCCATCTGATGTGTTCCCTAAACTCTGTATAAAAGAATTAGCACCCTCTTCAGGAAACCCTGAAATCTAAAAGCAGCTATGTACATGTTCACAAGGAGATGGGTGCAAAGGAAATGTGGAACTGCAGCTGAAAAATGACAAAATATAAAGCATGAGCCTGCACAGAGGCTATAGGTTCTCATAAAAAGTCAGCACTGAAATAAAACAGTAGAATAGATTTTAATAAACCAAAATTTTAATTTCAGCACATGGCAAAAAAGGCAAAACCAACACACAAATTTCCTCTGGCTAACAGTTTTTTTTTAACTTCGTGATCAAGTCTAAAGCCAAGACGGACTTTATTTGTACTTCAAACTAATGAATTGCCCAATCACTGCGAGTGACTGGCTTGCTTTTTGACGGTAAGAAATGTCGTCGACTCCGTGCGATGCAAGAACGAGCGCTGCACCAGCCCGTCACCTCAAAGGAGTGGTCCTCCAACACCACAGTTATGGCACTTGAGTCCTCTTCGTCAATTCTCGTCACCGGATAGGTCGATCGGCCGTGTCCCTCCTCCTGTGAAGAATGAATGCTTAAATGCAGAGTCAGCAATATTAAAAGAGAGGAAACAGCTCGCGAAGTGCTTTTAGTTAATACCAGTGCACACATTTGCGAGACAATAGACCATTTTCGAAAATCCCAGGACCCATTCATAGGATGCGCTCCAATAATTGGCTGGGGCTCGCTTTCTTGCCGATTGAATAAGAGTCCCAACCGAACACTAAGGCAGCACTGATTGCTAGCTCGCTCAGCCGCAAAAATCCAAAACCGTTCGTATCCCCTGCTATGAACACCTAAGAGAAAGATAAACCACATCCCTCGCTCTCTCTCTATTTGTTTCCTTTGTATGCAATAGCAGCCATAAGCGGTTGCATTCATTTATGGTATCCTCAAGTTTGCACCCCATCAGAAAAAGGGGGCAAGGAGAGGGGGCAGTTCCCCTCCCCCTTCTCCCTGACTTTTGGAACAATTATAACAGGCAATATGGGAGTGAGGGACAGAGTTTAGCTTCCTTGCACATCACTCCTCCACCTTCCAAACAGTAGCAAATCAGCTGGCCTCTGCCCATAGCGGTGCAAGACATAGCTTTATTATATAGACACTAGACTGAGGGGTAGGACAAATGCAATTTCTTAACATCTGCATTTGTCCAAGTGGCATACAATATGTTAGGAACATTTTTATAGATAAATTAGTGTAAACAACGTATTGCGTTTAAGTGCTGACTGCCATATATTATAGTTTATTTCACAACTTTAGAAAGGAAGCTAACGAATGCAAGTAACATCTAAGTTTGGGGAGACCAATCATTAAATATTGTAACTACAGCTCTACAAGGGGATAATTCGCCATAAAGTACCATTGAACCTTAATAAAGAAAAAGTTGTACCTACTAAAATTCACGAATTCTAAACAAAACAAAACAAGAAGAAAAAGAAATTTAAAAGTAGGCCATACCCAGAACATACAAATTAAGATTGGCGAGTATTAAAATAACTGATAAATATGCTACATGTCAAAACAGAACATGCATCGCGGCGAGCTTAAGTTCTACCACAACCGACACTACTAGAAAGTCAGCGAGCTGCTCATGTGTGCCAATTCATCGTGCTGCTGCGCAATAGATGTGGGCTCTATGTTTTTTATTGCGTGCGGATGAACTGGTTGCACCACTCTGAATGCAGGGGCAGGCACATGCATTGAAAGGTCGAATTTAGAGCTCTTTTTTTTTTCCACATAGTAGAAAGGTTAATCCATAAATTGCTTAGCCCTACTCTGGCAGCATCACAGCGTCTCTCAATCCTTCATCTAAACTTAAAACATGTTTATTGCAATCTCGACATTTAAGTTCACACCTATATTTCTACGTTGATTTGAAAGAAAAAAAGAAACAGTTTTAAGGAATTGCGGTGTTTGCGGCGCAGAAATATGTAGTTATAGATGTACGCATATTTGGGGGGGGGGGGGGGGGGGGGGGGGGCCCTCTATATTATTTACAAGTTAAAAATCAAATCGCTGGCCTCCCCTTCAGCTCACCAGTGTCAAATGTACTTTTAAATTATCAGTCCAATAAATACCCTGTTATACAAACAAAATATGACAGTTCAACGGAACATGATGCTTCAATCAATAAATCACTCACGTAAAAAAAAAAAAAAACCTTGTCAAGTAAAGACGATTACTGGCGAATACGCTCGCATAGCGCAGTGACATAGCTGACACTCCACAACCACCCGACTAGCTGAATCTTGGCAAAGAAGGACTACTCAACGCCCCGTGCAATTCGGCTTTGGACATACTGGGAGGACTTTACTACAGCACACATCTACCTTCAAGAAGACAGCCATATTTTAACAGAAAAAAATGAACTAAATGACTTCAAACACAAAAATACCCAATCAGAACGTCTCTCACAGACTATTGGAATAAAAAGCATTTACAAATAACGCTGTACAGGACCTTTCAGGCCGATCGCTGTGGACTACACGCGGGACTCGTCGGAGACTCCCGGCCCAGAGTTAGACACGGTTCAAACGGATCGGATCATGACAAAACGTACATTACGTAGCAAGAACACATGTCTCCGATGGTCAAGAAGAAGGAGAGGATCCTCTCATTGTCACTCACGTGCAAAAGAAAGTGGTCCGTCGTGTCTTCGGTCCGTCGAAGCTGGTGGTGACATGTATGGCCACAACAAAGGAAGATCACCGGTGTGTAGGCGCTGCCGAGAGAATATCCAAGGTCTTGACATTCCGCATGTTGAAGATCGCACTTGGCAATAAACCATCGTTCTTACCGGTTCCAGTTGGGGAAGCGTGGATAAAGGAGATGCCGAGCCGGTTCACCCGATAAAAAAAAAATGTCCGCTAAGCAATCAAATGAACCTAAACAACTTAAGAAACTGACACCACGGTGTCCTGATATGAGCATGTTGATCTTGCCATTCTTGAAAAGAGCTATCTCTGCCGGAAAAAAAACTCCATAAATTGCGAAGCGCCTCTGCCCCTTTCCAGTTCGCGGATGCGCGTGTTGGACATTGAGGGGACCGTCCCCACCGTCGTCCAGTCCCTACCTTATCGTTAGGCCTTGGTTCACGCGACTCCACTTTCTGTGAGTGTGTGTGTGCGCGCTTCGCGGGCTGGACTCCGTCACTCCTAACCTGAAAGTGAAGAGGAAGCTAAGGTGTTCGGTGAGCCAATCGTACATTTGGCTTTAATCACATGATCACGCTCCCTCCCGTAACCACGCGCAGAGAGCGGAGCACGCGATAACTGGCATGGCGGGCTCGACGGTCCTCCGACACTGTCAGCTTAGGTATCAAGGTAGCCCTCCTCCTTCAAGGACGCGGACGCCGAGTCCCCTAGGCTCACAAGAGATTTGGAGGGATTAGTGATGGTGGGTGGGGAAAACGGGAGGGAAATTATTTTCTCAGCACCTTCTCTCGCCCTTTTCGAGGGAGGGATAGAGCTCTTGCGCCAGGCCGAGGGACCTTCGTAAGCAACCCGTTTCGAGGCCATCGGCGCGCCCCTCCACTACGCTCTTCCCTCTCTCGAATTCGTCGGTTTGTCTCAACTGGTATTTGCTATCCGGGTAACCAAAAAAACAATATAGTAGAGTTTGCTTACACATGATAACTCTAGAACAAGGGGACAAAAAGGAATTGACAGACACGAAGCACTGAACTCAGCTTGAAGCCTCGTCAAAAAAAAAAAAAAGATAATGATAAATCAAATGTCTCCCAACGAAAAGAAAAGGGGTGATATAAATTGCAAGAAGATTGTCGGCCACTTGGCGTTCCCTCAGAGCACCAGTGAAGCTAACTAGCTTATGCCTCAAAATAAACAAAACAGGAGAGCATGCGCTCAAAGAGACATGCACACAAACATGAAGAATGCGCCACATCGGTAGTCTAAAATATCAACGACATGTGGGCGATCGTACGGGTGTAGTATTATAGCCCCACGTGCAGAATTTTTGTACACGGTTGAACCGCCGTTGTTTCATGTCATAACCTAATATCTTGAGGGTCTACAAATGACGGCATGATTACCTTCCACGCGCTCGCGTGCACACTAGCTGTCTCTCAATTAAAAGCAGAATGCTCCGCCGTCACAGTGAGGACCAGGCAACATGATCTGGGAATTCGCGTCATGGGCTTCTGATAAAACTAGCCCTTTGAAGGCAGGGCAAAAGGGCGGGTGTCAGTCGTGGGGCATTTGATATCGGGTGCTTTCGTGCACCACCCGATCGCGCATAGAGCATGAACTTTCTATAAAGCGGTCTTCTTTAGGGAACTTGGCAGTCCACTGTGATAAATGTTCGTACGACCCTTTGCTGGATAAACCACAGATTCCGGGCAAGTAGGAACAGAAAACAGAGGGGAAAAATTTCGAGGTGTTCAAAATCAGTGTAAAGGAAGATGACAGTTGCATCAGTGCGTCGTCGCTCGTTTCATCAAATAAGAAATTCAGATTCATTTGGCTTGAGGTATAATAAAGTGTGTATCAGTGGCGTAGCCAGGGAATTTTTTTCATGGGTGTTTTTCTTTGCTTAAGCTGTTTGAAAGACAGAAAGAAAAGAAGAGACCGGGAAAAGAAACTGCCCAAACACAATTTTGTTTGCTATTTTCCTATTTCTTAGACGACAAAAGTCCAACCTTCTTTTCCACCATCTCGTTCGTCCAGTATTTAAAAAAGGAGAATGTAATGTTAAACGACGAAAGAACGCAGTCAGAAAATATTATAATTGACTTCGAGCAAAAAAGTCTAAACAGGCTCACAAAAAATTACGGTGCGTGCACTTCAATGCGGAACACTCGGGTATCCAATGACTGAAAACTATGGAAAAGTGCCAGAGAATAGCGAAGTTTAGAATACGATTAAACACAAAAACTGCAATGCGCAGAAAGGCAATGAGTGAAGTGAATAGTGAAGCGTCACTCTCATTGCTCCTGCGCGGATCACATTTTTTCAGAAAATATTGTTGTATAGTCATGTTTTAGGCTATTTACGTTCTTCGTTGTTGTTTTACGAGAAAGTGTGAGAAAAATACCAGTTTCGATCATTTTGTGGGGTCTAAACATTTAGTGGAAGCCGCCGTCGGTCGGTTGGAAGAAGTGAGGCCTGGTTCACACTTACAGCTAATGCGCTGTCGCCGAAGCGGAATTGGCCGCGGCAATGCACAGGGGACGCTACGCCCGGCGGCCGAATTCTTGCAGATTCGCCCGCCGATGCGCAAGTGTGAACCAGGCCTGAGAGTACCCTTTCGGTGCTGATTTGCATATTTCGGTGAATGTTCAAAAGCGCAGCCCCTATTAGCGGCGAGATATTTTGGTGACGCCCTCGCATACGGTTTCCTCTCGTGACGTCATTACCTTACGGACAACAAGTTCGACGGTGTTTATAATTAGCATGGTGGAAGCTATTGCGCTCTGAAACCAACACTACCAACACCGTCAAAATTGAAGTTCTTTCATTACTCTTATTTCTGTCGATGAGAAAACCTTTGCTGACGTCATAGTCACCATTCGGCCAATCGTAGAAGGCTGACCACAGCGACGCTTTTGATCGCACACGTCGCCATCTTTCTGCCCTTGCAAAAACAAGTGTGATCGCGCAGGCACGCGCAACCAAAGCACTACCGAAGCCAGCGAGCTCGCGTTGAAGGCGGAGCGTCTGGTCTCAGCTTGGAACGGAGTAGCAAGCGCCCCTGGGACATTGAAGCACTCAGGTGCTTCAACGTCCCAGTATTCGGAGTCTAGAAAACAAACGTTCCGATTCAGCGCTGCTAACGAGCATGGTGACCAGGATTGGCAGCAGGCGGGTTACATCAGGATACAAAGCCTCTGGGCAAATGCAAGTTGCCTGTACCGCCGAGACGCGCTACGCGGTGCGGTGCCTCAACATCTGTGTCAAAACCAGTACTTCCCCTGCGCGGATCACATTTTTTCAGAAAATATCGTTGTATAGTCATGTTTTAGGCTATTTCCGTTCTTCGCTGTCGTTTTACGAGAAAGTGGAAGAAGAAAATACCAGTGTCTATCATTTTGTGGGGTCTAAACATTTAGTGGAAGCCGCCGTCGGTCGATAGAAAGAAGTGAGAGTACCCTTTCGGTGCCGATTTGCATATTTCGGTGAATGTTCAAAAGCGCAGCCCCTATTAGAGGCGAGATGTTTTGGTGGCGCCCTCCTATGGTTTCCTCTCGTGACGTCATTACCTTACGGACAACAAGTTCGACGGTGTTTATAATTAGCATGGTGGAAGCTATTGCGCTAAGCAGGCGGGTTAAGCTAAGCAGGCGGGTTACATTAGGATACAAAGCCTCTAGGCAAATGCAAGTTGCCTGTACCGCCGAGACGCGCTACGCGGTGCGGTCCCTCCACATCTGTGTCAAAACCAGTACTTCCCCAGGAAGTGCATTTAACAAAACGAATGCTCCGCACAGGCCGCCGATTTGATCGAAGTCGAGGCTTGCGACATAGAGACCGACATCGTTGGCCACAACATCGCTCTCGCCTAGGGCGGACGATGCTGCCTGACGTGAATGTGCCGACTCTAGCTGTTGGAGACGGTGATGACACGCTTAAAGTTGTAGGTCAATAATCATTCTTAAAAGAAAAGAAAAAAAAAAAAAAAAAAAAGAACGTCAAGAACGGCTTGGCTTTTGAACTCATTTTTGAAAAAGTTCCACGACTCACGTGCTGAACGCAAGCATGTAAACATTACCCACTTCGGCGATTAAAGAAGTCAACTAGATACGCTTTCAAACCAAGTGATTATGAGCATTACAAATATGCTTCAACAGTGCATATGCTGTCGCTTTTCTCTGTTGCTTCTTTTCTTCTTTTTTTTTTTAACGATGGGGATGTTTGTGTGTGTGTGTTTTTTGCATTTTTGTGCCATATTGAAGCTAAATAAGCACAGGCGAGTGAACCCTAAAAAAAAAAAAAAAAAGACGGAGCAAAAAAATAAAAACAAAAAAAAACAAAACAAAAAAACGCTTAGCTGTTTGTCATTTTGTCGTCCGGTTTTCTCCGCATTGTAGGGTTCGTAAAGTCAAATCATTGCTATTTTGGAATTTCGTTGTGCTGCCCTGAGATTGTCGTCGAGTCCTTGACACTCAAAGGGTAGGGGAACTTTAGTTAAGCCGCCTGCATTCCCCGAAGCGAGGCCAGCGTCTTTCAAGGTCAGGATTTCGCGGCTTTTATGACGTCGGGAGCTAAGCCATTCGCACCTGCGAGCCTGAAGAAAGGCTTCGGTTACAAACGTGGCCGAGTTTGGAGAGGGCTGTTCGAAGAGCCGGAGCCGGAGATGTGTTTTTCACGCAATCCACGGACAGCCTCGTCTTTTTCGTTTTGCTTCGGTATGTTGTGGGCATGCACCGCCCCTCTCCGTAGTGGATTGTCGAAACGAAACACACACACAAAAAATACTGACATTGGAAAAGCGGAAGGGGTAAAGAGGGACAACCATGAAACTTCGGCGGTGTTCCGACCCTTCAACACCCAACACCCCGTCCCCTGGCTACGCCGCTGGTGTGCAAATATGTTCGTGGTTTCCAAATAAAATTGAGCTGCCGGTAGCCGCTCTGAGTTTGCACTACTACTTCTTTCAGTTAGGTTGTTTGTTTTTTCTGGCGCTTCTAAGTATACGTTTGTTGCAGCTGACGTCACTTCCGGCTAAACTGTAGGTCAAAACCAACATTGTCGTCTACTATCAGTGCCTTGCACCATGTTGGAGGCAAAAAATTTTCTTCTCCTGACACGAAGTGCAGTCCATAAACCCCTAGTTAGGGTACGAAGCTTTTCTATCAAGATCATAAGTCTACATAATAATCTAAAGCGAAAGTCCCATGCGTTTGGCCGCGACGGGAGGGCGATGCATAGACGCGGACATCGGCGGCCTCATTTGGTGGTCCCTATAAGCTCGTATCGCTGGCGACGCATATGCACAAAGGAGCAGCAAAAAACCACCTTAAATTCTGCACTTTTTTTTTAATTAGCAGAAAAAACATTTGAATTGCGCTTTGACAAAATCAAGTAAAGGTAGGCTGTATCAACTCACTTATTAAAAAATCCCTGCCCATCTCCCCCCCCCCCCCCCCCCCCCGCCAAAAAAAAAAAAAAAAGAAGCAGCTAGGGAGAAAAAAAAAAACCTTCCCCAGAAAAAGAAAAACACAACAACAAAAATCTGCGCCGAGCAGCGTCGAAAATGCGCCGACCCCATAGCGGCGCCATCTGTTGACACCCCGTGATATCGCGAGGAGAAACTAACTCTAGCTACAGTTACTCTAGAGTTCGAGTGAGGGTTAAGGGAGAGTATCATCGAAAGAAGCGGTCGCGAAAGAGTAACTTGGATGAAGATAGGGTTAAAGGAGGGTAACTTAGGGCAGTTACTCTCCCTTGACACCTTTTTTTTTTAGAGTGTAGCAAAGAACGACCAATTGGTCGTTCTTTGCTAGGTGTGACGTAGCATCGACCTCGCTGCCAATGTTATCCCATTCTCTTCGGATATCAAAAACATGTGTTTCTGACGTCAGATATCGGAAACAGGTGTTTCTGATATCTAGAGCTATCACACACATGGGTTTCTAATACTCGAGGATATCAGAAACATGGGTTTCTGATATCTTCGGAATTGAGAAACATGGGTTTCTTATATCTGAAAAAAAAAGTCATATTTCAGAGAATTGATAATCGAAAGAAGAAGGCATAATCGACGATGATCGTTCATGATCGACCTACGGTCGACCCGTTGTGACCTCTCACCACGTGACATCTGCAAAATTTATTATTCCAAATAAAATACTTTTGGCTCTCGTCCATCGGCTGGCGTCGAAACAGCGACCTTCCATTCAATAGTCTGGCGCGGTGCCTTTCCACCACGGATGCTTCTTTTTTTTTTTTATATTGTCAGGCTTGGACAGTAAACAATTGTGAACACTAAAAACACGCCCACCGGATTTCGACTGGTGGAGTTAAATGTTAAAATTTCCAAATCGCTTTCAGCTTCCTGAAGATCTATAGCAATTCTTCGTCCGGAGATGTTTTCTGGTACACAGGTTTCGGTTTACATTCTCGATGTAGTGGAGGCGTACCGGCGGGCATCCAGATTAGCATGGCGGACGGCCATCCGGCTTTTCCATACGGCATGTAGACTCGATAGCATCACAAGGTCGCAAAGAAAGATAGTGTTCGCTAGTAATAAGAACCGGATTTCTCAAGCCGTTAGTGGCAAGACTTTCTTAAGCGTGCGTTGGGGCATGTCCCAAAACAGGAAGGAGTCCCAACAGCCAAAGAACACGTGCTCCAGAGTCTCCGATGTGTTTCAGAGACAATAAACCTCACCCCAAAGTAAAACATGCCTTTTCCGGCCAAACCCGCCGCGGATGCAAGTGTCTCTGTCGTCCTTAGACGCGGTGTGGAATAGTGGGAAGTGCGTGGACTCGCCGCTCTATGACGCTATGTTAAGTTCAGATTAAAGTTTGCGATACTTCTACAAGGTGGCGCTTGAGATGTACTAGTGGGAAAGTGTTGGGACATGCCGCTGGGTGGCGGTATGTGCAGTTTGGATATATTTGCTGACATTCCCGCAAGGTGTCGCTTGGGATGTACTCGTGAGAAAGTGCGGGACAAGCTGCTGGATGTCGTCATGCCCAGTTTGGAATACCCTAGTGAAAAAAGTCACTTGTATGAGAAATTTCTTGTGTTCAATAAACGCATATCAATCATACAAGATATATAAGAACACATAAGTACCATATAATAACCATATCAGAACCATATAACAACCGTATAAGAACTATATAAGATATACAAGAACCATATACGAATTCTATAAGAAACTCCTTTCAAATTTCTTATATGGTGTTTGTATGCTCTTATATATCTTATATAGTTCTTATATAGCTCTTATTTGCTTCTTATATGGTTCTTGTTTGTTCTTTTATATCTTGTATGATACATATGTGTTTATTGGACACAAGACATTTCTCATACAAATGATAATTTTCAATAGGGTAGATGTTAATATTCCCACAAGGTGTCGTTTGAGATGTGCACGCGGAAAAATGTGGGGACACGCCACCGGGTGTCGCCGTGTCAGATTTGGAATAATCAGTAATATTCCCATAAGGTGTCGCTTGAGATCTACTCGTGGGAAAGTGCGGGGACACACCGCTGGGTGTTGCCATGTCCAGTTTGAAATAGTTGGTAATATTCCCACAAGATGTATCTTTTTTGTGCATGCCCATGGGGTATCCACAAACGGGCGAACGGACGGACGGGTCGACCATTCATGGGGACTAGGGTGTTCAGTTATTGAGCATTCCATCGATTAAAACGCGTTGTATGGATACATCGATTCCATAAATGTTTTCTGTGGGGCTACTATAGCTTTTAAAAAAGCGATTTTGGTAGTGAATTGCTAGCGATAATCTCGAGTTCTTATTCTGCCTCCCGAGATGGTGGTCGCTTGGAGATAGTGGAGAGAGAAGCCGAGTTTGAGTTCATTACATCTGAGTCTGGAGCTCCTGGTGTGCTCCATTTGTGACCAAGTTGTCGTTTGTTCACGTAGTCCATGGCTGTTCCCTTGTCCCCCGTCAAAAAGCAGGTGGACCATATGCCCTTAAAGTTGATGGCCTATTAACCTTTAAACAGACGCACGTTGTGTTGCTCTGAAAAAGATCCGGACAAATACTTTGTGTTTTGTAATACGTATAAAAATATTGAGAAAAGAACGATCGTCTTTTGAGTTTTAAGAAAACTTAAATAATATCCAATATTTTATTTACTTCCATGTCATTGAAAGCCAGTGATCTTTCAAATATAAAGTTTATGCCACCTTGCTCTAAAGACGATAGTTTCCTAGAAACTGTTATTTCCTGCCTCCCTTTTACTGTAGACATACTATAGCGCAAAGTGCTGCGCGTTAAGCTACGGCGGCTGCTCGAAATGGACTTGCAATTTGCGAACAACCAAAATAAGAAAAATCTGCTTAATGGAACATGCTCCCCAATCACAAGCGACGCAGCTAAATGTGATTAAATTCCTAGATTATAAACATACCGTATTTCTTGATCTATAAGTCGCGCACCATCATATAAACTGCTGTTTTAAGAACAAGAGTGGGTTTATAAGCCGCACTGTTGAGTAATTTCATCCTAAGTATTTTTTTGCGGTCGGCACTCCGGAACTACATTGAACCGGCCCTATATGTGCATTATGGTCGCAAAATATACTCAAGCAAGAGCAAGTTCCAATGATCTCGTCGAACCGAACAAAAAACAAAACACCGTTAGAAATTTACAAAGTTATGTTTCACACTAAGAAAAACAAATGCATCCAAGTTGCACCGTGGGATAAGACTCACAATGGTGCGCCTAATTCAACAACTTACACTCCGAGAATACAGTAGATACGGTTTACTCTAAAGGCTGACTTAGTTTTTTTTTTTTTTGCCTTTACCTTTATTGCAGCGTTTATTTACTTTGAAGCCAAAAAATTTTATTTTGCATAGTTGTAGAACTCCGCCGGCTTACCTCTCTGGGATATCCTATCGCGCGCCACCTGCAACTAGTTGGATCCACGACATTTCAGTGTCCACGGTGTCGTATACAGACGCTTCATTTTTTATTCCTATTGCTCATCAACCACCCAAGCCGCAGTGGGGCGCATCGCGTGTTCGTTACTTGATAAATGGACAATCCGTCAATAAATATATGTTCATTTCCATCATGGTGTCCGACTGATATATAACACACATCATCCGCAAAAACGAAACTTCGATAAAGGCAGAAGTGGCGCTGAAATACAGATTTCGCCTTTCTCTTCGAATATCAACATAGGCGGTGATTTACCTCGCATGCGCTGTCGTGCGTCAACAGAAACCCGCAGAAACGCTCGTTGCGTCGTCGTCGTCGCTGTGTCGTGTGCTTGTTCACGGTCCTTTTTAGGCTGCGCTCCTGTTATAAAATAACGCAAGTGGACATGTCAAAGTGCCACGCACAATATCCTAGCGTTCAAGGAGCTCCCTGCACGTCATACTTCAATGCAATATCTATATTTGGCAAACGCAGAACGAAGGGTACTATGTCCAGCTGCAAGCCAGGCACTCCGCAAGGGCGTTTTTCCGTAAGCGGTTTGGTAAATTTAGTGCAGCTTCGTGTGTATTGGTGTTCTTACTGCAATAGAGTGAACGGTGTTCATTGTTTGATGTATTGAATTTTTATTAATTGTAAATGCATTTGGATTCTAATGGCTCCTTTGCCTTGACGAGCTGTCTTCACTGCTTACTTTCTGGGGAGATGAGAGCATTGTAAATGCTTGAAATTAAATTTACACTTTGAATTTTAAAGTGCAGCGTTGTTGAGGAAAACTTTAAGAATGCCCGAGTGTGCGTGTCTATGGGCGAATTCTGCAAGAACTCTGAGATCGCCTATAGAAGAGTGCAGATGTGTTTCATTCTTATATTTGGAAAATGCCAGAAGTCGATAAACAAGTTTGTAGCGCTTATTTTTTTTTTTTTCAGAGTATATCTGACACCAAATATTCAAAAGGGATTGCCTTTTAACCAACAAACACTTTTCGTTCTGTGCCGTAAAAAAATATTCAGCTGAAATAAATCAGCTTAAAATAACGGCGAACTGCAATTGAATTGATGTTAGCCCGAACCGCGAGACACAGAGACTCATCCGATTTCACCGATTTGGAGTTACTCCAACCGTTATTGAATTTGTATGTTTTTATTGTTCGCGTCTTTGGCTATATAAAATCCAAGTTCTGCACAGATAAAAGTTAGGTTTCGTTCCTCTTCAGGAGCCAATCGAATCGATATACAACCGTCGGGTTCCAAGGAGACGCGAAGGGCGGAGCGCGTGGCCTTCAATACATGCTGCGCGATCCATACTGCGTTTTACTCCCAGTTCAAACACAGCCGATGCTAGGAGCTGATAGAGCCAACCATGTAGTTTCAAAAGTGCCTAATTTCGGCAGTGCCATTTCGACCGTTTCATCTAACCGGCTAAACGAATCTCGCGCGAAGAAAAAAAAAGAACCTATTAAAACAATTTAAATGTAAAAATAACTATTTCTTGGTGTCTAATAAACGGATATGATCAAATAAAATTATATAGCAACATACATGACGCCTACAAGAGTATATAAGAAGTTATAAAAACTGATATGAAGTTTCTTATAACTTATTATATATTATTATAATGTTATTTTATGTTCTTATTAATTTTTATATGCTCTTATTTGATTACATGCGTTTATGGACAAACAAAATATTTCTTATACATAAAAGGCTTTTACTAGGGAACCTCTGGATCACAGGGCATTCACTGTGTATGATTCCTTTAGCCGTTGATACTATCACTGGCTAAACGTTATCGTGTAGAGTGAAAACTACGAGCGCCGGGAAACGACGCGCTTTTGGAGCTGCTTCATCTGAATGGCGTCGTGGCGTCGTCTGCGATCGGACTTCGGAGAAAACGGAGAATAGGCGGGTGTTGTATAGTTTCTGGCCTGGGTGGAACCCAAAAAAAAGGGTCCCTCCCCTCAAAAGGGATTAGAGGGGATTATTTCCCTGGACTGCCGCCCCTGGAAAGGGATAAGCATGGATTATGCTCGGACCACTTCTTTGCATAAACCCGAGGCAATCGTCGCGCTCTGATAGGACGTTCGACGCGGTGCTTTGTTAGACGCCTTCGATTATATTAGAGAGAAAGGGAAGTGCACGCGTGGATAGACCAAGTGACCGGGGGCCATGGTGGCTTCAAGAAAGCCAGCGCTGGAAAGGCGGCTTGTCTTGTTTTGGATCGGCAGGAACCGCTGATGCTACCGTGAGCTATGGACCGTCTCATAACGACTCCGTGAAATTTGGCTTGTCTTGGATTGGCAGAAACACTTTGCTACTCCGAGCAGCGAGCGGCAGCGAAATTAACCGCTGATGCGCTGATGCCGAGTGGTTTTCGTGACGACTCGTCCATGTCTCTTCAATCTGCAAAATGCGGTTTGTTTGCTTCGCTTTTCTACGAGCGTACCGATTTTCTGAAGCAAGGTGCGTTTCTCGGGCTTTGCGTAATCAGCATAAATCGTGTTATACGCGTCGAGTACGTTGCACCGAATCCCCCGTGAACCGCGCGCCCGAAAACCACGAGAGGCAATGGAACCGAACGTCTCGGACCCCAGAGCCGCGCGAGACGGCAAAGCCAGCCGAGGAGCATCTTTGCTCTCCTACTTCTGCGTGTTTTCTCGTACTATGTCGACTTTGCGGAGTAAGAAAAACAAGGGGAAAATAAAAAAAAAAATAAAATAAAAGTGAAGGGCAACCACACGCGCGTCTCTTCGTTTTATTATTGTCCCCGTCTCGGATTAATAATGAGTCGTTCTCCGTCTATACTCCGTTTCACCTTATGTTGTACCGCAGAGAAGGCCAGAAGCGCGAGCTCATAGCGTTGGCAGCTGCCCTTGTTGCACGAGAACTTGTACCGTCGAGATGTGCCCTGGAGCAAGGAGCTCGCGCTTGTAGCCTTTCCTGCGGTACACTAGGTGAAACAGAGTACAGCCTGCATTTTTGCCACGAGTTCGTGACGTGTAAGCAACGCAACTCTTCACACTGCTTTTATTTATTAATTTTTTTCCGCTGCGGATTTTTTCAATTTTTATTTGTGCCTGGTTCTGCTACTCTTCTGCTCTCGCCTCCCCTCCCCTCCATAAAAGAAAGGCCCACACAATAACGTGTTCCAGTAGCCTGAAGCAAGTCACTCACCTATTCTTCACCGTTGAAATATTTTAGGCTGTACAACAGTAATGTGTGCACACTGAAAAGTAACTTCTTGCTGCAATGTTCGTCGTTGAATATTGGATCACCAGCACAAATATTACTTACCGATGAGTGCCCAGGACAGCTTAAGAGACACCAGTGCACCCTTCAATGGTTCAAACCACTGCTTCATGCACCACACAGGTCACTGGCATAGTGACAAGCACAACCAGGGTGCTTGCTGTTTAATGTCAGAAACACTTTGGAAAATGCAGTTACCACATGACCCTGAAGTCCTAGAGAATCTTAAACCTTGGTGCCATGCAAAATAACTAAGCTAAAGAAACCGTCAAGGAAGAGTCACAACAGGTGCAACCCACAGGTTCTCGTGACTCCACATACCGGGCCGGGCAGCTGTAAATCAGCGAGCAGGTGTCGTAGAGTAGCTGCCACTGCAAGCGGTGCAGTGTCTCATAAAAAGAAACGGTTGCTGGAGAAAGCTCCCACGAATGCAAAGTCTGTGGTGAGCTTGGAGTAGTGATGGTGATCCTGAAGCAAAAAGGATTCAAGCCAAGCCTGTTCCTGTGTTCCATGACGTATGGCATCCTCCCCTTACCAGAATTCCTGGCTGTTATTTTCCTTCCTTACGTGCGCGTGCCCCCATCAGCAGCAATAGTAATAATTGCACGTTGCTTCGACAGGACGTGCTGATTTGGAGGGGCCTGGTGGCAGAGTGTGTTAGCCCACTGCAGCTCGCAGTGTGTGGAGCGAAAACTTGCACTTATCGCCCCTGCCCGTTTTGACCTGGATGAGCACTGCACCTACACATGGGCGTGTATTACCGCTATATGAATCATCTTAAAGACTTTGGGCTATCGGATGTACCGCACTAGTCAAATTTCTCACATAGAGCGTGACAAAGTGTCACCATGCGCTGCCAGACCGACCTTCCTTCTTCTCGACAAATAATGTCCAATTTTCTTTGTTCCTGCTAATTTGGCAGTCGAGTAAAAGAGAAAAAAAAGAACTACTTTTGTGTGTGATGGGAAACGTATAAACCTCTCCATATACCAGGTTTACCTACAGCCACCTGAAAACATCGCACCTCTTCAAGTGTGAAAGAGGGTAGGCCTTCACGCAATCCACTACACTCTGTTTCACATTAATTTGGGAAACTGTAGAAACTGCGGCGTCTGTGCAAGCCGGAGGAGTCTGCTGTGAAATTAGCACACTTGGGAAGAACATACCCCATGTACCTAAAGACAGTAGATGGTTTTAAAAAGGCATTCATACTTTCAGTCGGCTTGCAAACTCTAGCAAAAATGTTGGTTTGTACCGTAGAAGTTTCAATTTCCCCTGCTTGAACTACTAGGAAAATAACTTCAAATTCACAATAGTGCTGAACGCAACTAAAACACATGGCGGAACGGTGGCCCGAGTCGGCTAGCACGTCTCAGCTCCGGGCATGTGGAGCGAAAGCTTGCGCTGCAGAACCTGGGATCGTGGGCTAAATCCCAGCACTTGCTCATTTCGATCTGGACGAGGATCATACCAGTAGGCGTTTGTGTAATCACTACTACATGATGCACGTTAAAGATCCCAGGCTTTCGGTCATACTGCGCTGGCTAAATTCCTCATCTACAGCGGCAAGCTTGGCACCATTCGAGGCAGGCCGACCTTTCGCTGCCTAAACATCCTCAACACAATGCTACTTTTTTTTTTTTTAACTGAAACACGTACAAAAGAAAACATGCCTATGACCTTGTACAGTAATGCATTGAACTGTTTGTGAATGCTTGTGATACACAAACGGGCAAAAGGCAAGAACGAGAGCATGCACATTCACACTGTGGCAGCAAATACACCACAGCAGCCTCCTTTGCCGTTGTTGCCATGGCGGATGGAAGAGCAGGGCAGCGAATGCCGATATGACTGAAAACATTGTAAAAGTTATTGCTTTGCTTTTAATAACAGTTCAAAAAAATATAGATTAATAGCTTTTCAAAACAAAGCCACGGTAGCAGTACTTTTTGGCGCAGATGGAACAGTCTGCCGCGATGGTGAAGAAATGCTGTAGCCGTTGCCTTTTGCCAAGTTATGGAGAAACACAGCACAGATCATTCCACTCGGAGAGAAGACGCACCCATGAACCAGAGCACTCAGACGGGACTTTTCCTCGGTGCGTCGTCTGCGTCAAGAAACGAGCTGTACAAATGATTCGTTAGCATGCAACATGGTTCCAAATCTCACATTTAAGCTATTTCAGGTGCAGATTTAGAAGTGGGGGTTAGCATGCAATGCCATACTTGATGAAGAGATTAACAGGGCACAATTGTGCAACCATCTCCTGTGCAAAGGAAACAGAAAACTGAAAACAAGCACATAAACAATGTGCACAGTCAGTCTGCTCTGGCAACAAAACAAAAAAAGCTTTACACCAATTTGGATCGGAACTCATTGAACCCCCTAACAGCGGAGTCTTAAAAAAAAACATAAAAAAATAAAGCACTTGCCAACAAGCAATGATTATGCATATTCAAGGCATTTCGTCGACGAAAAACAAATCCGCCGCCTGAAACCCGGTGCTTGCTAAGCCTTCCAGAAAAAAAAACCAAGGGTGCTTACATAATTGTTGATATTTGTGAAAGTGTTATACACCAACTCATGTTTACAAACAAACCGGAGCGCCCCTAGCGGACGCCACCGGCGCCGCGCATGCACGATGGAGTGTGGGCAAGAAGCTTGCCGTCGCCCATAAACAAACCATTGAAATGCGATGTTGTTGGCGTCGGTGTGAGTCCCCCTGCCCTTTTTCGCGTTCGAATCGTTGATTCTACGTCTTCCTGGCAATGTCTGACTACTTGAGCGGCCTCAACGAAATTACCGGGGCTCGTTACACCGCAAAACATTGCGTGAATAATGCGACATGCAGCGATTCATTCCGCGCGGACGCCGCAGAATGCATGCTTAAGCCCGATTCGCATGATAAGATTCTGCTCGCAATTTTCAGTTGCAACGTCGCTGGGGCTGCAAAAGCATGAACCATAACTGAAATGGTCGACGTCAATACTGAAAATCGCAAGCACAATCAGACCAAGTGAACCAGGCATAACAAGTCAGTGACGCCCACTGGTAACAATGATCAACATCTCCTTGTACCTACTGTTTATATCGAGCCTGCTTAACAACCTTCAAACTTCAGTCTCTTGAGGCCTGCACTTCTTATCACAAGTACCAGGCCAACATTCGGTCTACGGGCCGGTGTCGTCTAAAAGAGGAGATGACAAGCAGAAACGTTTGAAAGAGCACACAACAGTGCAAACGATCAGGCGGCCGTTTAACCTGAAGACGCACTCAGCGTAGTCCGCAGGTGATTCGTACAACTTGACGGTTTTCTGGCGTTCATGTTCATCAAATAAATCTGATGACCACAAGTATCCGTGAACTCAACCCAGAGTGCTTCCCGCCCAAGCAATCGTGGTCCGGCGGCGTCTGGTTTTCCCTCTCAACGGCACATATCCACGTTCTCGGACGAACCGAGCACAAGAATACTGACCTTCAAAGCTTTCTCGACTCTTTTGGTACAGGCCCAGTCGCAGAGTTCTGACGAGAGAGCAGGTTTTTGTCCGGTTCCTTTCAAAACAATGCAGGAATACATGTCTCACATGGGGTACTTTTGCCCACAGCCCCAGACCGAAAGTGCGCCCCACACGCCACCACCGCGGTGTGACGTAACAGAGCCGAGTTTGTGTATACAGAAGAGAGGGCGGGGGGACATATAAGTCACATACCTGCCTTTTAGATGTGGCACATGGGACAGAACGCTTGGTACGTTCAGAAGTAAGTTGGATGTGATCAATTATATCCGTAAATAACAATCGCACATTTGTAATTCGAGTGGATGGCCATATTTTTTGCTCCAAACAACCCACCCTGGCAGGCGCTCGACAAGTTGCAGTCGGAGAAGAGTTCATTTGTTACGTCGCTTGCTTCGTATCCCACAGACCACAGGCCACGCTACTTCCAGGCTGGCGCGATTATTGGCTTTGCCACTTGGCGATGCCAGCACGTCACTACTTGGCCCTCTGAGACGCCCCAGGACCGGCCATGACAGCCACGGCTTCGCAGTTGCGTTCAGGTGGACGCGCCAAACTTCCATGGAGCGGCACTGCTCTAGATTGGCGTTTATGTGGTGGTCTCATTGCCTATGCTCCATCCCACAAGTTGTCTGCAGCAGGTGCAAAGGCACGAGCACGTTGCTTTCAAACGTGCCATTCTTGCGCAAGTGCTCATGCAAACAAAGCTCACTGCAGTCCTATGCCCCCATGCCCTCGCCTTCGTCTTTGCTGCGCACACCCTGCGAGACCGAGTATAGTCGACATCTATGGCTGGTATCAGCACAATTGAAAGCGCGATAAATCTTTAAGCTGTCTCTAGGTTCGTATGTAAGAACAATCGTGCATTTGCGTCAAGGATCGAGGGAACCAACTATGAGTTTTGCAAAGTATGAAATCGGAACCATATTAGCCTCTCGTGCAATAGAAGTAGTAGCCGGAGGCAGTGCCGCCAGTAGGTAAATTTCTCTGGACGTAATAATGGAATACCTATGCTAGGTGATTAACGCATGAAAGGAGCAGCAGACAACATACCGAGCCCAAAACAGCCATTCATGCGCTGCGCAAACGAACAACATCACAGAAGCAGTAAGGAGGGGGCCGATAGATGTTTAGTACAGCCCACCACGGGGTACAGCTGAAAATGGCGAAATGCCCACACTTGGCTCGTGCCCTCTCCTTCGTTCGCCCTGCCGAATTCCGTGAAATTGCCCAGATGCACATAGACAGCACGGCAATCGGACAACGTGGCGCCACCCTGAAAGCCCCAAGTTGAATGATGTATAGCCATTGACAGGTGTCACCACAAAAATAAGAGTTGCAGCTGCTTGCTTTGGCTTCACTGGTACAAGCTGTGCCAACAGCTCCATCGACCTACTTTGCACAGCTAATACAACCAATGCTAGACAATGATACAATTAGATAGCCAAAGCGGTGCAAGTGACAGCACTCCTAAGCCCCATATTTATTGCTGTAGCAGACACATGGGCCATAGTCGCTTGCTTTGTTCGCTATAGTTAGTAATAGCACCCGAACGGCAGCATGGCCTTGCAGTTGTCCCATCTACGGCACAAGCTTATTGCCTTCAAGAATACTTTGGAATCTCGTAAGCTTGGAGCATGATGGGGCCTAGAGCCTGTGCAGCCAAAGCACAACGGAAGGTGACGAGCGGGTGCTGGAGGCCTGCCTGCTTACCTACAGTGACACGGGACAGGTTTATGAACCTCCGAAAGGATGAGTTCACATGAAATTCACAACCGTTGCATTGTGAATATCGCATTATTTTTGTGTCTGCACGCAAGGGCAACATTTGAGACGCCACGCAGAGTGCTCGCTCATTGCCCGGCAACATCAACATGACTTTTGAGGCGGTTCGCTAGCTTCCGAGCGGCAGGTCACAGCTGCTGTATTATATTGAGTGGTGCCATCTACCCGAAGTCAATGAAAGTGTTCCCTCCCCGCTTCCCACTTTGCTGTTGGCCGGCAACTGACGAGCCTGACCTTCGACGCCCAAGTCGGTTTTCTCCGGTTTCCCCAATGTGCCCTCATGGCACATCATAAATCGAGCGATCCGAAGGCGGTGTACAGCTGAGGAGCAGGACAACTGCCGGAGGTATTTGGCCGAAGTCCGAAAATCGTTTCGTGGCCCCTTTAAAGACCAGTTTTGCTACGCACAAGCAATCGAAAGGATACAAACGTTTAGATATGCCCAACTACCTCGCATAAGGGTGGGTCCAGGAGCCGCCACTGAGAGCAGAATGGTCGACATCCCGCAGGCCAGCTAGGCTTGACGTTTACAAGATCACGGCCAGTCAATCCGGTTTTGGTGGCGTGTCGTCATGTACACAATTTTGTGCTGCACACACGACTGGTTAGATTGTTTTCATCACTACAGAGCATCGCTCGTTAGAGAAATCGAATGGCTCTTCTTAGTGCTTGTACAGTCGGGGACAAGAGTACCCAGGACGGGCGAGCTGTGACTGAAACGCATTGCTGTGCCATCTGCCGGCTGGTTGGCTGGTTTCGAGATTACACAAAAGCGCGTGCGCGTCCTACTGTGCCTGCAAACATGTGTGTTTTCCCGCTCGTCTGCGGCGCGGCGCCTAACTCGGAATCGGGCGCGTGGTAGGGGCTCGGAGGTAGCGCTTACTGACACGGCACCTATAAAGCAAGAAGTCACGGCAGCTCAACTGAGCGATAAACTCGACTGGTTATAAAGCAAGGTGAGCTGACATGGCGAAATGCGGCGCAATGTCGCAGGCGGTATCTCCAGTTTCGGAATGTGTAGCAGACGCTCGTCAGCCGCAAGCGCCATCTCCGAGGCAGTACCACGCGCCCAATTCCGAGTTAGGCGCCCTGCCACAAAATAGCGGGAAAACACACGTTTGCAGGCACAGTAGAACGCGCATGCGCCTTTGTGTGATCTCAAAACCAGGCGACCCGCCGGCAGATGGCAGAGCAATGCGTTTCAGTCGCAGCTCGCGCATCCTGGGGACTTTTGTACCCGGCTGTACAACTCACCGCAGGCAGGTTAACTTTACCCTGACGAAACATCCATGAAACCTATATGGCAGTTTTTTTGCATTAGCAAACCAACACGCCAGTCTGACTGGATTTCGCAAGCAACAAAAGTCTGGCTCCTCTACGAGATGATGATCATCCTTTTGGTGCTCACGGCTTTCAGTGGTGGATAATTGTACGCACTCAAAGATCTGTACACCTTTGATGACTCACATGTAACGAAACTGGTCTTAAAGACTGGAGATCAGGTGGTCGTGGATGTCCGTCGACTCGCAGCCACAGCTCACTGTCTTGGACATGTCGCCACTCCCACGCAGACCTCCAACAACATTCTAACTCTCCTTGCAACAGTAGTGGAAACCCCAGCACAAGCACACCGGAGGAGCACTTTCAAGTACAGCACCTTCCACAGGAATACAAGGAAGGCACGCAACCAAACAAAACAACAAAGCACCTCGGTGATGGCTCGCTACCCTTCCTGGAAGAAACAGATTAGTTGCAGGCAGTATGACAGGCACGCCCGTAAGAGACCATGTTGGAATCTAGGCTTCATCACTTTGCTTATGGTGAATTCCCCTCACAGTTCTCAAGCGCTCCCAAAGCGCTCCATTTTGAGCGCACATATTCCGCTTGCAGATCTGGCTCGACTTGGTCATCTTCCGCTCATAGATCTCTGGCAGCTCCCGCTCATTGGAGCGCCTCCAACTCCGCCGAACTAGATCTACAGGATTTCAGAGATCTACATGCAAGTTGACAGAGCACGCTACGTCATTTTCCCTCCCTCGGCGGTGGCTCCACCGACGGCAATCGCTGCGCACGCCTTGCCGCTTCGAGGCGGCCGAAAGGTATGCGACGGTGCCGAATGCGGACGTCTTCCTCGTTATTTGTGACATGGGCTCCGTGGTATGTATAATTTCGTCCGGCCTGTGTTTTGTGTTATTTCTGCAGCTAAGCAGTGACAGTTGTCACTGGTCATCGGAAAGATCAGTCAGCTGAGGCGTTGGTGGGCTTGTTAATTTTAAGCAGCGGCCATTTTGAACGGCCGAGGGGAGAGCAGGGGGGCGGGGGGGGGGGGGGGGAAGGAGTCCCTCTAAAAAGGCGAGTTCATCTTCCCCTCGTCGTTCCGATGCGGGGCCCACAGAGCGGAATTTCGCCTCCCTCGCGGATATTGGAAAGCACTGCAGATCTACGAGTGGAATTCACCATTAGTTTGAGAATCCAAAAAATAAACGAATGTGGACAAATGCAGTTTTGTTTTGCTCTTTGTATTTCCTTAAAATCCTCGTGACTAGGAATCGCAGTGAACAAACAGAAAAGAAGATAAGATTAGACGCAGGGTAATATGCAGCCTCTTATCTTCAACGATATCCGTCGTTCCGCTCTCGCTCCTCAATAGATTGCCGGCAGCTTCCCCGGAGGCGACGCTGACGCTTTCCGGACATGCGGGAAGTAAAACATTTGATCAAAGCAGGGCTCTTTGACAAGGCTGAGTCACATGTTCCTTGCAAAACGAACTTCACTTACTGACGATGTTTTCGAATGCCGACGTCAGAGCGCGCTTTCAAAGCAACAAGCGCACACCTTTTGTGGTGTTACGCGGACAGCACGAACGCGCGCTGCCCCCAACAAGCAGTCTCGACAACGCAAACGTTTGTTTCGTTGTGGGATACGACAACAGATTTCATAAAAGCATACCTCCGCAGGCACGATTTCAGCTACAGCTACAAATCGTGCCAGGTGCGCAGAGAAAGAAACGAACGAGAAGACGTTTCGAGCAAGAGTTATTTGAAGAAAGCGATTGTTATTTCTGCATCCTTAAATACTTCTTACTGTACTAATATAGAGATTGCCTGGAAATGCTCGAAAGTTGACCATGGAAGTGAAAGTGAACGTACCGACTCATCTCACAGCACAAAAGTCGCCATCTTGACATTCCGATTCGGATTTGGATTGGATCGATGAATGGATGATAACGGCTGGTGACCAGTGTTGCCGAGATGCTCGCTTCTTTTCTTTTTTTTTTCTGATTGCAATCCAATTTAACATTATTTTCAAGATTTTCTAGATTCCTCCGGGGAGATTTCTTAACTTACTGGTAGCCTTTTTAAAACGTGTTAAAATTATTTGTGAAAATTTAAGTGAAAAGTAAACCAGATCATGGCTAATCAACACCTCGCTTGCGTTTACGATTTTTGTCCTTGTGGTCCGGAGTTTGATCTTTCCTTCTGTTCGTTTTGAACGAAATCATTAGGATGTATATGCCCGAAAAACAATTTACGCAGGTTAACAAACCTTCTAATCTCTGTCATTCCCCGACACGTCGTCAAAATCCCGGGCCCTGGGATTTGGAAGATTCGTTAGGCCTAAGGGTTGTTGGCCCGTCGGTCATTGGGATAATGGCTTAATGTGCCATGTCAGCGGAGTCAGCATGTTTTCTGATGGGCTTAAGCGGCTAAAGCCAAGGTGCCATGCTGGTTGCCGCACCGCGGCGTTCAGGCAGTTGTGGAATACGGGAGAACGAATTTCGAGCGAACGCGTTTGTTTCATCGATATGTCTTCCCACGTTTTGGGGACATTTCTTTTGTTGCGGCGTTGCCATGAATTTGCATGGCACCCTTGGTTTGAGATAAATAGGTCTGGTTACGACAACGTGTACGCTGCTACGTTTGGGTAGTTTAGTCACACCGGGTTCTGCGCACTGCGAAGACTTGTCCCGATGACTCTCGTTGCTGTCTATCCAATCACTCTGATCCAACGCAAGTGTGGTGCTACATACTATCACGGACACACTACTACCATCTAGATATCCAAAGCACAGGAGAAAAGTAACAGCCCTTACAAATGAGAAAACAAAATTTTTCAACACTTTGGTTCACCCGAGACGAAGACAAAGTCTTGGTTTTACCGTACGTCTGTGCTCTTTATGTTATTTCTAACAAATCCTTGATTTGGAAACGATTTGCCAAAAGCCTTAGCTCCAGTGAGCTCTGTATGGTCCGTAGCCTTCGCCCCAGTGAGCTTGCTGGTGAAGGGAGTTTTCCTATGACAGAACAACATCAAATACGCGGGCTAGCTCAGTCACCACACTTGTTGGATCAGAGTGATTGGATAGACAGCAACGAGAGTCATCGGGACAAGTCTTCGCAGTGCGCAGAACCCGGTGTGACTAAACTACCCAAACGTAGCAGCGTACACGTTGTCGCAACCAGACCTATTTATCTCAAACCAAGGGTGCCATGCATATTCATGGCAACGCCGCAACAAAAGAAATGTCCCCAAAACGTGGGAAGACATATCGATGAAACAAACGCGTTCGCTCGAAATTCATTCTCCCGTATTCCACAACTGCCTGAATGCCGCGGTGCGGCAACCAGCATGGCACCTTGGCTTTAGCCGCTTAAGCCCATCAGAAAACATGCTGACTCCGCTGACATGGCACATTAAGCCATTATCCCAATGACCGACGGGCCAACAATCCTTAGGCCTAACGAATCTTCCAAATCCCAGGGCCCGGGATTTTGACGACGTGTCGGGGAATGACAGAGATTAGAAGGTTTGTTAACCTGCGTAAATTGTTTTTCGGGCATATCCATCCTAATGATTTCGTTCAAAACGAACAGAAGGAAAGATCAAACTCCGGACCACAAGGACAAAAATCGTAAACGCAAGCGAGGTGTTGATTAGCCATGATCTGGTTTACTTTTCACTTAAATTTTCACAAATAATTTTAACACGTTTTAAAAAGGCTACCAGTAAGTTGAGAAATCTCCCCGGAGGAATCTAGAAAATCTTGAAAATAATGTTAAATTGGATTGCAATCAGAAAAAAAAAGAAAAGAAGCGAGCATCTCGGCAACACTGGTCACCAGCCGTTATCATCCATTCATCGATCCAATCCAAATCCGAATCGGAATGTCAAGATGGCGACTTTTGTGCTGTGAGATGAGTCGGTACGTTCACTTTCACTTCCATGGTCAACTTTCGAGCATTTCCAGGCAATCTCTATATTAGTACAGTAAGAAGTATTTAAGGATGCAGAAATAACAATCGCTTTCTTCAAATAACTCTTGCTCGAAACGTCTTCTCGTTCGTTTCTTTCTCTGCGCACCTGGCACGATTTGTAGCTGTAGCTGAAATCGTGCCTGCGGAGGTATGCTTTTATGAAATCTGTTGTCGTATCCCACAACGAAACAAACGTTTGCGTTGTCGAGACTGCTTGTTGGGGGCAGCGCGCGTTCGTGCTGTCCGCGTAACACCACAAAAGGTGTGCGCTTGTTGCTTTGAAAGCGCGCTCTGACGTCGGCATTCGAAAACATCGTCAGTAAGTGAAGTTCGTTTTGCAAGGAACATGTGACTCAGCCTTGTCAAAGAGCCCTGCTTTGATCAAATGTTTTACTTCCCGCATGTCCGGAAAGCGTCAGCGTCGCCTCCGGGGAAGCTGCCGGCAATCTATTGAGGAGCGAGAGCGGAACGACGGATATCGTTGAAGATAAGAGGCTGCATATTACCCTGCGTCTAATCTTATCTTCTTTTCTGTTTGTTCACTGCGATTCCTAGTCACGAGGATTTTAAGGAAATACAAAGAGCAAAACAAAACTGCATTTGTCCACATTCGTTTATTTTTTGGATTCTCAAACTAATGGTGAATTCCACTCGTAGATCTGCAGTGCTTTCCAATATCCGCGAGGGAGGCGAAATTCCGCTCTGTGGGCCCCGCATCGGAACGACGAGGGGAAGATGAACTCGCCTTTTTAGAGGGACTCCTTCCCCCCCCCCCCCCCGCCCCCCTGCTCTCCCCTCGGCCGTTCAAAATGGCCGCTGCTTAAAATTAACAAGCCCACCAACGCCTCAGCTGACTGATCTTTCCGATGACCAGTGACAACTGTCACTGCTTAGCTGCAGAAATAACACAAAACACAGGCCGGACGAAATTATACATACCACGGAGCCCATGTCACAAATAACGAGGAAGACGTCCGCATTCGGCACCGTCGCATACCTTTCGGCCGCCTCGAAGCGGCAAGGCGTGCGCAGCGATTGCCGTCGGTGGAGCCACCGCCGAGGGAGGGAAAATGACGTAGCGTGCTCTGTCAACTTGCATGTAGATCTCTGAAATCCTGTAGATCTAGTTCGGCGGAGTTGGAGGCGCTCCAATGAGCGGGAGCTGCCAGAGATCTATGAGCGGAAGATGACCAAGTCGAGCCAGATCTGCAAGCGGAATATGTGCGCTCAAAATGGAGCGCTTTGGGAGCGCTTGAGAACTGTGAGGGGAATTCACCATAAGCAAAGTGATGAAGCCTAGATTCCAACATGGTCTCTTACGGGCGTGCCTGTCATACTGCCTGCAACTAATCTGTTTCTTCCAGGAAGGGTAGCGAGCCATCACCGAGGTGCTTTGTTGTTTTGTTTGGTTGCGTGCCTTCCTTGTATTCCTGTGGAAGGTGCTGTACTTGAAAGTGCTCCTCCAGTGTGCTTGTGCTGGGGTTTCCACTACTGTTGCAAGGAGAGTTAGAATGTTGTTGGAGGTCTGCGTGGGAGTGGCGACATGTCCAAGACAGTGAGCTGTGGCTGCGAGTCGACGGACATCCACGACCACCTGATCTCCAGTCTTTAAGACCAGTTTCGTTACATGTGAGTCATCAAAGGTGTACAGATCTTTGAGTGCGTACAATTATCCACCACTGAAAGCCGTGAGCACCAAAAGGATGATCATCATCTCGTAGAGGAGCCAGACTTTTGTTGCTTGCGAAATCCAGTCAGACTGGCGTGTTGGTTTGCTAATGCAAAAAAACTGCCATATAGGTTTCATGGATGTTTCGTCAGGGTAAAGTTAACCTGCCTGCGGTGAGTTGTACAGCCGGGTACAAAAGTCCCCAGGATGCGCGAGCTGCGACTGAAACGCATTGCTCTGCCATCTGCCGGCGGGTCGCCTGGTTTTGAGATCACACAAAGGCGCATGCGCGTTCTACTGTGCCTGCAAACGTGTGTTTTCCCGCTATTTTGTGGCAGGGCGCCTAACTCGGAATTGGGCGCGTGGTACTGCCTCGGAGATGGCGCTTGCGGCTGACGAGCGTCTGCTACACATTCCGAAACTGGAGATACCGCCTGCGACATTGCGCCGCATTTCGCCATGTCAGCTCACCTTGCTTTATAACCAGTCGAGTTTATCGCTCAGTTGAGCTGCCGTGACTTCTTGCTTTATAGGTGCCGTGTCAGTAAGCGCTACCTCCGAGCCCCTACCACGCGCCCGATTCCGAGTTAGGCGCCGCGCCGCAGACGAGCGGGAAAACACACATGTTTGCAGGCACAGTAGGACGCGCACGCGCTTTTGTGTAATCTCGAAACCAGCCAACCAGCCGGCAGATGGCACAGCAATGCGTTTCAGTCACAGCTCGCCCGTCCTGGGTACTCTTGTCCCCGACTGTACAAGCACTAAGAAGAGCCATTCGATTTCTCTAACGAGCGATGCTCTGTAGTGATGAAAACAATCTAACCAGTCGTGTGTGCAGCACAAAATTGTGTACATGACGACACGCCACCAAAACCGGATTGACTGGCCGTGATCTTGTAAACGTCAAGCCTAGCTGGCCTGCGGGATGTCGACCATTCTGCTCTCAGTGGCGGCTCCTGGACCCACCCTTATGCGAGGTAGTTGGGCATATCTAAACGTTTGTATCCTTTCGATTGCTTGTGCGTAGCAAAACTGGTCTTTAAAGGGGCCACGAAACGATTTTCGGACTTCGGCCAAATACCTCCGGCAGTTGTCCTGCTCCTCAGCTGTACACCGCCTTCGGATCGCTCGATTTATGATGTGCCATGAGGGCACATTGGGGAAACCGGAGAAAACCGACTTGGGCGTCGAAGGTCAGGCTCGTCAGTTGCCGGCCAACAGCAAAGTGGGAAGCGGGGAGGGAACACTTTCATTGACTTCGGGTAGATGGCACCACTCAATATAATACAGCAGCTGTGACCTGCCGCTCGGAAGCTAGCGAACCGCCTCAAAAGTCATGTTGATGTTGCCGGGCAATGAGCGAGCACTCTGCGTGGCGTCTCAAATGTTGCCCTTGCGTGCAGACACAAAAATAATGCGATATCCACAATGCAACGGTTGTGAATTTCATGTGAACTCATCCTTTCGGAGGTTCATAAACCTGTCCCGTGTCACTGTAGGTAAGCAGGCAGGCCTCCAGCACCCGCTCGTCACCTTCCGTTGTGCTTTGGCTGCACAGGCTCTAGGCCCCATCATGCTCCAAGCTTACGAGATTCCAAAGTATTCTTGAAGGCAATAAGCTTGTGCCGTAGATGGGACAACTGCAAGGCCATGCTGCCGTTCGGGTGCTATTACTAACTATAGCGAACAAAGCAAGCGACTATGGCCCATGTGTCTGCTACAGCAATAAATATGGGGCTTAGGAGTGCTGTCACTTGCACCGCTTTGGCTATCTAATTGTATCATTGTCTAGCATTGGTTGTATTAGCTGTGCAAAGTAGGTCGATGGAGCTGTTGGCACAGCTTGTACCAGTGAAGCCAAAGCAAGCAGCTGCAACTCTTATTTTTGTGGTGACACCTGTCAATGGCTATACATCATTCAACTTGGGGCTTTCAGGGTGGCGCCACGTTGTCCGATTGCCGTGCTGTCTATGTGCATCTGGGCAATTTCACGGAATTCGGCAGGGCGAACGAAGGAGAGGGCACGAGCCAAGTGTGGGCATTTCGCCATTTTCAGCTGTACCCCGTGGTGGGCTGTACTAAACATCTATCGGCCCCCTCCTTACTGCTTCTGTGATGTTGTTCGTTTGCGCAGCGCATGAATGGCTGTTTTGGGCTCGGTATGTTGTCTGCTGCTCCTTTCATGCGTTAATCACCTAGCATAGGTATTCCATTATTACGTCCAGAGAAATTTACCTACTGGCGGCACTGCCTCCGGCTACTACTTCTATTGCACGAGAGGCTAATATGGTTCCGATTTCATACTTTGCAAAACTCATAGTTGGTTCCCTCGATCCTTGACGCAAATGCACGATTGTTCTTACATACGAACCTAGAGACAGCTTAAAGATTTATCGCGCTTTCAATTGTGCTGATACCAGCCATAGATGTCGACTATACTCGGTCTCGCAGGGTGTGCGCAGCAAAGACGAAGGCGAGGGCATGGGGGCATAGGACTGCAGTGAGCTTTGTTTGCATGAGCACTTGCGCAAGAATGGCACGTTTGAAAGCAACGTGCTCGTGCCTTTGCACCTGCTGCAGACAACTTGTGGGATGGAGCATAGGCAATGAGACCACCACATAAACGCCAATCTAGAGCAGTGCCGCTCCATGGAAGTTTGGCGCGTCCACCTGAACGCAACTGCGAAGCCGTGGCTGTCATGGCCGGTCCTGGGGCGTCTCAGAGGGCCAAGTAGTGACGTGCTGGCATCGCCAAGTGGCAAAGCCAATAATCGCGCCAGCCTGGAAGTAGCGTGGCCTGTGGTCTGTGGGATACGAAGCAAGCGACGTAACAAATGAACTCTTCTCCGACTGCAACTTGTCGAGCGCCTGCCAGGGTGGGTTGTTTGGAGCAAAAAATATGGCCATCCACTCGAATTACAAATGTGCGATTGTTATTTACGGATATAATTGATCACATCCAACTTACTTCTGAACGTACCAAGCGTTCTGTCCCATGTGCCACATCTAAAAGGCAGGTATGTGACTTATATGTCCCCCCGCCCTCTCTTCTGTATGCACAAACTCGGCTCTGTTACGTCACACCGCGGTGGTGGCGTGTGGGGCGCACTTTCGGTCTGGGGCTGTGGGCAAAAGTACCCCATGTGAGACATGTATTCCTGCATTGTTTTGAAAGGAACCGGACAAAAACCTGCTCTCTCGTCAGAACTCTGCGACTGGGCCTGTACCAAAAGAGTCGAGAAAGCTTTGAAGGTCAGTATTCTTGTGCTCGGTTCGTCCGAGAACGTGGATATGTGCCGTTGAGAGGGAAAACCAGACGCCGCCGGACCACGATTGCTTGGGCGGGAAGCACTCTGGGTTGAGTTCACGGATACTTGTGGTCATCAGATTTATTTGATGAACATGAACGCCAGAAAACCGTCAAGTTGTACGAATCACCTGCGGACTACGCTGAGTGCGTCTTCAGGTTAAACGGCCGCCTGATCGTTTGCACTGTTGTGTGCTCTTTCAAACGTTTCTGCTTGTCATCTCCTCTTTTAGACGACACCGGCCCGTAGACCGAATGTTGGCCTGGTACTTGTGATAAGAAGTGCAGGCCTCAAGAGACTGAAGTTTGAAGGTTGTTAAGCAGGCTCGATATAAACAGTAGGTACAAGGAGATGTTGATCATTGTTACCAGTGGGCGTCACTGACTTGTTATGCCTGGTTCACTTGGTCTGATTGTGCTTGCGATTTTCAGTATTGACGTCGACCATTTCAGTTATGGTTCATGCTTTTGCAGCCCCAGCGACGTTGCAACTGAAAATTGCGAGCAGAATCTTATCATGCGAATCGGGCTTAAGCATGCATTCTGCGGCGTCCGCGCGGAATGAATCGCTGCATGTCGCATTATTCACGCAATGTTTTGCGGTGTAACGAGCCCCGGTAATTTCGTTGAGGCCGCTCAAGTAGTCAGACATTGCCAGGAAGACGTAGAATCAACGATTCGAACGCGAAAAAGGGCAGGGGGACTCACACCGACGCCAACAACATCGCATTTCAATGGTTTGTTTATGGGCGACGGCAAGCTTCTTGCCCACACTCCATCGTGCATGCGCGGCGCCGGTGGCGTCCGCTAGGGGCGCTCCGGTTTGTTTGTAAACATGAGTTGGTGTATAACACTTTCACAAATATCAACAATTATGTAAGCACCCTTGGTTTTTTTTTCTGGAAGGCTTAGCAAGCACCGGGTTTCAGGCGGCGGATTTGTTTTTCGTCGACGAAATGCCTTGAATATGCATTATCATTGCTTGTTGGCAAGTGCTTTATTTTTTTGTTTTTTTTTAAGACTCCGCTGTTAGGGGGTTCAATGAGTTCCGATCCAAATTGGTGTAGAGCTTTTTTTGTTTTGTTGCCAGAGCAGACTGACTGTGCACATTGTTTATGTGCTTGTTTTCAGTTTTCTGTTTCCTTTGCACAGGAGATGGTTGCACAATTGTGCCCTGTTAATCTCTTCATCAAGTATGGCATTGCATGCTAACCCCCACTTCTAAATTTGCACCTGAAATAGCTTAAATGTGAGATTTGGAACCATGTTGCATGCTAACGAATCATTTGTACAGCTCGTTTCTTGACGCAGACGACGCACCGAGGAAAAGTCCCGTCTGAGTGCTCTGGTTCATGGGTGCGTCTTCTCTCCGAGTGGAATGATCTGTGCTGTGTTTCTCCATAACTTGGCAAAAGGCAACGGCTACAGCATTTCCTCACCATCGCGGCAGACTGTTCCATCTGCGCCAAAAAGTACTGCTACCGTGGCTTTGTTTTGAAAAGCTATTAATCTATATTTTTTTGAACTGTTATTAAAAGCAAAGCAATAACTTTTACAATGTTTTCAGTCATATCGGCATTCGCTGCCCTGCTCTTCCATCCGCCATGGCAACAACGGCAAAGGAGGCTGCTGTGGTGTATTTGCTGCCACAGTGTGAATGTGCATGCTCTCGTTCTTGCCTTTTGCCCGTTTGTGTATCACAAGCATTCACAAACAGTTCAATGCATTACTGTACAAGGTCATAGGCATGTTTTCTTTTGTACGTGTTTCAGTTAAAAAAAAAAAAGTAGCATTGTGTTGAGGATGTTTAGGCAGCGAAAGGTCGGCCTGCCTCGAATGGTGCCAAGCTTGCCGCTGTAGATGAGGAATTTAGCCAGCGCAGTATGACCGAAAGCCTGGGATCTTTAACGTGCATCATGTAGTAGTGATTACACAAACGCCTACTGGTATGATCCTCGTCCAGATCGAAATGAGCAAGTGCTGGGATTTAGCCCACGATCCCAGGTTCTGCAGCGCAAGCTTTCGCTCCACATGCCCGGAGCTGAGACGTGCTAGCCGACTCGGGCCACCGTTCCGCCATGTGTTTTAGTTGCGTTCAGCACTATTGTGAATTTGAAGTTATTTTCCTAGTAGTTCAAGCAGGGGAAATTGAAACTTCTACGGTACAAACCAACATTTTTGCTAGAGTTTGCAAGCCGACTGAAAGTATGAATGCCTTTTTAAAACCATCTACTGTCTTTAGGTACATGGGGTATGTTCTTCCCAAGTGTGCTAATTTCACAGCAGACTCCTCCGGCTTGCACAGACGCCGCAGTTTCTACAGTTTCCCAAATTAATGTGAAACAGAGTGTAGTGGATTGCGTGCAGGCCTACCCTCTTTCACACTTGAAGAGGTGCGATGTTTTCAGGTGGCTGTAGGTAAACCTGGTATATGGAGAGGTTTATACGTTTCCCATCACACACAAAAGTAGTTCTTTTTTTTCTCTTTTACTCGACTGCCAAATTAGCAGGAACAAAGAAAATTGGACATTATTTGTCGAGAAGAAGGAAGGTCGGTCTGGCAGCGCATGGTGACACTTTGTCACGCTCTATGTGAGAAATTTGACTAGTGCGGTACATCCGATAGCCCAAAGTCTTTAAGATGATTCATATAGCGGTAATACACGCCCATGTGTAGGTGCAGTGCTCATCCAGGTCAAAACGGGCAGGGGCGATGAGTGCAAGTTTTCGCTCCACACACTGCGAGCTGCAGTGGGCTAACACACTCTGCCACCAGGCCCCTCCAAATCAGCACGTCCTGTCGAAGCAACGTGCAATTATTACTATTGCTGCTGATGGGGGCACGCGCACGTAAGGAAGGAAAATAACAGCCAGGAATTCTGGTAAGGGGAGGATGCCATACGTCATGGAACACAGGAACAGGCTTGGCTTGAATCCTTTTTGCTTCAGGATCACCATCACTACTCCAAGCTCACCACAGACTTTGCATTCGTGGGAGCTTTCTCCAGCAACCGTTTCTTTTTATGAGACACTGCACCGCTTGCAGTGGCAGCTACTCTACGACACCTGCTCGCTGATTTACAGCTGCCCGGCCCGGTATGTGGAGTCACGAGAACCTGTGGGTTGCACCTGTTGTGACTCTTCCTTGACGGTTTCTTTAGCTTAGTTATTTTGCATGGCACCAAGGTTTAAGATTCTCTAGGACTTCAGGGTCATGTGGTAACTGCATTTTCCAAAGTGTTTCTGACATTAAACAGCAAGCACCCTGGTTGTGCTTGTCACTATGCCAGTGACCTGTGTGGTGCATGAAGCAGTGGTTTGAACCATTGAAGGGTGCACTGGTGTCTCTTAAGCTGTCCTGGGCACTCATCGGTAAGTAATATTTGTGCTGGTGATCCAATATTCAACGACGAACATTGCAGCAAGAAGTTACTTTTCAGTGTGCACACATTACTGTTGTACAGCCTAAAATATTTCAACGGTGAAGAATAGGTGAGTGACTTGCTTCAGGCTACTGGAACACGTTATTGTGTGGGCCTTTCTTTTATGGAGGGGAGGGGAGGCGAGAGCAGAAGAGTAGCAGAACCAGGCACAAATAAAAATTGAAAAAATCCGCAGCGGAAAAAAATTAATAAATAAAAGCAGTGTGAAGAGTTGCGTTGCTTACACGTCACAAACTCGTAGCAAAAACGCAGGCTGTACTCTGTTTCACCTAGTAGTGTACCGCAGGAAAGGCTACAAGCGCGAGCTCCTTGCTCCAGGGCACATCTCGACGGTACAAGTTCTCGTGCAACAAGGGCAGCTGCCAACGCTATGAGCTCGCGCTTCTGGCCTTCTCTGCGGTACAACATAAGGTGAAACGGAGTATAGACGGAGAACGACTCATTATTAATCCGAGACGGGGACAATAATAAAACGAAGAGACGCGCGTGTGGTTGCCCTTCACTTTTATTTTATTTTTTTTTTATTTTCCCCTTGTTTTTCTTACTCCGCAAAGTCGACATAGTACGAGAAAACACGCAGAAGTAGGAGAGCAAAGATGCTCCTCGGCTGGCTTTGCCGTCTCGCGCGGCTCTGGGGTCCGAGACGTTCGGTTCCATTGCCTCTCGTGGTTTTCGGGCGCGCGGTTCACGGGGGATTCGGTGCAACGTACTCGACGCGTATAACACGATTTATGCTGATTACGCAAAGCCCGAGAAACGCACCTTGCTTCAGAAAATCGGTACGCTCGTAGAAAAGCGAAGCAAACAAACCGCATTTTGCAGATTGAAGAGACATGGACGAGTCGTCACGAAAACCACTCGGCATCAGCGCATCAGCGGTTAATTTCGCTGCCGCTCGCTGCTCGAAGTAGCAAAGTGTTTCTGCCAATCCAAGACAAGCCAAATTTCACGGAGTCGTTATGAGACGGTCCATAGCTCACGGTAGCATCAGCGGTTAATTTAGCGGCCGTTCGCTGCCGAAGTAGCAAAGTGTTCCTGCCGATCCAAAACAAGACAAGCCGCCTTTCCAGCGCTGGCTTTCTTGAAGCCACCATGGCCCCCGGTCACTTGGTCTATCCACGCGTGCACTTCCCTTTCTCTCTAATATAATCGAAGGCGTCTAACAAAGCTCCGCGTCGAACGTCGTATCAGAGCGCGACGATTGCCTCGGGTTTATGCAAAGAAGTGGTCCGAGCATAATCCATGCTTATCCCTTTCCAGGGGCGGCAGTCCAGGGAAATAATCCCCTCTAATCCCTTTTGAGGGGAGGGACCCTTTTTTTTGGGTTCCACCCAGGCCAGAAACTATACAACACCCCAAATATCAACAATAATGTAAGCAACCTTGGTTTTTTTTCCTTGAAGGTTTAGCAAGCACCGGGTTTCTGGCGGATTTGTTTTTCGTCGACGAAATGCCTCGAATATGCATAATCACTGTTGGCAAGTGCTTTATTTTATTTCATTTTTCAGACTCCGCTGTTAGGGGGTTCAATGAGTTCCGATCCAAATTGGTGTAAAGTTTTTTTGTTTTGTTGCCAGAGCAGATTGACCATGCACATTGTTTATGTGCTTGTTTCCAGTTTTCTGTATTGTTTGCACGGGAGATGGTTGCGCGATTGTGCCCTGTTAATCTCTTCATTGAGTATAGCATTGCACGCTAACTCACACTTCTAAATTTGCATATTTGCACCTGAAATAGCCAAGATGTGAGATTTGGAACCGTGTTGCATGCTAACGGATGTTTTGTACAGCTCGTTTTCCAAAGCAGACGACGCACCGAGGAAAAGTCCCATCTGAGCGCTCTGGTTCAAAGGTGCGTCTTTTCTCCAAGTGGAATGATATGTACTGTGTTTCTCCATAACTTGGCAAAAGGCAAAGGCTGCAGCATTTCCTCACCATCACGGCAGAGTGTTCCATCTTCTCCAAAAAGTACTGCTAAGGTGGCTTTGTTTTGAAAAGCTATTAATCTAAATTTTTTTAAACTATTATTAAAAGCAAAGCAATAACTTTTACAATGTTTTCAGTCGTATCGGCATTCGCTGCCCTGCTCTTCCATCCACCATGGCAACAATGGCAAAGGAGGCTGCTGTGGTGTATTTGCTGCCACAGTGTGAATGTGCATGCTCTCGTTCTTGCCTCTTGCCCGTTTGTGTATCACAAGCATTCGCAAACAGTTCAATGCATTACTGTACAAGGTCATAGGCATGTTCCCTTTTGTACGTGTTTCAGTTAAAAAAAAGTAGCATTGTGTTGAGGATGTTTAGACAGCGAAAGGTCGGCCTGCCTCGAATGATGCCAAGCTTGTCGCTGTAGATGAGGAATTTAGCCAGTGCAGTAGGACCGAAAGCCTGGGATCTTTAACGTGCATCATGTAGTAGTGATTACACAAACGCGTACTGGTATGATCCTCGTCCAGATCGAAATGAGCAAATGCTGGGATTTAGCCCACGATCCCGGGTTCTGCAGCGCGAGCTTTCGCTCCGCATGCCCAGAGCTGAGACGTGCTAGCCGACTCGGCCACTGTTCTTCCATGTGTTTTAGTTGCGTTCAGCACTATTGTGAATTTGAAGTCATTTTTCTAGTAGTTCAAGGAGGGGCAATTGAAACTTCTATGGTACAAACCAACATTCTTGCTACAGTTTGCAAGCCGACTGAAAGTATGAATGCCTTTTTGAAACCATCTAATGTCTTTAGGCACATGGGGTACGTTCTTCCCAAGTGTCTTAATTTCACAGCAGACTCCTACGGCCTGCACAGAGGCCGCAGTTTCTACAGTTTCCCAAATTAATGTGAAACAGAGTGTAGTGGATTGCGTGCAGGCCTACCCTCTTTCACACTTGAAGAGGTGCAATGTTTTCAGGTGGCTGTAGGTAAACCTGGTATATGGAGAGGGTTATACGTTTCCCATCACACACAAAAGTAGTTTTTTTTTTCTTTTACTCGACTGCCAAATTAGCAGGAACAAAGAGAATTGGACATTATTTGTCGAGAAGAAGGAAGGTCGGTCTGGCAGCGCATGGTGACACTTTGTCACGCTCTATGTGAGAAATTTGACTAGTGCGGTACAACCGATAGCCCGAAGTCTTTAAGATGAATCATATAGCAGTAATACACGCCCATGTGTAGGTGCAGTGCTCATCCAGGTCAAAACGGGCAGGGGCGATCAGTGCAAGTTTTCGCTCCACACACTGCGAGCTGCAGTGTGCTAACACACTCTGCCACCAAGCCCCCCAAATCAGCACGTCCTGTTGAAGCAACGTGCAATTATTACTATTGCTGCTGATGGGGGCACGCACACGTAAGGAAGGAAAATAACGGCCAGGAATTCTGGTAAGGGGAGGACGCCATACGTCATGGAGCACAGGAACAGGCTTGGCTTGAATCCTTTTTGTTTCAGGATCACCATCACTACTCCAAGTTCACCACAGACTTTGCATTCATGAGAGCTTTCTCCAGCAACCGTTTCTTCTTATGAGACACTGCACCGCTCGCAGTGGCAGCTGCTCTACGACACCTGCTCGCTGATCCACAGCTGGCCGGCCCGGTATGTGGAGTCATGAGAACCTGTGGGTTGCACCTATTGTGACTCTTCTTTGACGGTTTCTTTAGCTTAGTTATTTTGCATGGCACCAAGGTTTAAGATTCTCTAGAACTTCAGGGTCATGTGGTAACTGCATTTTCCAAAGTGTTTCTGACATTAAACAGCAAGCACCCTGGTTGTGCTTGTCACTATGCCACAGTCACCTGTGTGGTGCATGAAGTAGTGGTTTGAACCATTGAAGGGTGCACTAATGTCTCTTAAGCTGTCCTGGGCACTCATCGGTAAGTAATATTTGTGCTGGTGATCCATTATTCAACGACAAACATTGCAGCAAGAAGTTACTTTTCAGTGTGCACACATTACTGTTGTACAGCCTAAAATATTTCAACGGTGAAGAATAGGAGAGTGACTTGCTTCAGGCTACTGGAACACGTTATTGCTTGAGCAGAAGAGTAGCAGAACCAGGCACGAATAAAAATTTAAAAAATCCGCAGCGAAAAAAATAATAATAAATAAAAGCAGTTAAAGGGTTGTGTTGCTTACACGGCAGAAACTCGTGGCAAAAACGCGGGCTATACTCTGTTTCACCTAGTGTTGTACCGCAGGAATGGCTACAAGCGCGAGCTCCTTGCTCTAGGACACATCTCGACGGCACAAGCTCTCGTGCAACACAGGCAGCTGCCAACGCTATGAGCTCGCGCTTCTGGCCTTCTCTGCGGTACAACATAAGCTGAAACGGAGTATAGACGGAGAACGACTCATTATTAATCCGAGACTGGGACACAAATAATAAAACGAAGAGACGCGCGTGTGGTTGCCCTTCACTTTTATTTTCCCCTTTCCGCAAAGTCGACATAGTACAAGAAAACACGCAGAAGTAGGAGAGCAAAGAGGCTCCTCGGCGGGCTCTGCCGTCTCGCGCGGTTCTGGGGTCCGAGGCGTTCGGTTACATTGCCTCCCGTGGTTTTCGGGCGCGCGGTTCACGGGTGAGTCGGTGCAACGTACTCGACGCGTATTGAAAAGAACACGATTTATCCTGATTACGCAAAGCCCGAGAAACGAACCTTGCTTCGCAAAATCGGTACGCTCGTAGAAAAGCGAAGCAAACAAACCGCATTTTGCAGGTTGAAGAGACATGGACGAGTCGTCACAAAAACCACTCGGCATCAGCGGTTAATTTCGCGGCCGCTCGCTGCTCGAAGTAGCAAAGTGTTTCTGCCAATCCAAGACAATCCAAATTTCACGGAGTCGTTATGAGGCGATCCTAGCTCACGGTAGCATCAGCGGTTAATTTAGCGGCCGTTCGCTGCTCGAAGTAGCAAAGTGTTCCTGCCGATCCAAAACAAGACAAGCCGCCTTTCCAGCGTGTCCACCATGTGGCCACCCGGCTTTCTTGAAGTCCCCATGGCCCCCCGTCACTCAGTCTATCCACGCGTGCACTTCCCTTTCTCTCTAATATAATCGAAGGCGTCTAACAAAGCTCCGCGTCGAACGTCCTATCAGAGCGCGACGATTGCCTCGGGTTTATGCAAAGAAGTGGTCCGAGCATAATCCATGCTAATCCCTTCCCAGGGGCGGCAGTCCAGGGAAATAATCCCCTCTAATCCCTTTTGAGGGGAGGGACCCTTTTTTTTGGGTTCCACCCAGGCCAGAAACTATACAACACCCGATATTTGTGGCAATGTTATACACCAACTTATGTTTACAAACAAACTGGAGCGCCCCTAGCAGACGCCACCGGCGCCGCGCATGTGCGATGGAGTGTGGGCAAGAAGCTCGCCGTCGCCCATAAACAAACCATTGAAATGCAATGTTGGCGTCGGTGCGAGTCCTCCTGCCCGTTTTCGCGTTTGAATTGTTGATTCTACGTCTTCCTGGCAATGCCCGACTACTTGAGTGGCCTGAGCGAAATTACCGAGGCTTGTTGCACCAAAAAACTTTGCGTGAATAATGTGACATGCGGCGATTCATTCCGCACGAACGCCGCAGAATGTATGCTAAAGCGTGATTCGTATGATAAGATTTCGTTCGCAATTTTCAGTTGCGACGTCGCCCGGGCTGCAAAAGCACGAATCATAGCTGAAATGGATGGCGTTAACACTGAAAATCGCTAGCACAATCAGACCAAGTGAACCAGGCATAACAAGTCAGTGACGCCCACTGGTAACAATGATCAACATCTCCTTGTACCTACTGTTTATATCGAGCCTCCTTACCAACCTTCAAACTTCAGTCTCTTGAGGCCTGCACTTATTGCAACTACCAAGCCAACATTTGGTCTACGGGCCGGTGTCGTCTAAAAAGCAGACGACAAGCAGAAACGTTTGAAAGAGTACACAACAGTTCGAACGATAAGGCGACCGTTTAACTTGAGGACGCACTGAGCGTAGTCCGCAGGTGATTCGTACAACTTGACGGTTTTATGGCGTTTATGTTCATCAAATAAATCTAATGACCACAAGTATACGTGAATTCAACCCAGAGTGCTTCCCGCCCAAGCAATCGTGGTCCGACAGCGTCTGGTTTTCTTTTTTCACGGCTCATATCCACGTTCTTGGACGAACCGAGCACATGAAAACTGACCTTCAAAGCTTTCTCGACTCTTTTGGTACAGGCCCAGTCGTAGAGATTTGACGAGAAAGCAGGTTTTTGTCTGGTTCCTCTCAAAACAATGCAGGAATACACGCCTCACATGGGGTACTTTTGCCCACAGCCCCAGACCGAAAGTGCGCCCGACACGCCACCACCGCGGTGCGACGTAACAGAGCTGAGTTTGTGAATACAGAAGAGAGGGGGGGGGGGGGGGGACATATAAGTCACATACCTGCCCTTTAGATGTGGCACATGGGACAGAACACTTGGTACGTTCAGAAGTAAGTTGGATGTGATCAATTATATCCGTAAATAACAATCGCACATTTGTAATTCGAGTGGATGGCCATATTTTTCGTTTCAAACAACCCACCCTGCTGGCAGGCGCTCGACAAGTTGCAGTCGGAGAAGGGTTCATTTGTTACGTCGCTTGCTTCGTATCCCACAGACCACAGGCCACGCTACTTCCAGGCTGGCGCGATTATTGGCTTTGCCACTCGGCAATGCCAGCACGTCACTACTTGGCCCTCTGAGACGCCCCAGGACCGGCCATGACAGCCACGGCTTCGCAGTTGCGTTCAGGTGGACGCGCCACACTTCCATGGAGCGGCGCTGCTCTAGATTGGCGTTTATCTGGTGATCTCATTGCCTATGCTCCATCCCACAAGCTGTCTGCAGCAGGTGCAAAGGCACGAGCACGTTGCTTTCAAACGTGCCATTCTTGCGCAAGTGCTCATGCAAACAAAGCTCACTGCAGTCCTATGCCCCCGCGCCCTTGCCTTCGTCTTAGCTGCGCACACCGTGCGAGACCGAGTATAGTCGGCATCTATGGCTGGGATCAGTTAGGTTGTCTCTAGCTTTGTATGTAAGAATGATTGTGCATTTGCGTCAAGGAGCGAGGGAACCAACTATGAGTTTTGCAAAGTATACCGTCGGAACCATATTAGCCTCTTGCGCAATAGGCGTAGTGGCCGGAGGCAGTGCTGCCAGTAGGTGAAATTTCTCTGGACGTAATAATGGAATACCTATGCTAGGTGATTAACGAATGAAAGGAGCAGCAGACAGCATACCAAACCCAAAATAGCCATTCATGTGCTGCGCAAACGAACAACATCACAGCGGCAGTAAGGAGGGGGCCGCTAGATGTTTAGTGCAGCCAACCACGGGGTACAGCTGAAAATGGCGAAATGCCTACACTTGGCTCGTGCCCTCTCCTTCGTTCGCCCTGCCGAATTCCGTGAAATTGCGCAGATGCACATAGCACTGCAATCGGACAACATGGCGCCACCCTGAAAGCCCCAAGTTGAATGATGTATAGCCACTGACAGGTGTCACCACAAAAATAAGAGTTGCAGCTGCTTGCTTTGGCTTCAATGGTACAAGCTGCGCCAACAGCTCCATCGACCTACTTTACACAGCTAATGCAACCAATGCTAGACAATGATACAATTAGATAGCCAAAGCGATGCAAGTGACAACACTCCTAAGCCCCATATTTATTGCTGTAGCAGACACATGGGCCATAGTCGCTTGCTGTGTTCGCTATAGTTAGTAATAGCACCCGAACGGCAGCATGACCTTGCAGTTGTCCCATTTACAGCACAAGCTTTTTGCCTTCAAGAATGCTTTGGAATCTCGTAAGCTTGGAGCATGATGGGGCCAAGAGCCTGTGCAGCCAAAGCACAACGGAAGGTGACGAGCGGGTGCCCGGCTTGCCTACAGCGACACGGGACAGGTTTATGAATCTCCGAAAGGATGAGTTCACATGAAATTCACAACCGTTGCATTGTGGATATCGCATTATTTTTGTGTCTGGACGCAAGGGCAACATTTGAGACGCCACGCAGAGTGCTCGCTCATTGCCCGGCAACATCACCATGACTTTTGAGGCGGATCGCTCGCTTCCGAGCGGCAGGTCACAGCTGCTGTATTACATTGAATGGTGCCATCTACCCGAAGTCAATGAAAGTGTTCCCTCCCCGCTTCTCACTCTGCTGTTGGCCGGCGACTGACGAGCCTGACCTTCGACGCCCAAGTCGGTTTTCTCAGGTTTCCCCAATGTGCTCTCATGGCACATCATAAATCGAGCGACCCCGAAGGCGGTGTACAGCTGAGGAGCAGGACAACTGCCGTAGTTATTTGGCCGAAGTCCAAAAATCGTTTCATGGCCCCTTTAAAGAAAGGTTTTGTTACGCACCAGCAATCGAAAGGATACAAATGTTTAGATATGCCCAACTGCCTCGCATGACGATGCGTCCAGGAGCCGCCACTGAGAGCAGGGCCCGTTTGCTCGAAGCTCTGACTGCGGCTAAAGTTAGCCGCAGTACCTAGGAGAGGGATTTTGAAATCACGTGACTGGCTCGGTAGGGATGCGGGGAAACATGGGCGGCGCCCCAGCGAGTGAGCGCCGCTCGCTTTGGAAATAATATGTCGTTGTAGCGCGTTAGTCAGCAACGAACGGTGCAGGAGGCTTTTGCTTTGCCTTACCTCAATTAAACCGCAAAGCATTGGCAATGACATCGGCGCATTGTTCAGATAGTGTTTCGATTCTGGGCATTCCTAAGTCTAAATGAACGCGATAATTGTCGGCATGGCAACGTCTTTGGAAAGCGGATTGCCTTGACTCAATCGGCCGCGTATTGATAGCACACAAATGCAGACAGTGTCCCAACAGACTTTCTTCTCAATTATCCAAGCATCGCGAGGAGAACGCTGGAAGTGTAATTTTACGGTCCACGCGCGCTGGCCTTCCTCTTATAAAAGATTCGAAGAAAAAAATCATAATAAGGCTTTAACGAACGCGCGTGCAAGGCAAAATTTGTTTTAAACTTTTTGCTTTAGAACGGTTACTACTGCAGACGCCAGCACGTGCGACGCGTGCAACTACAATCGTAGCATGCACCTCGGTGCTTGGATAATTTAGAAAAAAGGTCTGTTGGGACGCTGTCTGCTTTTGTGTGCTATCAACAATCTGCTTTCCAAAGACGTTGCCATGCCGACAATTATCGCGTTCATTTAGGCTTAGGAATGCCCAGAATCGAAAGACTATCTAAAAAATGCGGCGATGTCATTGCCCATGCTTTGCGGTTTAAGTGAGGTAAAACAACGCGAAAGCCTCCTGCACCATTCGCTGCTGACTAACGCGCTTGATATTGCAGCTACAACGACATATTAGTTCCAAAGCGAGCGGCGCTCACTCACTGGGGCACCACCATGTTTCCCCGCATTCCTACCGAGCCAGTCACGCGATTTAAAAAAATCCCTCTCCTAGGCACTGCGGCCGACTTTAGCCGCGGTTAGCGCTTCGAGCAAACGGGCCCAGAATGGTCGTCATCCCACAGGCGAGATAGGCTTGATGATTAGAAGATCACGGCCAGTCAATCCGGTTTTGGTGGCATGTCATCATGTACACAATTTTGCACTGCACACATGACTGATCGGATTGTTTTCATCACTACACTGCTCATTAAAGAAATCGAATGGCTCCTCTCTCTTCTTAGTGCCAACTCACCGCAGGGAGGCTAACTTTACCCTGCCTAAACATCCATGAAACCAATATGACAGTTTTTTTTTGTGTTAGTGAACCAACACACCAGTCTGACTGGATTTCGCAAGCAACAAAAGTCTGGCTCCTCTACGAGATGACGGTCATCCTTTTCGTGCTCACGGCTTTCATTGGTGGCTAATTGTACGCACTCAAAGATCTGTACACCTTTGATGACTCACATGTAACGAAACTTGTCTTAAAGGTTGGATACCAGGTGGTCGTGGATGTCCGTCAACTCGCAGCCACAGCTCACTGTCGTGGACATGTCACAGCTCCCATGCAGACATCTAACATCATTCTAACTCTCCTTGCAACGGTAGTGCACACCCCAGCACAAGCACATCTGAGGAGCACTTTCAAGCACAGCACCTTCCACAGGGATATAAGGAAGGCACACAACCAAACACAGCAACAGATCACCTCGGTGACGGCTACGTTCCCTTCCTGGGAGAAACAGATTATCTGCAGGCAGTACGACAGGCACGCCCGTAAGAGACCGTGTTGGAATCCAGGCTTCATCACTTTGCTTAGTTTGAGAATCCAGAAAATGAACGAATGTGGACAAATGCAAAGTTTTGTTTTGCTCTTTGTATTTCCTTCAAATCCTCGTGGCTAGGAATCGCAGTGAAGAAAAAGAAAAGACGATAAAACTAGACGGGTAATATGCAGCCTCTTATCTTCAACGACGTCCGTCGTTCCGCTTTCGCTCCTCAATAGATTGCCGACAGCTTCCCCGGCGGCGACGCTCAGGCTTTCTGGACATGCGGGAAGTAAAACACTTGATCAAAGTAGGGCTCTCCGACAAGGACGAGTCACATGTTCCATGCGAAAGGAACTTCACTTACTGGTGATTTTCTCGAATGCCGACATCACAGAGCGCTTTCAAAGCAACAAACACATACCTTTCGTGGTGTTAGACGGACAGCACGAACGCGCGCAGCCCCAACAAGCCGTCTCGACAACGCAAACGTTTGTTTCGTTGTGGGATATAACTACAGATTTAATAAAAGAGCATACCTCCGCTGGTACGATTTCAGCTACTAAATATGAGGACTCTGGTGTCCAGAGAAAGAAACGAACGAGAAGACGTTTCGAGCAAGAGTTATTTGAAGAAAGCGATTGCTATTTCTGCATTCTTAAATACTTCTTACTGTACTGCTATTGAGATTGCCTGGAAATGCTTGAAAGTTGACCATGGAGGTGGAAGTGAACGCACCGACTCACCTGGCAGAACTCGCAGCACAAAAGCCGCCATCTTGACATTCCGATTTGGATTTGGATTGGATCGATGGATGGATGCTAACGGCTGGTAACCATTGTTGCCAAGATGCTCGGTTTTTGTTTTCTCTCTTTTTCTAAACGAAAATTTAATTTTAAAATATTTGTAAAGATTTTCCAGATTCGGCCGGGGAAATTTCTTATCTTACCGGTGCCTGTTTAAAACATGTTGAAATGATTTGTGAAAATTATTTGTGAAAATTCAAGTGAAAAGTAAATCAGATCATAGCTAAACAACACCTCGCTTACGTTTAGGACTGTTGTCCTCGTGGTCTGGAGTTTGATCTTTCCCTCTGTTCGTTTTGAACGAAATGATTGGGCTGGATATGCCCGAAAAAAAAAAAAGAAAAAAAAAACAGTTTACGCAAGTTAACAAATAACCTAATGTTTTTTGTTTTGTTTTTTCCCCGACACTTGGCCCTGGGATTTGGAAGATTCGTTAGGCCTAAGGATTGTTGACCCGTCGGTCATTGGAATAAAGGCTTAATATTCCATATCAGCGGCGTCGGCATGTTTTCTGGTGGGCTAGCTTAAGCGGCTGAAGCCAAGGTGCCATGCTGGTTGCCGTACCGCGTCATTCAGGCAGTTGTGGAGTACGGGAGAATGGATTACGAGCGAACGCGTTTGTTTCATGGCGTCTCCCCACGTTTTGGAACATTCCCTTTGTTCCGACGTTTGCATGAATATGCATGGCACCCTTGGTTTGAGATAAATATGTCTGGTTGCGACAGCGTGTACGCCGCTATATGTTTAGGTAGTTCTGTGACACCTGGTTCTGCAATATGCAATATGTGTATGGGCGCACGCCTTTCCCTCCTCACCTGCACACCGAACGGCACCACAAACTTTTAAGTGCAATAAAGTACTATCACTATCACTATGCAATATGTGTCTGTGCCAACTGGTTCTGCATACACAATATGCGTATGGGCGCACGCCTTTCCCTCCTCACCTGCACACCGAACGGCACCACAAACTTTTAAGTGCAATAAAGTACTATCACTATCACTACTGGGAAGACTTGTCCCGGTGACTGTCGTCACTGTACGTCCCAGTAGTTTTCCCCGGAAATGAAATTAAGGGGAATGACTAAATTTTTAGGGGGTTAGGGGAGGCATTGAGGATAAAGGAGTCGTTTTGAATTAAGGCGGTGCCTTCGGAAAAACAAGGAGGGGTGTAGGGAAATCGCTGGTCTGTCCAATCACTCTGATCCAACGCAAGTGTGTAGTCTAAGCTATCGTTAAATGGCTCGCATATTTTATTTTGTTCTATCATAGCAAGACTCCCTTCACCAGCAAGTTTGCTAAAGCGAAGGCTACGGGCGTGAGATTGCGGCTTTCAAACTGCTTTTGCAGAACAAGCGCTCGCCCTAGATATTGATGTTCGATCGTAACCGGTATTCAGTAACTAAGTAGCAGTCACAACAGAAATCAGTCATACTTCATAAATGATTTATTTCTTCCGCTATGTATACACAGCGAATAATAATCACAACAAATCGTAAGTGGATTGTCCGTGGAGAGGTCTCCGCGTATAAGTCGCGCATAAAGCGCACAAATAGTAGATGGGTGCCCGCGTATACGTCGCACAGTGAGAAGTACTGGTGGTGTCCGCGTTTTGTAACTTGCCGTTTGTCTTTTATTGCCGTTTTATAACTTGCCGTTTTTAAAATAAAAAACGGCAAGAAAATACAAAGGGCAAGTTATAAAACGCCGAGAACACCAGTACTTCTCACTGTGCGACGTATACGCGGGCACCTATCTACTATTTGTGCGTTTTATGCGCGACTTATACGCGGAGACCTCTCCACGGACAATCCACTTACGATTTGTTGTGATTATTATTCGCTGTGTATACATAGCGGAAGAAATAAATCATTTATGAAGTATGACTGATTTCTGTTGTGGCTGCTACTTAGTTACTGAATACCGGTTACGATCGAACATCAATATCTAGGGCGAGCGCTTGTTCTGCAAAAGCAGTTTGAAAGCCGCAATCTCGCGCCCGTAGCCTTCGCTTTAGCAAACTTGCTGGTGAAGGGAGTCTTGCTATGATAGAACAAAATAAAATATGCGAGCCATTTAACGATAGCTTAGACTACACACTTGCGTTGGATCAGAGTGATTGGACAGACCAGCGATTTCCCTACACCCCTCCTTGTTTTTCCGAAGGCACCCCCTTAATTCACAACGACTCCTTTATCCTCAATGCCTCCCCTAACCCCCTAAAAATTTAGTCATTCCCCTTAATTTCAGTTCCGGGGGAAACTCCTGGGACGTACAGTGACGACAGTCACCGGGACAAGTCTTCCCAGTAGTGATAGTGATAGTACTTTATTGCACTTAAAAGTTTGTGGTGCCGTTCGGTGTGCAGGTGAGGAGGGAAAGGCGTGCGCCCATACGCATATTGTGTATGCAGAACCAGTTGGCACAGACACATATTGCATAGTGATAGTGATAGTACTTTATTGCACTTAAAAGTTTGTGGTGCCGTTCGGTGTGCAGGTGAGGAGGGAAAGGCGTGCGCCCATACACATATTGCATATTGCAGAACCAGGTGTCACAGAACTACCTAAACATATAGCGGCGTACACGCTGTCGCAACCAGACATATTTATCTCAAACCAAGGGTGCCATGCATATTCATGCAAACGTCGGAACAAAGGGAATGTTCCAAAACGTGGGGAGACGCCATGAAACAAACGCGTTCGCTCGTAATCCATTCTCCCGTACTCCACAACTGCCTGAATGACGCGGTACGGCAACCAGCATGGCACCTTGGCTTCAGCCGCTTAAGCTAGCCCACCAGAAAACATGCCGACGCCGCTGATATGGAATATTAAGCCTTTATTCCAATGACCGACGGGTCAACAATCCTTAGGCCTAACGAATCTTCCAAATCCCAGGGCCAAGTGTCGGGGAAAAAACAAAACAAAAAACATTAGGTTATTTGTTAACTTGCGTAAACTGTTTTTTTTTTCTTTTTTTTTTTTCGGGCATATCCAGCCCAATCATTTCGTTCAAAACGAACAGAGGGAAAGATCAAACTCCAGACCACGAGGACAACAGTCCTAAACGTAAGCGAGGTGTTGTTTAGCTATGATCTGATTTACTTTTCACTTGAATTTTCACAAATAATTTTCACAAATCATTTCAACATGTTTTAAACAGGCACCGGTAAGATAAGAAATTTCCCCGGCCGAATCTGGAAAATCTTTACAAATATTTTAAAATTAAATTTTCGTTTAGAAAAAGAGAGAAAACAAAAACCGAGCATCTTGGCAACAATGGTTACCAGCCGTTAGCATCCATCCATCGATCCAATCCAAATCCAAATCGGAATGTCAAGATGGCGGCTTTTGTGCTGCGAGTTCTGCCAGGTGAGTCGGTGCGTTCACTTCCACCTCCATGGTCAACTTTCAAGCATTTCCAGGCAATCTCAATAGCAGCACAGTAAGAAGTATTTAAGAATGCAGAAATAGCAATCGCTTTCTTCAAATAACTCTTGCTCGAAACGTCTTCTCGTTCGTTTCTTTCTCTGGACACCAGAGTCCTCATATTTAGTAGCTGAAATCGTACCAGCGGAGGTATGCTCTTTTATTAAATCTGTAGTTATATCCCACAACGAAACAAACGTTTGCGTTGTCGAGACGGCTTGTTGGGGCTGCGCGCGTTCGTGCTGTCCGTCTAACACCACGAAAGGTATGTGTTTGTTGCTTTGAAAGCGCTCTGTGATGTCGGCATTCGAGAAAATCACCAGTAAGTGAAGTTCCTTTCGCATGGAACATGTGACTCGTCCTTGTCGGAGAGCCCTACTTTGATCAAGTGTTTTACTTCCCGCATGTCCAGAAAGCCTGAGCGTCGCCGCCGGGGAAGCTGTCGGCAATCTATTGAGGAGCGAAAGCGGAACGACGGACGTCGTTGAAGATAAGAGGCTGCATATTACCCGTCTAGTTTTATCGTCTTTTCTTTTTCTTCACTGCGATTCCTAGCCACGAGGATTTGAAGGAAATACAAAGAGCAAAACAAAACTTTGCATTTGTCCACATTCGTTCATTTTCTGGATTCTCAAACTAAGCAAAGTGATGAAGCCTGGATTCCAACACGGTCTCTTACGGGCGTGCCTGTCGTACTGCCTGCAGATAATCTGTTTCTCCCAGGAAGGGAACGTAGCCGTCACCGAGGTGATCTGTTGCTGTGTTTGGTTGTGTGCCTTCCTTATATCCCTGTGGAAGGTGCTGTGCTTGAAAGTGCTCCTCAGATGTGCTTGTGCTGGGGTGTGCACTACCGTTGCAAGGAGAGTTAGAATGATGTTAGATGTCTGCATGGGAGCTGTGACATGTCCACGACAGTGAGCTGTGGCTGCGAGTTGACGGACATCCACGACCACCTGGTATCCAACCTTTAAGACAAGTTTCGTTACATGTGAGTCATCAAAGGTGTACAGATCTTTGAGTGCGTACAATTAGCCACCAATGAAAGCCGTGAGCACGAAAAGGATGACCGTCATCTCGTAGAGGAGCCAGACTTTTGTTGCTTGCGAAATCCAGTCAGACTGGTGTGTTGGTTCACTAACACAAAAAAAAACTGTCATATTGGTTTCATGGATGTTTAGGCAGGGTAAAGTTAGCCTCCCTGCGGTGAGTTGGCACTAAGAAGAGAGAGGAGCCATTCGATTTCTTTAATGAGCAGTGTAGTGATGAAAACAATCCGATCAGTCATGTGTGCAGTGCAAAATTGTGTACATGATGACATGCCACCAAAACCGGATTGACTGGCCGTGATCTTCTAATCATCAAGCCTATCTCGCCTGTGGGATGACGACCATTCTGGGCCCGTTTGCTCGAAGCGCTAACCGCGGCTAAAGTCGGCCGCAGTGCCTAGGAGAGGGATTTTTTTAAATCGCGTGACTGGCTCGGTAGGAATGCGGGGAAACATGGTGGTGCCCCAGTGAGTGAGCGCCGCTCGCTTTGGAACTAATATGTCGTTGTAGCTGCAATATCAAGCGCGTTAGTCAGCAGCGAATGGTGCAGGAGGCTTTCGCGTTGTTTTACCTCACTTAAACCGCAAAGCATGGGCAATGACATCGCCGCATTTTTTAGATAGTCTTTCGATTCTGGGCATTCCTAAGCCTAAATGAACGCGATAATTGTCGGCATGGCAACGTCTTTGGAAAGCAGATTGTTGATAGCACACAAAAGCAGACAGCGTCCCAACAGACCTTTTTTCTAAATTATCCAAGCACCGAGGTGCATGCTACGATTGTAGTTGCACGCGTCGCACGTGCTGGCGTCTGCAGTAGTAACCGTTCTAAAGCAAAAAGTTTAAAACAAATTTTGCCTTGCACGCGCGTTCGTTAAAGCCTTATTATGATTTTTTTCTTCGAATCTTTTATAAGAGGAAGGCCAGCGCGCGTGGACCGTAAAATTACACTTCCAGCGTTCTCCTCGCGATGCTTGGATAATTGAGAAGAAAGTCTGTTGGGACACTGTCTGCATTTGTGTGCTATCAATACGCGGCCGATTGAGTCAAGGCAATCCGCTTTCCAAAGACGTTGCCATGCCGACAATTATCGCGTTCATTTAGACTTAGGAATGCCCAGAATCGAAACACTATCTGAACAATGCGCCGATGTCATTGCCAATGCTTTGCGGTTTAATTGAGGTAAGGCAAAGCAAAAGCCTCCTGCACCGTTCGTTGCTGACTAACGCGCTACAACGACATATTATTTCCAAAGCGAGCGGCGCTCACTCGCTGGGGCGCCGCCCATGTTTCCCCGCATCCCTACCGAGCCAGTCACGTGATTTCAAAATCCCTCTCCTAGGTACTGCGGCTAACTTTAGCCGCAGTCAGAGCTTCGAGCAAACGGGCCCTGCTCTCAGTGGCGGCTCCTGGACGCATCGTCATGCGAGGCAGTTGGGCATATCTAAACATTTGTATCCTTTCGATTGCTGGTGCGTAACAAAACCTTTCTTTAAAGGAGCCATGAAACGATTTTTGGACTTCGGCCAAATAACTACGGCAGTTGTCCTGCTCCTCAGCTGTACACCGCCTTCGGGGTCGCTCGATTTATGATGTGCCATGAGAGCACATTGGGGAAACCTGAGAAAACCGACTTGGGCGTCGAAGGTCAGGCTCGTCAGTCGCCGGCCAACAGCAGAGTGAGAAGCGGGGAGGGAACACTTTCATTGACTTCGGGTAGATGGCACCATTCAATGTAATACAGCAGCTGTGACCTGCCGCTCGGAAGCGAGCGATCCGCCTCAAAAGTCATGGTGATGTTGCCGGGCAATGAGCGAGCACTCTGCGTGGCGTCTCAAATGTTGCCCTTGCGTCCAGACACAAAAATAATGCGATATCCACAATGCAACGGTTGTGAATTTCATGTGAACTCATCCTTTCGGAGATTCATAAACCTGTCCCGTGTCGCTGTAGGCAAGCCGGGCACCCGCTCGTCACCTTCCGTTGTGCTTTGGCTGCACAGGCTCTTGGCCCCATCATGCTCCAAGCTTACGAGATTCCAAAGCATTCTTGAAGGCAAAAAGCTTGTGCTGTAAATGGGACAACTGCAAGGTCATGCTGCCGTTCGGGTGCTATTACTAACTATAGCGAACACAGCAAGCGACTATGGCCCATGTGTCTGCTACAGCAATAAATATGGGGCTTAGGAGTGTTGTCACTTGCATCGCTTTGGCTATCTAATTGTATCATTGTCTAGCATTGGTTGCATTAGCTGTGTAAAGTAGGTCGATGGAGCTGTTGGCGCAGCTTGTACCATTGAAGCCAAAGCAAGCAGCTGCAACTCTTATTTTTGTGGTGACACCTGTCAGTGGCTATACATCATTCAACTTGGGGCTTTCAGGGTGGCGCCATGTTGTCCGATTGCAGTGCTATGTGCATCTGCGCAATTTCACGGAATTCGGCAGGGCGAGCGAAGGAGAGGGCACGAGCCAAGTGTAGGCATTTCGCCATTTTCAGCTGTACCCCGTGGTTGGCTGCACTAAACATCTAGCGGCCCCCTCCTTACTGCCGCTGTGATGTTGTTCGTTTGCGCAGCACATGAATGGCTATTTTGGGTTTGGTATGCTGTCTGCTGCTCCTTTCATTCGTTAATCACCTAGCATAGGTATTCCATTATTACGTCCAGAGAAATTTCACCTACTGGCAGCACTGCCTCCGGCCACTACGCCTATTGCGCAAGAGGCTAATATGGTTCCGACGGTATACTTTGCAAAACTCATAGTTGGTTCCCTCGCTCCTTGACGCAAATGCACAATCATTCTTACATACAAAGCTAGAGACAACCTAACTGATCCCAGCCATAGATGCCGACTATACTCGGTCTCGCACGGTGTGCGCAGCTAAGACGAAGGCAAGGGCGCGGGGGCATAGGACTGCAGTGAGCTTTGTTTGCATGAGCACTTGCGCAAGAATGGCACGTTTGAAAGCAACGTGCTCGTGCCTTTGCACCTGCTGCAGACAGCTTGTGGGATGGAGCATAGGCAATGAGATCACCAGATAAACGCCAATCTAGAGCAGCGCCGCTCCATGGAAGTGTGGCGCGTCCACCTGAACGCAACTGCGAAGCCGTGGCTGTCATGGCCGGTCCTGGGGCGTCTCAGAGGGCCAAGTAGTGACGTGCTGGCATCGCCGAGTGGCAAAGCCAATAATCGCGCCAGCCTGGAAGTAGCGTGGCCTGTGGTCTGTGGGATACGAAGCAAGCGACGTAACAAATGAACCCTTCTCCGACTGCAACTTGTCGAGCGCCTGCCAGCAGGGTGGGTTGTTTGAAACGAAAAATATGGCCATCCACTCGAATTACAAATGTGCGATTGTTATTTACGGATATAATTGATCACATCCAACTTACTTCTGAACGTACCAAGTGTTCTGTCCCATGTGCCACATCTAAAGGGCAGGTATGTGACTTATATGTCCCCCCCCCCCCCCTCTCTTCTGTATTCACAAACTCAGCTCTGTTACGTCGCACCGCGGTGGTGGCGTGTCGGGCGCACTTTCGGTCTGGGGCTGTGGGCAAAAGTACCCCATGTGAGGCGTGTATTCCTGCATTGTTTTGAGAGGAACCAGACAAAAACCTGCTTTCTCGTCAAATCTCTACGACTGGGCCTGTACCAAAAGAGTCGAGAAAGCTTTGAAGGTCAGTTTTCATGTGCTCGGTTCGTCCAAGAACGTGGATATGAGCCGTGAAAAAAGAAAACCAGACGCTGTCGGACCACGATTGCTTGGGCGGGAAGCACTCTGGGTTGAATTCACGTATACTTGTGGTCATTAGATTTATTTGATGAACATAAACGCCATAAAACCGTCAAGTTGTACGAATCACCTGCGGACTACGCTCAGTGCGTCCTCAAGTTAAACGGTCGCCTTATCGTTCGAACTGTTGTGTACTCTTTCAAACGTTTCTGCTTGTCGTCTGCTTTTTAGACGACACCGGCCCGTAGACCAAATGTTGGCTTGGTAGTTGCAATAAGTGCAGGCCTCAAGAGACTGAAGTTTGAAGGTTGGTAAGGAGGCTCGATATAAACAGTAGGTACAAGGAGATGTTGATCATTGTTACCAGTGGGCGTCACTGACTTGTTATGCCTGGTTCACTTGGTCTGATTGTGCTAGCGATTTTCAGTATTAACGCCATCCATTTCAGCTATGATTCGTGCTTTTGCAGCCCGGGCGACGTCGCAACTGAAAATTGCGAGCGAAATCTTATCATACGAATCACGCTTTAGCATACATTCTGCGGCGTTCGTGCGGAATGAATCGCCGCATGTCACATTATTCACGCGAAGTTTTTTGGTGCAACAAGCCTCGGTAATTTCGCTCAGGCCACTCAAGTAGTCGGGCATTGCCAGGAAGACGTAGAATCAACAATTCAAACGCGAAAACGGGCAGGAGGACTCGCACCGACGCCAACATTGCATTTCAATGGTTTGTTTATGGGCGACGGCGAGCTTCTTGCCCACACTCCATCGCACATGCGCGGCGCCGGTGGCGTCTGCTAGGGGCGCTCCAGTTTGTTTGTAAACATAAGTTGGTGTATAACATTGCCACAAATATCAACAATAATGTAAGCAACCTTGGTTTTTTTTCCTTGAAGGTTTAGCAAGCACCGGGTTTCTGGCGGATTTGTTTTTCGTCGACGAAATGCCTCGAATATGCATAATCACTGTTGGCAAGTGCTTTATTTTATTTCATTTTTCAGACTCCGCTGTTAGGGGGTTCAATGAGTTCCGATCCAAATTGGTGTAAAGTTTTTTTGTTTTGTTGCCAGAGCAGATTGACCATGCACATTGTTTATGTGCTTGTTTCCTGTTTTCTGTATTGTTTGCACGGGAGATGGTTGCGCGATTGTGCCCTGTTAATCTCTTCATTGAGTATAGCATTGCACGCTAACTCACACTTCTAAATTTGCATATTTGCACCTGAAATAGCCGAGATGTGAGATTTGGAACCGTGTTGCATGCTAACGGATGTTTTGTACAGCTCGTTTTCCAAAGCAGACGACGCACCGAGGAAAAGTCCCATCTGAGCGCTCTGGTTCAAAGGTGCGTCTTTTCTCCAAGTGGAATGATATGTACTGTGTTTCTCCATAACTTGGCAAAAGGCAAAGGCTGCAGCATTTCCTCACCATCACGGCAGACTGTTCCATCTTCTCCAAAAAGTACTGCTAAGGTGGCTTTGTTTTGAAAAGCTATTAATCTAAATTTTTTTAAACTATTATTAAAAGCAAAGCAATAACTTTTACAATGTTTTCAGTCGTATCGGCATTCGCTGCCCTGCTCTTCCATCCACCATGGCAACAATGGCAAAGGAGGCTGCTGTGGTGTATTTGCTGCCACAGTGTGAATGTGCATGCTCTCGTTCTTGCCTCTTGCCCGTTTGTGTATCACAAGCATTCGCAAACAGTTCAATGCATTACTGTACAAGGTCATAGGCATGTTCCCTTTTGTACGTGTTTCAGTTAAAAAAAAGTAGCATTGTGTTGAGGATGTTTAGACAGCGAAAGGTCGGCCTGCCTCGAATGATGCCAAGCTTGTCGCTGTAGATGAGGAATTTAGCCAGTGCAGTAGGACCGAAAGCCTGGGATCTTTAACGTGCATCATGTAGTAGTGATTACACAAACGCGTACTGGTATGATCCTCGTCCAGATCGAAATGAGCAAATGCTGGGATTTAGCCCACGATCCCGGGTTCTGCAGCGCGAGCTTTCGCTCCGCATGCCCAGAGCTGAGACGTGCTAGCCGACTCGGCCACTGTTCTTCCATGTGTTTTAGTTGCGTTCAGCACTATTGTGAATTTGAAGTCATTTTTCTAGTAGTTCAAGGAGGGGCAATTGAAACTTCTATGTTAGAAACCAACATTCTTGCTACAGTTTGCAAGCCGACTGAAAGTATGAATGCCTTTTTGAAACCATCTAATGTCTTTAGGCACATGGGGTACGTTCTTCCCAAGTGTCTTAATTTCACAGCAGACTCCTACGGCCTGCACAGAGGCCGCAGTTTCTACAGTTTCCCAAATTAATGTGAAACAGAGTGTAGTGGATTGCGTGCAGGCCTACCCTCTTTCACACTTGAAGAGGTGCAATGTTTTCAGGTGGCTGTAGGTAAACCTGGTATATGGAGAGGGTTATACGTTTCCCATCACACACAAAAGTAGTTTTTTTTTTCTTTTACTCGACTGCCAAATTAGCAGGAACAAAGAGAATTGGACATTATTTGTCGAGAAGAAGGAAGGTCGGTCTGGCAGCGCATGGTGACACTTTGTCACGCTCTATGTGAGAAATTTGACTAGTGCGGTACAACCGATAGCCCGAAGTCTTTAAGATGAATCATATAGCAGTAATACACGCCCATGTGTAGGTGCAGTGCTCATCCAGGTCAAAACGGGCAGGGGCGATCAGTGCAAGTTTTCGCTCCACACACTGCGAGCTGCAGTGTGCTAACACACTCTGCCACCAAGCCCCCCAAATCAGCACGTCCTGTTGAAGCAACGTGCAATTATTACTATTGCTGCTGATGGGGGCACGCACACGTAAGGAAGGAAAATAACGGCCAGGAATTCTGGTAAGGGGAGGACGCCATACGTCATGGAGCACAGGAACAGGCTTGGCTTGAATCCTTTTTGTTTCAGGATCACCATCACTACTCCAAGTTCACCACAGACTGCATTCATGAGAGCTTTCTCCAGCAACCGTTTCTTCTTATGAGACACTGCACCGCTCGCAGTGGCAGCTGCTCTACGACACCTGCTCGCTGATCCACAGCTGGCCGGCCCGGTATGTGGAGTCATGAGAACCTGTGGGTTGCACCTATTGTGACTCTTCTTTGACGGTTTCTTTAGCTTAGTTATTTTGCATGGCACCAAGGTTTAAGATTCTCTAGAACTTCAGGGTCATGTGGTAACTGCATTTTCTAAAGTGTTTCTGACATTAAACAGCAAGCACCCTGGTTGTGCTTGTCACTATGCCACAGTCACCTGTGTGGTGCATGAAGTAGTGGTTTGAACCATTGAAGGGTGCACTAATGTCTCTTAAGCTGTCCTGGGCACTCATCGGTAAGTAATATTTGTGCTGGTGATCCATTATTCAACGACAAACATTGCAGCAAGAAGTTACTTTTCAGTGTGCACACATTACTGTTGTACAGCCTAAAATATTTCAACGGTGAAGAATAGGAGAGTGACTTGCTTCAGGCTACTGGAACACGTTATTGCTTGAGCAGAAGAGTAGCAGAACCAGGCACGAATAAAAATTTAAAAAATCCGCAGCGAAAAAAATAATAATAAATAAAAGCAGTTAAAGGGTTGTGTTGCTTACACGGCAGAAACTCGTGGCAAAAACGCGGGCTATACTCTGTTTCACCTAGTGTTGTACCGCAGGAATGGCTACAAGCGCGAGCTCCTTGCTCTAGGACACATCTCGACGGCACAAGCTCTCGTGCAACACAGGCAGCTGCCAACGCTATGAGCTCGCGCTTCTGGCCTTCTCTGCGGTACAACATAAGCTGAAACGGAGTATAGACGGAGAACGACTCATTATTAATCCGAGACTGGGACACAAATAATAAAACGAAGAGACGCGCGTGTGGTTGCCCTTCACTTTTATTTTCCCCTTTCCGCAAAGTCGACATAGTACAAGAAAACACGCAGAAGTAGGAGAGCAAAGAGGCTCCTCGGCGGGCTCTGCCGTCTCGCGCGGTTCTGGGGTCCGAGGCGTTCGGTTACATTGCCTCCCGTGGTTTTCGGGCGCGCGGTTCACGGGTGAGTCGGTGCAACGTACTCGACGCGTATTGAAAAGAACACGATTTATCCTGATTACGCAAAGCCCGAGAAACGAACCTTGCTTCGCAAAATCGGTACGCTCGTAGAAAAGCGAAGCAAACAAACCGCATTTTGCAGGTTGAAGAGACATGGACGAGTCGTCACAAAAACCACTCGGCATCAGCGGTTAATTTCGCGGCCGCTCGCTGCTCGAAGTAGCAAAGTGTTTCTGCCAATCCAAGACAATCCAAATTTCACGGAGTCGTTATGAGGCGATCCTAGCTCACGGTAGCATCAGCGGTTAATTTAGCGGCCGTTCGCTGCTCGAAGTAGCAAAGTGTTCCTGCCGATCCAAAACAAGACAAGCCGCCTTTCCAGCGTGTCCACCATGTGGCCACCCGGCTTTCTTGAAGTCCCCATGGCCCCCCGTCACTCAGTCTATCCACGCGTGCACTTCCCTTTCTCTCTAATATAATCGAAGGCGTCTAACAAAGCTCCGCGTCGAACGTCCTATCAGAGCGCGACGATTGCCTCGGGTTTATGCAAAGAAGTGGTCCGAGCATAATCCATGCTAATCCCTTCCCAGGGGCGGCAGTCCAGGGAAATAATCCCCTCTAATCCCTTTTGAGGGGAGGGACCCTTTTTTTTGGGTTCCACCCAGGCCAGAAACTATACAACACCCGAAACAGCTGCCCTTTCGCAGTATGACGTTCTGAGCTGCTCGGGGGCATCCAAAGCGTTGGGGCCCCTTATTCTGAGCTTTCCCGTAGAAAATGTTAGAATAGCGCCGTCGCCCTGTGTACGCTCCGAATCGAAACCTCGTTATTAATTGGCACACTCCGACGACGTCTTCGTGGAAGCAAAGACGTCGTTGCAGTGCGCCAATAAATACGTCTGTGCGTAAGGAAAAATGTGTGTGATGTGTTCACCTCACGAAAACTGCTAAAAAGGCCATCCGAACATTAAACTTTCTTACTCGAAATTTACGCTGTGCTCCACAGAAGCTAAGGCAGACACCCTACTGCTGTTTTGTTAGACCAACCCTGGAGTACGCACGCGTTTTGTGAGATCCGCACCACAAGTACCTTGCAAGTAAGTTAGAGAAACTTCAAAACCGTGGGGCGAGATTCGTAACAGGAAATTATAGTAGAAACAATAGCGTTACAGAGATTAAAAATCTACTTGGTTGGGAAACTTTATTGTTAAGACGTAAAGATTTTCGATTCCGGTTCCTGCTCGCAATTTCTAACGATTTGAGAGGTATCGATCAAAGCAAATACATAGAATTGCCTAAATATATTTCAAATCGTGTTGATTCTTCCAGAAATGTAAGGTAAATTTCCTGTAGAACAGATTATAAGTTTTCATTTTTTACCACACACAATTGCTCAGTGGAACCTGTTACCCGAATCTTTTTTTTTTATTAATAATGACGTGGGACCATTTACCTTAGAAAATGGTCTTGAATTTTAATGCTGTTATTTCTTCTAACGTTTATGTCTTCTTTTTTTTTTTTTGACAGCCGAGGCTGTATATTCAAGTGTTTTGTATTTTAGTTCTTTATTGGGTGACCATGGGCTGTACCTGCTATAATGGCGAAGTTTCGGCGCTGAAGGTTTTATTTTGTAAATAAAAAATGTTAGAAAACTCGTTACTATACTCCGCTTCACCCTACATTGGACCGTAACCGACGCTGCGATTTGTGCTTTTGTTATTCCAGCTAAACCAACCACGCAAACTAAATGCCCCGTGATCACGCGATATTTTTCTGTACGCGATTGGTTTAGCCCATGGAGGTAGGAAGTTTCTGGAGGCGACATGTCACCGCCAGAGGTGAAGTCAGAAGTGTTGAGAGACACACCCCCGACGACGACCAAAACCACGGTTGTGGTTTTGGTCATGGTTTTGGTCATCGTTGAGGGATGTGTCCCTCCATACTTGTAACTTCACCTCTGGTGGCGTCATGTCGCACCCAGAAGCTTCCTTCCTCCACGGTTTAGCCTGAGAGAGTGAACACACAAAACTGGCGAGCGCTGTGACGATGCGCTTTTTTCGGTGCTTAATGATCCTCGTCGCATCGTAGCGTCGGCTGCGATCGAACTTAATGTGAAACGGAGTATACGTCCCTCGTGGCGATAATCGCGCTACATGCGCGCTTGTAACGTGCATACCCGCCGACAAGGGGTGCGGAGATGCGCTGAGAGGCATTCCAGAAAACGAATAATTAGAATCTAATTGTTGACTTATATTTCGCGACTTTTCACGAAAGACCAATTCAGGTGCACCCTCCAATTCCTATAAACGAGTATCGCTGTGCCTGTCATGGGGAGTCGCGATCGCTACTTAGGCACAACAGAAATTTCATTTCATTTCATTTATTGTTCCCTTAAAGCGCCCGTAGGGCTTTACATAAGGGGGGGGGGGGGGGCTTTGACAACAAACAAAAACAAAGAAAGGAAAAACACAAGGTTGCTAAATATCGAGAAAAGTAGCAAGTGCAGCTCTGAATCCAGATGAGTCTTGAATTGTAACAATACGTTCTGGCCGAGAGTTCCATTCTGAAAGTGATAACTGCAGTGGAGAGAATTTAAAAAAAGGTTTTTCCTTGGTGTTACCAAATGAACTTTCTGTGAATGGTCTGTACAAGGAGAAATGTGATGAGCCGCAGGACAATTCTCTCTTTAAAGGGGCTTGATAATACAAAGCCTGTAATAAAACTAGTCTTGTCAGCTCTCTTCTTTCCGCGAGCAGTGAAAGCCGAGTTCTTTTTTTAGCGTAGTAATGGTGGCGTGTGTGTAGTTTTAGATGCGGAGCATCTCTTGCTCGGGCCCATGTCCCGCGGCGTCGTAGTCCGCACTCACACTACGCATGCGCAACTCTCCTCCTTCCCTCTCTCCAACAGCTGCGCGGTACTCCCTCCGCTCTCTCTCTCGACCAGCTGCGTGCACTTCGCGTCCGTTCGCTTCTACTCACACCGCGCGCGCATGCGCAACTCTCCTCCTCTAGCCTCCTCTCCTTCTAGTGTGAATATAAGCAGCGGTAGCGCGCTGAGCGCGTTCAGGGGAGGAAGTGGCCGAGTGGGCTAACGCGTCTCAGCTCGGAGCGTGGAGCGAAAGCTTGCGCTGGGAACCTCCTGGGTTCGATCCCCGCCGCCCCCGCCCGTATCGATCTGGATGAGTTTCGTACCGGCACGCGTTCGTGTGATCTCTACTGCGTGATGCACGTTAAAACCCCAGGTTAGCGGTTGTGCCGCACTGGTCAAATTTCTCATTTACAGCTAAGAGACCGATTACCCGTTTATACAGCCATCAAGGCTGTATAAACATAAAGAGCAAACCAATTTCTGCGCGCGTTCAGTTCACCGCTGTTGACTCCACTTCACTCCGTTCTTCCGATGAAGTGTGATGGAACGATGCTCCGCATCACCCCATGGTTCCCCTCGGGAAGATGGTGTAATTTTTTAAGAATGAACCGGGTTGCCCTGTTTTGGATCGACTCTAATTCCTGTATTAGGTAAGCCTGGTGGGTGTTCCATGTTGCAGATGCATACTCGAGTTGTGGGCGAACACGTGCAGTGTAAGCTACGAGTTTTGTCTCCCGGTTAGCCATATGTAGTGTTCGTCTAAAGAAACCGAGGCTTTGGATGCCTTTACAACGACGTGATTAATATGAGCTTCCCATGATAAATTTGACGTGAAATGAACCCCAAGATATTTGTACGTGGGTCATGTTCAATGGGCGTATTAGAAAGAGAGTATTTAAACACTGCAGCACGTCGCTTAGTGTTGAAGTTTAAGAATTTTGTTTTTAAGATGTTGATTTGCATTTGCCACTTTTTACACCATGTTTCTAAGGTAATCAAGTCATTTGATTTTCTTGATCTTGAAGTTGAATGCGATCGCTAATGCGAGATATCTTCCTATACACCACACAATCATCAGCGTACAAACGGATGTTTGAAAGAATACTATCGGGTAAATCATTCACGTACAAAAGGAAGAGCAATGGACCCAGCACGGCCCCTGCGGCACTCCCGATTTCACTTTCTGATGTGATGAACAATTGTAATCATAACACACACTTTTCGAGTGATTGAAAAGAAAATTTGATATCACGTAAAGCACGTAATTTTAGTACTAGTCGATGATGCGGCACCTTATCGAATGCTTTTTGGAAGTCAATAAAAATTGCACGGGTCTCAGTTTTAAAATGCAGGTTACTGTGTATATCAGTTACAAATTAAAAAATGTGGGATTCAAAAGAGTGAGACCGACGGAAGCCGTGCTGGCTTACAAAAAGAAGGTTGTTTGCTGAGAGGTGATCCATGATATTTGAAAATGAAAAATGTTCCATTAATTTACACGGAACGCTCGTCAGAGAGATGGGTCGATAGTTCGTGAATTCATTCTTTTGACCATTTTTAAAGACACGGGCGACTTTTGCCAGTTTCCAGTCAGCAGGTATTTGGCCACTGGTTAGGGATTGCTCAAAGATAGAACAGAGAAGAGCGGAAGATTAACATTTTCAAGGCTTAAGTAGCTTCGTCGTGATATTGTCAGAACCGGGGGCAGAGTTTGTTGGGAGAGGTTCTATTAGTTTTTTAATTTCACTCACAGACATAGCGTCTGGGCACATTAGTGTGGTTATGTCGTAATTAGGCGAATGCTCTGGTAAGGGGACAATGTCTTCAGAAAACATCTCGCTAAAATAACGACTGAATTTCTCGCACGCTGTACCCACATCGAGCTCAGCTTCCGCAGGATTAGTGAATCGGTGAGGCTTCGACACTTGCTTAGGGTTAACCGCTTTCCAGAACCTTTTGGGGTTAGCTGTCATAAGGCTGCGGAGGTCTTCGTTGTAAAACTTGTTCTTGGCTTTACGTATCTCGGCCTTGTATACTAATTGGAATTCGTCATACTTTGTCCACACAGAAGGGGAGAAAGATAATTTAGCTGTTTGAAATAGTCTCCGTTTTTTATCCAGTAGTCGTTTAAGGCGGTTCGAAAACCAGGGTTTGTCAAGAGAAGACTGTATATTTATTTTGTAATGAATTGATCGCATAGATCAAGTAGCTTTTGTTTGAATAGTCTCCAGTTTTCGTGAACTGTTCTAGAGTCAAAGCCAACCGTGTAAATACTTGAAAAGGATTGCAAGCTCCGACAGAAGTCATCGACGTTAGCCCTGGAGTAATCATAAATAGCTTTTACGAGCGTATACTGTGCTTTCGCGTAAGAAGAGCAAGTTCAACATTTAGGGAAGTAGGATCACTGAGCGGTTCCATAAAGTTTACCGAAGCTATAAAATCTGGTTCCGAAATAAAAAAAAAAGATCTAAGAAAGCAGAGTTACAAGTTGGGTTTTCAACCCTTTGAAAAAGAGATAAGGCGTTTATCACATCAACAAAATCCCGACTTTGCTTTAAAAGTTTATACCATGCAACAAAGGATATGACATTTGGAACAACCGGCCATTTTATTTCGGGATAGTTAGTCACCGGAGAGAACTATGAGATCATTTGGATAAGAACGAGCAAGGGTCTCTAAGCAATCATAAAGTAATGGCGAGAAGTCTGACAAGTCAAGTGGCTTATAACATGCGATGGCTAAAATACAAACAGCAGGCGTCTTAATCCTTACCCAAATACCTTCAAAACTTGATATTATAACACCCTTTTTAACACGCAAAGTACTTCTAACTGCAAGCAACACTCTCTCTCCCCGCCGCTCAATCCTATCTTTCCGGATGATAAAATACGAGTCACTTAGGATTAATCCGCTATGTGCAATATCCGGAGTTAGCCAAGTCTCGCTGATGATCACAACGTCTGCAGAGCAGGAGTGGACAGCAGAATGCAGCGCCTCTTGTTTGGCATAAACGCTTCTAACATTGGCAATAAAAACGTTTATGCTTGATAATAGTTTTTTTTGTTGTTGGAAGGATGACTTTCTGGTTTCTTGTAGCTATGCGGGAAGCTGCATAACACGTGCGGTTTCCTGGTCAAAATATATTGCAAATTTCCGATAATTAGTTTATCGTGGCGAAGCTTGAAGTCACGAGCTTGTGCTTTTGCAAAAGACAGGATCTCTTTTTGTGCTTTACGGGTCTCTTCCGAGTAATCCTCGCTCAAACGGAAATCTGCACCTTTTAGTCCGTTTGCTTGTGATTGCACGAGCTCTTTATCTTTAAAAGAAATAAATTTTACGATGATGGGCCTGACTGTCGTGGAGTTATCTTTGAAAAACCCAATTCTGTGCGCCCGCTCGACCCAATGGGGGTATCTTGACACAAGGATTTTCCTCGCAAAAGGAAACTATTTTTTCTTCATACTGCTTCCAGGTCTCACCACGCGCATCAGGTAGGTTAAAGAAAAGCAAGTTGTTTCGTCGCGAGTGATCCTCAGGAGCGGTAAACTTTCGTGTCATTTCCGATATCGCGGACGTGTTTGTTGCAGTGATTTTTGATACCGCAGCCACGTCTCCTTTAATAGTTTTAAGGCTCAAAATTTCGCGGTCGATGTCGTCGATTTTAGATTTGGAGTTGCCAAGACAGAGCCAGTATGACGTTGCTTTTCTTGCATAGATTTAATTTCGGCTGGGATTTCTGTTTGGCCGTTGGATAACTTGCTTAGTAGGGTTATGATTTGATTTGGCGATGTGTCGTCACAAGACGCGTTATCGGGCCAGGGGTTCGCCTCAATATCTACCAACAAGAGTAGTTTTCTTCTCATGCTATCAGCAATTTGACACAGGTCTGACACAAAAGAAGCAAGCCTGGAACGCGCTGAAGACACACAATCATACACACAAGGGGGGCACGACACCGCAATGATGCACACGTTATTGCATCGGTAGGATGATGATGAAAAACCAACCTGGGAATGGCCAGGATGTTTGAGACACATTCCGGCGGCGGTGTCGTGCTCAAGGCGCTCAGACGGTTGCGCCCGCTTTTGAAGAAATGCTCCGAGTAGATAGGGTTCCCGGCTTGCCCCAGTTGCCAGCACCGTGGAAGGGATCCGACAGAAGTTGACGATGGCGGACCGAAGGTTTCAAGGAGTGGCGGGGTTTCTTCGGTGTGATGGAAAATGGGACCCGGTGCCGACGAAATCGGCGAACCAAAAAGAAGAGCACAGGTAATAGCCACAGCAACCTGGGAATGGACAGTGTCTTTGAGACACATACCGGCGGCGGTGTCGTGCCGGAGCAGGAGGTAAGGGCTGCGTGTTATTCGAGGAGCTACTGTCTCCACACGCACAGGTGATTTATCGTCCCGTTGCTCGCTCATACGGCATGGGTTCTCCTCTACATCCCCAGACATCAAGAGCGACAAAGCTCTAAAGATTCAATACAAGCTCTAGAAGATTCAGTAAAAGCTCCGATTCATGGAATCACAACTAGACAAAAATAATTCGACAGAAAACAGTGGTAAAGTTTACGCCTACTAACCTGCGGTAAGAAGAAAATTATGAGCCACCTCATCCTTGCAAAACTTCAATGCCCACTGTCGCGCTGTAGCCGAAAAGGATCCCTTTGTATGCGCCACCGTTGATGCCACTGAAGATGGCATAGCACGAACGAGGTCCTTTGTGATCTTGATCCCAGCAGGAAACACTGTAGTCGACGAGCTCGTGGCAGATGGTAGCTCGCGGCCCGTAAACCGGAGCAAAGCCGTGCCGTCATTGTGCCGCCAGCTTGATGGGGACCCACACCCTGACACGTTCGGGAGCTGCGGTAAGACGAAAAACGTGAGCCACCTTATGTTTTGTTTTCGGACATCAGACAGCCATCCTAATTATACAGATTTAAACTCTTTATAACCAGCTTACTCGGGGCCGCAATTTGAATGATCTAGATTGGACGATATTGTAGCAAACTTACTCTGATTTGCTATTAGAATATTAAAAAGCTTGCACATTACATAGCCATCTTACAATTCATCACAATAATAATAGTCCAGATTTAAACGTTTTATTGCAAACTTACCCTGAATTTCCCTACTCAAGATTCAAATTCCAACGTTCTACAGGCAATGTCAAGCTTATATAATGACGTTCAATTTGTATTCGCACGAATGACGTCGAGATTAAGAAGTAGAAACACAAGCTGCTCAGGAATTCAAGAAGACTCTTTTTATTTAAAGGTCATTCCAGAGGAAAAAATAGCAATCCTCAGCCTTACACCTAATGATGCAGTCGTAAAAAAAAGTCTGGCATTTTAATGTCGAAACCTATTATATGTGGCCGAATTCACGCAGGACCATTTAGAAAGTAGTCTCTAGTCGGTAGAAAGTCGTCGGCAGGGTTGTAAAGTACCTAGGTACAAGTAACTGGAAATCGGTATCTAGGTAATTTTGTTCTACCTTGAGGTACAAACCTAGGTACTTTCATTTCTCGGTATCTGTGTCTGTATCTTAGGTACACATTCCAGTAACTTGTAACTGAGTGAAGTTACTTTTTGCAGGTACTTCTTTCTATTCACTTCCTCAAAATGGTAGACACTAAAAATCTTGAAGTATTGACACAATACCATGGGCCGTGATGAGCGTCGAGTTGGGTACGATCTGGAAGGCACTGACTTGATCGAACGATGATTTAGCGAACGAAGATCCGCCCATGATGTTTCATCGAACGACACTTTGGCGAATGGCGAAGTTTATTTCAGCGAATGGTGGATTAGCGATGCTGTTCTAGTGACACAAATTTATCGGATCACTTCGGAACTCCGTTTAGGGAAAATAGCTCCCTTCTTCTTTCATGTTAAATCGAAATATACTTCCTTGCGTGTTTAAGCTCCTCTGGCAGCAATACACTGGAGGAGATAACTTGTAAGATGTGCGCAGTTTCTGTTAAAGCCCTTGTATCTGGGAAAAGTGTCGCATTCTTTTCCCTCCTCCTAAACTGCGATCGACGATGTCCGATACACACTTCGAGGAGGTCCAGATTTTAAAGTCAAATAGAACATCTAAATGAAGAAGTTAACGTGTCCTGGAATGCTCATGTAAATGCGGTTTTCCGTATTTTTCGGATTGACATCAATAAAGCACATTTATAGAACTTGTTTTGTGCGTATCCTTCATAGAAAAAGCTTTACTTTCAATATATTTTGACAATTTTGAGGAATTAAACTAAGAAAGTACCTTTGAAGTAACTCTATGTGCACTTAGGTACAATTTTAAGCGATTGCTTTGGCGCGTATCCAGCTACCTTTTCGTATGAGTAGCTGCAACTGTATCTTAGGTACTTTTTGAAGTAACTTTTACAACCGTGGTCGGCGGTAATACGAAATGCTAAAAAAACATCAGCGTTGCTTTAAATGAACTTCATATTTGAAAGGGCAACACACGAGCCGATTGTACCTATACCTGAAGGACGGCAGATGCTGGGTTGCCACATTCAACATAAGGTAGCTTAATGCCAACACTGCATTTTTATAGGAAACGATTTAACTGATCCTGGAACCAGAAAACCGCTTGGATGTTTATGCCGATATTTATAACAATGAATTCTTGCTTCTCAATTTTTGTATATACCACGACCGTCGTACTCGGTAAGCCAGAAGCTTCTCATTATTTAACGAAGCGTTAAAAGTTTAAAAAGTAAGTAAAAATGACTTGCGAGAACACATGTATTTTTAACTCTAAGCTTTATATTTGCGCTAAGTATCATACATACTTTACAAGAAGACGCACACATGTAACTTATTACTTCGTTTTAGTGTTAATACGCAATTACTCGGTCACCGTGAATATTAGTTTTGCATAACACTAAAAAATACTAAAAATAATTAGTGAAACTCGTGCTAAACAAATTTAATAGAGGCATTGATACTCATTATGGAGGGAGGTTGCCCCATTCTGATGAGCTTCTCGACAAAAAAGTAACCGATTCTGTGCAACACTGAAGGATGCCATGTTTGGTCCGTTGATCGATGTGCGAAGAAATCAAAGATGAGCTGAGGATAACTTTTGCTTTTGTACTGAAGAATATGATTAGTACTTGATTCATTTTATAAGCAAATGATAGACGAGAGTATCTACGGCGCAACTAAAAAACGTTAAAAAAAAGTTAGCCTTTGTATACGATGCCCGCAAGAATGGCAGATATCCGAAAATAATATACTTCGTTCGTGAGTCAAGTGGCGCCTTGCATATCGTTAGGCGTTTCAGAATTCTCCGGCGCTCTATATTAAGCCTCCTTCCCTTATTGAAGCCTGACATACTATATTCGCTCTTTGACATGTAAGCACCACATTTTTAACACCATTTTAAAATTGCTATTCCGGCGATTAGCAGCATCCAGTTTTCCCTTAAAACCACGTTTTCATTTTGCTCCCTTCAGCAGACTTAATAGTATTAAAGCTTAATAGGTGTGCGTACCCTTAACATCAAGGGCGACCTGGTCTCTTCTTAGTGCCTACACTGAACATAAGAGCGACCTGTTCTTTTTCTAGAAGTAGTAGTAGTTATTTTCGTTCAGGTCCATACCTAAAATTCGTTAGGTATATTTACCAGAAGCCTTTTTGCAATCGTGTGACAAGTATTGCCCCAGAAAGGGTGATTCCTTTTACTATTGCTCTTCGTTTGCTCAAAACAAAACTTGACGTCAGCATCAAATAAACGAACTAGAACCGTTCGTTTTAATATACCTGGAGTTGTTCCACTTGCCCATTTTGTCCGTACATTTCTTTAGTGAAGCTTCAAAACTTGGTGCACACATCTTGAAAAAAGTTGGTGACTATTGTATTCCTCTTTTGCCATTTGTTCGACCTATAGAGTTGCTCTTTTGTTAAGTTTCTGCATGTGGCCCTTATTAGAACAGTTGCATACCTATAGCAGTATATTCCCGAACAGCCTGCCAGAGATACGTCAAACTTGGTCAAAGTGTGGCAATGCTACCGGCCTAAGTTGCGAGCAAGATTGCTCAAAAACGTTAGTGAATGCCAAATATCTTTTCTTCGGCCTCTCTATGACTTTTCTGTTGCTCACAGCATGATTTCCGAAGTGCCACACAGGAGCGAAAATGTCGCGTATCAACCGAAAAATAAGCAGTGAAGCCCGATCATGGCATTTCCTTGGGAACTGAGGACAAAATAAGCCAGGTGGTGACAAAACTGCCACGCAGAGGAGCCTAAATCTGGTATTTGTTTGCCAATTCAGGGCCAAAAACACCCAGGCTCTAGCCAAGGAATATAGAGTTTAGTTAAAACTACGGTTTTGGGGCTCACCTAAAGGGTAAAGGAATGCATAAGGTGAGCAATGAAGAGGCAAATTTACACGCCGTATTAAATACTTAGAACTAGGATTCCCGGATCGGCAAGACATTCCTCGTTTTACGAGGAAATTAAGTCTAACGTTTACGATGACGAATTATCGCTCGATAATTATATTCTTTCAAGACCACATGTCAACAGTCACCCCACTCTTTTTGGATTAGAATGCACTGGGTAATATAATTTTTGTTTATAAAAAAACAATTCTTGCACTCCAAAACCAAGTAACGATTTGCCTTTTGAGAAAATGTATTATATCATTAGTCCGATTAAACATGCAAACCATGTAAGGCGCATATAAGATTTCTTAAGTGATATGTTCTCATTCGTGTATTAAGCGAGCAAAAATTTCCTGATGTTTGGTTTAGTGAGGAATTGTCATGGAGTACACACATTACCAGGTTAAAAAAAGGTGACCTGTCCAGAATTATACGCACTTTGTATATTCATATTAAAAATAGCGCAAAGAGACGGGACAAAAAGACGAAGAAGCACACAAGACAAGCGCTTGTCCTGTGTGTTTCTTCGTCTTTTTGTCCCGTCTCTTTGCGCTATTTTTAATATGAATGTCGACTACCAACTTGCCCAGCAGACCAAGCTTTTACAGCACTTTGTATAAAATCAGAAATTTTATCTCGTGTTGGCTGCTTAAAAATATGTATCACTATTTGTGTATTTAAAAACTAAGCTATGCAATTTTGGTATGGGGGACAACAACGGCCTAAAACTATAATAAATTAATAGTCCTTCAAAAAAGAATTCTACGTATGCTCGAGGACTACAAGCGGGATTACAGGAATCTACGTCTGTTTCTAAACACCACATGCTTAGGGCAAATCAAATATATTACTTTAAACTGCTTCAATTAAACCACAAACATAGAAGCTACTTAGCGCCAGAAAGTGAATTAACACCACTCTACGATATTCGACGGCCGAAACGTAAAGTGCCTATAATACGAACAAATTACGGACAGCAAACTTTAGCCTTCCAGACTGCTACAATTTTGAATCGTGACGTACTCCAACTACACTTTGATGTATCAATATCCCCATTGAAAAGAGTTTGTAAAACAAATTTACTGTGCAGTGCTCTCACATTTTGTTAGATACTGCTCGTCTTTCTCCAAACTGCAATCATATTTTGTTAGCAATGATCTTACCTTTCTCGCTACATTGTCTTTTGGTAGGACTTTTCACTCTATACAAAGTTATTGTATAAAAATATTATTTGCATTTTGAAACACTTTCTTTTGTAGCTTCATGTTTTTCGACATAATTTTCTCAAATTATGTCTCGTATAAACCATTGTAAAACTGTCGTGATCTGGACTTTTGGATCATACCGCGTATATGTATCCAACGCTGATTTGTTTTAGTATGTCTGAGCTAAAAAACTGCATATTTGACAGTATTAAAATTTGGCTATTGAAATTATGTGAATTTAATGTATGTGTACCTAATAAGTATGATGCATTATAGGTGTATGATGTAATATATGTATGTGATTTAAGTATATGTATGTTGATGCTCGCTGCATACCAGGAGGGGGTTAAGACCCTGCCAGGCGCTCGTGCATTTAGCCTTAGACCCCTTTTGCGGAACATGTATCCGCAGACACAAATAAAAAATCAAAACAAAAAAAAAACATATACACATATTTTTGTTGCTCAAGTATATTGTTACAGACACTACTGGCAACGCAAATGATTTGCTTGAACATTCATTTGCCATTGGGCAATCACAGGATCTACAACCCTGGAAGGTACATACAACAGGAACTCGCAGTATGACTGCGGGCGGCGTCAAAACGTAGGCAGGATTTTTGAAAGAATAATCAATGGTTCTTCGGCTTCCACCGAAAGCTCGCCCTGGATGGCGGGAATATGTACTTCAAGCGACACATTAATGTGTGGAGCGACCTTAATTAAGCACGAATATGTGTTGACCGTGGCACACCGTTTTAAGTGAGTACGTGTCATTTACCTTTTTTAAGGTAAAATTATTTTTGCTAGTTTCTTGACCTATATTAGTCGATTAGTTGTGCCAAATATTCACATTCATTATTTCTTGCTTTAAGGGTATTAAGTATTTTCCCACGCAATCCCGTTGGGAGGAGTAAGCCAATATAACAAGTTTTGATTTATGCTGTGTTAAATATGTATTGAGCAACTGATCACTCGGCAAATTACCCCGAAGGCCCATTTGTGAAGATTCCGTTGAAACGGTTTACTAAAATTTCATACAATATTAGCTTTCGATACAGATTTCAATTAGTAAACACCATAAAATAAACCATTTTTTATTTGGGATATGTGTATCGTTCTCTGTACGCCTTGGGTGCACATTTGAGTTTTCCTTTTCCTTTTAATTTAATTTAATTTAATTTAGTAGCCGTTTTAAAGTGGAGTGCCAGGGACAAAAGGTTTTAAAACTAAGGACTTTCATGATGAGGTGACTAGTATTTATTGGTTTGTTCTGTGCTTGAATTTCTTAGAGATAGAGATCCGGGAGAGTTTTCAGTTCGTCTTGGAACCACCCCAAGAACGAAGGGCACACAGTGTCACAAAACACAGGAAACTCGTAGTGATAACAATAAGGAAGCCAACGCTAGACATTCATATGCGGATACATACGACAAAATAATCTCCCTCAACGCGTCTCCAGAAACCCAAGTAGTCTGTGTTCATGTTGAAAGCATCTGCACGCCTGTTTAGAATACCTGTGGACTTTTCATGGTATGTATAGGTGAGGGCCGTTTAATCTTCCAATATCGTGCAATATGTGCTTCAATCAATCGCATTTTTCTTACAGAAAGACATTGCTCTGGTAAAGCTGGCACAGAGAGTGAACTTTACAAAACACATTCAGCCAATCTGTCTTCCGTCCAATTGCAGCGATATTCCTACAGACACTTCCTTCTATGCTACGGGATGGGGAAAGATTGACTGTAAATATTGTGACGAAGAAGAAGATGCGGCAAGACGACGCCGACGGTGGAAAAAAGAGGACGATGCCGGCGGTGCACGCTCTGAAGGACTAACCACCATATCTGTGTTTCTAATTCTCTTCACTGTATAGTAAATCATTTTCATTATCAACGTAACATTTTGGTGGAGGTGGACACCATCTCCCTACCTCTCCGCTGCCCACGCTGGACCTCCGAAGCCGCCAGCTTCCGCCTCCGGAAGCTGAGATCTCCATAGACACACCAGCTACTGAGTGTCACCCACCCTATCGAGCACCTTCCCGACCGTCGGATATCACTACGGACACTGAACCCCCACAAGACCCTCCCCCGCAAGCTCAAATGTCTCGTGACACCACATCCAGAGATGCCGGTCAAACCGCTCAAGCCCCTCCCTTGGTCCTCTCCAAACCGCGTGACCCAGGAAACTTCACTGGATCCGGTGAACAGGACGTTGAAGAATGGCTTCTTCTCTACGAGCGAATCAGCCAGCATAACAGATGGGATCCAACCATTATGCTTGCCAACGTTGTGTTTTACCTCAAGGACACTGCCCGCACATGGTTTCTCACACATGAGGAAACAATCACATCATGGGACATGTGCAAAGAGAAACTCCAGCATCTTTTTGGCGACCCCACTGGTCGCAAGCTGTCCGCTAAACGCAAACTCGCTTCACGTGTGCAGTCACCTACGGAGTCGTACATGACGTACATACAGGACATCCTGTCCCTTTGCCAGAAAGCGGACCCCAACATGCCTGACTCGGAAAGGCTCCCCCACGTCCTGAAAGGTATCGCGGACGACGCATTCCAGCTACTCGTTTTCAAAGACTGCACAACAATGGAGGACGTTGTCAAAGAGTGCCGACGCTTTGAAGAAGCAAAAAAACGACGAATCACCGCAAATTTTGTGCGCCTCCCCAACACGACACCAACATCCACATGTGAAGACACCAGCCTTCAATCGGACCACATAGCAAAGCTCATCCGCCGAGAACTTGAAGCCATGTTCCCTGTTAATACTTTCACCCGGCTTACTGAACAGCAAGAGCCGGTCCTCCCGGTATCTGCCGTCCAAGCAGTCATAAGACAGGAAATCAACCGACTTCATGTTTCAACATACGCACCTGGACGTCGGAATTCTTTCACACGGTCGGATTATGACTCCCCTCCCCTCAACACTTCACCAAACCGGCGTGACCCTGCAGCATGGAGGACACCTGACAACAGACCTATATGTTTCCAATGCAACGCCGTTGGACACATTGCACGATACTGCCGCAACCAGTTGAACAACCGCCCACGCACATTCGCATCGAACAGCTATCGGTCTTCGTTTGGTCACCAGTTTTATGAACCTCCCCGCCCCAACCCTCAAGATGAAGAACAGTTCACCACTCGTCCTACATACAACCGCTCGCCATCTCCACGTCGCCGCCAATCATTGTCCCCCACCCCCCGCCGCCCCATCTCCCCAGCCCATGTCGCCCGTCAATCGGAAAACTAAGCAATGCAGCTTCGAGAGGTGAGGCTGCTCATGAATCATTGGTAAGAAATCCTCTTCGCAAACGTTCATTGACCCCTCATAATCAGATTTTTGTTACAATCGACAACGTTGGAACAACAGCCCTCATCGATACTGGCGCCGCTATTTCCGTTATGAGGGAGGATCTGAGACGTCAGCTGCGCAAGGTCTTAACGCCACCGGATTCCACGTCACTTAGCGGTGCGGACGGTTGTCTGATTCCTTCTCTTGGCATGTGCAGTGCACGTATTGCTCTGAAAAGTAAGACCACGTCCGTCCTTTTTACCGTCATTCCGAATTGCCCACATGCATTGATCCTTGGATGGGACTTCCTATCCGCCCACAACGCCCTTATTGATTGTGCAATGAGAGAAATTGAACTTAATGTTTCCCCTTCAAACGCAACTCAGGACCCCGTCATTTGCAAACTATGTTCTATGGAAACTTGCCGCATCCCACCATTAAAAGCAGTCCCCATCAAGGTGTCAGCTGAAAGCCCTACAGCCGATGGCGACTACGTCGTGTCTCCAAACATGGACATTTTTTGCCAAGCAACTTAGCATTGCGCATTCAATTGTTTCTATCCATGATGATTCCACTTCTCTCTGGGTGGTCAATCTCGGGCATAGCCCGCAACTACTGCCCAGAGGCACTTCTCTAGCCGTCACATCACCGTTATCCGAAGAAACACTATCGGTTATTACCGGCAACGACCGACCAACTCTAAATTCAAGTCCGCCGTTGACCTCTGACCTCGTTCAACTGACCAACATGATTGATTCTGCGTTAGACGCGACGCAAAAACAACAGCTACATAGTCTTCTCTCGAGATATCACGAAATCTTCGACTTGCCAGCTCATCCTCTTGGCCGATTATCCACCACCAAACACCGCATTGACACCGGGACCCACCCACCTTTACACCACAGGCCTTATCGAGTTTCGGTAAGCGAACGTCGCATAATACAAACCGAGGTGGACAAAATGCTTTCGCGAGACATCATACAGTTCTCTTCTAGTCCATGGTCCTCTCCTGTGGTTTTGGTTAAAAAGAAAGATGGGTCCTGGCGTTTTTGCGTCGATTACCGTAGGCTGAACAAAATAACCAAGAAAGATGTGTACCCATTGCCTCGCATCGATGACACCCTAGACTGTCTACACGGTGCCAAGTACCTTTCTTCTATCGACCTTCGGTCAGGGTATTGGCAAATTAGTGTGGATGACAACGACAGGGAAAAGACCGCCTTCATTACTCCAGACGGCCTCTATGAATTTAAAGTCATGCCGTTCGGTCTGTGTAATGCCCCCGCTACTTTTGAGCGAATGATGGACCGCCTTTTAAAAGGTTTACGGTGGACAACCTGCCTCTGCTACTTGGACGACGTTATCATTTTTCCAGTTCGTTCTCATCCCATCTTGCACGCTTGGATCAAGTCTTGAACCTCTTCAAAGAAGCGGGTCTCCAACTTAATTCCTCGAAGTGTCAATTCGGCAGCTCCCAGATAAAGGTCTTAGGTCACTTGGTTGACATGCATGGAGTTCGACCAGACCCTGACAAGATAAAAGCGTCCAACAGTTTCCGACACCTCAATCACCCAAAAGATGTCCGGAGTTTTCTTGGGCTGTGCTCCTACTTTCGACGCTTTATTCGCCAATTCGCTCAAATTGCTCGTCCCCTGACAAACCTCCTCAAGAAAAACCAACCCTTCTCCTGGCAACCGGAACAACAAGCTGCTTTCACTCGTTTGAAGGACGCCTTAACGTCTAATCCTGTTTTAGGACATTTTGACGACTCTGCACCTACTGAATTGCGCACGGACGCCAGCGGTCATGGAATTGGCGCTATTCTAGCTCAGCACCAATCTGGAGAGGAATGTGTAATAGCTTACGCCAGTCGTACACTATCCCCAGCCGAACAAAACTACACGATAACCGAACGGGAGTGTCTCGCTGTTGTATGGTCCATTACAAAATTTCGTCCTTACTTATTTGGCAGACAATTTTCTGTTATTACAGACCACCACGCCCTGTGCTGGCTTTCCTCGTTAAGAGACCCGATCGGCCGACTTGGACGCTGGGCTCTCCGTCTTCAGGAGTACGATTTTAAAGTCATACAAATCTGGACGACTCCACCAAGATGCCGACTGCTTGTCTCGACACCCTGTCGACCCCATTGACCAAACAGCCGACGACACCGACCTCCCCGTACTTCATATTTCAACTTTTATGAACATCGCAGAAGAGCAGCGTCGTGACACAGCTCTACAGACCATCATTGACAATGTCACTTCAGATTCGACTCAACCCTCCTCTAGGCTTTACACGGTTCAGAATGGCATTCTTTACCGACATAATTTTCGGCAACATGGACCGTCTTTACTTTTGGTAATTCCCAAACACCTTCAACATACAGTCCTAGACGACTTGCACGATGCCCCAACCGCCGGTCATTTGGGTGTCGTTCGCACCTACGCAAGGGTCAAGCATCGCTTCTACTGGCCCGATATGTACAGGAGCATTAAGCGTTACGTTTCATCCTGCGATTCCTGCCAGCGCCGCAAGACCCCACAATCCCGGCCCGCTGGTCTCCTGCAGCCCCTGCGTCCCACGGTCTGCCCATTTGACCGCGTCGTAGTGGACCTTCTTGGTCCGTTTCCGTCCTCCTCCACTGGAAACCGCTGGATCGCCGTGGCCGTTGATTACGCAACACGCTACGCCATAACAAGGCCGCTTTTGACTAGTACGGCAGTGGACGTTGCGCAATTTATTTTAGAAGACGTAATTCTCAAGCACGGCGCACCTCGAGAACTTCTGTCCGACCGTGGGCGCCCTTTTGTGTCACAACTCGTCGCCGAAATTCTGCAGCTATGTGCCATCGTCCACCGAAAAACGACGGCCTACCACCCACAGACCAACGGGCTGGTGGAACGCCTCAACCGGACACTTCCTGATATGCTGTCGATGTATATCTCGGCTGACCATCGCAACTGGGACACAGTTCTACCGTATGTTACATTTGCGTACAACTCCTCCCGTCACGACACAACCGGTTTTTCGCCATTTTACCTACTGTTCTATCGCGAGCCCAACCTTATGAGTGACACCCTTCTTCCACGGCAAACCAACGCCTCACTTACAGATCACACCTCCGAAGCCATATGCCGCGCCGAAGAGGCACGCCAACTAGCACGGCTCCGAACACTTGATTCGCAGGAACGACAGTGCGCCCGCTACAACCACCTACATAATGCAGTTTCCTATTTGCCGGGCGACCTTGTTCTGGTATGGACGCCTCAACGACGTGTTGGTCTGGCTCAGAAAATGTTTCCGCGCTACACCGGCCCCTATCGTGTCGTCGCACGAGCGAGTGACGTCACCTATATGGTGGAACCATTACAACTCTCTCACGATACACGCCGCACTCAAGCCGACACCGTCCACGTTGTGCGACTCAAACCATACATAGTTCCAGCTAACGGCGAGACGCCGTTTTCGCCCGGAGGGGGATAATGTGACGAAGAAGAAGATGCGGCAAGACGACGCCGACGGTGGAAAAAAGAGGACGATGCCGGCGGTGCACGCTCTGAAGGACTAACCACCATATCTGTGTTTCTAATTCTCTTCACTGTATAGTAAATCATTTTCATTATCAACGTAACAATATCTTGCTTTTATTGCAGAGTCAAGCATGCCCATTATTCGAACGTAAATCTCCACAATTTTGCATTTGTCTTTATTTTTATCTTGTAATTTGCTAATTAGAAATATAAAAGAAATTTCCTGTACTTTTTTATTACCTGTCGCTTGCAGCTCGCGGAGGCTCTCATGCGTATCACAAATATTAGTAGGTAAATAATATATTCACAAAAATTTGGTGACACAGCGCGCAATAAACAAGTAGAGAGATAGGCAATATAGTGCACGAGCACCGAACTTTAACAAAACAATATTCAAACTATACGCAACAAACGAAACAACCAAACCACAATCGCGTCAAGACAGGCTCAAAAAGGCAGACTGTTTTTGTATAAATAACCAGAAAATTCACCTTTTGATTTTCTGTTTACTCGATTATAGTTTGGTGGTCTTTTTCGTTGCACTTAAAATAAATGTTCAGATGAAGTGCACCACTCGTCCTGTCTACCGTCTATATAAGTCTCTATTCGTTGCCCGCTATATCACGGATTCGTAAGAATGTACCAAGGCGCTTGCATCGCCACTTTTATCTTATTAAGTAGGAAAGGATGACTGAGACCTGGATAAGCAACTGTTATAGATTGTAACATTTTTATTACTTGCTTATATATTTCACGTTTAAGTTCCTTCATGTTATTATGCATGCGTTTTCCGTACCTGCTTTTTATGCAACACTACAAATATAAGTCAACAGTGCAGCCACATGTAGGACCTCGGGCTGTTTAGGAGCACCGAAAAGGTAAACTAAATAAGTGAATAAATAAATAACGATTATCTTAACATGCGCAAAGGGATATTTCGAATAACTCTGGTTATAGCCCAGGTTATAAACTAGTCTAATATAACAGGGGGAACCAATCATCGATGGCAAATACAATCGAGTGCATCACTTTTTGGCCGAGAACAATTAGGGAATTTATACGTTTTGACTTAGACGTGCATAAATGGTGGCCTTTGGCGTAACAGCTCGGCAACACATTTTTGTACGGCTATTCTAAGTTTTTCAGTTTATTCATGTTGCATTAAAACTCGATTTTCAGCATAAATGATTGATTTTAATTCTAAGACACTTAAGGTGCCCAAAACATGCACGTACACATGGCGACACTGTTAGCTCGAACTCGACATCGGCGCCTTTTCGAATTTTATTAGGAAAGAGTATTAGTGGGCACACATGTTTACTCCTTATAATAGAGCCCTAGATGACCTCTTTCTATAAGAAAGATATCTTTGATGACAACTTTTCGTTTCTAAGTGAAAAACACAAAAAACTGGCGATCGCTTGTTCGCGTTAACAGTGTCGCGCTCTGTACCTCTGTTACGCCACATTCGAATCGTTAGTAGCTGGGCTACACTATCGGATTTATATCTCCAGTTTACGTGCTCACTGGTGTTACGACAAGTATATCGTTTCATAGCATAAACGGTTTGTGTGAACATGTGATCGGTCTTATACATACATTTATTGAGTCGTGAACAAACACCATACCTTTAGGCACTTTTAATATTAAGATTAACGGATTCCACATATTAAGCGGTGCTACAACAGCAAAAAAAATCTTTAGAAATGTTGGTAGAATAATTTGACTGCAAACGCCCGTTCACACTCTTGCGACCTCTTAGAACTGGGTGCCTTGGATCCTCTTAGAACGAGTGGACACACTGGCGCAATCTATGTGGTAGCAGTGTAAACTTGGCGGTCCGGCAGATTTTCTATTTCTCTTGCACATTATCCTTTCTTTCTTGGTTCGAAAAACTTTCGTCAACGTTATAAATAGGGTTCAGATTTTTCGGTTTAAACCGATAAAAACCGATAAAAGTACGCCGAATCCCGTTTTGGAAATTCGGTTTTAACTGAAAAAGGTCAGTTTGTAGGTTCAGTGTTTTCGGATTAAACAGATAAAAACCGATAAAAACCGATAAGAGCACGTCGAATCCGTTCTCTAAAATTCGGTTTTAACCAGAAAAGGTCAGTTTTTAGGGCCTTGTCGAGGTGGGTGGGGGAGGGAGAGAGAGAGAGAGAGCGTTGCAAAGTTCGACATTGTGTGACCTCTTCGTGATGGCCTTCTTTCAAGGTTCAACATGCAACAATAGTGGTCTTGGATTGGTCTTCGAGGGACATCTGTGCCCTTTATGTTATCAGGATCAGTGTGTCAAATCCCTCCCCCTCCCCCAAGAAAAAATAAATAAATAAAAATAAATAAATAAAAAGTTCGGATATGGGTTAGTATAAGATTTTCGCTTCGTGAACTTCGGAGGACATCGAGGAAAGCCGTCAATACCTTTGTTAACACACTCCCTTTGCTTAGAAACATAAATACAATTGATATATATTCTTTTTTTTTTGCCAGTCCGCTGGTTTCTGTTCGGTCATCGCCTCAAACGGCCACGTCGTCAGAATGGGAAGGAACAAGAAGCGCGCTTAAGATTATTCCCGTGCATTAGTCAATTTTGAGTTGTGTCCTGACGGAAGTTGTAGCGAAGACCACGTATGTATGTGTCGTTATTCTTTCAGTGATCGCAAATATCACAAATACTAGAATCATCTGATCCGGTGTCCGATGATGTTTTTTTCGTATTCACCAAAAAAAAACGGTAAAATTATTTTGGAATAAATATACTCCGGAGACCACCGAAAATCGAATTTTAAAATAAACACCGAAAAAAATACGACGAATTTCGAAAAATAAAAACCGAAAACGCGGAACCCTAGTTATAAACGAGCCTTTCTTATGGGTATTACGCACATTTGACCTCGAAAATATCGCAAAACCTTCGCTCTTGTGAAATCCAGTTCCAGGGTCACCGCATAGATGGCGCCAGAGTGCCAGTATATGTTCTCTCGTCCAAAGAAATCTCAAGAGGTTTCAACAGGTCTCGTCTCTCTTGGTGGTACTCGGCTGCAAAAGTGTGAACGGGCCTTAAGATTCCTAGGTCGTACCAATTGGCGTGGACTAATCAACATGCAAAACTAAGACATTTGGGCGCATAAACATGTAATGTCGTCATACGATACCTCTCGCTGCTATCACTTAGCATCAAAGTAGTAAAACTCACCATTTCAAAACCAAAGATAACAGAGATTAGATTTCTTTTATTCAAATACTATATATTTAATTTAGATATTATTGATTTGATCATGAACAGATTTATTGGATTTCAACTAGAATATTATATTTTAAATGACTGTAGCTCTAAAATAGTAATTCTTTATCATGTAACATATGTTTTTAGGCATTGCTGAATAGTTGACTTATCTGCTCAAACACTGAAAATAATGTGGAAGAAATAATTACTGCAGATTTAAAGCAGTTTAATTAAAACTATTTTTGATGTAAGCCTGCCAGATTGAACAAAACAACCACCATTTCTAGTTTTCGAGTTTTTTTTGTTTTTTTTTTTACGTTCCGTTTTTTGTTATTGACGAACGCAATGAAGGCAAAAAGCTACGATTGCTCAGAAAAGCAGTGATTTTCGCCACTGTTCAGCCTCCCAGAAGAATATCTGATTTAAATATAAACAACTGCACACACAGAGAAAGCATCAAATTATAGATAAACCGGAAACAAAATAGTTATGGGAATACTTTTCTGGGAAATGTTTGACTTAGATCTTCACAGACAAGCTAGTCCGAGTTCAGTCACAATATAAATGACAATTTAATTTATATTATTTTAAGCCGGGGGTGAACGTACCACAAGGGCACAAATACACACGGGTGAAACGGGCGATTTCCTCTTGTCGCCCGTTCGTCTCCGCTCTAGATTCATGTGTAACATTAGGCAGGTCAGCTGTTCAGTAACATTGTCATTTAAATCATATCAATTTGTATTCTTATTCCTGCATAGCGTGCGTTACACAATATGCAGGTTACTGACGAGAAAGAAATAGAGGAATTTATATGTTTTGCGAGAAATATTCAACCCGTTGTTGCGTTAGTAGTTTAACTACGTTGCAAATGTTTTTTTTGAACATGATTGCATATACGAAGTAACGCAACTTCCCGAAAGTTTAAATAAACTACGGGCGCCCATTCTGGCAGAACACACACGTTATTTTCTTATTTTTTCTAAACTCGAGGGCTCTGATAACCACCACTCTTTTATGAAAAATATTTCAAAATTGCCAGAAAGATTATTTGAATATCGTCAACCTTTAATATCCTATTTACGCTGGCGCTCCAAACTGTCATTAGACCAACACCAGAGAACTCAGTTGTGATCGGCCAGAGTTACACTGCGGCGCTATCAGTCATTGAACCGCTAAAGATAACAGAGTTCTACTGAGCTGGCCTAGCGCAGTTAAATGAGGGTGTTCGCTCCACTGAGTTAAAGATAACGGCATCCGCCGCATCGCCGCCCATGACAAGCGCCAGCAAAAAACTAAGAATTGCAAAGATAGAGAAGATCTCTAGAAAAGTTCATAGAAGCCAATATTGTTGGAAGAGGTATGATGCGGGGCTGGAGCTGCCGCTAGAACGATCGCGGCAAGGTGCAGAAGCCAAAGCTCGGTGAGGGCGGCCGTTATGATGTCAGTGCCGATAAGACTTTCGTTACGTATTTCTGGCTTGAATTCGCGTGAAACGTTCTTATTTTCGTTTCTTCACTCTAAAAATCAAAAAGAACTTAATTTTGTTTAGTTTTAAATGTTTATACGGAATGAAAAGTGTGCATAGAATTCATTTGCATCACTTTAAAAAAGTAAAGTGACAAGTTTCGGTTTCGGTTCGGTTTCATGTGCGTCCCTTGGAGCGCATCTCAACTAAAGTTGTTAGGCCTACATACCGTGTAACTCAGTTGAACTCAATAAGTGTTGGGAGATGGCACCGATCGTTGGCTTGATGACAGTCCAGAGCGTTAGTGTAACTGAGGTATAAAACAGTGGCGTCTTATACAGCCTAGAACTTGGTCTGCCTCAACGGGCGACGAGTCTCCCAGCTGTAAATGAGTAATTTAGCCAGTACAGTACAACCGCTAGCCTGGGGTTTTTAACGTGCATCACGCAGTAGTGATACACGACCGCAACCCGGTACGATGCTCATCCAGATCGAAACGGGCAGGGGTGGGGATGGAACTTAGAATCCTGGCTCCTGCAGCGTGAGCTTTCACTCCATGTACTCCGAGTTGATGTGTGCTAGCCAACTCGGCCAACAATCCTTCTACCTAAATCCGTACTTTATTTTTGTTCTGCGAAACAGACGACTCCTCTTTCTTGGTCAACAACATGTATAACTTAGAGCTTTATAGGACAGGAAAAACGTCTTATCAACACCTCCTACGTTTTATCGCTTGTTTATTCATTTTCAGATTATTACGAATTCAAATATGATTATAATGAATATGATAATGGTGCCAGAGAAAGGATGAAGGAAGCTGATTTTGACCGAGCCATGAACGACCAATCAACTAACTGTCAAGCAGCAGTTCACAGGCTGTCCGAAAAGGAGTTCTCATTTTAGACAGCACAAACCAGCTAATGCAACGAGAAATCAATCTCATTGACCAGGATGAATGCACAAAGCAAATGGGAAGCAAAGTTCCTGGCTATATTGTTGTTTGCTCAAACGGAGGAGCGTGCCATGTAAGTAGAGACAAAATAATTTTTTTGGCCATCCTGTTTTGTATTTAAACACGGGGAAGAATGTTGTCCGTCCGCTCTTTCTATGTATCTTCCTCATTATCAGATACTACTACCAACACGCTGATTTTGTACTTAACCTGCTCTGTAAGTTCGCCTATTTCTAAGTTCGTGAACTCATCCTGTAGCAAAAAAAGAAGAATACTCAGGTTCTCGTGTAAGTTTTGAAAAAGGTAGACATTTTCTCCCACAATATCAAGTTTAAATAAAAATTAAAACAAAAATTGTTTTTTTAATCGAAAATTAACTTCGCTTCACCAAACATTCATCCTCCTCGCAAAGGTAGCGCTAGCGGTCGGGATCGGTTGCCAAAGTTCCAGGACTTACCGTCGTCGGCATCAAAAGGTATGGGTGATTTTCTGAAGTTTTCAATTGCAAATGGGGCCCATTCTGGGTAATTCTCGCTATTCAGCTTCATATATTCAAGGGCTCTTTCCGCCACCATTCTGGCCTTGAAAAGTAAAAGATAAAAATCCCGTAACTTTTGAGTAAGAGGACGTTTAGTTCTGAAAATTTGGCATCTGGTTCCGTCCACCTGAGCTAGGTTTGAGCGAAGTTAACTAGTGCTCGTCGATGCGCACTTCCTCTTTGTGCGAAAAAAAAACCTTTAATATTTAAGCACCCGGTACATTACATAAAGTTATATGGGTATAATTAACCTAAATAGTAAATGTCCCATAACTGGCCCATGTGACAAGTCATGTTGTACTCACGGAAGACAAATCCTTGGTGTTCGCGCTTTTGACTTTTTACAATGTACATCCAACTAGCCCAACAGTTAGTTTTGACTCTTAGTTACGATTTTATTCAAACTTTCCTCGTGATTTTTTTTAAAGTAAAACTTGCTGAAGGATGATGCTAGTGACCGCACGTCTTGGAATTCATTTGCGGCTAGGGTTATCAGCTGTGTGAATGTATATAGTCAAAGAATGCTGAATCATTTGAGGAGACACCGAAACTCGCCACAAATCCCTGGGACATTCATACGAAAATGTTACCCCAGGTTTGCAGTACGCAAATTTCTCTCTCCCGAAAGTATGGTGGCTGGAACGGGTCTCCAACTGGTGTGTTTACCGCGTCCGAAAAAGTTGTCCCTCGACTTCCGCCGGATGACGTCACAGAAGTCTCATCCTGTCGCCGGTCGCGATCCTGGCGGTATCCCAGTAGCTGTGGGGAATGTTGTAGACGCCTTGTTCATCTGCAGGACACTCTCCAGCTTGTCAGTCCACGGAAGCTTCAGCAGCCACGAGCTGGGACGTCACGACGACAGCGACATCCACGTACGCTCGTGCTTTGTGTAACCATTTCTACGACCAACCACCAGGGCCGTTACATCCTACAGCATGACACTCCGGCTTCTGTGACGTCATTTGTTGCCACTTTGGGACCACTTTTGATGTATGGGCTTGGTACGACCTTAAAAACACCAGTCGGAGACGTGCTCCAGTCACCATACCAAAAGTGAGAGTCAAGTGCTACAAGGATTCCCGCAGCTGATTTAAGGTGTTAAGCAATATTTATATTTCACATCAAGGTTTGCGTCAATCGTGTTTGTTTTTTGCGCAAACAGCACAAACTTCTGTTGTTAGGCTTTGCCATTCGCACGAACGACACAAATGTGCATTTTTATGTTATCCACCTTTGTAGTGTCCCTTCGGGTCTTAACGCACTAAAATAAATAAATAAATGTGTAAATAAATAAATAAATAAATACTTCTTTGTTTATCTCTAATACTTTAGCTCTAAAAATGTCATGCACCATTAAACGCATATTGGAATTTTGAAGCAAAATGTTAAAAGATACGATTAATAAGTTCTCCGCATGTATTTTTTTCCCTCCGTATCAAACGAGCCAAGTCAAATGTATATTGTCTCCGTGGATTTTCTATTTACCCCTCTCTCCTTTCTTTTTACTTTGCCCCTCTATTTCGGTGTTTGTTGATGTTCGGCGAATTAGAAAGGAGGTGCGTTATTTGAAAAAAAAGAGTGTTGTTTTATAAAATATTGAAATATTTCACCACTTTCGCGAAATACTACTTAAAATAAATTTTGATGTTCAGAAGTTGTGACAGAACCATTTGTTTTCTGCAGGCGCTAGCAGTAGCAGGAAAAACACGAAGAAAATAAAGTAGCGTTATAAAACAAGTGAACAAGGAGCAACCAAAGCTGCCAAAGAAACACGTGTAGCTGAATAGCGAATTCCGGCTGCATGTGCTCTCGAGTGAATTTGATGCTAGATCAAACTACTCACTCGTGCCAGCAATATTGTACGCGGTGCATGAAGAAAGTATAAAACAATAGAAAACGAGTGTGCTGTTCATTAGATACTTATTTATGAAAGGATAAAACATTGGGAAACAAGAACGGTAACGGGACGAAGAAGAAAATAAAAAAACAATTGTTAGACGAAAGTTCCCTTTCCTTTAACGATTCTCTCCTGTCCTTTTACGATAACGTTGAAAACTTTGGAGGCGGTTTTCTATTTTGCGTCTTTCTACGTTCATACTTGACGAAAAAAGTCCTGCTTCCTTTCCCGTCCTCAATGTTTTATCCTTTCATGTGTTCCAAAGTATTGATTACGCCAATATTTGTCCTAGTCATTCGCATGGGTACGCAACTCACTTGGCATGTTCTGTGCTACAGATCTGGCTAGAGTCTTCCTATTACTATCACCGATGCTATGCACGCTAAACACGACCTAAATTTCCCTTAGGCATTAATACAATAAGAAATCTGGCTTGTCTACCTTCCCACCGAACACTTGGGCAAGTGAATCATTGGAGTATTTGAAACAGACTCGGTGAATTACTACGCTAAATAAATATTAGCACCGAGACAAAACAGTCTACTTTCTTACACTGAGCACGTTAAATCATAAAGATGAGTGTCACAGCGCGGACTCTTTTTAGGTCTAAATATATTACCAGCCTCGACAGCTTCCCAGCTTCCTTCGTAGATAAAGCAATTGACTCGTGCAAACTCTATGTGGAAAAGTAGAAGCTTGGGTGTGAAAACAACATGAAAATACGGAAGACTAGAAGAAGGAACACAAAAACACGACGCTGTTTTTTTTTTTGCTCATCATGCTATACAAAGCCAAGTGTCCTGACTTTACGTAATATTAGAAGTGAAAGTTTCAAATTTTGTATGGTAACTGCGCCCAGGACACTGCGGCGATCCCGGGTCTACGTCAGAATTGTGATCGTAAGAACCGAGTGCTCCTAGATGGCTGAAAAAACATTGTAATTAAAATATTTAAAAAATTTTCCACCCGCTTTCCACCGAGGGTGGATTATTGTAGCAGTTCAGTTGTGCACTTGTAACAGTATGCTTTTGTAATACTTTGTATTGTCGAGCATTCACACCTTGAACTGTTTCTTGGTTTTGAAACCCTGTTTTCAGCATGTGACCCTACTGTATTGGTATAGAACAGTGATGAAACGCCTCCGTTGTCTTTCATCTCTTTGCACATATTAGCTCCACTTTCGCGTGCACTTACGGCAAAGATGAGCGTAAGAGCGTCTTCGTTTAAAAATAAGGAGTTTTGTACCGTTGCGTGTCGCATGCTAAAACGACATTCATTCCGTGACATGCTACACAGCCGAAAAGGGAAACATTTTGTCGATTATTTTTTTAGGTTATAAAAACAGTATTACTGACATAAAAGTATCGGCCAAATATTTCTGTATTTGTATGACACACAAATAGCCCATAATACAAATGCGTTGATTTCGACATGATTCAAAATGTGCAAGGTTTAATTTAAGGTATTGATTAATGTGTATCAAAGCTGGAAAATATCAGCAATTAAAATTGAGGGAAGGGGAGCAGCTGCTAACTGATAGTGCAGTTGTGTGAATTGAAAAAAAAAATCATATTCTTTTACACATTACTTTCGACAGTAGTGAATACTAAAAATCTCAAAAAAAGCGCACCAAACTAAATCACGAGTGAAAGAAGTGGACGGGACCAGTGCTGACTGACATATAAAAGTTTATAGAAGAAACACATACAAACGAGCCACAGCAAACACCATCAACAGTTGTAAAAACAAAACACTTGAGAACAAGATAAAAACCTATTAAAATAAACAAATAAAAACAAGCTAAAAGACAAAGGGTATAAACCTAAATTCAAAGAAAACTACGAAACTGGATTTCTTTTGAGAGCAGATAAACAGAGGTCTGGCTGAGGCAGCTACCTTTACCTTGATTGATTATTTCAAAGGCCTCAAGCAAATCGCAAGCAGTCATATTATTAGTCCTGCCAAAGATCTGAATGTCGTTAAAGGTAGGGCGGCAGCGACAATCTGCCACGTGTAAATGTCAGCACCCCTGAAGATGATTTCAAAGCAAATTATGCTCTCTCCTTCTTTCACTGATACACCTCACGGTCCGACCGATATACACTTTTACACACGACTGTGTGAAAAGTGTATATCGGCCCGCCTACTTCTTCTACTCGTATTTGCGTTTGTCGCGCTGTTTTCTAGATTTAGTTATGAACCAACTCGCCTGCATCACCACCTTAATGAATTTTCAAATGATAATATTTATCGTTCTAAAAGGGACTGGCAGTTTGCTTTTTCTTCTCTTTCCGCACGTTCTGCAGATCGATGGAACATGGGCTTTGCCGTCTCTATGAACTCGTATAAAATATATATGTATGTTTTTCGTGCGTTTCGAGCTTTCATTTTGAATATTAATATGAAATGTTTTAAGACTGTTAATGCGTGGTTCTACCCAGGGAGACAGCGGAGGACCTTTGATGTACGAAGATAAAGGACAATGGTTTCTTTGTGGCGTGATATCCGACGGGCCAGACGACTGCCTTCAACCGGAGCGACCTTTGCTTTTCGTAAAGGTTTCGCACTTCGTGCAATCCCTTATTTCGCCTGCCTTGCCTTCTTTAAGCCAGCGTGACAAAAACGCGACGTGTGCAACCGAGGAGGCTCGTAAAGATTGTGTAAGAAAGTTTTATCAGTTCTATAACAACACCTTCTAAAGACCAAAGCAATTTTGGAAAAAAATATTAGCAAGTTAATAAAAACACCACCAAGATTAATGCCGCTGCGTTCAATTTTAGCTGTTTTCTAGATTTAGTCATTTAGAATTTTACTTATTTCATGCAAACAGGCGCGAATGTTTAATAAAGACTAATTCAATTCTCTGTTCAGGATTAAAGATCAATGGGTTCATTCTTCTTAGCCAAGATTTCACGCGAAAATCTTCACTGTCGAGCCCAACGAAAAAGCAGTCACGCAGGTCATTGTAACAGAAAGCATACATATCTGATTGCAGGCTATGTATGCTTAAGCTTCGATTTTCTAAAAAGTTTCCTGTTCACTTGTTCCTCTTCGTACAAAAAGACAGAAAAAAGGGGAAAAAAACGCTTGAAAACTGCTTGACAAAGCCCCCTCCGCCCCTACAGCAGCAGCGGAAGCAGGGCTCTTTTGAAATACCAAAGGTAAACATTTTGTACACATAGTAAACTCGCTTAGTTTCAAGTAACGAAACAAGGGGCGATAATACAGCCATATGCAAAAAGAAAAAAAAATGTCTGTGAGGCCCTCTAGGATTTCCTGTGAGGGCCTGAGAGGTCTTTTTGGATATCCTGAAATGTCTGATGGGTCCACCAGGAGTAGGTCTGTGGGGCCCATCAAGATGTCTTTCTGAGAGGTGTGCGTTCCTTCAGGGTCGTTCTAAAAAATCTGTGTGGCCTTTCAGGGCCGTTCTAAAGGGTCTGTCAAACCCACCAGACATTATCGGGAGGACCTCGAAGAATTCATCCGAAGACGATAGTACTGTGTTCATTGATAGCCCGCTTCGGTGACATGAGTGCGTAAACCTGTTGTGTCACTCTTAAGTTTGGCTCATTGTGTAGACGGAGTTGCAAGCGAATATTGCTTGCGTGCAAACGATGCACTGATATTGCCGCTCATTGAGAAGAGGTAGAAGTATATCGAGCTATATCTTTATCAAACGATCTCGCCTTAAGAATTCAATGGCACGAGTTGGCCACCCAGCGGCCCAGCCGCCCGTCCAACAAATAAGTAAGCCAAGCCGGTCCGAAATGGGTGACATATTCGACGGACAGCAGACGGACTAATACGTATTGCTTATTTTTACTTACATTTCCTAGCACCGTCTGCATGTATATAGCGCGTTTCAATATTTTCGAATTGATTGTGATTGTTGCTTTGGAAACGGTGTGTTAAAACTGCCATGCATTGAGAACTTGCCGGCATGAGATCGCGGCTTCCAAACGCGTCTTCGGGCTGCCGAAGCGAATCCGGGCCCGGCCGCACCCCCGCAGTCTAGAGGTTTCTGCGCGACTGAAGGGGCAATCACATGCGAGTAGACACGTACAGGCGCAACTTTCAACTAGTTTATTCGGCCCAATCGACCACGAACACCCAGAAAGAGCATGAGCAGCACGTTATAGAAAAAAAACAACGCACTATGAGGATCTCTTCTTATTTTTCGGAGAGGGCTTTGGGACCACGCAGACCACTGCATCCGGAATGTGGAGTGCCCCGAAAGCAAAGTCGTCAGGTTTTACCAGCGCGCGACTGGGAGGGGCACCTCGTCATTCTTGTCCAGCTCGCTTGCACCTGTGCAATTAATTTCAAGATAAACATAACCTTAAACTGCAAGTCTTCCACCCTTGTTGGTGTTAGACTGGTGGCAGCTGATAAAAACTGTTTGCTCTACTGTCATCTAAAACCTGGTCAGCTCAGTTGGTAGAGCGCTCTTCTGGAAATGGAGGTGTCCCGGAATCGATACCCGACCAGGCGGATATTTTGGGTAGCGCACAAGTCATCTAGCTGTATTTGGAGATTGGTGTTTGTCCTTTGCCCCCTTCTCCAGGGATTATTTTCGTTTAAATTAAAGTCGCCGTTACATCCCCGCGTCCGTATTGGTCAATTTTCTGCCGGTGGCAACAGTCGTATGTCGGGGGGAATGTCTCTGTTCCTGTTGTCTGTTGACGCTCGGTGAGCTCGCGTGAAGGCGCTGTTTGTGCGAATGAAGTCTGTGCATTCTGGCGGCGACTTCCCTCGGCAGGTTCTTCGGGGTTCTGGGCGGCATGGGGCTGTTTTGGATATCTGGGTGGTGCACACGGATGCAGTCATGGGCACGTTACCAGTAAAAAGTAACACTGTTACAGTTACAGTTACCTAGGGGAAAAAAGTAGCTCTGTTACAGTTACAGTTACCGGTTTCAAGAAGTAACGTGTTACAGTTACGGTTACTGCAAAAACAGTAGCGCCGTTACTTTCTCGTTACAGTACAAAAATTGGACTCAAGGAATCACAAACCAAAATCGTATTATTTTATTTGTTACACTATAGTGAGAAGAAAGGTAAACTAAGAAATCAGAAAAATTGAAACCCAAAGGGTGTTTTTTTTTTTTGTGTCATTCGCCGTTTCAGCATTTTGAGGTGCATATTTATTTGCAATTAGCGGCGAGATGTTTTGGTGGCGCCCTCCTATGGTTCCCCCTTGTGACGTCATTACCTTGCGAACAACAAGTTCGATGGTGTTTGTAAATAGCATGGTGGAAGCCTGAAATCATTGCGCTCTCAAAGCAACACTGCCAGCACCGTCGAAATTAAAGTTCTTTCATTCCTCTTGTTTCCGTCGATGGTATACCCTTTCCGACGTCATGGTCAGCTTTAGGGCCAATCGTGAAAGGCAGAGCCGTTTATACTGAGAGAGTTTGGCCGATGGGTGGAGCTTGTTGGCCGCTAGAACAAGCGGATTTCGGGATAACACAATATGGCGTTACTTCTTTGTCTTGTTCATTCCTGAGAAATCGCGTAGAGTTCCTATGAGTGAGAGCCACAATATGGCGGACGGAAGTAGGCATCCCCGGTTGTCAGACTACGCTGCTTTGGTTGTCAGACTGTCAAAATCTCCTTAAGAAGGCCAAACTCTCTCAGTATAAACGGCTCTGGTGAAAGGCCGACTACAGCGACGCTTTCGGTCGCGCACGTCGCCAATACCGTTTTTCAAAACTGTCATCGGCCCGCGTCAGTGAACGTTTTGGTTTATTTTCCACTCCGAAACGAATGAGGAGAGAGACGGTCACATAATTACCTTATGGAATATACTCGGATGCAAGTCTAAACATAGCAGGTAAAACTGCTTCGGAATAAAGGGGAAAAGGAGACAATTAGCTTCTTGTGCTTTACCAGTGTACGACGACCACCGCGGCGTCTATGTCCGAAACGCCAACTGTGGAAGTCGCTTTCACTCGAGTGGCTCCGAAGAGAATGAATAAGTTAAAGAAGCGTCGGCTTTCTGCCCAATATGGGGACGGTTTCCTTGAAAATTAATAGGGACGAGGAAACGGCTAACGGCTGGGTGTAAAAACGACAGCACGGACATATCCCAGACAAAGCCCAGACGGATTACTCAGAGACATCGCACGACCACCAACACCCGCAGATGGTCCCCACGAAAGATGAGCTAAAGTCCGTGAAAGAGACATTGTCTGCCGCCCCTATCACCGCTGGCGCCGCTTCCTTTATCTCCCGGTTCCGCGCTGACTCGTCCATCGTCCATTCTTGGACGTGGGCTAAACCAGGCAATTTTTTGTTTGTTTAATGCGCGGCCACACTTATTATTTTCTTTTTCAGCGAGGAGTTTGGAGAAAAATACTCCAAGATGGCTATTTCTCTGTGTCCGCGGAAGTGGGTTCTAATTTATATAGTACAAAAAGAAGTAACTGTAACGGCCTAAGCAGTTACAGTTACCCAAGAAAAAAGTAACAGTGCTACAGTTAGAAGTTACCAGTATTAAAGAGTAACGCGTTACAGGTAAAAGTTACCGGAAAAAGTTACTAGTTACCGGTAACGCGTTACTAGTAACTAGTTACTGCCCAAGACTGCACGGATGGCCCTACTGTCCAAGAACGCAGCCAAGCTGGAGCTTGGACAAGCGTCGTCGCCCTGAGCCGAAGCCGGCAAGCGATCCGCCTCCTCATACCCTCGAATGCTGCAGTGGGCCGGCAGCCACTTGAAGGCATTTTTCCATTCTTGGCGCTGCAACATGACCGCCGCGTACGCCAACTCTCCTGTGAGCAGTGGTGCACACTCCAGGTTTGCGAGTTGGGTCAGTGCCACCTCCGAGTCGCTGAGGATTACCAGGCGGTAGGGCGCACTCTCTGCTTCAGCCAAAACCAGCGCTCGGCGAAGCGCCGCCTGCTCGGCTGTCGCCGTGCGTGCAAAGGAATGGTGCTCCGATGCCTCTTGTTCCAAAGCTGTCAAAAGCCGTGCGGCGGCTGTTATTGCGCGTGCGTCGTGGTCGACGGACACGTTCGTCTAGAAGCGCACCCATCCCTTGAAGCGCTCTTCGTGTTTCGGGCCCTCGAGATCGGCGTTGAGCTCCACTCCGAGCGGTGCATCTGTTCGGTTTTATCAGTCGAACTACCTTGTGTCTAAGGAATTTAGCCAGCGGCATTGTGAGTACCTCGAAATATATTTTTTGCGACGAACAACTCGGTTGTCCCTATAGGGACAACCGGGTTGTTTGTCCCAAAAGTGATCAGAGTTCGTCGCAGACAAGGAATCAGACCAAATATATTTGGTCTGATCACTTGTCTGCAGCTGCTAGCGCGCGGGTTGGAGTAAACGCTTTGCATACATTTTGATCTGTCGTGGCTTTCTGGAAAGCTGCATTTCTAAGGTATGTCGACTAAGGGGTTAGACTGAAGGGGTAAAGTTTGAAGTCTGAAGTCTGAAGTCTTGAAGTCTTGAAATAATGAAGTCTTGAGGTCTTGAAATCTTGAAGTCTGAAGGGCTAACATTTGATGTGATGGAGTCTGAAGTCTTGAAGGTCAATTAGGGTCCCATAACACACCAGGGCTGAAAAGTACTTTTCAGTAGGGAGCCGTCTGTGGAACCCGTTCAATGCAAATGCCTGATAAAAAGAAAATAGTTGATCACTCTGGTTAGCTGATGGCTAATCATCTGATCTATGTAGTTGGTTCTGGAGCACGGGACCGTCCAGACATCGGCATGACGAGTAGATCGCAAATAACTTTTTAAGCAAAAATGAGGCGAATAAAATGAAACTACTGAATTCGTTATTTAGAGCTGTTTTATATCATAGTGCAAGTTTGTAGCTGAAAAAGTTTGTTATCTAAGAAATTCCAAATTTTTCATATCGCGGCACCGTACGGTTGTCAAACTTTGCACAGAAAACGAATTACTTTCTTTTGTAGTGCATGCAGCTAGGCTATGGACATTAGTAACAGTGGTGCCCCCCCCCCCCCCCCTTACCAGAAAACAGTAATTGAAGCAAGCATAAGATAAACGGTTATAAAGAAGTCGTTGTATAGACGACGGTAATGTTTTTTGTTCTTATCAATTATGCCTACAACTTTTGATAGCTTTTTTCTAATCATGTCGACCTCATCCTCCCATCGCATGTGTTCATTAAATATAACGCCAAGAAACTTTACCTTTTCTACAATTTCTATGCTACAAGTTCCTATGAAGAGAATTTGATTATCGCAAAACCGTACTCCCTTCGGCCTAAAAACTATCGCCTTTGTTTTATACCTGATTGTTACTAACGAATTCAAAATCGTCCACACATTAAGTTTTTCTAAAACTCAATTGCCCGTTTCTATAATTTTGGAAATGCTTGACCCAGAAAACAATAGAGTGTTGTCATCAGCATAAATTATTATGCTTGCTTTGCAGTCAAGGTAGGTAATTTCATTTACATATAAATTAAAAGGTAGGGCTTCTAAAATACTTCCCTGCGCTACGCCTGCTTTAATTTTCTAGACTAAAATGGTGTCCTCCTATTACGACACTTTAAAAACGGAACTCTAGGTAGCTCTCAAATATGTTTTTGCTATTCTCCTCATGCCATCTTGCTGTAGTTTAAGTAATAACATGTGATGATTAAGACGATCAAAAGCCTTCGAGAAGGCGTCAATTATTCCTAATGTAAAGAGCTTATTCTCAATAATATTTAGAATTATCTCAATTTGATTTAACAAAGCTAACTCAGTCTAGCATCCTTTCCGAAACCCGTATTGATAGGGAGTAAGGATTCGGCGGGTTTAGCAGAAGAGTAGAACGCGATAGCTAAATATAAACCCTCGCCAGTTCCCAAGTTGTTCAAGTGCGTGGCACGGCTGATTTTGCGGGAGCTCCCAGCGACAAACCGCATCATCCTCGGACGTGATGCCGTTGAGAACGGGTACCTTCGCTCAGGCCGCAGGACAAGCTTCCGGGAGTACTGAATACCGGATCATCATGCCAGCGCTGCCAAGTGGACGAAGGCTGGCCACGACGATCTTCCTCTGTGGAGGCATCAAAGGTAGGCTGTACAATACTCAGGTTTTTGCTGACTCGCTGGAGGAAGCCATCGGCATGGCACACGTGGTTGGGCTGGGCGCCTTCCAGTATAATCACGTGTTAGTGTGTACGCTGGACTCAGGAGAGAGCAAAGAGATGCTGGTTGCTGCTGAGGAACTCATCATCAAGGTCAACAGATGTCTCGTGATCGACCCGAACGTCACGAAGGTTGGGAGTAGGATACACTGGTTTCTTAACTAAGTCACCGAAGGGGAGGTCTACTCTGCTTTTGAAGACTATGGGACGATTGTCAAGATATTCAGGGAGACGTGAACATCCCGGAGCAGGAACTACATGGTAGAAACTTCGACACGCTCGGCGACCATCGTGCTCAAAAAGAGCACCATGAAGGACGAACTACCACACCAGGCAATTGTCAATCGCTACTTGGTGCTCGTGTCGGTGCCAGGCAGGTCCCCGATGTGCCTCCGGTGCAACCAGCTGAGCCAGATGAGAAAGCAGTGTCCGGCGCCGTGGCGTTGCCAGTGCCGTGGCAGCGGCCACGTGGAGGAGAATGGAGGGCGTGCCCACGTACACCACCAAAACCCGGTGCCTCGCTGACACGGCACAGGATAACGATCTGCTCGACGACGTTGAACGCACGCTGTAGCTCATCAACGGAGTCAAAGGAGCGCACATTCATATAGGACGACTGGTCCGGCAGGGGTTCCCCTATTAGTCAATACTCTTTGCACTAGAGCTTGTAGGATTCTATTCCGATTCCTCAGTCCCCTGTCTCCTGACGAACATGACACAGCAGCGCATAGCTCTCGTCAGAAAAGGTTTATTCCACTTAGAATCTGCGGGGATTACGGGGCCAGGTCACCGAGGAATCCTGGGAGGGGTGTGCTCTCTTTGGGGGCTGCTTGCCGATCGTCTGTGCGGTGCTAGTCCACACCACACTTAGGGACGTCGCCACCGGGGGTTGGTTCCGGGGTCAAAGTCCGGACCACGCTAACGGGATGTCGCCCAAGTCGAGGTCGTGGTCACCACCACCACGGTTCTCCCTCGTGACCCGGTTTCCGCGCAAGAGTACCCGTCTAATCTGCCGTAGTCCGTCGTCCCAGCTTCAGTAGCTGCTCCCACGGTCGCCGCGCACCGGGCAGGTGGAAGACTTCTGTCTCCCATCGTGGATGGTCTTCCGCTGGAGCTCCCCGTCCTGCTGTGCCACAGCGTATGCAGGTCCTCGGGCGCCGACGCTCTCTGGGAAGGGGATCGAGGATGTTCAGCGCCGCCTCCGTCAATGTCATCCACATGGGTCCCGAGGAAGCAGACACTCGGGCACCAAAGGTACCGTCTTCGCTATGGAGGCGACCCTAGCTGCTAATGTACGGTTGTCGAAGAGATGGGGGCTGACGACACCCCACAAACTGGAACCACTATGACGCGCCATCATCGTAGAAAACAGTATCAGGGCACTGCAACTAGGAGACGGATGAGAGGTCAGCGTTTTAGCATTTACAGACGGCGTGTCGTTCAACTGCTCGTCCAGAAGGGAGGTGGAGGCCGTCCTTCTGCATGTGGAGGACTTTATCGCCGTATGAGACTCGGAGGTAAACCGTGAGAACTTGCTGGGTTCTAGGGTTGGGGGATGGACTCCCTCACACTTCGCGGGCATAAACTGGAGCACCTCGGTCGAGAACAACCTTGGCCCTCCTTTCGACTCGGCGCTATCATTGATGGCAGTGTGGAAGGGGGCCGAAACTCCATGGCACTGAAGTTGTCACCGTGCCACCATATAAACATCTCTCCTTCTACCGTGCCCGTGTCTGCAATACCGTTACATACCCGGCCGTGTTCTACATGGCCCAAGCCGTCTGCTGCCCTGGCGTGACGGCAAGGTGATCTATAGAAGCTGGGTTACTTTCATTTTCCAGTCATCTTCCAGTGTTGGGAAAAATACTCAAAGTATTTAAGTTAAGTTAATAAATACCTGCTTCATGAAGTATTTAAATACTACTCAAGTTACTTTCACTACAAAGTATCTTGAGTAGAGTACAAATACTTCGAAATGTAATTCAATTACTTTTGCAGATACTTCCGCATTGCTTAATTTGTAGCGACGTCATTGACATCCACAATTTAACAGCTACGCGAATCTGGTTTTCCAGAAAGGTTTATTAACACGCAACAAGACAAAACGAAAAAAAAACATTGTAGGTTTATTTTATGCACTTCAACTATAAGAAGCCGGATTATGTCACAAATGACAAACGATCAGGGGGCGCATAACTGAAGAAACTAAACGTTCAATTGGGCGAAGTTGTGCCCAAAACAAAATAGATGAGAAAGGCTAGCGTCGCACGCGTCAATGTTGGCGAAACAGCAGGATCGAGCGCTGGGGCAAGACTGACTCCGGAACGCCACACGGACCACCTTTTGCACCCGCGAACTTTCGGCGTAGAACGTTCGGCGCCTAGAACATTCGTAACTCGATCAGACGGCAAGGTTCTCGAACTTACTAGAAAATCCAGTTGAAAGAATAAATAAAAGAGGTGTCAGCTCCCTTGAATTGAACCCGGAGCCTCCGCGCGAGAGCGAAGCGCGGCAACCATTCGGCCACGTGCTCGCTGGGTAACGCGCCTGGCAATACCCCAATGTGGGGAGGAGATCAGACCGTGGCGCTCCAAGCGGTTAACTTTAAAACTACGCGAATGGCACAACAAATACAATCACTCAGCGCTCGTCTCACATAACCGAATGCGGCGTCAGCGTTCGGCTGGAGTTCGTGTTTTCCGGTGAGTTCGAGGAGGGCTTTTTTGTTACCACTCCGGCCTGCATGAATAATGCGGCATACACGGTGCCCAGTTCAGCACAAACGCCGAAATGGGTCAAGCTCGCATTCCCTGTCAACTGCTTTCGGGGAGATCCTGCACTTAATGTCACTTCGTTTATTTTTAGTATTTTTACATTATACTGTGCCCCACGCTCTATTGAGGAAGATGACATGGACATTTTCACAAGGCCTGTGAGCAGGTGGCAGGCCTTGTGGTGGGTGATCCCCGAGGTGTGGGGACTACAAACAAGGCAAAGCGCCTTGAAAATAGTGACGTCGCTGAATATCACGACCTGCGGCGCACCTTAGACGCATCGTTTAACTACAATTCATATTCCTTATTAGGGGAGGTCACTATAAACGAACTTGAGACACGGAAATGAGTGGATGGATAACAAAGAGAACCCACAGAACGGCCACGGCAGCGGTTGCACCTTATTCAAGTAGGTTGTGTTTAGAAAGGCACTTAACGTTGGGGAACGCTTTGTTGGCATTTTGAGATGTCATTCAGCTCTTAGTTTATTTCATGTCCTGTTTTCTGCTTATCAATGTTTGTTTAGGCGCCCGTTTCCGGCCTCAGTGGCGTCGCCGTCGGCGTAACCGTGAGGTCACGTGACCCCCTTCCCCCAAGGTCGCGTACCCCCCTCCCCCCGAGGTCACATGACCTTACGGGGCCCCGTTTAAAGCGCAGCTCCTAGGCGCTTGTTTCCGGCTTGAGCGGCGTCGCCGTTGCTGTAACTGTGAGGTCACGTGACCCCCCTGAGTTCACGTGACGCCTCCAAAGGTCACGTCACTCCCTGAGGTCACGTGACCCTCCCTGATGTCCCATGACCCCCCTGAGGTCACGTGACCCCCACCCCCCGCCCCCCGAGGTCACGTGGCCCCCGTGGTGGAGTAGCAGGCAGGATGACGAGGTGAGGAGGAGGGAGGAGGGGTATACACTCCCTCAGTACCCTACTACCCTCTTCCTCAAGAGGTGCACTCTAATTCGGCTTTACAGGGAGTTGTAAATGGCTTTCATTTTTTAGATAATTTTTTCTTCACCGTACTTAGAGTTTTTTTTTTTCTTTTTTTTTCAATGTTGCCGAGCCTAGGATACGTCGATCAAGTAATTTTAGCTCACGAATCGCTGTTAGGGATCGCTTGTCGGTTTTTATACGGAATTTCTCTTTCCAGCTTGGTAGCACCGCTGAGTTCACAAAGCGATCACGTTCATCTTCCATTTCCATGGTTGCTGCTCCAACCATAGCTACGGTCCCTTCGTTAAGCGCGTGCAGAAGGATAGAATTAGCCGGATTCCCTCACACCGTCGTAAAATTCGCTCACGGCATACGATAAGTGGCTTAACCAAGCTTGTGCTGACGACGGAATGTGCATATTCTCGGTGACATTATTCTTGACTTCTTGAGAAAAAAAGGACCTTACTGTGGCAGCAGCCATATCAAGGCTTCCCCTGGGGTCCGAGTTCGTCAAGTTCAGAGCGAGAGCATTCTCCAGTGTTGATTGGACGTAGCGCCGCAGCCTCCGGGTAATCAAGCAATGAGATATTTTTGACGCGTTCGTGAGTTCCGAATAGCGCAATGATTTGGTGGGAACGGGTGCTTTGCAACAGACGGACTGCTTCTTTCGCTCGCGCCAACAGACGAAGCGTCTACGAACTCTTTCTTCACTCCCTCCGCACAAGGTAAGTTTGATCTTGATCATGCGGTTTTGAAGCGTGCCTTTGTGAAAATAAGACTCAACCCCAAAATGCAAAAGTTACTTTTCGAATCATAAAGCATCTTCTATCTCGCGCCATGGTTGTAGTCGGTTTGTATACAGAACCAACGAGAAGACAGGTTTTGGGCTTCGGGGATTGTGCGCTGAGAAGTTGATATGTAAACACTAGAATGATATATAGCTATGGACGCTTTGCTCACACGCCACATTACAGCCGTTATTGCTAACCTTTATTGTCTTAAACAGATGCTGAGCCACTCAAGCGGCCGTCGACGAGCCTCCAGAAAGGCCAATGGTGGGGAGAAGGACAAAGTAGAATCGAAAATGCCGATAACCTGCCCCGCTCTGGTAGCGATGACGTGAAGTAAACGTAATAAGAGGAAACATGAAATGAAGGTCGATTAGGACGGCGCCAATACACAGCTACTGCAAATTGTCGTTATATGGGTTATTTATGTGGAGCCATATTGATGGACGTTGTTACAGGGCATGATCAGAAATAGCTCCCATTTTTTTATCTTCAAGAACAACTATTTTGATTGTGTGGAACGGACTGAGATCCACTAAATAAGCTACGCTTCAGTGTAACGACACTTACCCATCTCCGGGTTTAACATCGTGATTGCCAATTACCTGAAGCTTTATCTGAAATCACAAAAAAAAAAAAAAACGTTCCGCTCTTCACAAATGTTTAAACAATTAACGACAGAGCAGAGCGATATTAAGTAAGAGCCCCAACACCGAATTTAATACTCAGGAAGTCAAACCTTTGAATCATGACTGTCAAAATGTACGTCTGCTTTGTGCTAAGCAACAAGATGGCGACGCTCACAACAATACGGGAGAACATACTGCCGATAATTTAAGCGCAACATACTTAGCGGTTCTTTAATGGACGTTGAAAGTGCTTTCTCGTGCATTCCTCGCAGATAGTGAACCCAAAGCAAAAGGTACCCGCGCGCTTGCCGAGTTTTATCACCGATCAAAGCTGTGCACGCACGGCGTGCGCTTCATTTGAAATGACACAAAAAGTTTTCCTCGTGTATCGTTCTGAGCATGCTCTGCGAACAACATTCAACCGCAGTGCCGAGGGGGGATTCACAGAGATTTTACATGCTAGTGCAACACGGGAACGCCCAAGCTTAGCAGCCATGAGCACACATAATTGCATCACGACCCCGTTTAGCCGAATTGTGTCCCACGGGTTTTTTATATGTACACCCCAATTTCGGCATGCCGACGCTTCGCCGCCGTGAAGCGCACTGCATTGCTCACTTAGGATCGCAAAGCCGAGGATTGACCCACGAGGGTTTCAAATATGTAACCCAACTCGGGAACGCCCACGTTTTGCCGCCGTTGAGCCAGCATCATCGCAACTTCGCCCCCAGGAGGGCGAGGTGTGACCTACGGGGTTTTTACAAGGAGAGCCTAATTTGTGCATGCCTCTCGCTTTGCTGCAGTAGAGCCCCGATCTTCGTAAATTTGGCTCTGTAGAGTCGAGGTGTGACCCACTGCGGTTTTACATGAGTAGCCCAACTGGTCACATTCGCGCTTCGCCGCTGTGGAGCCCTCCTATCGCCTTTGGACCTTATGAGTGTTTTACGTAGGTAGAACATGTCGGGAATGCCCACGCTTCACCGCCGCTGAGCCCAGATTATCGTAACTAAGGCCCCGCACGGCTGAGGTGGTACCCAGGAGGTTTACATGTCTTGTCAGGGCCGGGCATGCCCGCGATTTGGCCTCCGTAAAGCCGAGGATAGACATACTCGCGCTTAGCTTCTGTTAAACCGAGGTGGGACTCACGGGCGTTTTACATAGGTATCCCAACTCGGGCACGCCCACGCTTAGCCACCGTGGATCCGACATCATCACTTTGGGCACCCTTAGAGCCGAAATGGGTCCCACGGGTGTTTGACATGGGCGGCCCAATTTGGGAATGCCCACACTGCCCCCCTGAAACCTACATCTGCGATAACTCTGGCCCCGCAAAGCCAAAAGGGGCTCCACGGTGGTATTGAGGGCATCCGCAATTAGGCATACTCTCGCGCAGCCGAGATGAGAACCTCGAGACTATTGCATAGGCTTCGTGCGCTTAAGTATAAAGCAAACTGCGACGCCCTCATTTTGAGTGGTACAGGCCACATGACTAGGCATCGCACTACTTTTAAAACCTTGACCAAGTTTTTTGTTTTTTTTATGTAGCACTGAACCACGAAAAAACACATTTCGACGTCCGATATCGGCTAGATTCAACTCCGCAAAGCAATCCTAAGTTCCAGATTCATGCCACTACGGTCAAGGTACATGTCTATTATCTCTGGTTGTGACGTAAAAATACCTGGCGTCCCGACTTATTTTCCTCCTTTTTTCTTTGTAAGTGCGATACGGTCGTTTCTACGTTGACGCTCTTATCGTCTAAGTTTAAACCTGTGCTTCGACGGCGTTAGAAAGTTTTTGTTGCTTTTTGTTTTCTTCGTTAACGCATTCCGCATCAGTGCAGGCACGCTTCCACATCTGTGGCAGTTTGAAACACTCAAGCTTGTACTACCCAAAACAAGTTCTCATAAATCACTTTTCGCAGTGGCTCCTCTGCAACACAGGGGGCCTATGGACAGCCCATATTGGGCCTGCCCACGCTGCGCCAACGTGGCACCAACGTAGGTTTCGTAGTGGCTGCCCGAGCCCCCCTTGCTCACATGGGCCCCACATGGGCCCCACCTGTTGTGCTAACCTGGGTAGTTTCCCTTAGGAGTCCAGAAAACGCTCATTGCCTGAGCGAACAAAACGTAGCCTATCTTCACGTCGCGTAGACCGTATGCTGCATACGCGACTGCAAGGAGCTCAAATTCAGCCTTTTCTTTTTATCTGTCAGCAATCCTTGGCTCCGAAAGCATATTAAAAACTCCAGTTTAGCGGCTGTTTCGAACTGCACAAATCGCATTTTGAGAGCGGTGAGTATAGGTTTTAAAGGCACGGGAACGCCTCGTAAAGAAATCTCATACCCACAAAATATTGCTTATCCGTCGTTTGTTTGATCGTTCCTGCACACGTTATGGCAAGATATGTCAGAACAATTGTTTTCTTTTTTTGATGTTGCGCGAGAGGTCGAGGTCAAATTTTGACGTTAGTATCTAGGCACTAACCAGTAACGGGCGAAGGAGGGCCCGATGTCGCTTTACTGGTTCGTTTGCGCCGGGATTGAAGGAATGACCGTGGGGTTGGGGTTAGATTAAGCTTTTCGGTCGCCAAGTGCAATGCCTTTCAAGGTTATGAGCAGGAAAGGCTTTTGTCGGGTGGTATCTGAATTCCTGCGACGGAGGGTTGGTTGGGGTACGTAGATAAGAAGAAGGAAGCGGGAATAAGCACCACAGCTGTAATTGAGCCCACTTTGTTCGTCATCCTCTTTTCGTTTCTCTGCGCGAGGATTTGCAGATGTTAAAAGTTCACCAGCTGGCCTGCACGTTCTTTGTTACTTCTATCAGATCACATGAAGTTACGGTATTACGTAAAACCAAGACTTGATGTCCGAACTTCGCGAAACGTGACGGCCTTGAATGATGTCAGGTCATACGTCCACGTCAAGTGACGTAAGATCACGTGACGTCACGGCGTCTCGTGACCACGCCTCTTGACGCGAAGACATTTGACTTGATGGTATCACGTGAAAGACCGACGTGACAACATAATGTTACGTGACGTTTACTGCCTTCTAAACAAATTTAATCCATCGCTCCGTTAAGTGCTGCATCCCGAGAATTATGATTTTCAAAATAAGCGTTTCTGAACATTTTGCTTTAATCAATTTGCGATTGGTATTTCCAAGGAGCGTTCGGAATAACCCTGCTGGGAAAGGAAATATCACTTCAGTGACCAGAGATGTCATCTCGAAACTACGAATAAAAGATTCTTGCTAAAAACAACAACAAAAAAAAGGTTATTTCTTTGCATTTTGAGCACGAGCATAGCAGGAGGAAAGAGAGTTTTCATTATGACTTTAACCGGTGACTGTGCCAGACGAAGGAAATCCCTTTGACAGTGGTAGAGAAAGTAACAGTAGAGGCCACTTCCACCAGCCCCCCTGCTCACTCACCGTTATTTCATTACCAGTTTTCATCGAGAGCAATCCCGCCTTTTTGCACGAATCAAGTGAAATCATAAATGCAGGCAAATAAAACTGTACACAGGCGTAAACATTTTCTTTGCGATTTTTATTAACTCAGAATCGCGTGTGGTTCTACACACATGTTGTAGAACTCATAGAAGGTAGATGCCTTCAGGATGTCTTATGCTTCTACAGACATGTTGTAGAACTGATAGAACTTCGTTACACACTCTTTACGGGCATTCTCCGTAGCACACGTGGCATTTTTGTCATTGTGACTTCCAGGTTGCATAAATTTCGAAATAAGCGAGTCCACGAAGTGCGAGACCTTCACAAAGAGCGCTGGTCTCTCCGGGATTAGGCAGTCATCTGGCCCGTCAGAAATCACACCAATAAGAGTCCACCGACCGTTATCTTCGTACATCAAGGGTCCTCCGCTGTCTCCCTGAAAATAAAACATAAGAAATTATTAGACTCAATTTGATTTTTTATGCTAAACAGAAAGATTCGAAAATATGTGGTTATGAAAGATAACACGTTTCTCAGCGTGATTTTCTAGCAGTAACACTGCTAATGTTACAGCGTTTTGCAGGTTTTCAGGTTGTAGCGCATGAGCGTTAATGACTCCAACGCTCTGCTGTAAGAGACAAAAATACCCAGAACGAACAAGAGAACATACATCAAGGTGTTGCTTGTAAATTGAAAGCATCTATTGAGAAATTTTCTTGTTGACCACAAAGTTTGAACAAAGTTATATCTCTCAATTTTTCTATTGTAGAGCAGTACATATCCGCCGTTATTCATGTAAACGTTCAATATATTGACCAGCCTTTATATTCGTAGACCGAGCACTGCAACTCAACATTTACGACGTTGATGCATACTAAGCTACACAAATGTTGGCTCTCCAGGTATTTCCCTTGATAGCAATACAAAATAAAGAAGACGAAGTAAACATTTTTTTTTCAGGTAAGCATGTTTCTGTTATTTTCAATTAGGAGCTCTTCTACAGCGTTTTTGAAAAGAAGCTCGTAATTTTATTTGTACAGAACAGTGTAGACTCTAACTGGACTTACAAGAACGTTACCACTTAGATCGCAAGCAAGGCGCACTTCCGGACAAAACAAGACGTTATGATACTTCGTTTTATGACAAGTGCGAGCGAAAAAAAGCTACAACCAACCCTTAATGCTAGCTCTTCCCTTAGCGCGTGCTTTCAGTGAATAACTACACGTTTCTCTTAGTGACACAATGAGAGTGCGGGCTGATTATTGTGGTCCAAAACAATACTGAGTTGAAATATCGAGCATTTAACACAAACATGCCATGTTTCAGAAATGAAGCGCAGCCGAACTCACAAATAATTTTACAGAGGCAGAAGTATGTTTATGGCGGTGTAATCTTAGGAACTATTTCTTTTAAACTTTGCTTCTCAGAGCTGGTTGACGTTGTCAAAAGAAACGCGCGAAGACCACCCATGGGCGACGTTTGTTGAATAGAGCTAATCGAATAGACCGGAGCACAGCATGATTACTTGAACATTGGACCGGTTACCATCGAAACCTTAGCAGACATTTGGGTTGTGGTTCCTGTCCAATCGCTGCTGTGACACGACTAGATAATGAATTTAATTTGAGGGGACCATGTGCCTTGTGGATCTGTGATCTCACAGAAGTATCCGAGAGGGCATATGATAAGTATAGGTGCCGTGTTTCTCTTTCTGCTGCTCAGAAAACGAAGAAAGCGGGCCAGCCGATTGACTACGGCTGCAACCCCAGCCGTACGACACACCGCATGACCAGGTAGACAAGAGGAAAATAACACGCAACGCCTACCAGACAACGCGGGATATAGCCCATATAAGCAAACAGCGAAATGGGAACCAGCGCAGACCGGCGGAGTGACTGAGCGGAACGTAGCATTTTCTTTCTGCTCCTCAGGTGGGTGCTTTCTTTTCTTTTTTTTTTTCTTTCTTCTGGCACAGCACACTTGGCTCTACTGCGCTCTCCCGTACTGAGTCATTTTTCACTTCTAAGAAAATGTTTGCTTGACACGTATGAAACAAATGACGAATGATAGTCAAGTGTTTAAATGCACAAAATGCAACAGCCTGTACCATATTGGAAGTGCTCGGGCGTCACAAAAAAAAGCCGAAAAAGCGGTAAATCCGCTGACTTGGCTCTGTGCAACCCGTAAACTGAACACCCAACGTCAAAACAGCAGGGAGATGACCAGATTGCCCAGGAAACGGCCGAAACTTCAGATCACGGACAAGCGGCTATATTGGCAGAAAAAGTGCAGACAGACCGCGTTTTTAACTACGATTGAAAACATCGAAAAGAAGCTGAATCTGAAGTCTGTGCAACACGACACTAAGATCCCAAAATAGATGATCAGGAGAAAACCATTGAATCTAATAAAAATCAGCGAACTTTTTATCTAAATGGTACGACCATCTGCTAAAAAAGAACGACTCGCTAAAAACTGTCACAAACGACTTAAGAAAAAGAGCAAAGTAGATTTAGCTGCTTACATTTGACAATAATGCTCAAATAAAAGACCTAGAGTGGGTAGTTGAAAATATGGACCAATATAAAGCATCGAGAAACATTGCCATTCATGGGACCTACCAACAATTCTGAAAAATCTAGCAACGAGGCTAGACCTACCTTTCCCAGAGCCAGATGAGATCGAGGCCATGCACAGACTAAGAGCGAAAGATGATAAGAATTCTTCGATCATTGTCCGGTTTAACGACAGATCGGAAAGAGACCGGTAAGTCAGCAAACGCAAAGCGCTAAAGGCGAATCATATCTTCATCAATGAGAAGTTGACAAAGCTGCAGAAATGTTTGTTGTGGAACGCAAAGGAATGTGCAAGGAAAAGGGGATAGAGCTTTGTTTGCGTGAGAAATGGAAAAATACTGGTCAGGCAAATGCGAAGAATCGACAGTGATACGTATCGACAGGAAAGATGACTTGAACAAAATTCGATAAAATGGCCACATGTAGCACACTTATGGGCTGGAATAGATATGTACAAAATATTGTAGCAAAAGAGGAAAGGAAAAAGTACAGCTCTTACATGTCGTTCAAATTATCATTCGAAGCATTAAAAACAGTTGGATGAACCTAACGTATACCTTGCTAGTTCGCTCGAAGATATCGATGTAATAACACTAACTGAAGTATACATTGGGGCAAAAGAACCGTCACCGTTTCATATATATAGATTCTATTCACTTTCAATACGTCGAGATGGCGAAAAAGCTTACATAAAAATGATTGGTTTTCGGACCGTGAGGAGGTGTTTATAAATCATTCAGAAGTTCTTGTCTTCACACTTCATAGGCCTCAAGTGCCATTTACGATAGCTGCATTCTATGGAAAACCCAGTGGTAAACGAAACTTATTCAACGATGAGTTCATAAAACTCTTGAACCCTTTTAATAACAATGATCATGTCGTACTAGCAGGTGATTTCAACATCGATGTTGTGTACCGCAGCAAACCCGGAGTAAAAGTAAGTCTTGATATATTGTAAAACTTCGAATTGGAAAATATGATTCACGGTTACACACGTGAAGAATACCTAGGTGATAAAGTGAAAAAACTTGTATCGAGCATATAATACTGCGTACTTGTACCGAACATTTTATAGCGGCAATATAGAAACAAAGAGTAGCAGATCACTACTTTGTCGCTCTAAAATTATGCGTGAGGCCGAAACAACAAGCTCGCCGGGAAAACGATTCAAGGATATTCTAGATAGCAAAAAATAGAACGCAATAATAAAATATATAACCCGAGCGCTTTGCTGCACCTAGAACGCCTAAACTTTTTCAAAAGAGTGACACCCATATTTAAAGGAATATATGATAGCTCTGTTAAAACAATCAGACTGGAACAGCGGAAGCCGGGAGCTGTCTGGATTAACGACAAAATATTAGAACTAAGTTGTAAAAAAAAAAAGATATTGGCATAGATGTAAGCAAAACACCAAAGATGCAACACTAAAGGAAGAGTCCAGGCAGGTACGGAATAGAGTGACGGAGAAGATTAGACTAGCAAAAAAGAAATTCAATGTGATACAACTCCAGAATTGTGGGAAAAACCTAAGAAAACCGCGGAATATTGAGAATCAAGTAATGAGAATACCACCGGAAGACAGGATTGATGAATGTATAAAAAAAAACGTTGGAGTCACCGATCACTATACTCACAGTAACAATTTCAAAAACAACTTTGCTAAAGTTGTACAAGATTTGCGCGAGGCAGTTAATAATACACAGACACTGGAAAGCAACTGTCGAATGTACATTACAAGGCATACCTATACCGCAAACGAAAACTATAGATCTAGAACATATAAGTAAGAGTATGCCAATCATAAAACCGGCGGGATATGATAAACCAAGACCTCGAGACATAAAAGAAAACTATAACAACCTAAATCATCTTTTGCTGGCGGTAATAAATGGAACATAGAAGACAGGTATTATACCCGATAACCTTAAGGTTGCGATAGTCCGCCCTGTTTATAAAAAAGGAGGAGAAAAAGATTTAGGAAACTACAGGCCCACCGCACTAATGTCCGTCATCTCGCTAATAAAGGAAAGAGTTGTTTTAAAAATTATGACTTACTTTCATGAGCTTTATTCAGTAATTAGCAACACCCCACCTCGTAAGGCTTTCGGAACAATTTTGTACAGCGGTTTTAAGTGAAGCCATGACATATTACATGAACTAAAAATAGATTCTAATAATGTAGTACTTCCAATACTTCTTGACCTGACAAACGCATTTGACACAATTGATCATTCCATATTACTACATAACATAGAAATCCTTGGCTTCCAGGGAAACTTCCTAGATTTGTTTAAAAAATAATTTTCGAACCGGACGCAATTAGTTAGGAAAAAAAATGCTGCAGTGACCTTGTGCACACAACTTGCGGTGTGGCTCAGGGATCTGTTTTACAGCCTATGCTCTTTAACATCTCTATGAACGGTCTTGCCGAACTCCCTCTAAAGTCTAACCTCTATCAATACGCTGACGATACAGCTTTAGCCCTGGAAAATAAAAAAAATATGGCAATGCAGTCAAAAGCATGCAAAGTGACTTCATTAATATAATAAACTAGTTTTCTGAAAACTCTATATTTGACAACAATGACAAAAACAAAACCAATGTGCTTTCGAACCCACCAAAGGCGTATTAACCTTACAAAACTCCTCGTTTTAGAAACAACTGGATGCACTCAGTGCAGCTGTACGCCACTTTTATATACCACAAACACAAAATGTCTAGGCACGTATTGTGACGAGCATCTGTCGTTGAATTACAATAAAGATCATCTAGTAAATCATTTACGAAAAATATCATCTTACTTATGCAGGTTGCGGAAGCCCGCGGACATTTGGCTAAGACGATTAATTTAGCAAATGTTAGCAGAGTCAAAACTAAGATATGGAATTATTATCCATGCATCCTAATTTCGAAAAACAAAGAATAAATAAGTTATGAAAATGATGATGGGGAGCATCGCCTATGAAGTCAAATTTGAAAATATGGTGTTTGAAGATCACCTGTAAGAACTTGACCTATTGCCAGTAAATAGACTGCGCAAATTTGTCATTCTAACGAATCATTACTCCACATCCGAGTTTAAAATGAACACCATCAAAGAAAGGCAACTGAGAAACACAGAAAAGCTTCAGATACGAAAAATATAGACTAACTATAGAACTAGGCTCCGCAAATTTTATGTGCTTGCATATGTCAACCAACTTCCTTAAAAATTTCACACCCTCCACTCCTTAAAATCTGTGAAAAAAGGAAACTAGGAAATGGTGTATACAGAAATCTGAAGGTTAACTAGTCGTTCTCCCGAGCTCTTTTTTTTATTTTGTTCTGCGTACCTTGGCCGAGTACAAGATTAACGATGAAGCGAAATCTTCATGCGTTCTCCAATTCCCTGAGTACAGTATTACAGTTACTTGTAGAATTCCACCAGACACCTTGACAAAGCGTGTTTCTTTATTAGTTGCCCTTGTGTATTTTCCCTTGGGACACCTTATCCAGGCTTTTGTGGTATGTTGGAATCACGACTGTTCTTTTGTTGTTTGTGAATATTTGGCGCACTGGTCACACTGCAATTTCCCTGGTAGTGTGTACGTGATATCTAAATTGTAACGAATATCTTTTGTCCCTATTTCGTTTCTTTTGTGCCTCAACACTGATTTATTGTTTGAAGAAAGTGTTTGTAAAATTGTGATAACGGAGTACCCACGTAAAAACATAGTTTTAATGGACTACCCGTTCTCACGCACAAGCACACAACTGCTTTTGTGAGACGTTTTTTTTTTTTTTTGTACCTTGATGCGGATCTTTGAATAAGCTAATATTAATATCACTACCTAAATGGGGTGCGGCGCTTTGGTTTCGAAGCTGATTGACAGCGCCACTAACGACAGCGTCCGCGTTGCACCGTATAATGAAATGCTACCCACCCAGGCCTCATCTAATGCTCCCGCGGTTTCTAGGCCAAATCTGCACCCTCCCGCGGTCATCTTTTTCGATTTCGCTCTGGCGTACCCGCGTCGAGCTTTGCTCTGCATGTATTTTAATGTCATTCGACCCGCAGCACTTCTCAAAGCTCATGCTTAATCGTGTGTCCCGAACAATACTCCCCCATGTTTTCCGTTTATCTGCGCCGGAATGTGCGTCTACAGAGCGTTTGTTCTGCGGTCAGAATATCACGACTGGACGATATTCCTCACTACCTGTAATTATTAATATCTATAGCAAAAAGTATTTATCCCTTCAATAATAGTCTGATTGCTGTCCCTTGCCGGCGGATTGAATATACGGGCAGGAATATACGTGATCGTGACGGGTTTCACGCGCATATGGAGGAGATTTTTCTCTCCGATCTCCAGATCTCGTTAAGAAAGGTGGCGCCGATTAGGGCCCCGAACGTGTCCTTTCTTTGAGTAGAAAGTATTAATGTGCGCTTAAGGTGCTATATCATGTTCAGAAGGTAGTTTAGTCACACAACCTAATTGGAGATACCTCAGATTAATATACATATTATTCTAAACTTCTAGACATATCAAGATGCTTGAGACAAACTTAGTTTTTCACCAGATGAACAGAGCGGCATTTATCTTCAAAGTCCTGCAATGCATCGGATACACTATTTAAGATACACTCGTCTCAATCTGATAAGGAAACGTTAAAGCCTTTCGTGAGAGAAGGAGATTTCCTCCCTAAAGTTAGAGAAAAAAGTAATTGGTGTTTAAGTCTCGTGACACATATTTCCGTGCTACATTTAGTGGGGAAACAATGTTTTTCCTGTTAAATCTAGCGGGAACGCTAAATTACCGTAAAGAGCGCCTGGCAAGTCACGGGATGCCATTTTCTTCTGTAAATGTTGCAATACCTTTAAATTGGTTTTTAAATCATGAGACATCAATTTTGTCGCCAAATTTAACGAAAAAAACTAAATTGGTACTCAGGTAACGTGATTCTGATTTTCCTGCTCAATTTAGCGCAGGAACCGATCTTTTAACGTGAGAGGACCAGCCAAAGTCAGTTTCCTCGCTAAACAGAGGTGAAATGATAACACGGACGGACGGACGATCGGTTGGACAAACATTTAGGACTAAAGGGTTACAACAAACTGAACTGCATGCGTTATGCACCTAGATGCAAGAAGAAACAAAATTTATGATATGATATTTTAGTGTTACAGGAAGCGCAATTCAAGGATTTTCTTTACTCACACGACATGTTCCTCCACTTGTGCAAATTATATGGCCAGGAACTTTGGTTTTCATTTGGGCAGTGCATTGAGCCTGATCCATGAGATCTAATTTTCTTTCTATCAGTGTGTCTGTGTCTCCAAACATGGGCAATTTTATTTGTTCCGTTTCTGATTCGACGCTAGTTCCTTCACTTGATGTTTTGCTTATGGGTTTCCGAATCTCAAGGCCGTCCATTTCTTCTTCGACTTTATGATTATCTTCATATTCATCTAGATAGTAATACTCTGGGAGTAAAACAAATATTTATTTGAAATATTAATAAATGCCATACGAATGTTTTTACATTTCAGGGCAGTACTGGTCATGCCAGCATGTGTGAAACACCAACCGCCATCTGATCAACGTACAAGCTATATGTCACAAAACATATAAAGGTTTTTTTAATTACCAGTTTAATATGTAAATTATGAAATCATTCAAAGTTGCGGAGTTGTATTTTATAATGATTCTCGTCTGTAGTAAATATTAAAATCAGGCCATTTACCATATATTGTTCCCCAGCCAGCAGCATAGGATGCACTGCTTGCAGTTGCAGGAGGATCGACACAGTTTTCCGGAAGGCAGATTGGCTGAATATAGTCAGTATATTTGACTTTCGTTTTTAATTTTACAACAGCAATGTCTTTCTGTAAAAGTAATGTAGACAAAACCATGATGCACAACATTTAAAGATGTTAGGACCGTTGCTATTTACGCACCATGAAAAGGCTACAGTTGTCTTGAATAGGGGCGCAGATGCTTTCAACTTCAACACAGACCACCTGGATTTGGGGATCCTCATTGTATTCTTCATATAATTTTGGAGATAGTTCCGCGTTTCTGGTTTTCTTTTCGCGTATATTATCATCTTCTGGAGTGTTACATTGAGAAACATTGGTTTTGAGTGTGGTTCCCAGACGAACTGAAAACTCATGAGCGTCTTGATTTCTTTAATTATAAAGAAAAAGCAGAGACAGTTACTGTTACCGAATTCAGTAAGTTTTATATTTAGAAATAATATACAAATTTCATTAATACACTTGAGATACAACTTGCGTCCTACCCCTTTGACTGGCACAATATAGTTTATTGGCCTCAAGTTAGAAATTGATATTGCAGTTTAAGGGCTACTTTTCTCACCACGTGTAATCTGAATGCCTGACACGCAATAATTGTTTAAACTTTAAAGAAAAATTTTATTATCGTTGTCTTGTCTAATTATGTGCCGCCATCGAATGCAAATTTCACACTGCAAAAAGCAGAAACGCGTGTGTTGGTTCATGCCTCGAAACGCACTGCACCGAGAGTGGCTGAATAACCCTTCAAACTAACCAAGAACGGACTGGGAATATGCGAGACAGCAATTAAGTATTATATGAAAAGAAATAAAATACACATATCTATTAAATTGGAAAACAAAAATCACTTACCGAAAACAATGTGCTGCCGTTACCACATATTCCTCGCCAATTAAGACCCCTCCGCATGCAAAGGTATCGTTTGAATTATAGAATGCGACCATCCAGGGCCAGTGATCTGGTGGAGCCTCGGTACCATTGACGATTCTTGCAGATATTTGTTTTTCTTTTTGGCGCTTTCCGCAATTTTTCTGCGTATCCTTTTCGGCTTTGCGTTCTAGACTTGCAGATTCTGTAATCATCCAGTTAGCGAGTGCACATTCAAACACACAATTTGCGTTGGAAATCGTGATTGCAAAAGGGCGAATATATTCACGACTTTAATATTCAATTTTGGAATGCACAATTTAGTTTTCTACAAATATCTTAGGTAGCATACACTCTTTGCAGAGTGTATGCTACCTAAGATATAGCTGGGATTGTTTTGGGTTTACGGTCGCAAAGTGCCTGCATAAAAAAGCAGGGAGTCGTTTTCTGTAAGGGACTCAAACTCATCGCGAAATAGGGACTGTTGTTTTTTGCGGACCGAGAGAATTCTAATTCTACAGTCTAACAAAAAGCTAGTTGTGGCTGCATCTATGGCCATTACTGCTTTTCCACTAGCTGTTTCACCTCAAATATTCCACGGCAGTAAACGCGTTTGCCATACAAGTTAAATAAATCGGGAAAGTTATCATTAGAGAGTTTTAGTAGATCGTTCCGATGACTCTGACAGCAATGGCCGATACACCGTTGCCATTTTTCCTCAAGCATCTTATCGTTATCAGGGGTATTGGAGGTATGAGATCGATCATCAAAAGCTCTTTATTACGACTTTATGTGCCTACCAGTCAACTCAATAGACCATTCTAGCGACATTTTCGAATAAAGTGGTTTACACCGCGTGTTCCTGGCTTTGAGAGAGCATACGTCTGTGTTGGCCGACTGCGCTGGGCTGTGAGTTCTTCAAAAAGCAGTAGCAGCCTGCGTAAGCGCGATTCCGGGCACTGGTTGTAGCTAAATTAATTCGTTTTATTTCATCTTCTGTGTCTTGTGGCGAATGCAATTTCTCCTTGCTTAAAAAGAAAAGCAATGTAAATTTCCTTGAAAAAAAAAACAAAAGAAATGAAAGCAATTTTTGGTGGCCCCGTACGCGACAAAACAAAATCAAAGACAGGTGGAATGTTTGTTTTATTTTATGCAAAATTTTACGATGCCCTACACTCAGCCGTGACAACCTCAAGGATATGAACTGCCGAGAATATTTTTCCACTCAAGAAATCCGAAAGGTATGGGTATTCTTCGGTCACAACATGACAACCAACGAGTCTCGTGAATCGAAGAATATACTGACAGTACCGTACGCTGCTGCGGAATCCGAAAAAAGGTTTATTCTAGAACGATCTCAGATAACACAGTCCCTTCTCGACATTCGGACGGAATCCGGTTTATTTTAGTAAATGTTACGAAAACTGCAGCTTTTTTTTTATTTTAAGACATAAAAAAAAACAGATTTATTTGTTCCACCATTTACCCATGACCCAACAGCTATTTTTTGCGAAGAAAGCAAACATAGGTGGGAAGACATTTCGAAGATTATCTCTACTGAATCAATCATCGAAGAACATCGAATGGCCCTCGTCGCGAACTGTTTGATACTCGCTTTCTTCGTCAGCATGCTGCGAAGGTCGAGCCGTCGACAAGACCTGGTATTCCCTGGTTCTCACAGTGGAAGATAATACAAAAATTGTAACCATCCTGAACAGACAAATAAATCAAAGCTTTCAAGAACGTCCGGCAAACTCCCAAAGAACAACACAGGTGGGGATACGCGCTGACCGGGTTTCCAGAGCTTAGCAGGTACACAGAAATTTCTCGCTGACAGGGGTCGTCCGGGTCACAAAATGGGGCGGCCGCAGAGCTCTTCTTTGGAAGTGCGTGGTACCGCGAGCTGCTTGAACGCCGATCGAAGCCGCGAACGAGAACTCTTGACTTCAAAACCGCCACGAAAATGATGGGCTATACTCGGGGACGTCTCTCAGTGGGAATGAGAGAAAGCTATCAGGGGGTGCGGGGGCAGAACCGACGTTTGTATAACCGCGCCAAGTAGGACCAGTCTTGCATGGTTTTGGTTTCAGTTTGGGTTTTGGCGTGACTGACACGCATCTGCTACTCTTACTCATTTTGTATGAGAATGGCGGTTGAGGTAGCTGAGTTTCAATCACCGATCGAGTATGCAAGCATAGTGGCGTCTGTTTCCAAATGTTTCATTCGTTTTTAGTTTAAAGCCAACGCTTTGACTGAGGTGCTCGGACAGTATGATAAGGTAATTTAGACCGTGTTAGATCACGTCGAATTTTATTTGTCTTGCGGCCGACACAGATATGCGACAAGAATTTAAGTAATGCCTTGAATTTTACCAGGGCTGCACTGCTTTGAGGTCATAAACGGGGAAACACTTCTGTTGCTGAAAAATCACAGCGCTGGGCGAAATACAAAAATAGGAGCACGCGCAGTCTACGGCGCGAAGTCAAACTCTATTTGGATAGCGTTGAGATTCCGCTAGGCGCAGGAGGGGGGGGGGGGCGTTAGCGCACCTCAGGTCAGAATACGCATAGCGAAAGCTCTACCAGCAGAACCCAGGGATCGCGGGCGCAATACCGACTCCTGCTAATTTAGGCCGGTGACCTCGCTGCTGGCGTATATATACGGATAAAATGAAGGGTCCCGTTACCCTCTGACTCACTTATGCGTACACGTTGCCCACGAATTTCTTGGTTTGCTGTGACGACTTTTGGTGTGAAGTTCCGGTGTGAAGAAGGGCTTGAAGTTCAGAGGATCAGGTAGTTATATTGGCCGTCGCAAATTATTACAGCGGGAATGTTATATTTACTAAGTCTGTATTCCTTGTACCATCCAAAATCAATGTCGAAAAAAAAACAGTTTAAAAAATAGCTTTTTTTGTAAAATTATTTATTGCTGAGATTATCACTGAGGTAAATCTGCTTTCAGAAAGAAAGGTATAAAAGTAAAATAAAAAAAAACACCGAAAGAGCCAGTGATTTGTGTAGCGGGCATTCATATTCGTGTTTTGGTGAGCTCGGTTTGTGCATGTCATCCCTGTATGTGGACTTGTACGTAATCCGATAGGAGTAACAAAATTACGTCCATTTCATTATATTTATAAGTAATTTTTTTAAGGCAATATTTACATATTCTACAAAGCAATTGTAAAGTAATCGCATTAGATATTTAGGTAAGCGAATGGTTTAATCCGTCACATTTTTGTTTTTTATTTGCGCAAGAAAAAAGCGGGAATGTAAATACGAAACAAAATTGTCATTTTTATTTCGTAAGATGGGCATTACCTAAATCAGATTATTACTTGCACTTATAAAGCGCAGGGCCTGGCAGTCTTCAGAGGCTCAAAGCCTTTCTTCAGGTCGTCTAACAGCTAGATTAATTTTTTGTTTGGCCATTTTGTTTACAAGCTGCAGCTTGCTCGCCCACAAGAAAAGAGGAAAGCGCAGTAATAGAAAAGCTTGGCTTTCGGTTCGAACATTACTCGAAAATCTCCCTATATCGAAACGTTCACTTGTAAGAAAAAAAAAACTGTCTAAGTTCAGGCGAGTTTGTACAGAAGGTCTCTGCGCGTCTGTTATATTTGTCACTTCACTCTTTCTTTGCTTTCGAACACACAGAGAGGAGGATATCCAACGATTGCGCACCTTCCAGAAGATCGAGACAATTAACAATGACCTCTTCGGGTATAGTAACTACGAGAGTTAGCATAATGTCACGACAAGAGTGGAAGTGCCGTATTTCGCTGAAATACAGTTCAACACCGAAATTGACTGAAAACGGCAGTAACTGGTAGGCTGCTCAAAATGATGAAAGAGCAGCTTTCACATTTTGGAAATACAAATGTTTATTTCATTTTGATCTATTTTTTTTACCTATTCTTCTAGAAGCTTCAAGTTGCCTACATTCCTGTCACACTTGCCGTGCGTCCGCTGGTTGTGTTTCAATGTTTCAATGTTTATTTTTCTCTTGTACTAACCAACAGCTCGAAAGCCTACTGGGTTAAGCACACACAATTGAAATACACCCAAAATACAGAGTAGACAAAATAAAGAGTTGTGAAAAAAAAAAAACATGCAAGCACACAAACGTGTATATATGCCAATTAAAAACACATGCATCAAAATGATCGTTCTCCAAAAGACAGGTTTGTACTAAAAATATAGACGTCAGTAAATTGCGTGTTTAAAACATGTTGGATACGCGAAACCGGTGATGCGTTTCGAATGAGGTCTGGGTAAAAGACCTCATTCGTCCTAAATAAAATGGTAATATTTTTTTTTTGCTGGTTTCTTTCAATTTTAGGGCACATCGTCTTTAGAATGCGTGTTTTGACAAGGAACCTTTCGCGTTGTTTTTAGTCTCTTTAATCCAACTGACAAAAAAAAACAATAGCTGCCTTCAGCCTCCTTAATCCTTTAGTAAGAGTGTTAAAGAGTAGATTCACGACTTGGCAGTCGTTGGTTCACGCAACGAAGGGACGCTGCGCTGCCGTTTCCTCACCAGACATCAAGCTGAAGAACCCTGCGCTGTGGGACGGCCGACCCGTGCTACACTCGTTTTGGACTTCGCCCTGATATTCTATTTGTATTCACCCTACGACGTAAAGTTAAAGTAACTCTGCGAGACTAAGATTACTCCTTCAAGTAACGGTCACTTACTTCTATGTAAGAGTAATTATAAGAGCAATTAGTTAAATTTTGCGTTGGGTAAATGTATATGTCATTGCTGACGTTTTTTAGTGGCGTGTAGAAGTCTGCATGCCTGTGATGCCTCCAGCCGATAGATGATGTGTGTAGTATTTGTGCAATATAAAGTGAAGGAGATATGGAGCTAACTGCGCGAGCAATGCAAATATATTTGTGTCGTTTGAATAAGGTAATACCTTCCACCACCTAGATTCTTGAGCTAAGCGGCAGCTATATATTTTACAGGAGTTTCATTTTGATGCTAAACCAATTTAGTGGTTTGTACTTGGTCGTACGGATGAGAGTATTTGCCTTCACTAAGTTCCTTGGTTAGTAACTGTTAAGGAAACACCTGTTACTAGCTGTGGCTAAAGGCTGGTAACATATCTGACAAGCCGTTACGAACAGAAAGTTAGTAAGCACTACGACCTTACTTCTAAGGGTACATTTTAATTACGCTGGCCAAAAGAATAACGAAAACAGAATCCGCGTTTTTTGTTGACGCAGGGCACTAAGCAGCACGAATGTTTATCCGTCAAGCTGGAACCCCGGATGGAACCTTTTACCAAGTAAATGTTTGTTATGAGAACATCGCAGTTTTACGACCAAAAAGGAGGAAATAATTTGTGCGGTGTCTCGTTTTATAAGCTTGACGCATGCAAAAAATTAGGTTTATTATGCTGAAACCAGTATAAAGGGTTTTTATAAGGGACAACGGCGGAAACCTAAGAACAACTCTAAAACCAGAGTGACACTGCTCACGCAGTATAAAAACAAAATAGTTTGCAAACATGAGTTACCGCAATACCCTTGTTTCGAATGCCGCGTGCCAAATGTATTCTTGAACGCATCGCCATGTGAAATTTGAAGCACGAATCTCGCGGTGACTCGCGTTAGAATAGGAATGCAGACTGCGTTTTTATCATGTACTATCAGTGCGACACCGGCTTAACGGTGCAAACCATATGCCGACAGTTGAAGCGAATCATTGTCGCGTCTCCTTCAACGAACGTTCACCAGGCCCGATGCAGATGTGCACAGACAGAGATGAAGCGAGGGTAAGCCATGCGCTTCGCTGATTAGCAAACCATATTCTCAGCGGGAGCGCGGAAAGTGGTGCTCCCAAAAAACTACAGAAGGGCTTTTTAAACCTGGACGTGAACAAAAAAAAAATCTTAAGGATTAAATAAATGTTTGTCATTAGTTATCACATGTACCAAGCTTATAAAGCCAGCATTTTGACGCGTAAATTAAGAGTCTGATAAAATGAGATTTACTGCGCAGGCGAGCTGTTGGACGATCATAGTGAAAAAATTTCAAGACAAGAAACGAAAGAAGGGAACAACCACAACACCGTCCCTAAATTAGAGACAGTGTAGCGGCTGTCCCCATTTTTCGTTCCTTGTCTCGAGATTTATTCACAATAATGAGATTGCTATTTCGAATGAAACCCGATTCCACGCTTAACAGAAAAATTGCTTTTAAATTTGTAATAAAAATTCTTATGGTCTACATATCATGAAAAGAGTGAAAAAAATATAGAACGCGGAAGTAAAGGTATACGCTAAATTAGCCTAAATTAAAACAGATGCAACGTTTTTTTTATGTTTTATAAAACAAATTTTTCTTTCAAGGCTGCGTCATTTCAGAGGGTGGCAAAACACTACTGTATATCAATAGGAACGTCAATCTGTATTGGAGCCTCTGAGGGCGATTGTTTGATTTGTAAAAAGAAAGGAAATTATAAAATCATTTTTAATCACTGACTGTCCTCTTCAAAATGCAGTTCCCTCGCAGAAGTTGTCTCTCACATGATTATTACCTTGTAGTGCTTTGTTTTATGCGATCGTTTTCTCAACATACAATCGTGCCGAGATCAATATGTGTGTAATGTGCAAGACAGGTATTGGCGGAGCAGCCCATAAAAGTAGAAAAATATAGTTTATTGGACTTGAGTCGTGATTCGGTTTTGGAACAAGTTAAAGTCAATACAGATATCTCGACAAGCAACGGATGCACTATCGCGAGAAATAATACTGCGAGTTGTGACTGAGTAACTGCGTATAAGATTATGTAATCAAATGAAGTCAGACATATGCGCGATCTCTACACGCATGTTGCGTGAGACTTAGCGCAAAGGTAACCACAGATTCTAATATTCATGTGTTGTTAATGTTTTGGCTAAATTTGTTAATTATTATCACTTCGCTAATAATTATGGTTTTCTCACTCAACAAGTAGTATATATGAAGTCGTATATAAGATAATAAACCGTAAATATATTGTTCTCAATATTGGCAGGTACCTTCCGCGCTGCTGTTTCTTCAGGCTGGAGAAAAATGTAAATTCCTACGTAAACATTTCTAAAACTCAAAACGGGAGCTACAAAGAGGAGACGAACACAACACGTCTCAAGTTCAGCCGTCTTGAGAGAAGACGTCTCAATAGAGACGTCTCGTGTTTGTCCCCTCTTTGTAGCCTCCGTCTTGGGTTTTAGAAATGTTTAAATTTAATCAGTTCGCCTGCCTTATTACGTTATCTTCATGTGCTACGTGTCCGCGTTAAATGAGCTTATGTTGATGTGAGCGGCATAGGATCTGCCTTCTTTCATCCGCAGATACAAACCGCACGTATAATGACATTTGAACAATTAAGTGGTTTTGCCGCAGCGCAGATGCGTTTTTAGCAGACTTGTGCCCGTTACTCAAAACATGTAATGGATTACAATTACAAATTACGGAGCCTCAAATCTAATTTATTAGCGTTACAAATTACTTTTGCTAAAAAGTAACATATCACTTTACTCGTTATTTACAAATTACTTTCACGTCACTTTTCACGTAAACCTACCAAGAAAACATTAGAAACTATTTTGATGTTTTCAAGAATGTTTTATAACACTACTTTTTATTTCTCTAACGCCGGCATTATGGTAGTCCTTGTAAATATTAAAATACTTTATTTAAGAGTAAGAATGTAGGTGCTCTCCGAGACCACAAACGCTGCGACCGCACTCACTATCCCGCTACCTTACGGAGACCGAAAGTGATCCATGGAATTCTGCAGACAAAGCTAGCAGAGCGCATGCTCAGTAGCAGCGTCTACCTATGCCTGGAGATTCCCAGGTGAGGAACCGACCAACGAAAGCTCCCTTTTGAAATTGGCCTTTCGAGCGTGAGCGCCACGTCTTAAAGCGGCAGTCTAGTGCCTGTAGCTTTGTGCAGGTGGCGAGAGCCGTCGAAGAAGTTGGCAAGGGTAAAACGCTGTAAAAGTCAGAAACAAATAAATCCGAAGAAGTTTCGCCTGCCCAGGAAATGTAAAGCACCATTAAAAGGTGGCGGAAAGGGGCAGAGCCTACTCGGTGTTGTCATCATGGTATTGTTTTCCTCGCATATTTCTAGATGCTTTCAACGTTTTTCTAGTGCTTCCAGTAACCGGTCATAAAAAAATCAAGTTATTATTTTGGTCATTCTTCTCTTCACGATATTTTCTATTTTGTCGGAATTGCTCTATCTTTGTGCTGCTGAATTTCCCACTCATATTGCTCCAGTTTTGTGGTATGTTCATATGTTTAAGAAGTAACGAGTAATTGAAGTAATCCGTTAAAAATCTTTTCTAACGAAATTACATTACAAATTACTGCTGCACAAAAGTAAAGTGGCAATTACAAAACCACTTGAGAAAGTAACGGATTACTTCCCAAGTCTGGTTTTTAGCGTCTGGTATTACCGCCCACTTCCGAGCGACTGGAAGGTACATTTCAAAATGTCTCGTGATAATATGACCCTTCATTAAAGGTTTCGGCACTGAGATTTCAGAAGGATTCAGTAATTCTATTATTAGTATCTTGAGCGTAAAGTTGATGTATACTCATGCCTTCTATTAGATAACCATTTAAGTCGGGAGTCTCCAAAACACAGTACGAGGGTCGGATCCGGAACGCGAAGGGCACCCCACCTGCCCGCGACTGGCCGCGGTCTTCGCAGTGACCCCCGGGCCGCGGCCCCTCACCAGCAGGCTCGCTCCTACTGCCGCAAAAATAACCGCGTGTAAAGATATCGCGTTGCGACGCTCACCAAACGCTTCGTGTTATTTACTTGCTCATTTTCTGGATCTCAAGTCCGCGAAAAACACCTAACCCGGTCCCTTAGCTATAAAAATGGGACACCCCGGGTATACCTTGAACAGCATACCAAGGGTCTCTCCAGTCCTGAGTCCTCGAGGAACTTTACTCTGGGGTTTCGACATCTGCATGTCTGGGTTAATTCTACATTACAGAGATTGAGCGTCATGATTTAAAAGGCATCGTTTTTAAATATATATATATATATATATATATATATATATATATATATATATATTGTAACGGGCGAAAGTAAAGAAGACAAACGGGGACATTAGGAGAAAGAGGACGAAGTACGGACAGTAGGAAAAGAACAACGGCTGGAACGCTCGTAACATTTTGGTGGCAGCGGTGGGATGTTCAGCATGAACGCCCGCTCCCAGCCTGCAAATCCGGAGCCCAATTGGGAGCAACTCACCGAACAGCTGTACAATCGGTTGGTGGAGAAGAGCTCGACTGACGCTGCAAATATACTTGCACAGTTCGACGATCGCCTCGCCCCTCGCATTGCAAACGTGGAGCAGACTTTACATCAACAAGTCACCGATGTACATCAACACCTCTCATCTGTACATACTCGACTGGAGCACCTGGAACAGGCCCTGCAAGCTGGTACGCGACCAGAAGGTTCGGGTGACCCTTTTCCCAGCCAGGAAGCAGCTTCGGTCCGTCATTGCAGAAACGATGAGCCCGAGCGACAGGCAGAGATAGCTCCATCGGACTCCGGCGCTAGGCGACTCAAACCCCCCACGTTCGATGGTCTTGGCTCCTGGAGGGCGTTCATCGTGCAATTCGAAACGGTGGCTGCACACAATGGCTGGGACTCCCCTGGCAAAGCTGCTGCCTTAGTCGCCCAGTTACGTGGAAAAGCAGCAGAGTACCTCGAGTGTATTCCGGATTCAAGTCGAACTACATATGAACATCTGTTACAAGCTCTGGACTCTCGATTTAATGATGTGCATCTACAACAGCTACACCTAACGGCGCTCAAAACCTATCGCCAGGGCACAGAGTCGCTACAAGAGCTAGCCGACGCCGTCGAGAGATTGGCGAGGAAGGCTTTGGTAAGGTGCTCTGAAGATACACTCCGTCTGATGAGCACTTCTGCTTTCATCGATGCCATCAAGGATCCCGAAGTACAACGATATGTGCGGCTCGCCCGACCCTCCACGCTCCGCTCTGCCCTGGGTCACGCGTTGGAAATGCACGCGGTGATAAGAGCAACATCGTCCACGGTAAGCCCAGCAAACCATATTGCTACTGCTGGTGGCACGCAAGACGGCCCCAGCAGGCCTGATTGGCGTCAATGCTTTAACTGTGGACGACGAGGCCACGTTGCTCGATCTTGCCGGAATCCGTGCCCTCCAAGTCAGGAACACCCTCCGCGCGTACCCGACATGGCGGGGTCCCGTGTGGTCCACGAAGTTTCCTTGGCTACAACATCGATGTGCCCATCGCTGACCCCACACGTCACTGTCTGCCTGCCTGAAATCGGACAATGTACCGATGCTATTATAGACACCGGAGCTGGGGTGTCCGTCATCGATGCTAAGTTGCTACGATCGGCCGACCGTATCGAATCAACAACAGACTGTAAAGAACTACGACTTCTCTCGCCAAACGGAAGCCACATTCCTCACATCGGACGCATCGAACTGAACGTGGAAACACTTGGGGAGAACGTGACACTTTCATTCTTCGTTGTGCAGAATTTAAACCCTCCAGTTATTCTCGGATGTGACTGGTGTGCGGCAGTCAATCTGCTCGTCTCCTTTGAACACGGTCATGCACAGTTATCAACACAACGAGAATGCAAGTCCCATTGTACGGCTACCGACGCATCAACGTTGGGACTTTGTGAAGAACTGAGGCCGAACATTAAGGAAACATCTGTGTACAAAGGTTTTTTCTGCTGCGCACTGTTTTTCCTGATCAGCTTCGTACAAACAAGTTTGAACACCATGCGCCTACTTGCTGAAAGGTCCAAGATTGTTTTACGCTCTTTGCTACCCCTCAAGTTCGTTTGCGAACCGTTTATGGGCTCAGTTGTTGCTACGAAAGACATTATGGTTCCAAAGTCTTCCGCGGTCTGGGTCCCAGCAACACTTCAAGGAGATAACCGATCGGGAGACTTTATAATCGAAAATGTCCTGCACTCGCGCCATGGGGCGGAATTCGTCACGCCCCGCTGTCTCACCTCCTCTCGCCAAGGCGTCTTGGACATTCTTGTTGCTAACTTAGCCAGCGACGACCTTCACCTAAAGCGAGGCGACAGCTTAGGAGCTGCTTTTGAGGTTGAGTCACAAACGGTGGTTGCCACCCTTGTAAGTTCGCCTTCGTTTCCCGCTTCAGAAGAACAGTTGGGCAGAACCGGACCCCTGGCGTGGTCTGAGTTTAACTTTGGACCCAATCTAACCGCGGCAGAGAAAGAATCTATTCAGTCCCTACTCATGAATTTCCGAAGCTGCATCGCCGTTACAAAAGAAGAGCTAAGTTATACGCCCCTCGTGCGCCATGCCATCAACACCGGTGACCACGCGCCAGTACATCAACACCCACGACGAGTCTCATTGCCCGAGAGACGGGAAATCAACGCTCAAGTTGACGATCTGCTCCGAAGGGGCATAGTGACACCTTCTAACAGCCCGTGGTCGTCGCCTGTGGTGCTCGTCAAGAAAAAAGATGGCTCGACAAGGTTCTGCGTCGACTATAGAAGGCTGAACAGTACAGTCTTGGGCAGTAACTAGTTACTAGTAACGCGTTACCGGTAACTAGTACCTTTTTCCGGTAACTTTTACCTGTAACGCGTTACTCTTTAATACTGGTAACTTCTAACTGTAGCACTGTTACTTTTTTCTTGGGTAACTGTAACTGCTTAGGCCGTTACAGTTACTTCTTTTTGTACTATATAAATTAGAACCCACTTCCGCGGACACAGAGAAATAGCCATCTTGGAGTATTTTTCTCCAAACTCCTCGCTGAAAAAGAAAATAATAAGTGTGGCCGCGCATTAAACAAACAAAAAAATTGCCTGGTTTAGCCCACGTCCAAGAATGGACGATGGACGAGTCAGCGCGGAACCGGGAGATAAAGGAAGCGGCGCCAGCGGTGATAGGGGCGGCAGACAATGTCTCTTTCACGGACTTTAGCTCATCTTTCGTGGGGACCATCTGCGGGTGTTGGTGGTCGTGCGATGTCTCTGAGTAATCCGTCTGGGCTTTGTCTGGGATATGTCCGTGCTGTCGTTTTTACACCCAGCCGTTAGCCGTTTCCTCGTCCCTATTAATTTTCAAGGAAACCGTCCCCATATTGGGCAGAAAGCCGACGCTTCTTTAACTTATTCATTCTCTTCGGAGCCACTCGAGTGAAAGCGACTTCCACAGTTGGCGTTTCGGACATAGACGCCGCGGTGGTCGTCGTACACTGGTAAAGCACAAGAAGCTAATTGTCTCCTTTTCCCCTTTATTCCGAAGCAGTTTTACCTGCTATGTTTAGACTTGCATCCGAGTATATTCCATAAGGTAATTATGTGACCGTCTCTCTCCTCATTCGTTTCGGAGTGGAAAATAAACCAAAACGTTCACTGACGCGGGCCGATGACAGTTTTGAAAAACGGTATTGGCGACGTGCGCGACCGAAAGCGTCGCTGTAGTCGGCCTTTCACCAGAGCCGTTTATACTGAGAGAGTTTGGCCTTCTTAAGGAGATTTTGACAGTCTGACAACCAAAGCAGCGTAGTCTGACAACCGGGGATGCCTACTTCCGTCCGCCATATTGTGGCTCTCACTCATAGGAACTCTACGCGATTTCTCAGGAATGAACAAGACAAAGAAGTAACGCCATATTGTGTTATCGCGAAATCCGCTTGTTCTAGCGGCCAACAAGCTCCACCCATCGGCCAAACTCTCTCAGTATAAACGGCTCTGCCTTTCACGATTGGCCCAAAAGCTGACCATGACGTCGGAAAGGGTATACCATCGACGGAAACAAGAGGAATGAAAGAACTTTAATTTCGACGGTGCTGGCAGTGTTGCTTTGAGAGCGCAATGATTTCAGGCTTCCACCATGCTATTTACAAACACCATCGAACTTGTTGTTCGCAAGGTAATGACGTCACAAGGGGGAACCATAGGAGGGCGCCACCAAAACATCTCGCCGCTAATTGCAAATAAATATGCACCTCAAAATGCTGAAACGGCGAATGACACAAAAAAAAAAACACCCTTTGGGTTTCAATTTTTCTGATTTCTTAGTTTACCTTTCTTCTCACTATAGTGTAACAAATAAAATAATACGATTTTGGTTCGTGATTCCTTGAGTCCAATTTTTGTACTGTAACGAGAAAGTAACGGCGCTACTGTTTTTGCAGTAACCGTAACTGTAACACGTTACTTCTTGAAACCGGTAACTGTAACTGTAACAGAGCTACTTTTTTCCCCTAGGTAACTGTAACTGTAACAGTGTTACTTTTTACTGGTAACGTGCCCATGACTGGAACAGTATCACTAAGCCCGATGTGTACCCCCTACCTCGACTTGATGACGCCCTGGACCGTCTCCATGGTTCCCACTATTTCTCGACCTTGGACCTCATCTCGGGATACTGGCAAGTTGAACTTGATCCAGATGACGCTGAAAAGTCAGCCTTCGTAACGCCTGACGGCCTGTTTCAGTTCAGACGTCTGCCGTTTGGATTGTGCAATGCACCGGCGACCTTCCAGCGTCTTATGGATAAAGTCCTCGGCCACTTGAAATGGACCATGGCCTTGGTCTACCTCGATGACGTAATCGTGTATGCCGAGAGCTTTGACGAGCATCAACATCGTCTTAGTCTTGTTTTAGATGCCCTCTCGAAAGCTGGACTTCGTGTAAAACCATCAAAATGTTTCTTCGGATATGACGAAGTAATCTACCTCGGCCATGTCGTCAACAAATATGGTATTCGTCCAGACCCTGCAAAGCTGTCAGCTTTTGCTAATATACCCGTACCCACAACGGTAAAGGAACTAAAGAGCTTTCTAGGTTTCGCGTCCTACTTTCGTCGCTTTGTGGAGAACTTTTCAGTGAGGGCTTCTCCCCTGAACCGGCTCCTAAAAAAAGATGCCAATTTTGTTTGGGGAGCGGAAGAAGCGGCAGCCTTCGCGGACCTCAAGAGAGCCCTTCTAGAACCGCCTACGCTGGCCCATTTTGTGGATGACGCACGCACCGTCATCCACACTGACGCCAGTGGAGAAGGCTTGGGTGCTGTCCTTCTTCAACAAGACAAAGATGGTCAAGAACGCCCCGTTGCCTACGCAAGCAGGAGGCTCAGTGAACCAGAAAGCCGGTGCCACTCTTCGGAACTGGAGTGTCTCGCAGTAGTGTGGGCTGTGGAAAAGTTTCGCCCTTACCTCTACGGCAAGACATTTACAGTGGTCACCGACAACTCTGCATTGCAGTGGCTCCAATCGAAGAGCGATCTTACGCCAAAGCTTGCTCGCTGGGCTATGAAACTTCAAGAGTACAATTTCTCAATTGTTCACCGAAGCGGAAGACATCATCAAGACGCCGACTTCCTCTCCCGCAATCCCGTGGAGGATGGTTCATCAGTTTCTGTCTCAGCTCTGCTTGATTTGCACGCAGCGCAGTCAACCGACACAGAGACGTCAACTATCATCAGTGATCTCGCAAACACAAGCAGTGACTCTCCTCGTCTTCACGGAAGACGCCTGCAACGTTTGCGAGCACACTACCAGCTACGTAACGGGCTTCTCTGCTATCGATCACGGCAGTCAGATTCGTGGCTGCCTGTTGTTCCCACAAGTCTGCGCCGCAACGTTATGGTCATGTGTCACGACGCTCCAACTGCTGGTCATCTTGGACAACGCCGGACATTAGAAAAAATCGCTCAAAGGTTCCGGTGGGCGGGTTTGAGAGGTGACGTTCGGCGGTACGTTGCTTCATGCACCACTTGCCAAATGCGCAAAACACCGCCGAACCAAGAAAAGGCAGCACTTCACCAGATACCTCCCCCAAGAAGTCCGTTTGAAGTAATCGGTATAGACCATCTGGGACCATTCCCAAAATCAGAAGATGGCAACAGGCACATAATTGTGGCCATAGACTACTTAACGAAGTGGGTTGAGGTACACGCTGTTCCCGACACGTCAGCGACACACCTGATCAGTTTTGTAAACAACGATCTGGTGTTGCGGCATGGGACTCCACGAATGATCATTTCTGACCGAGGAGCATCGTTCATGTCTCGTGATTTCAAGGATGTCCTTAGGAACTACGGGATTGAGCATGCAGCGGCTTCACCCTACCACCCCCAAACAAACGGATTGGTAGAGCGCACTAACCGTACTTTGAGCGATATATTAGCTGCATTCGTTAATTCATCCCACAAGAACTGGGACCAATATATTGACACTGCTGCGTTTGCACTCAATACATCTCGTCAAGAAACAACAAGCCAATCGCCTTTCGAGCTGGTGTATGGGAGGCTTCCCACGCTTCCAGAGGAGACAGCGATGAACACAACGTGGACCCGCCGCGCGCGGGACTATGAATGCGACTTCTCTGGGCGACTACACGAAGCAAAAGAAAGAGCTCGACTCGCCATCCTTCACAAGAAGTCACATCTCACCCAGCGCCTGCGCACTGGCAGTTCTGGACAATCGTTCCATTCAGGAGATTTAGTGCTTCTTCGAAGTCACCTCAGACGGCCGCAGCGATCCTAGAAATTGCTCCCAAGGTACTGCGGACCCTTCAAAATAAGCAGGCAACTCGGTCCTGTGACATATCGCCTCGAGGAATTGTGAGCGCTGCCTCAACGAGGAAGACACCGGACTCTGACAGCTCATGTCAGTCAACTCAAACTTTATGTGGCCCGCGATGACTACATTGGTTCTGTCCGGGACGGACAGTCCCTTGGAGGGGGGCGATTGTAACGGGCGAAAGTAAAGAAGACAAACGGGGACATTAGGAGAAAGAGGACGAAGTACGGACAGTAGGAAAAGAACAACGGCTGGAACGCTCGTAACAATATATATTTGATAATTCAAAGGCCAGTCCAGTGTAATTCGGCTTTCGTGATTATGAACCACAACTCTTTTCAACGATTTAAGTGATGTTGTTATTTTTATCAGCGCTGCAGTGCTTTGAGGTTATTGATGCGTGAACTCTTCTGTTGATGAAAAAACATAGCGCGGGCGCGATACACCAGAATGGAAGCACGCACAAGCGACTGCGCGAAGTCAAATTCTATCTGTATCGCATTCCGTTACTGCTGGCCGTAGAAGGGAGACGGAGGCGCACCTCAGTTCGGAACACGGATAGCGAAAGCTCGCGCTGCAGAACTCAAAGATCAGGGGCACAATACCCACCCCTGCTAACTTTCGCCGGCCAACTCGCTAATGAGCCGGTGTACAGACACAAAGGAGACTCCCGAGATACAATAGTAAGGGTGCAGGCGAGCTGGTGGATGTTAGGACAGGTGCGAACAATTGCAAAAAGAACCATCGAGAAAAATCGGTAGATTGCGAGAATGGTGTGGTGTATGAGATACCACTGGAATGGGGGTTTAAGTATGTAGGACAAACATCACGATGCATCAACGACAGATTAAGTGAACACAAAAGAAACGTGAAGAACAATGCACCGAACTCAGAAATCGCAAAATATGTCAACGAATGTAACAACTGCACTGCTATTTAGTCGGAGACAGAAATTATTCACAAGGAGAGGAATGATACAAAAAGGATAGTAATGGAGACGGTGCGAATAAAGTCTTTAGGTAATTGCATAGGCCAGGCGTCGCTACAGTTCGTTAAAAATTGCAAAAGTTTTTTTAAAAATATATTTTTTTTTGAGGGGGGGGGGTGGATTGGGGGGGGATGGGGGGGGGGGAATGCTGAACTGTTCATCTTTGCACCGTTTTAGGTTAAGTGCACATAATCCTTTCGTCGAGGAGGAAAGAGAAACATTTTAAGTGGCTTAAAACGAAAGAAACACATGAGAGGACAAGACAGACAACACAGTGGAAGTGGAAAAATTTTTTTTTTTTTGTATGTGTCTGTGAATCTTTGTTACTTTGGAAAAGGTAATGGTCGTTTTGTTATATTTTGGGGGAGATTGCTGAGTTATCTTTGTGAATCGGCATGAAGGCTGTCCATAGCGCTACTTTGGAATTACAGGGTTTGGCGTTTGGACTGTTTAGAGGTTGTCCCTTTGTGTTGGTAGTGACGGTCTGGAGGGTTTGGCGGTTGAACTGGTTAGAGTTGCCCCTTTGTGGTTGGTGGTGGGCTGTTTGTGGACTATATAAGGAGGAGGACTAAATAAACCTGGTAGCTGAGCTTGAGACATTGTCCTGTCCCGTTCTGTTTCTTCGACTTTTATGTTCTTTTCCACCCCAGTCTCAGGTATATTCAACATGAAAAGTCCCGGTTTCCTCTCTCTCACTTGTGCGTACGCGTTGCACATCACTCGTACGGTTTGCTTTTAAAACTTTTTGTTGCAAAACTTCGGGAAAATCCCACGGGACGACCAAAGGGACAGATCACAAAATGTCGAGACGATACACCATACCGATGGTGTCCAACGACGCGCACGAAAAAGACGCCATGTTTGTTTTGCAGGGCACTAGAAAATGTGCAGATATTTTAAACGAAGAAAACGCGAGAGATCTAAAAAAAGTGCTATAATATTGGCTCACTCTGAATAATAAAATAAAATACATTGTAAAATTGAGACTAAAATATAGGTATATATCTATTTCTCAAATTACGCTTTACACAATATATTGGTTGGACTATATTCAGCTGCGCATTGAAACGGCGTGCTGCGGCTCTGTAGCTTTCGTTCCATTGCTACATAAGGCTGTGCTGGAGTATTCGCGATCCGCGAAACGGACGTCACCTAGTGAGAAAAGGCTCAACTAGACGGAACAGGTTCTTTCGTGATTTCTGCTCGTCTCTTGTGGCTTCCGTCATTCCCTGTTGTCGGTGCTTTGCACGATGAAACGGTTGTCCCGGTGACTCAGTAGCAACTGTAGTATTAGCTTTTTACCTAGGTTACTCTTAACGCATCCTACGCCACCACGTGAATTAGCCATTCCGCGTTTTTCATCGCTCATCAGTACCGTGGAAGGACAGCAGGCAGTCCTTCCGAGAGATAGCAGTAATGATATTAATTTAATGAAATGGCACTAATAAAATTACGTAAACGTTTTTGCTAACAAGTAATGTAATGGATTTGTTTCATAGGCCAAAGATTCAGTAATGCAATGAATTACTTTCAGTCAGTAAATTTAAAAAAAATTACTCGCTAATTTTGAAATAACTTTTGCCCTAAAAGAGGAAGCTCAGTTGCCAACTTTTATTTTAAATAGAACAAATAATTTTTACGCAGACATTTCGTGAAACAGAAAACAGAACAAATAAACGACGCCTATCTGAACGCAAAACCTCGCACCAAAAACTCGACAGGCGCACAAAAGCGGCTGGAAAGGTGAAGGAGAAAAGCTTACGTGTAAAGATATCACTGGAAGACCACGGCTCACAAATCCCATGTAAGCAGATTCGCTGTGGTTATGTCGTCCCGACGACACTATACTTCCTTCATACGTAATCTGACATTGCGGTGGGAGCTATACCGGCTCACAAGAAACAATCAGCCATTTTCCTTTGATCGCCTGACCCGTCCCTTTCTCTGCACGCAGGTATGAACGAGAGCCCGGTTATGTGGCGAAAGACAGACGCTTGACTGTTCCAACAAGCACGTATCTTCCACCTCAGTGTCCGCTTAGGGATGAACGTCTTAAGGGCCAAAAGGCGAAGAGAACATCACTAGTGAGGTCAACACATTTAAAAAATCTGAGAGGGCAAGACAAATAGATCTCCAGCCTTCTTGCTGGAGTGTCAGGCAAGGTCAAACCGTAAGCTTCGATCATTGTGAAGAAGTAACGACCGGAATAAATAGTTAACAACAAATGCCTTGTCAAGGCCCCAGATAATTTATGCGTATTCTTGGCCTCGTTAAGTAAAGGCGATCCTAGCAGTCGGAAAAAACGGCAATCGAGCAAAACAGCTACAGCTCGCCGTATGCCTCACTGCCTTCCTTTAAGAACTTTATTCGGAACTAAGCCTACGAACAGATATTGCTACCCGTTTGATGGGAAAGTACAAATTTTTAGCAAGCTCGCGGTATACATTTACTTATGTAGGGACGCTTCCACCCAGCAAATATTCAGCCCCCTTTTGTGATAACACGCAACAACTCAATACAACAATACTCCTTGAGAGGTATGACGGGGAATGCGTCAAACCAGTGCTTTTGTGAGAATAGGATTAGATTACGTAAGGTAATTATTTCATGTAACGATTTACTGTAAGATCGAGCTCCCATGGCCCGACTTAACATACTGACACGGGCTTTAGGTCCTTCTCAATGAGGAAGAGGAAAACATCACTTTTTAACTAATAACGTTCCCTGTTGAATGAACTGGGAAACCGGTCGGTCGACTCTTTTTTAGCCACATCTAAAGAAGAAGCTATTCATATTGTTTAACGCTCATGTCGTGTCCGCCAGCAGAACGACCGTTCAGTATCGCTCGGTTCGTGGTGCATCGTGTAACCGAGCTTTCGGTTGCACGTCAAAAGTTCACCAGGTGGTCGAAATTAATCCTCAGTCGTCCGCTGGGGCGAGCCAGATGCCCGTCGTTGGTTTGGCACGTAAAATCCCCAAATTTGACTTGGTTCGTGATGCATCGGGCTTTTGCGGTGTAAACAGGAAGACCTGACGTTTGGTACATATACTGTAAATAAAATGAGCACACATGACTGACTCAATGCATTGCAAATCAATGTGAAAGGAATTTCATTGCTTTTTTGAAGTAATTGTACTGTAATTAGTTTTAGTCTGCGGTAAATGTTGATGTAATTTATTTACTTTTTCAGTTTCAGAAAAGTATTTACTAATGTAAGTTAATTACTTTTTGTAGTGATTTGGCCATCGCTTATCCCTTCTTTGCCTTTTCGAAGAAAGTCAAGCCTCTGAAAACTCGGTTCCGCCAGCAGATCGCCGCAGGTTCGTAATGTTGAAGATAACAATCGGGGCTAGTCATTTTGAGTCAAATGGTTGCTTGATGATGCCGCAGCGTTCCGCGTTGAGCTGGCACATGGTGCTGCAGGATCTGTTTCAAACCGCCATATTTGTCCTATACTTGAATCTCCTATAGGTCGCTGTAGTCACAAATACACATAGAGGCGGAAACATGGGCCGTGAAACTCAGAGGAGAATGTAGTAATATCGACTGGAGCAAATATTTACAGCGTGAATGGTATGCTTACTAAGAGATTAATTCCTTTTACCATTAATATTCAATATCGAGAAACGATATTAACGTCAAAAAAACAGGTTGTTTTTAAATTATGTATTGGTAAGCTTGTCACCGACAAAAGGCGTGCTTTGAGAAAGGCGGGTATAAAAGTAGGAATAGCAAACAATGCAGCAAGTGATCGGTGCGGCGTGGGTTCATATAAGTGTTTACGCGTGCTGCGTTTGTTTACGTGACCCCTGTATGTGGTGCGTTCAGTCGATTTATGACGTGCGTAATGTTTGTGCAATATAAAGTGTAGACGGTGCAATTATATCCGCGCGAGCAATGCAAATATTTTGGTGGCCTTTGAATTGGGCTATAGCTAGCACCCCCTGGCTTCTTCTGCTAGGTGGGAACTAAATCTTTTACAGCAGTTAGTATTAACCTCTAAACCAATGTAGTAGTTTCTGCTTGGTCTTGCTGATGAGACTAGTTCCCTGTATGAAATTTTGAAGTATTAACTGTTAAGAGCACACATGTTTCCGGCTGTAGTTGCTAAGAAGTTAGTAACATATGCGACAAGAGTAACCAACCAAAAGTCAGTAAAAACTACGACATTTTTTCTAAGAGTACCCTCTAATTAATTTGGCCAAATCTATAATAAAAAGCATCAGAGTATTTTGCGGACGTTGCGGACGCAACACTCGTCAAGGTGGTACCCGGAAGGAACCGATTCCCCAAACACATTTTTCTGTATTTCTGATGAGTACGATATGGTGTAAGATAAATAACGATGAAGTAATTTCTGCCGTGTCGCGTTTTAATGTTTTAATGTACTGATGTGTTTAAAAGGAACTATTATTAAGGGTTAACGGCAGATAGTTAAGAGCAAATCTAACGGTTCGAATGTTTGCATTCATCTGTAACTAATGTAGTCTAACCAACAGTCGAATCGAATGATTATCGCGTCACCTTCAATATACATTCACTATGCTCACTGCAGATGTGTACGGAGAGAGATAAGGCAACGGAAAACTATGAGCCTTACTGGCTAGCAAACCACATGCTCCACGGCAGTGAGGAAAGTTTCAGTCCTACCACCACGAAAGTGACTTTTACACCTGGACATGAACGAGCAAAACAACCAACAATCTTTTGTAATAAAGAAATGTCCGTTACTAGTTACCACGTGTACCAAAAATATCAAGCCTGAATTTTATACATAAACTAACAGTCTGCTGTTTCGTGCAAAACCCTATTCCACCCTAAACGGAAAATTGATGTTGTTAAATTGGTATACAAAATCCCGGCGCTCTTCAGTGAAGGTATATGCTGATGAGGCTTAATTTAAAATACAGGGATATTTGCACCGGGTTCAACATTCTATCAAAAATATATATTTATTTTAAGTCCAAGTAATTCCAGAGGGTGGCCAAAGGCAACTAGATACCCCTAGGCACGTCAATTTGTATCGGAGCCTCTGAGGGGGATTGTTTTATTGGTAAAAAGACAGGGAAGAACGTGATCCTTTTTAATCACCAACTGTCCTTTTCGAAATGCAGTTTTCTTGCAGAAGCTTTCTCACAGACGCGTATAAACTTTTATTTATTTATTTCTAAACGAGAATTTCTCAACATATATTGTATAGAGATCAATGTCACTCAGCTAAGTTGCAAGACACCTTTTGACGGGACAATGAATCGAAACAAAGATATATATTTGATCAAGCTTTAATCGCGACTCACATTTTGAACAAGTTAAACTCAATAGACGCCCCGTGACAAGCAACGAAGGCACCAACGTGAGAAATACTAAGCTTAGTTGCAACTGAGTGACTCTGCATTAGATTATGTAATCAAGAAATAAAAGTCATATGCGCGATCTCTACGCACATGCAGAGAGACACTTAGCGCAAAGGTAAGGCTATAGTCAGGAATACATGTCCCTTCACAATTCCTTTCTCCTTGATTAGTAAACTTATATCCCTTCGCTAATTAATTGCGTGTTTTTCACTTACCGCATAGCAAGGCAATGGTATATACAAAGACGAGAAAGAGTGAATTCATTGCTCTCAGGATCGGCAAGGACCTTCCAGGCTGTTTTTGGTTCCAAACTGTGAAAAAACACAAATGCTGCATGTCCGTGTTAAATGCGCTTAAATGTGACTTAAATGACCTTATGCTGATGCAAGATCTTCCTCCATTCATCATCAGATATAAAGCGCTCGGTTGATGACATTTGAACTATGAAGATATTTTTCTGCAGCGCAAATTCGTTTCCAGATTCTGATATTTCCGCACACTTGTAAGCAACTGAAAGTCCCCTTTGGAAATGTACTTTGTTATTTTTATCCCCATATCAAACGTTTCGGCATTGAGATGTCAGAGGGTTCTTGAACTTATATTACTATCGTTTTGAACGCAAAGTTGACGTATACTCAGGACTTCTTTGGTATAACGGTTTCATTCAGGGGTTTTAAAAACACGGTCCGCTGGCCGCATCCGGCTGGCGAAGGTTGTCTCACCTGCCCACGGCTGGCCGCGGTCCTTTCAGAAAACCCGGGACCGCGGCCCGTTTCCAGCGGGTGGTTCTCATTTGAACCCGTTCGCATTTCTACCTTCTCATTTTTACCTTCTCATTTCAACCCAGCGCAAAACAACTTTCGCGTTTCTCCCTTTCTCATTTAAACCGTTCTCAAAACAAACTTTCGGGTTTGGACCCTTCTCAAAACGACTTTTCTCATTTTGACCTTTCTCATTTCAAATTTTCTCAAAACATACTTTCTGGTTTTGACCATTGTCAGAAAGACTTTTCTCATTTTAACCTCTCTCATTTCGAACCCAAATTAATCCAACATCATGATCTCGCAATCTTTCTGCGGTATTTATGGCGAATTCGGGTAATTAGTTGCCTTCGAGCCCTTGCCTGTGGCACCGGTGACCAAAAACGCGCCAGCGGTGCATCACGTGACCCTCTCCACCCGAATGCAAAGCACAATGAACTGGCGTTTTTATTTGACTGGGTCGAGAGTGAGCTCTGTTAACTTCTTCTTCGAGTATTCTATGGTACCATGAGCACGCTGCATACGCCAACAACATAAACTACGACTCTTTGAGATGTGTGTAAACAGAAGCGGCTACACAAAACTTTTCAAAATATTGGCATTACCACAGTCCGTACAGCAGACAGAATATTAAAATATAAAATCATGAAATGGCAGATGTATAAATCAGTGTGGTGCTGCCCGCACGCGCGTCAAATTTTAATAAACTTCGTTTGGATTTTCGATTAACTGTTGCCACGGAGGCTTGCCAGCGTCACTTTCCATATTCTGTTTACTGTTAGTAGAGAGTTTTAGTAGATCGCTCCCATGACTCCGATAACGGTACCCGATACTCCGCCACCGCCTCCCTTGCGCATGCATAGTATCGTTATCGGGGCTATCGGGGGTATCGGAACGATCTACTAAAACTCTCTAGTACCTTTTTTGGAATCCTCAGTCTTCTCGTTGCACCCACCTTCCTTAAGATTATAATGCGTGTTCAAGTTTCAAGCTGCATCACTATGCATACTTTTTTTTCAGCGGTGTAATAACTTTTCTATTACAGAGTTCTAAAATAAAGTGATGTATGATGCAGCCCGTGTCCCAGAACAAACATACCTTGCTCAGGCTGGATAAATTCTTCCAAAAATGTTGACTTTCTTTGAAACATAAATTATATTTCTCTTCGTTGTTTTTGCTACCTTGTCTCAGAGCACAAAAGGGTGCCTGTCTCGATGGCTTCGTTTGCCACTCGAACCGCTCTTTGCCGCCTCAGAGAGCTTTGTTTCGTTTGGTTCCCTATCCCGATTCGGATGTGACGATACTGAATACAGACTGGCAGACAAGCTGCCCGACCTCTTGGAGCTCGGGAAAACTCCTGCTGGTAAATTGCCGGGACACGCCTGAGAAGCGCAACCCGAAAAGCTTGCACCCGCCAGCCTCTAACCACGCGAACGCCCTTGCCAAAGATATGGGAAAACGTTTTTTCAGGGAAAATGAACACCCGAATTGGCCATTACAAGCAATAACACACGACTAGCACAATGATCCATCCGCTCTGCATGACTACATCTTACGACATACAGCGACAGAAGAGAAATGAAGTACCAAATCTCCGCTAGCACTTTTGAAACCACGTCACCATGTGACCACGTAGCTACGTCAACAGACTCGGGGTGGCACGCAGGCATAAGGAAAATTGTTTCATGTGCTATGCAAGAGATGGTGCCGCTTCGCTTCATCTTCAACCTTCATCCTTAACTGTTTTTTCTTTCTCTATACCTCACTACGGTGTTCAAATGACAACCGGTTCAAATGAGAAAAGGTCGAAACGCGAAAGGTCAAAACACGAAGGGCGTTTTGCGAATGGGTTCAGACGAGAAGGGTTCAAATGAGAATGGGTTCAAATGAGACGGGGATAAATAAAAAAGTGTCGAAATGCGAAAGGTTAAAACGAGAAGGGCGTTTTGTGAATGGGTTCAAACGAGAAGGGTTCAAATAAGAATGGGTTGTTTCGAGATACACCCTTTCCAGCAGACCCGGGTGACTGGCGCAAAAATAGGAGTATGCAAAGTAATGGCGCCGCGACGCTTACCGAGAACTTTGAATCCGTGTCGATTCCCACTGAAAGTCGTGACCTATATTAATTGCACATTGTCACCACCGGCATCACACTTCTTAGTTCACTAAGAAGGTTGGTGCAGGCGGTGCCGGTGCAGGGTTGAGAACAAACAGAAAAACGAAGACTTGACAGAAAATCGTCAGAATGACGTCTCAAATTTTCTGTCTCGTCTACCTTTCGATGTGTCTTCCCTAGCCCAGTCTCAGGGAGACAGTGTTGAGAAGAAAGATCAAAACGTATACAAGACAGAAAATAGACAGGACGGCGTCTCAAATTTTCTGTATCGTCTGCGTTTCGATGTATCTTGTCTACCCCAATCTCAGGGAGACAGGGTTGAGAAGAAAGATAAAAGGGAAAGCCGGTTACAACTCCCTGTAACGCCGAATTAGAGCGCAGCTCTTGAGGAGGAGGAGGGAAGGGTATTGGGGGGGGGGGGTGGGGTCAACTGACCGGAGGGGGGGGTCACGTGACGATGACAATGCCGATGATGTCATCAGTGACGTCACTGATGACGTCATCAGTGACGATGACGATGGCGATACCGATGACGTCATTAGTGACGTCACTGATGACGTCACCAGTGACGATGCGGATGTCGGTGACGTCATTACTGATGATGACGATGACGATGCGGATGCCGGTGACGTCATCAGTGATGATGACGATCACGATGCGGATGTCGGTGACGTCATCAGTGATAATGACGATGACGTAGCGGATGCCGGTGACGTCATCAGTGACGTCACAGATGGCGTTATCAGTGATGATAACGATGACAATGCGGATGCCGGTTACGTCATCAGTGACGATGACGATGCGGATGCTGGTGACGTCATCAGTGACGATGACGTCATCGGAGGGGGGTCACGTGACCTTGGGAGGGGTCACGTGACCTGGGGGTTAACGTGACCTTGGGATGACCTTGGGGTGACCTTGGTTACGCCGACGGCGACGGCGACGCCGCCCATGCCGGAAACGGGCGCCTAACAGCTGCGCTCTAAAACGTAGACGAGATAGAAAATAGATAAGACGATGTCTCAAATTTTCTGTTTGGTGTACGTTTCGATGTGTCTTCTCTACCCCAGTCTCGGGAAGACAGGGTTGAGTACAAACATCAAACTGTAGACGAGACAGAAAATAGACGTAAAGACGTCTCAACATTTTTGTCTCGTCTACATTTTGATGTGTCTCCTCTACCCCAGTCTCAAGAGAAAGGGTTGAGTACAAACTTCAAAATGTACACGAGACAGAAAATAGACAGGACGACGTTTCTAATTTTCTGTCTCTTCTTCGTTTTGATGAGTCTTCTCTACCCCAGTCTCAGGGAGGCAGGGTTGAGAAGAAAGATAAAAACGTAGACGAGGCAGAAAATAGACAGTACCCCGTCTCAAATTTTCTGCCTCATCCACGTTTCGATGTGTCTCCTCTACCCCAGTCTCAGGGAGACAGGTTGAGAAGAAATATCAAAATGTAGACGAGACAGAAAGAACAAAGGACGACGTCTCAAATGTTCTGTCTCTTCTACGTTTTGATGTGTCTTCTCTACCCCAGTCTCAGGGAGACAGGGTTGAGAAGAAAGATCAAAACGTAGACGAGGCAGAAAATAGATAAGACGACTTCTCATATTTTCTGTATTGTCAAACGGTTCGATGTGTCTGCTCTACCCCAGTCTCAGGGAGACAGAGTTGAGAATAAAGATCAAAACGTAGACGAGACAGAAAAAACAAAGGACGACGTCAAAAATATTCTGTCTTATCCACGTTTTTATCTGTCTTCTCTACCACAGTCTTAGGGAGACAGGGTTGAGAAGAAAGATCAAAATGTAGACGAGACAGAAAGAACACAGGACGACGTCTCAAATGTTCTGTCTCTTCTACGTTTTGATGTGTCTTCTCTACCCCAGTCTCAGGGAGACAGGGTTGAGAAGAAAGATCAGAACGTAGACGAGACAGAAAATAGACAGTAACCCGTCTCAAATTTTCTGCCTCATCCGCGTTTCGATGTGTCTCCTCTACCCCAGTCTCAGGGAGACAAGGTTGAGAAGAACGATCAAAACGTAGCCGAGACAGAAAAAACACAGGACGACTTCAAAAATATTCTATCTCATCTACGTTTTTATGTGTCTTCTCTACTACAGTCTCAGCGAGACAGTGTTGAGAAGAAAGATCAAAACGTAGACAAGACAGAAAAAACACAGGACGATGTCTCAAATGTTCCGTCTCATCCACGTTTCGATGTTTCTTCTCTACCCCAGTCTCAAGGAAACAGGGTTGAGAAGAAAGATCAAAACGTAAACGAGACAGAAAATAGACAGTACGACGTCTCAAATTTTGTGTGTCGTCCACATTTCGATGTGTCTTCTCTACCCCAGTCTCAGGGAGACAGGGTTCAGAAGGAAGATCAAAACGTAGACGGGACAGAAAAAACACTGGACAACGTCTGAAATTTTCTGTCTCATCCCCGTTTTTATGTCTTCTCTACCCCAGTCTCTGGGAGACAGAGTTGAGAAGAAAGATCAAAACGTAGACCAGACAGAGAAAACACAGGAAGACGTCTCAAATGTTCCGTCTCATCCATGTTTTGATGTGTCTTCTCTACCCCAGTCTCAGGGAAACAGGGTTGAGAAGAAAGATCAAAACGTAGACAAGACAGAAAAAGCACAGGACGATGTCTCAAATGTTCCATCTCACCCACGTTTCGATGTTTCTTCTCTACCCCAGTCTCAAGGAAACAGGGTTGAGAAGAAAGATCAAAACGTAAACGAGACAGAAAATAGACAGTACGACGTCTCAAATTTTGTGTGTCGTCCACATTTCGATGTGTCGTCTCTACAGGATCATGCCTGTGTCACTGTCATGCTTTGGGTTAGTAAAGTTAGTGGCGCTTCGCGCGAAGCCTGTCCCGGTGTTTTGTTCTCGATCTGTACGTAGCTGCGGCGTACGATTCTTTATCGCGGTAGCAACCGTCGATTTCTCTCTTGGACAACTGTGCTACGGTGCGATGTTGGGGTTTCGCGGCACTGTGGGGTTCGGTCCGTCCTCACTGGCGTCTGCTCGTCGTCTCCCTCGTGTGGATGCGCTAGGGAGACGGACGAACCGCAGTCTCAGGGAAACAGGGTTGAGAAGAAAGATCAAAACGTGGACAAGACAGAAAAAGCACAGGACGATGTCTCAAATGTTCCGTCTCATCCACGTTTCGATGTTTCTTCCCTACCCCAGTCTCAAGGAAACAGGGTTGAGAAGAAAGATCAAAACGTAAACGAGACAGAAAATAGACAGTACGACGTCTCAAATTTTGTGTGTCGTCCACATTTCGATGTGTCTTCTCTACCCCAGTCTCATGGAGACAGGGTTGAGAAGGAAGATCAAAACATAGACAGGACAGAAAAAACACTGGACGACGTCTGAAATTTTCTGTCTCATCCCCGTTTTTATGTCCTCTACCCCAGTCTCAGGGCGACAGAGTTGAGAAGAAAGATCAAAACGTAGACGAGACAGAGAAAACACAGGACGACGTCTCAAATGTTCCGTCTCATCCACGTTTCGATGTTTCTTCTCTACCCCAGTCTCAGGGAGACAGAGTTGAGAAGAAAGATCAAAACGTAGACGAGACAGAGAAAACACAGGACGACGTCTCAAATGTTCTGTCTCATCCACGTTTCGATGTGTCTTCTCTACCCCAGTCTCAGGAAAACAGGGTTGAGAAGAAAGATCAAAACGTAGACAAGACAGAAAAAGATCAGGACGATGTCTCAAATGTTCCGTCTCATCCACGTTTTGATGTTTCTTCTCTACTCCAGTCTCAAGGAAACAGGGTTGAGAAGAAAGATCAAAACGTAAACGAGACAGAAAATAGACTGTACGACGTCTCAAATTTTGTGTGTCGTCCACATTTCGATGGGTCTTCTCTACCCCAGTCTCAAGGAGACAGGTTGAGAAGGAAGATCAAAACGTAGACGGGACAGAAAAAACACTGGACGACATCTAAAATTTTCTGTCTCATCCCCGTTTTTATATCTTCTCTACCCCAGTCTCAGGGAGACAGAGTTGAGAAGAAAGATCAAAACGTAGACGAGACAGAGAAAACACAGGACGACGTCTCAAATGTTCCGTCTCATCCACGTTTCGATGTTTCTTCTCTACCCCAGTCTTAGGGAGACACAGTTGAGAAGAAAGATCAAAACGTAGACGAGACAGAGAAAACACAGGACGACGTCTCAAATGTTCTGTCTCATCCACGCTTCGATGTTTCTTCTCTACCCCAGTCTCAAGGAAACAGGGTTGAGAAGAAAGATCAAAACGTAAACGAGACAGAAAATAGACAGTACGACGTCTCAAATTTTGTGTGTCGTCCACATTTCGATGTGTCTTCTCTACCCCAGTCTCAGGGAGACAGAGTTGAGAAGAAAGATCAAAACGTAGACGAGACAGAGAAAACACAGGACGACGTCTCCAATGTTCTGTCTCATCCACGTTTCGATGTGTCTTCTCTACCCCAGTCTCAGGGAAACAGGGTTGAGAAGAAAGATCAAAACGTAGACAAGACAGAAAAAGCACAGGACGATGTCTCAAATGTTCCGTCTCATCCACGTTTCGATGTTTCTTCTCTACCCCAGTCTCAAGGAAACAGGGTTGAGAAGAAAGATCAAAACGTAAACGAGACAGAGAATAGACAGTACGACGTCTCAAATTTTGTGTGTCGTCCACATTTCGATGTGTCTTCTCTACCCCAGTCTCAGGGAGACAGGGTTGAGAAGGAAGATCAAAACGTAGACGGGACAGAAAAAAACACTGGACGACGTCTGAAATTTTCTGTCTCATCCCCGTTTTTATGTCCTCTACCCCAGTCTCAGGGAGACAGAGTTGAGAAGAAAGATCAAAACGTAGACGAGACAGAGAAAACACAGGACGACGTCTCAAATGTTCCGTCTCATCCACGTTTCGATGTTTCTTCTCTACCCCAGTCTCAGGGAGACAGAGTTGAGAAGAAAGATCAAAACGTAGACGAGACAGAGAAAACACAGGACGACGTCTCAAATGTTCTGTCTCATCCACGTTTCGATGTGTCTTCTCTACCCCAGTCTCAGGGAAACAGGGTTGAGAAGAAAGATCAAAACGTAGACAAGACAGAAAAAGCATAGGACGATGTCTCAAATGTTTCGTCTCATCCACCTTTCGATGTTTCTTCTCTACCCCAGTCTCAAGGAAACAGGGTTTAGAAGAAAGATCAAAACGTAAACGAGACAGAAAATAGACTGTACGACGTCTCAAATTTTGTGTGTCGTCCACATTTCGATGGGTCTTCTCTACCCCAGTCTCAGGGAGACAGGGTTGAGAAGGAAGATCAAAACGTAGACGGGACAGAAAAAACACTGGACGACATCTAAAATTTTCTGTCTCATCCCCGTTTTTATACCTTCTCTACCCCAGTCTCAGGGAGACAGAGTTGAGAAGAAAGATCAAAACGTAGACGAGACAGAGAAAACACAGGACGACGTCTCAAATGTTCCGTCTCATCCACGTTTCGATGTTTCTTCTCTACCCCAGTCTTAGGGAGACACAGTTGAGAAGAAAGATCAAAACGTAGACGAGACAGAGAAAACACAGGACGACGTCTCAAATGTTCTGTCTCATCCACGTTTCGATGTTTCTTCTCTACCCCAGTCTCAAGGAAACAGGGTTGAGAAGAAAGATCAAAACGTAAACGAGACAGAAAATAGACAGTACGACGTCTCAAATTTTGTGTGTCGTCCACATTTCGATGTGTCTTCTCTACCCCAGTCTCAGGGAGACAGAGTTGAGAAGAAAGATCAAAACGTAGACGAGACAGAGAAAACACAGGACGACGTCTCAAATGTTCTGTCTCATCCACGTTTCGATGTGTCTTCTCTACCCCAGTCTCAGGGAAACAGGGTTGAGAAGAAAGATCAAAACGTAGACAAGACAGAAAAAGCACAGGACGATGTCTCAAATGTTCCGTCTCATCCACGTTTCGATGTTTCTTCTCTACCCCAGTCTCAAGGAAACAGGGTTTAGAAGAAAGATCAAAACGTAAACGAGACAGAAAATAGACAGTACGACGTCTCAAATTTTGTGTGTCGTCCCCATTTCGATGTGTCTTCTCTACCCCAGTCTCAGGGAGACAGGGTTGAGAAGGAAGATCAAAATGTAGACGGGACAGAAAAAACACTGGACGACGTCTGAAATTTTCTGTCTCATCCCCGTTTTTATGTCTTCTCTACCCCAGTCTCAGGGAGACAGGGTTGAGAAGGAAGATCAAAACGTAGACGGGACAGAAAAAACACTGGACGACGTCTGAAATTTTCTGTCTCATCCCCGTTTTTATGTCCTCTACCCCAGTCTCAGGGAGACAGAGTTGAGAAGAAAGATCAAAACGTAGACGAGACAGAGAAAACACAGGACGACGTCTCAAATGTTCCGTCTCATACACGTTTCGATGTTTCTTCTCTACCGCAGTCTCAGGGAGACAGAGTTGAGAAGAAAGATCAAAACGTAGACGAGACAGAGAACACACAGGACGACGTCTCAAATGTTCTGTCTCATCCACGTTTCGAGGTGTCTTCTCTACCCCAGTCTCAGGGAAACAGGGTTGAGAAGAAAGATCAAAACGTAGACAAGACAGAAAAAGCACAGGACGATGTCTCAAATGTTCCGACTCATCCACGTTTCGATGTTTCTTCTCTACCCCAGTCTCAAGGAAACAGGGTTGAGAAGAAAGATCAAAACGTAAACGAGACAGAAAATAGACAGTACGACGTCTCAAATTTTGTGTGTCGTCCCCATTTCGATGTGTCTTCTCTACCCCAGTCTCAGGGAGACAGGGTTGAGAAGGAAGATCAAAATGTAGACGGGACAGAAAAAACACTGGACGACGTCTGAAATTTTCTGTCTCATCCCCGTTTTTATGTCCTCTACCCCAGTCTCAGGGAGACAGAGTTGAGATGAAAGATCAAAACGTAGACGAGACAGAGAAAACACAGGACAACGTCTCAAATGTTCCGCCTCATCCACGTTTCGATGTTTCTTCTCTACCCCAGTCTCAGGGAGACAGAGTTGAGAAGAAAGATCAAAACGTAGACGAGACAGAGAAAACACAGGACGACGTCTCAAATGTTCTGTCTCATCCACGTTTCGATGTGTCTTCTCTACCTCAGTCTCAGGGAAACAGGGTTGAGTAGAAAGATCAAAACGTAGACAAGACAGAAAAAGCACAGGACGATGTCTCAAATGTTTCGTCTCATCCACGTTTCGATGTTTCTTCTCTACCCCAGTCTCAAGGAAACAGGGTTGAGAAGAAAGATCAAAACGTGGACAAGACAGAAAAAGCACTGGACGATGTCTCAAATGTTCCGTCTCATCCACGTTTCGATGTTTCTTCTCTACCCCAGTCTCAAGGAAACAGGGTTGAGAAGAAAGATCAAAACGTAAACGCGACAGAAAATACACAGTACGACGTCTCAAATTTTGTGTGTCGTCCACATTTCGATGTGTCTTCTCTACCCCAGTCTGAGGGAGACTGAGTTGAGAAGAAAGATCAAAACGTAGACGAGACAGAGAAAACAGAGGACGACGTCTCAAATGTTCCGTCTCATCCACGTTTCGATGTTTCTTCTCTACCCCAGTCTCAAGGAAACAGGGTTGAGAAGAAAGATCAAAACGTAAACAAGACAGAAAATAGACAGTACGACGTCTCAAATTTTGTGTGTCGTCCACATTTCGATGTGTCTTCTCTACCCCAGTCTCAGGGAGACAGGGTTGAGAAGGAAGATCAAAACGTAGACGGGACAGACAAAACACTGGACGACGTCTGAAATTTTCTGTCTCATCCCTGTTTTTATATCTTCTCTACCCCAGTCTCAGGGAGACAGAGTTGAGAAGAAAGATCAAAACGTAGACGAGACAGAGAAAACACAGGACGACGTCTCAAATGTTCCGTCTCATCCACATTTCGATGTTTCTTCTCTACCCCAGTCTTAGGGAGACACAGTTGAGAAGAAAGATCAAAACGTAGACGAGACAGAGAAAACACAGGACGACGTCTCAAATGTTCTGTCTCATCCACGTTTCGATGTTTCTTCTCTACCCCAGTCTCAAGGAAACAGGGTTGAGAAGAAAGAACAAAACGTAAACGAGACAGAACTTAGACAGTACGACGTCTCAAATTTTGTGTGTCGTCCACATTTCGATGTGTCTTCTCTACCCCAGTCTCAGGGAGACAGGGTTGAAAAGGAAGATCAAAACGTAGACGAGACAGAAAAAGCACAGGACGATGTCTCAAATGTTTCGTCTCATCCACGTTTCGATGTTTCTTCTCTACCCCAGTCTCAGGGAGACAGAGTTCAGAAGAAAGATCAAAACGTAGACGAGACAGAGAAAACACAGGACGACGTCTCAAATGTTCCGTCTCATCCACGTTTCGATGTTTCTTCTCTACCCCAGTCTCAAGGAAACAGGGTTGAGAAGAAAGATCAAAACGTAAACAAGACAGAAAATAGACAGTACGACGTCTCAAATTTTGTGTGTCGTCCACATTTCGATGTGTCTTCTCTACCCCGGTCTCAGGGAGACAGGGTTGAGAAGGAAGATCGAAACGTAGACGGGACAGAAAAAACACTGGACGACGTCTGAAATTTTCTGTCTCATCCCCGTTTTTATATCTTCTCTACCCCAGTCTCAGGGAGACAGAGTTGAGAAGAAAGATCAAAACGTAGACGAGACAGAGAAAACACAGGACGACGCCTCAAATGTTCCGTCTCATCCACGTTTCGATGTTTCTTCTCTACCCCAGTCTCAAGGAAACAGGGTTGAGAAGAAAGAACAAAACGTAAACGAGACAGAGAAAACACAGGACGACGTCTCAAATGTTCTGTCTCATCCACGTTTCGTTGTGTCTTCTCTACCCCAGTCTAAGGGAAACAGGGTTGAGAAGAAAGATCAAAACGTAGACAAGACAGAAAAAGCACACGACGATGTCTCAAATGTTTCGTCTCATCCACGTTTCGATGTTTCTTCTCTACCACAGTCTCAAGGAAACAGGGTTTAGAAGAAAGATCAAAACGTAAACGAGACAGAAAATAGACAGTACGACGTCTCAAATTTTGTGTGTCGTCCACATTTCGAGGTGTCTTCTCTACCCCAGTCTTAGGGAGACAGAGTTGAGAAGAAAGATCAAAACGTAGACGAGACAGTGAAAACACAGGACGACGTCTCAAATGTTCTGTCTCATCCACGTTTGGATGTGTCTTCTCTACCCCAGTCTCAGGGAGACAGGGTTGAGAAGGAAGATCAAAACGTAGACGGGACAGAAAAAACACTGGACGACGTCTGAAATTTTCTGTCTCATCCCCGTTTTTATGTCCTCTACCCCAGTCTCAGGGAGACAGAGTTGAGAAGAAAGATCAAAACGTAGACGAGACAGAGAAAACACAGGACGACGTCTCAAATGTTCCGTCTCATCCACGTTTCGATGTTTCTTCTCTACCCCAGTCTCAGGGAGACAGAGTTGAGAAGAAAGATCAAAACGTAGACGAGACAGAGAAAACACAGGACGACGTCTCAAATGTTCTGTGTCATCCACGTTTCGTTGTGTCTTCTCTACCCCAGTCTAAGGGAAACAGGGTTGAGAAGAAAGATCAAAACGTAGACAAGACAGAAAAAGCACAGGACGATGTCTCAAATGTTTCGTCTCATCCACGTTTCGATGTTTCTTTTCTACCCCAGTCTCAAGGAAACAGGGTTTAGAAGAAAGATCAAAACGTAAACGAGACAGAAAATAGACAGTACGACGTCTCAAATTTTGTGTGTCGTCCACATTTCGATGTGTCTTCTCTACCCCAGTCTCAGGGAGACAGGGTTGAGAAGGAAGATCAAAACGTAGACGGGACAGAAAAAACACTGGACGACGTCTGAAATTTTCTGTCTCATCCCCGTTTTTATGTCCTCTACCCCAGTCTCAGGGAGACAGAGTTGAGAAGAAAGATCAAAACGTAGACGAGACAGAGAAAACACAGGACGACGTCTCAAATGTTCCGTCTCATCCACGTTTCGATGTTTCTTCTCTACCGCAGTCTCAGGGAGACAGAGTTGAGAAGAAAGATCAAAACGTAGACGAGACAGAGAAAACACAGGACGACGTCTCAAATGTTCTGTCTCATCCACGCTTCGAGGTGTCTTCTCTACCCCAGTCTCAGGGAAACAGGGTTGAGAAGAAAGATAAAAACGTAGACAAGACAGAAAAAGCACAGGATGATGTCTCAAATGTTCCGTCTCATAAACGTTTCTATGTTTCTTCTCTACCCCAGTCTCAAGGAAACAGGGTTGAGAAGAAAGATCAAAACGTAAACGAGACAAAAAATAGACAGTACGACGTCTCAAATTTTTTTGTGTCGTCCACATTTCGATGTGTCTTCTCTACCCCAGTCTCAGGGAGACAGGGTTGAGAAGGAAGATCAAAACGTAGACGGGACAGAAAAAACACTGGACGACGTCTGAAATTTTCTGTCTCATCCCCGTTTTTATGTCTTCTCTACCCCAGACTCAGGGAGACAGATTTGAGAAGAAAGATCAAAACGTAGACGAGACAGAGAAAACACAGGACGACGTCTCAAATGTTCCGTCTCATCCACGTTTTGATGTTTCTTCTCTACCCCAGTCTCAGGGAGACAGAGTTGAGAAGAAAGATCAAAAAGTAGACGAGACAGAGAAAACACAGGACGACGTCTCAAATGTTCTGTCTCATCCACGTTTCGATGTGTCTTCTCTACCCCAGTCTCAGGGAGACAGCGTTGAGAAGAAAGATCAAAACGTATACAAGACAGAAAAAGCACAGGACGATGTCTCAAATGTTCCGTCTCATCCACGTTTCGATGTTTCTTCTCTACCCCAGTCTCAGGGAGACAGAGTTGAGAAGAAAGATCAAAACGTAGACGAGACAGAGAAAACACAGGACGACGTCTCAAATGTTCTGTCTCATCCACGTTTCGATGTGTCTTCTCTACCCCAGTCTCAGGGAAACAGGGTTGAGAAGAAAGATAAAAACGTAGACAAGACAGAAAAAGCACAGGATGATGTCTCAAATGTTCCGTCTCATAAACGTTTCTATGTTTCTTCTCTACCCCAGTCTCAAGGAAACAGGGTTGAGAAGAAAGATCAAAACGTAAACGAGACAAAAAATAGACAGTACGACGTCTCAAATTTGTTTGTGTCGTCCACATTTCGATGTGTCTTCTCTACCCCAGTCTCAGGGAGACAGGGTTGAGAAGGAAGATCAAAACGTAGACGGGACAGAAAAAACACTGGACGACGTCTGAAATTTTCTGTCTCATTCCCGTTTTTATATCTTCTCTACCCCATTCTCAGGGAGACAGAGTTGAGAAGAAAGATCAAAACGTAGACGAGACAGAGAAAACACAGGACGACGTCTCAAATGTTCCGTCTCATCCACGTTTCGATGTTTCTTCTCTACCCCAGTCTTAGGGAGACACAGTTGAGAAGAAAGATCAAAACGTAGACAAGACAGAAAAAGCAGAGGACGATGTCTCAAATGTTCCGTCTCACCCACGTTTCGATGTTTCTTCTCTACCCCAGTCTCAAGGAAACAGGGTTGAGAAGAAAGATCAAAACGTAAACGAGACAGAAAATAGACAGTACGACGTCTCAAATTTTGTGTGTCGTCCACATTTCGATGTGTCGTCTCTACAGGATCATGCCTGTGTCACTGTCATGCTTTGGGTTAGTAAAGTTAGTGGCGCTTCGCGCGAAGCCTGTCCCGGTGTTTTGTTCTCGATCTGTACGTAGCTGCGGCGTACGATTCTTTATCGCGGTAGCAACCGTCGATTTCTCTCTTGGACAACTGTGCTACGGTGCGATGTTGGGGTTTCGCGGCACTGTGGGGTTCGGTCCGTCCTCACTGGCGTCTGCTCGTCGTCTCCCTCGTGTGGATGCGCTAGGGAGACGGACGAACCGCAGTCTCAGGGAAACAGGGTTGAGAAGAAAGATCAAAACGTGGACAAGACAGAAAAAGCACAGGACGATGTCTCAAATGTTCCGTCTCATCCACGTTTCGATGTTTCTTCCCTACCCCAGTCTCAAGGAAACAGGGTTGAGAAGAAAGATCAAAACGTAAACGAGACAGAAAATAGACAGTACGACGTCTCAAATTTTGTGTGTCGTCCACATTTCGATGTGTCTTCTCTACCCCAGTCTCATGGAGACAGGGTTGAGAAGGAAGATCAAAACATAGACAGGACAGAAAAAACACTGGACGACGTCTGAAATTTTCTGTCTCATCCCCGTTTTTATGTCCTCTACCCCAGTCTCAGGGCGACAGAGTTGAGAAGAAAGATCAAAACGTAGACGAGACAGAGAAAACACAGGACGACGTCTCAAATGTTCCATCTCATCCACGTTTCGATGTTTCTTCTCTACCCCAGTCTCAGGGAGACAGAGTTGAGAAGAAAGATCAAAACGTAGACGAGACAGAGAAAACACAGGACGACGTCTCAAATGTTCTGTCTCATCCACGTTTCGATGTGTCTTCTCTACCCCAGTCTCAGGAAAACAGGGTTGAGAAGAAAGATCAAAACGTAGACAAGACAGAAAAAGATCAGGACGATGTCTCAAATGTTCCGTCTCATCCACGTTTTGATGTTTCTTCTCTACTCCAGTCTCAAGGAAACAGGGTTGAGAAGAAAGATCAAAACGTAAACGAGACAGAAAATAGACTGTACGACGTCTCAAATTTTGTGTGTCGTCCACATTTCGATGGGTCTTCTCTACCCCAGTCTCAGGGAGACAGGTTGAGAAGGAAGATCAAAACGTAGACGGGACAGAAAAAACACTGGACGACATCTAAAATTTTCTGTCTCATCCCCGTTTTTATATCTTCTCTACCCCAGTCTCAGGGAGACAGAGTTGAGAAGAAAGATCAAAACGTAGACGAGACAGAGAAAACACAGGACGACGTCTCAAATGTTCCGTCTCATCCACGTTTCGATGTTTCTTCTCTACCCCAGTCTTAGGGAGACACAGTTGAGAAGAAAGATCAAAACGTAGACGAGACAGAGAAAACACAGGACGACGTCTCAAATGTTCTGTCTCATCCACGCTTCGATGTTTCTTCTCTACCCCAGTCTCAAGGAAACAGGGTTGAGAAGAAAGATCAAAACGTAAACGAGACAGAAAATAGACAGTACGACGTCTCAAATTTTGTGTGTCGTCCACATTTCGATGTGTCTTCTCTACCCCAGTCTCAGGGAGACAGAGTTGAGAAGAAAGATCAAAACGTAGACGAGACAGAGAAAACACAGGACGACGTCTCCAATGTTCTGTCTCATCCACGTTTCGATGTGTCTTCTCTACCCCAGTCTCAGGGAAACAGGGTTGAGAAGAAAGATCAAAACGTAGACAAGACAGAAAAAGCACAGGACGATGTCTCAAATGTTCCGTCTCATCCACGTTTCGATGTTTCTTCTCTACCCCAGTCTCAAGGAAACAGGGTTGAGAAGAAAGATCAAAACGTAAACGAGACAGAGAATAGACAGTACGACGTCTCAAATTTTGTGTGTCGTCCACATTTCGATGTGTCTTCTCTACCCCAGTCTCAGGGAGACAGGGTTGAGAAGGAAGATCAAAACGTAGACGGGACGGAAAAAAACACTGGACGACGTCTGAAATTTTCTGTCTCATCCCCGTTTTTATGTCCTCTACCCCAGTCTCAGGGAGACAGAGTTGAGAAGAAAGATCAAAACGTAGACGAGACAGAGAAAACACAGGACGACGTCTCAAATGTTCCGTCTCATCCACGTTTCGATGTTTCTTCTCTACCCCAGTCTCAGGGAGACAGAGTTGAGAAGAAAGATCAAAACGTAGACGAGACAGAGAAAACACAGGACGACGTCTCAAATGTTCTGTCTCATCCACGTTTCGATGTGTCTTCTCTACCCCAGTCTCAGGGAAACAGGGTTGAGAAGAAAGATCAAAACGTAGACAAGACAGAAAAAGCATAGGACGATGTCTCAAATGTTTCGTCTCATCCACCTTTCGATGTTTCTTCTCTACCCCAGTCTCAAGGAAACAGGGTTTAGAAGAAAGATCAAAACGTAAACGAGACAGAAAATAGACTGTACGACGTCTCAAATTTTGTGTGTCGTCCACATTTCGATGGGTCTTCTCTACCCCAGTCTCAGGGAGACAGGGTTGAGAAGGAAGATCAAAACGTAGACGGGACAGAAAAAACACTGGACGACATCTAAAATTTTCTGTCTCATCCCCGTTTTTATATCTTCTCTACCCCAGTCTCAGGGAGACAGAGTTGAGAAGAAAGATCAAAACGTAGACGAGACAGAGAAAACACAGGACGACGTCTCAAATGTTCCGTCTCATCCACGTTTCGATGTTTCTTCTCTACCCCAGTCTTAGGGAGACACAGTTGAGAAGAAAGATCAAAACGTAGACGAGACAGAGAAAACACAGGACGACGTCTCAAATGTTCTGTCTCATCCACGTTTCGATGTTTCTTCTCTACCCCAGTCTCAAGGAAACAGGGTTGAGAAGAAAGATCAAAACGTAAACGAGACAGAAAATAGACAGTACGACGTCTCAAATTTTGTGTGTCGTCCACATTTCGATGTGTCTTCTCTACCCCAGTCTCAGGGAGACAGAGTTGAGAAGAAAGATCAAAACGTAGACGAGACAGAGAAAACACAGGACGACGTCTCCAATGTTCTGTCTCATCCACGTTTCGATGTGTCTTCTCTACCCCAGTCTCAGGGAAACAGGGTTGAGAAGAAAGATCAAAACGTAGACAAGACAGAAAAAGCACAGGACGATGTCTCAAATGTTCCGTCTCATCCACGTTTCGATGTTTCTTCTCTACCCCAGTCTCAAGGAAACAGGGTTTAGAAGAAAGATCAAAACGTAAACGAGACAGAAAATAGACAGTACGACGTCTCAAATTTTGTGTGTCGTCCCCATTTCGATGTGTCTTCTCTACCCCAGTCTCAGGGAGACAGGGTTGAGAAGGAAGATCAAAATGTAGACGGGACAGAAAAAACACTGGACGACGTCTGAAATTTTCTGTCTCATCCCCGTTTTTATGTCTTCTCTACCCCAGTCTCAGGGAGACAGGGTTGAGAAGGAAGATCAAAACGTAGACGGGACAGAAAAAACACTGGACGACGTCTGAAATTTTCTGTCTCATCCCCGTTTTTATGTCCTCTACCCCAGTCTCAGGGAGACAGAGTTGAGAAGAAAGATCAAAACGTAGACGAGACAGAGAAAACACAGGACGACGTCTCAAATGTTCCGTCTCATACACGTTTCGATGTTTCTTCTCTACCGCAGTCTCAGGGAGACAGAGTTGAGAAGAAAGATCAAAACGTAGACGAGACAGAGAACACACAGGACGACGTCTCAAATGTTCTGTCTCATCCACGTTTCGAGGTGTCTTCTCTACCCCAGTCTCAGGGAAACAGGGTTGAGAAGAAAGATCAAAACGTAGACAAGACAGAAAAAGCACAGGACGATGTCTCAAATGTTCCGACTCATCCACGTTTCGATGTTTCTTCTCTACCCCAGTCTCAAGGAAACAGGGTTGAGAAGAAAGATCAAAACGTAAACGAGACAGAAAATAGACAGTACGACGTCTCAAATTTTGTGTGTCGTCCCCATTTCGATGTGTCTTCTCTACCCCAGTCTCAGGGAGACAGGGTTGAGAAGGAAGATCAAAATGTAGACGGGACAGAAAAAACACTGGACGACGTCTGAAATTTTCTGTCTCATCCCCGTTTTTATGTCCTCTACCCCAGTCTCAGGGAGACAGAGTTGAGATGAAAGATCAAAACGTAGACGAGACAGAGAAAACACAGGACAACGTCTCAAATGTTCCGCCTCATCCACGTTTCGATGTTTCTTCTCTACCCCAGTCTCAGGGAGACAGAGTTGAGATGAAAGATCAAAACGTAGACAAGACAGAAAAAGCACAGGACGATGTCTCAAATGTTTCGTCTCATCCACGTTTCGATGTTTCTTCTCTACCCCAGTCTCAAGGAAACAGGGTTGAGAAGAAAGATCAAAACGTGGACAAGACAGAAAAAGCACTGGACGATGTCTCAAATGTTCCGTCTCATCCACGTTTCGATGTTTCTTCTCTACCCCAGTCTCAAGGAAACAGGGTTGAGAAGAAAGATCAAAACGTAAACGCGACAGAAAATACACAGTACGACGTCTCAAATTTTGTGTGTCGTCCACATTTCGATGTGTCTTCTCTACCCCAGTCTCAGGGAGACAGGGTTGAAAAGGAAGATCAAAACGTAGACGAGACAGAAAAAGCACAGGACGATGTCTCAAATGTTTCGTCTCATCCACGTTTCGATGTTTCTTCTCTACCCCAGTCTCAGGGAGACAGAGTTGAGAAGAAAGATCAAAACGTAGACGAGACAGAGAAAACACAGGACGACGTCTCAAATGTTCCGTCTCATCCACGTTTCGATGTTTCTTCTCTACCCCAGTCTCAAGGAAACAGGGTTGAGAAGAAAGATCAAAACGTAAACAAGACAGAAAATAGACAGTACGACGTCTCAAATTTTGTGTGTCGTCCACATTTCGATGTGTCTTCTCTACCCCGGTCTCAGGGAGACAGGGTTGAGAAGGAAGATCAAAACGTAGACGGGACAGAAAAAACACTGGACGACGTCTGAAATTTTCTGTCTCATCCCCGTTTTTATATCTTCTCTACCCCAGTCTCAGGGAGACAGAGTTGAGAAGAAAGATCAAAACGTAGACGAGACAGAGAAAACACAGGACGACGCCTCAAATGTTCCGTCTCATCCACGTTTCGATGTTTCTTCTCTACCCCAGTCTCAAGGAAACAGGGTTGAGAAGAAAGAACAAAACGTAAACGAGACAGAGAAAACACAGGACGACGTCTCAAATGTTCTGTCTCATCCACGTTTCGTTGTGTCTTCTCTACCCCAGTCTAAGGGAAACAGGGTTGAGAAGAAAGATCAAAACGTAGACAAGACAGAAAAAGCACACGACGATGTCTCAAATGTTTCGTCTCATCCACGTTTCGATGTTTCTTCTCTACCACAGTCTCAAGGAAACAGGGTTTAGAAGAAAGATCAAAACGTAAACGAGACAGAAAATAGACAGTACGACGTCTCAAATTTTGTGTGTCGTCCACATTTCGAGGTGTCTTCTCTACCCCAGTCTTAGGGAGACAGAGTTGAGAAGAAAGATCAAAACGTAGACGAGACAGTGAAAACACAGGACGACGTCTCAAATGTTCTGTCTCATCCACGTTTGGATGTGTCTTCTCTACCCCAGTCTCAGGGAGACAGGGTTGAGAAGGAAGATCAAAACGTAGACGGGACAGAAAAAACACTGGACGACGTCTGAAATTTTCTGTCTCATCCCCGTTTTTATGTCCTCTACCCCAGTCTCAGGGAGACAGAGTTGAGAAGAAAGATCAAAACGTAGACGAGACAGAGAAAACACAGGACGACGTCTCAAATGTTCTGTGTCATCCACGTTTCGTTGTGTCTTCTCTACCCCAGTCTAAGGGAAACAGGGTTGAGAAGAAAGATCAAAACGTAGACAAGACAGAAAAAGCACAGGACGATGTCTCAAATGTTTCGTCTCATCCACGTTTCGATGTTTCTTCTCTACCCCAGTCTCAAGGAAACAGGGTTTAGAAGAAAGATCAAAACGTAAACGAGACAGAAAATAGACAGTACGACGTCTCAAATTTTGTGTGTCGTCCACATTTCGATGTGTCTTCTCTACCCCAGTCTCAGGGAGACAGGGTTGAGAAGGAAGATCAAAACGTAGACGGGACAGAAAAAACACTGGACGACGTCTGAAATTTTCTGTCTCATCCCCGTTTTTATGTCCTCTACCCCAGTCTCAGGGAGACAGAGTTGAGAAGAAAGATCAAAACGTAGACGAGACAGAGAAAACACAGGACGACGTCTCAAATGTTCCGTCTCATCCACGTTTCGATGTTTCTTCTCTACCGCAGTCTCAGGGAGACAGAGTTGAGAAGAAAGATCAAAACGTAGACGAGACAGAGAAAACACAGGACGACGTCTCAAATGTTCTGTCTCATCCACGCTTCGAGGTGTCTTCTCTACCCCAGTCTCAGGGAAACAGGGTTGAGAAGAAAGATCAAAACGTAAACGAGACAGAAAATAGACAGTACGACGTCTCAAATTTTTTTGTGTCGTCCACATTTCGATGTGTCTTCTCTACCCCAGTCTCAGGGAGACAGGGTTGAGAAGGAATATCAAAACGTAGACGGGACAGAAAAAACACTGGACGACGTCTGAAATTTTCTGTCTCATCCCCGTTTTTATGTCTTCTCTACCCCAGACTCAGGGAGACAGATTTGAGAAGAAAGATCAAAACGTAGACGAGACAGAGAAAACACAGGACGACGTCTCAAATGTTCCGTCTCATCCACGTTTTGATGTTTCTTCTCTACCCCAGTCTCAGGGAGACAGAGTTGAGAAGAAAGATCAAAAAGTAGACGAGACAGAGAAAACACAGGACGACGTCTCAAATGTTCTGTCTCATCCACGTTTCGATGTGTCTTCTCTACCCCAGTCTCAGGGAGACAGCGTTGAGAAGAAAGATCAAAACGTATACAAGACAGAAAAAGCACAGGACGATGTCTCAAATGTTCCGTCTCATCCACGTTTCGATGTTTCTTCTCTACCCCAGTCTCAGGGAGACAGAGTTGAGAAGAAAGATCAAAACGTAGACGAGACAGAGAAAACACAGGACGACGTCTCAAATGTTCTGTCTCATCCACGTTTCGATGTGTCTTCTCTACCCCAGTCTCAGGGAAACAGGGTTGAGAAGAAAGATAAAAACGTAGACAAGACAGAAAAAGCACAGGATGATGTCTCAAATGTTCCGTCTCATAAACGTTTCTATGTTTCTTCTCTACCCCAGTCTCAAGGAAACAGGGTTGAGAAGAAAGATCAAAACGTAAACGAGACAAAAAATAGACAGTACGACGTCTCAAATTTTTTTGTGTCGTCCACATTTCGATGTGTCTTCTCTACCCCAGTCTCAGGGAGACAGGGTTGAGAAGGAAGATCAAAACGTAGACGGGACAGAAAAAACACTGGACGACGTCTGAAATTTCCTGTCTCATCCCCGTTTTTATGTCTTCTCTACCCCAGACTCAGGGAGACAGATTTGAGAAGAAAGATCAAAACGTAGACGAGACAGAGAAAACACAGGACGACGTCTCAAATGTTCCGTCTCATCCACGTTTTGATGTTTCTTCTCTACCCCAGTCTCAGGGAGACAGAGTTGAGAAGAAAGATCAAAAAGTAGACGAGACAGAGAAAACACAGGACGACGTCTCAAATGTTCTGTCTCATCCACGTTTCGATGTGTCTTCTCTACCCCAGTCTCAGGGAGACAGCGTTGAGAAGAAAGATCAAAACGTATACAAGACAGAAAAAGCACAGGACGATGTCTCAAATGTTCCGTCTCATCCACGTTTCGATGTTTCTTCTCTACCCCAGTCTCAGGGAGACAGAGTTGAGAAGAAAGATCAAAACGTAGACGAGACAGAGAAAACACAGGACGACGTCTCAAATGTTCTGTCTCATCCACGTTTCGATGTGTCTTCTCTACCCCAGTCTCAGGGAAACAGGGTTGAGAAGAAAGATAAAAACGTAGACAAGACAGAAAAAGCACAGGATGATGTCTCAAATGTTCCGTCTCATAAACGTTTCTATGTTTCTTCTCTACCCCAGTCTCAAGGAAACAGGGTTGAGAAGAAAGATCAAAACGTAAACGAGACAAAAAATAGACAGTACGACGTCTCAAATTTTTTTGTGTCGTCCACATTTCGATGTGTCTTCTCTACCCCAGTCTCAGGGAGACAGGGTTGAGAAGGAAGATCAAAACGTAGACGGGACAGAAAAAACACTGGACGACGTCTGAAATTTTCTGTCTCATTCCCGTTTTTATATCTTCTCTACCCCATTCTCAGGGAGACAGAGTTGAGAAGAAAGATCAAAACGTAGACGAGACAGAGAAAACACAGGACGACGTCTCAAATGTTCCGTCTCATCCACGTTTCGATGTTTCTTCTCTACCCCAGTCTTAGGGAGACACAGTTGAGAAGAAAGATCAAAACGTAGACGAGACAGAGAAAACACAGGACGACGTCTCAAATGTTCTGTCTCATCCACGTTTCGATGTGTCTTCTCTACCCCAGTCTCAGGGAAACAGGGTTGAGATGAAAGATCAAAACGCAGACAAGACAGAAAAAGCATAGGACGATGTCTCAAATGTTTCGTCTCATCCACGTTTCGATGTTTCTTCTCTACCCCAGTCTCAAGGAAACAGGGTTGAGAAGAAAGATCAAAACGTAAACGAGACAGAAAATAGACAGTACGACGTCTCAAATTTTGTGTGTCGTCCACATTTCGATGTGTCTTCTCTACCCCAGTCTCAGGGAGACAGAGTTGAGAAGAAAGATCAAAACGTAGACGAGACAGAGAAAACACAGGACGACGTCTCAAATGTTCTGTCTCATCCACGTTTCGATGTGTCTTCTCTACCCCAGTCTCAGGGAAACAGGGTTGAGAAGAAAGATCAAAACGTAGACAAGACAGAAAAAGCACAGGACGATGTCTCAAATGTTCCGTCTCATCCACGTTTAGATGTTTCTTCTCTACCCCAGTCTCAAGGAAACAGGGTTGAGAAGAAAGATCAAAACGTAAACGAGACAGAGAATAGACAGTACGACGTCTCAAATTTTGCGTGTCGTCCACATTTCGATGTGTCTTCTCTACCCCAGTCTCAGGGAGACTGGGTTGAGAAGGAAGATCAAAACGTAGACGGGACAGAAAAAACACTGGACGACGTCTGAAATTTTCTGTCTCATCCCCGTTTTTATGTCCTCTACCCCAGTCTCAGGGAGACAGAGTTGAGATGAAAGATCAAAACGTAGACGAGACAGAGAAAACACAGGACGACGTCTCAAATGTTCCGCCTCATCCACGTTTCGATGTTTCTTCTCTACCCCAGTCTCAGGGAGACAGAGTTGAGAAGAAAGATCAAAACGTAGACGAGACAGAGAAAACACAGGACGACGTCTCAAATGTTCTGTCTCATCCACGTTTCGATGTGTCTTCTCTACCTCAGTCTCAGGGAAACAGGGTTCCCAGTTAAAAATAACCATTGGCTCCAATTAGGATATTCAATTGGAACCAATTGGAGTCAATGGAATTCAATTGGTTCTGGGTCATCCAACTGGTCATTCTAATTAGTTTCAATGTTTCCAATTGGTTACACCAATTAGGACCAACAAAATTCAATTGGCACTGGGCCACCTAATTGGTCACTCTAATTGGATTCAATGTTTCTAACTGGTTACCCCAATTAGGACCAACAAAATTCAATTGGCACTCAGCCACCTAATTGGTCACTCTAATTGGATTCAATGTTTCCAACTGGTTACTGGGCCACCTAATTGGTCACTCAATTGGATTCAATGTTTCCAACTGGTTATCCCAATTAGGATCAATAAAATTCAGTTGGCACTGGGTCACCTAATTGGTCACTCTAGTTGGATTCAATGTTTCCAACTTTATGTTTTCAATGTTTCCAATTGAATTTTATTGATCTCCGATTGGGATCACTGGGTCACCTAATTGGTCAAACCAGTTAGACAGAACTTGCCATTATTTCTTTATCCTCACCACAAAGTTTCCAAAGATCGCGATTTTTTTTTTTCAGTATTGCGTTGCACTAAATTTTTTCAACATCGCAATTTGAAAGAGGGGAAAAAATTTGTACACTATTAAATTAAAAAAAAAAAAAAACGAAAAAAAAAAACGAAAAAAAAATCTGTTGCTAGAATTAGTCGGAAATGCGGGCAGCGTCGGTGTCACGGTCGGTGTACACTGGGCGGCAAAGATGGCGCCGCGAGGACGGTGGGAGCGTGAAGCACATGGCGAGTTGGCGTGCACGGCATTCGTAGCATGGTTATGGCAATGATTCAAGAAAGTTCTTTTGTGTTTTAGTGCTGCAGAGTGCTCAATGGTGCGGTGATAATTACTTCATTTGACCTGCCAGCTTGTTAGAGCGCGAAGGATTGGCAACAAACGTTTATGGGAGCAAGGTAAGAAATTTTCTTTGTCCTTGCTGCGCTGCAGTTTGGGGATTTCGGATTGTTAGATCTGCTGAGACACTCGTCGCTTGATCTTGGGTGAACGATACGAGCGTGAATGTATAGCTTTAGAGAAGAACATTTTCCGGGCAGCTATCAGTTCGGAAGTTGTTGAATATCTGCGAGGAAAGTTAAGTGCGTTTTAAGCATCTCAAAACTAAACTATGAGTTGCTGAAAACACTGACTGGGCACAGCTTCAAAAATTGAAGCTTTGGGATTCAAAATTAAGTAATTTCGGGGGAAGTTTCGATGAGTGGGAAGTGGGGTGGGGGGGTCGGTCGGTCGGTGATGATGGGTCATTACCTCCGAAAGTTGATGACTTCTTAATAACAGTAGGTGCCGAAAATTTTGCATCTCATCCGGCGGACTATTTGCAGCTATGTTTCAAAATTTACTCTGTCTCACTCAGGGTAAGTTGAGAAACCTACCCGCATCCAGCGTTGCCTCTGATCCACTTGAGTAAGATTTGGAACACAGCCTGCAATGCATGATTTCTTTTCGAGATACGAAAGACGCTTATTTTTTCACGTACCCATGCACACTTTAAGCATTTTTCAGGTGCACTAGCCAGCTTTACAGAGATGCCTTTGAGTTGACTGTTTTTTCTCTTTATAGCAGAGAATATGTCTTACAGGCTCATAGGAAACTTAGTAGTCTTAAACCATCCCAGATGCAAATTTAGCCCAGTCTCGGCAAAAGCTTCATCTCCTAATTTTGACCAGAGTTTTTCAGTCACCCAGGGATGTTTGCCTTTTAATGCAGGGCCTGCAGGTTTATACCACGGCAACTAATTTCTTTTGCAGCAAAAAAAAAAAAAAAAAATGTTCAGTATGTTTCTAAGCTTGATTTAAACATTTAGTCTCATAAGGTCATTTAATGCATATTTATCCTTTATTTTAGGGAAGCTGCAGCTGCTATCCTGGAAGAAAACAACGATGCCTGGAAGCAAGAAATCATTTCTAATAAGTTAAATAAAGACTGTCATGATTATCTACCTTTAGATCTAGTTGCAACTTTTTCTAGTTTGGAATATCCAAACACTAACAGTTGTCCCAATTCGTATCTGTCAATATGATTTGAACACTTGGACCAATTGCTTTTTTTTGTATTGGGAGTCCGAAAACAGAAATAGGTTTTTCCAATTGGTTGCATCCTATTGACAATGCCGAACTGGTTCGAATTGGTGATGTTCAATTAGATTTCGACAATTGGAACCAATCGACTTTTTCTAACTAGGAGTCCGAAATCACAGATAGGATTCCTCATTGGTTCTAATTGTCGATAACTAATTGGAACCAATTGACTTTTTCTAACTAGGAGTCTGAAATCACAGATAGGATTCCCCATTGGTTCTAATTGTCGACAACTAATTGGAACCAATTGACTTTTTCTAACTAGGAGTCCGAAATCACAGATAGGATTCCCCATTGGTTCTAATTGTCAATAACTAATTGGACCCAATGGTTATTTTTAACTGGGTTGAGAAGAAAGATCAAAACGTTGACAAGACAGAAAAAGCACAGGACGATGTCTCAAATGTTTCGTCTCATCCACGTTTCGATGTTTCGTCTCTACCCCAGTCTCAAGGAAACAGGGTTTAGAAGAAAGATCAAAACGTAAACGAGACAGAAAAAGCACAGGACGATGTCTCAAATGTTTCGTCTCATCCACGTTTCGATGTTTCTTCTCTACCCCAGTCTTAGGGAGACACAGTTGAGAAGAAAGATCAAAACGTAGACAAGACAGAGAAAACACAGGACGACGTCTCAAATGTTCCGTCTCATCCACGTTTCGATGTTTCTTCTCTACCCCAGTCTCAAGGAAACAGGGTTGAGAAGAAAGATCAAAACGTAAACGAGACAGAAAATAGACAGTACGACGTCTCAAATTTTGTGTGTCGTCCACATTTCGATGTGTCGTCTCTACAGGATCATGCCTGTGTCACTGTCATGCTTTGGGTTAGTAAAGTTAGTGGCGCTTCGCGCGAAGCCTGTCCCGGTGTTTTGTTCTCGATCTGTACGTAGCTGCGGCGTACGATTCTTTATCGCGGTAGCAACCGTCGATTTCTCTCTTGGACAACTGTGCTACGGTGCGATGTTGGGGTTTCGCGGCACTGTGGGGTTCGGTCCGTCCTCACTGGCGTCTGCTCGTCGTCTCCCTCGTGTGGATGCGCTAGGGAGACGGACGAACCGCAGTCTCAGGGAAACAGGGTTGAGAAGAAAGATCAAAACGTGGACAAGACAGAAAAAGCACAGGACGATGTCTCAAATGTTCCGTCTCATCCACGTTTCGATGTTTCTTCCCTACCCCAGTCTCAAGGAAACAGGGTTGAGAAGAAAGATCAAAACGTAAACGAGACAGAAAATAGACAGTACGACGTCTCAAATTTTGTGTGTCGTCCACATTTCGATGTGTCTTCTCTACCCCAGTCTCATGGAGACAGGGTTGAGAAGGAAGATCAAAACATAGACAGGACAGAAAAAACACTGGACGACGTCTGAAATTTTCTGTCTCATCCCCGTTTTTATGTCCTCTACCCCAGTCTCAGGGCGACAGAGTTGAGAAGAAAGATCAAAACGTAGACGAGACAGAGAAAACACAGGACGACGTCTCAAATGTTCCGTCTCATCCACGTTTCGATGTTTCTTCTCTACCCCAGTCTCAGGGAGACAGAGTTGAGAAGAAAGATCAAAACGTAGACGAGACAGAGAAAACACAGGACGACGTCTCAAATGTTCTGTCTCATCCACGTTTCGATGTGTCTTCTCTACCCCAGTCTCAGGAAAACAGGGTTGAGAAGAAAGATCAAAACGTAGACAAGACAGAAAAAGATCAGGACGATGTCTCAAATGTTCCGTCTCATCCACGTTTTGATGTTTCTTCTCTACTCCAGTCTCAAGGAAACAGGGTTGAGAAGAAAGATCAAAACGTAAACGAGACAGAAAATAGACTGTACGACGTCTCAAATTTTGTGTGTCGTCCACATTTCGATGGGTCTTCTCTACCCCAGTCTCAGGGAGACAGGTTGAGAAGGAAGATCAAAACGTAGACGGGACAGAAAAAACACTGGACGACATCTAAAATTTTCTGTCTCATCCCCGTTTTTATATCTTCTCTACCCCAGTCTCAGGGAGACAGAGTTGAGAAGAAAGATCAAAACGTAGACGAGACAGAGAAAACACAGGACGACGTCTCAAATGTTCCGTCTCATCCACGTTTCGATGTTTCTTCTCTACCCCAGTCTTAGGGAGACACAGTTGAGAAGAAAGATCAAAACGTAGACGAGACAGAGAAAACACAGGACGACGTCTCAAATGTTCTGTCTCATCCACGCTTCGATGTTTCTTCTCTACCCCAGTCTCAAGGAAACAGGGTTGAGAAGAAAGATCAAAACGTAAACGAGACAGAAAATAGACAGTACGACGTCTCAAATTTTGTGTGTCGTCCACATTTCGATGTGTCTTCTCTACCCCAGTCTCAGGGAGACAGAGTTGAGAAGAAAGATCAAAACGTAGACGAGACAGAGAAAACACAGGACGACGTCTCCAATGTTCTGTCTCATCCACGTTTCGATGTGTCTTCTCTACCCCAGTCTCAGGGAAACAGGGTTGAGAAGAAAGATCAAAACGTAGACAAGACAGAAAAAGCACAGGACGATGTCTCAAATGTTCCGTCTCATCCACGTTTCGATGTTTCTTCTCTACCCCAGTCTCAAGGAAACAGGGTTGAGAAGAAAGATCAAAACGTAAACGAGACAGAGAATAGACAGTACGACGTCTCAAATTTTGTGTGTCGTCCACATTTCGATGTGTCTTCTCTACCCCAGTCTCAGGGAGACAGGGTTGAGAAGGAAGATCAAAACGTAGACGGGACAGAAAAAAACACTGGACGACGTCTGAAATTTTCTGTCTCATCCCCGTTTTTATGTCCTCTACCCCAGTCTCAGGGAGACAGAGTTGAGAAGAAAGATCAAAACGTAGACGAGACAGAGAAAACACAGGACGACGTCTCAAATGTTCCGTCTCATCCACGTTTCGATGTTTCTTCTCTACCCCAGTCTCAGGGAGACAGAGTTGAGAAGAAAGATCAAAACGTAGACGAGACAGAGAAAACACAGGACGACGTCTCAAATGTTCTGTCTCATCCACGTTTCGATGTGTCTTCTCTACCCCAGTCTCAGGGAAACAGGGTTGAGAAGAAAGATCAAAACGTAGACAAGACAGAAAAAGCATAGGACGATGTCTCAAATGTTTCGTCTCATCCACCTTTCGATGTTTCTTCTCTACCCCAGTCTCAAGGAAACAGGGTTTAGAAGAAAGATCAAAACGTAAACGAGACAGAAAATAGACTGTACGACGTCTCAAATTTTGTGTGTCGTCCACATTTCGATGGGTCTTCTCTACCCCAGTCTCAGGGAGACAGGGTTGAGAAGGAAGATCAAAACGTAGACGGGACAGAAAAAACACTGGACGACATCTAAAATTTTCTGTCTCATCCCCGTTTTTATATCTTCTCTACCCCAGTCTCAGGGAGACAGAGTTGAGAAGAAAGATCAAAACGTAGACGAGACAGAGAAAACACAGGACGACGTCTCAAATGTTCCGTCTCATCCACGTTTCGATGTTTCTTCTCTACCCCAGTCTTAGGGAGACACAGTTGAGAAGAAAGATCAAAACGTAGACGAGACAGAGAAAACACAGGACGACGTCTCAAATGTTCTGTCTCATCCACGTTTCGATGTTTCTTCTCTACCCCAGTCTCAAGGAAACAGGGTTGAGAAGAAAGATCAAAACGTAAACGAGACAGAAAATAGACAGTACGACGTCTCAAATTTTGTGTGTCGTCCACATTTCGATGTGTCTTCTCTACCCCAGTCTCAGGGAGACAGAGTTGAGAAGAAAGATCAAAACGTAGACAAGACAGAAAAAGCACAGGACGATGTCTCAAATGTTCCGTCTCATCCACGTTTCGATGTTTCTTCTCTACCCCAGTCTCAAGGAAACAGGGTTTAGAAGAAAGATCAAAACGTAGACAAGACAGAAAAAGCACAGGACGATGTCTCAAATGTTCCGTCTCATCCACGTTTCGATGTTTCTTCTCTACCCCAGTCTCAAGGAAACAGGGTTTAGAAGAAAGATCAAAACGTAAACGAGACAGAAAATAGACTGTACGACGTCTCAAATTTTGTGTGTCGTCCACATTTCGATGGGTCTTCTCTACCCCAGTCTCAGGGAGACAGGGTTGAGAAGGAAGATCAAAACGTAGACGGGACAGAAAAAACACTGGACGACATCTAAAATTTTCTGTCTCATCCCCGTTTTTATATCTTCTCTACCCCAGTCTCAGGGAGACAGAGTTGAGAAGAAAGATCAAAACGTAGACGAGACAGAGAAAACACAGGACGACGTCTCAAATGTTCTGTCTCATCCACGTTTCGATGTGTCTTCTCTACCCCAGTCTCAGGGAAACAGGGTTGAGAAGAAAGATCAAAACGTAGACAAGACAGAAAAAGCACAGGACGATGTCTCAAATGTTCCGTCTCATCCACGTTTCGATGTTTCTTCTCTACCCCAGTCTCAAGGAAACAGGGTTTAGAAGAAAGATCAAAACGTAAACGAGACAGAAAATAGACAGTACGACGTCTCAAATTTTGTGTGTCGTCCCCATTTCGATGTGTCTTCTCTACCCCAGTCTCAGGGAGACAGGGTTGAGAAGGAAGATCAAAATGTAGACGGGACAGAAAAAACACTGGACGACGTCTGAAATTTTCTGTCTCATCCCCGTTTTTATGTCTTCTCTACCCCAGTCTCAGGGAGACAGGGTTGAGAAGGAAGATCAAAACGTAGACGGGACAGAAAAAACACTGGACGACGTCTGAAATTTTCTGTCTCATCCCCGTTTTTATGTCCTCTACCCCAGTCTCAGGGAGACAGAGTTGAGAAGAAAGATCAAAACGTAGACGAGACAGAGAAAACACAGGACGACGTCTCAAATGTTCCGTCTCATACACGTTTCGATGTTTCTTCTCTACCGCAGTCTCAGGGAGACAGAGTTGAGAAGAAAGATCAAAACGTAGACGAGACAGAGAACACACAGGACGACGTCTCAAATGTTCTGTCTCATCCACGTTTCGAGGTGTCTTCTCTACCCCAGTCTCAGGGAAACAGGGTTGAGAAGAAAGATCAAAACGTAGACAAGACAGAAAAAGCACAGGACGATGTCTCAAATGTTCCGACTCATCCACGTTTCGATGTTTCTTCTCTACCCCAGTCTCAAGGAAACAGGGTTGAGAAGAAAGATCAAAACGTAAACGAGACAGAAAATAGACAGTACGACGTCTCAAATTTTGTGTGTCGTCCCCATTTCGATGTGTCTTCTCTACCCCAGTCTCAGGGAGACAGGGTTGAGAAGGAAGATCAAAATGTAGACGGGACAGAAAAAACACTGGACGACGTCTCAAATGTTCTGTCTCATCCACGTTTCGATGTGTCTTCTCTACCTCAGTCTCAGGGAAACAGGGTTGAGTAGAAAGATCAAAACGTAGACGAGACAGAGAAAACACAGGACGACGTCTCAAATGTTCTGTCTCATCCACGTTTCGATGTGTCTTCTCTACCTCAGTCTCAGGGAAACAGGGTTGAGTAGAAAGATCAAAACGTAGACAAGACAGAAAAAACACAGGACGACGTCTCAAATGTTCTGTGTCATCCACGTTTCGTTGTGTCTTCTCTACCCCAGTCTAAGGGAAACAGGGTTGAGAAGAAAGATCAAAACGTAGACAAGACAGAAAAAGCACAGGACGATGTCTCAAATGTTTCGTCTCATCCACGTTTCGATGTTTCTTCTCTACCCCAGTCTCAAGGAAACAGGGTTTAGAAGAAAGATCAAAACGTAAACGAGACAGAAAATAGACAGTACGACGTCTCAAATTTTGTGTGTCGTCCACATTTCGATGTGTCTTCTCTACCCCAGTCTCAGGGAGACAGGGTTGAGAAGGAAGATCAAAACGTAGACGGGACAGAAAAAACACTGGACGACGTCTGAAATTTTCTGTCTCATCCCCGTTTTTATGTCCTCTACCCCAGTCTCAGGGAGACAGAGTTGAGAAGAAAGATCAAAACGTAGACGAGACAGAGAAAACACAGGACGACGTCTCAAATGTTCCGTCTCATCCACGTTTCGATGTTTCTTCTCTACCGCAGTCTCAGGGAGACAGAGTTGAGAAGAAAGATCAAAACGTAGACGAGACAGAGAAAACACAGGACGACGTCTCAAATGTTCTGTCTCATCCACGCTTCGAGGTGTCTTCTCTACCCCAGTCTCAGGGAAACAGGGTTGAGAAGAAAGATCAAAACGTAAACGAGACAGAAAATAGACAGTACGACGTCTTAAATTTTTTTGTGTCGTCCACATTTCGATGTGTCTTCTCTACCCCAGTCTCAGGGAGACAGGGTTGAGAAGGAAGATCAAAACGTAGACGGGACAGAAAAAACACTGGACGACGTCTGAAATTTTCTGTCTCATCCCCGTTTTTATGTCTTCTCTACCCCAGACTCAGGGAGACAGATTTGAGAAGAAAGATCAAAACGTAGACGAGACAGAGAAAACACAGGACGACGTCTCAAATGTTCCGTCTCATCCACGTTTTGATGTTTCTTCTCTACCCCAGTCTCAGGGAGACAGAGTTGAGAAGAAAGATCAAAAAGTAGACGAGACAGAGAAAACACAGGACGACGTCTCAAATGTTCTGTCTCAGCCACGTTTCGATGTGTCTTCTCTACCCCAGTCTCAGGGAGACAGCGTTGAGAAGAAAGATCAAAACGTATACAAGACAGAAAAAGCACAGGACGATGTCTCAAATGTTCCGTCTCATCCACGTTTCGATGTTTCTTCTCTACCCCAGTCTCAGGGAGACAGAGTTGAGAAGAAAGATCAAAACGTAGACGAGACAGAGAAAACACAGGACGACGTCTCAAATGTTCTGTCTCATCCACGTTTCGATGTGTCTTCTCTACCCCAGTCTCAGGGAAACAGGGTTGAGAAGAAAGATAAAAACGTAGACAAGACAGAAAAAGCACAGGATGATGTCTCAAATGTTCCGTCTCATAAACGTTTCTATGTTTCTTCTCTACCCCAGTCTCAAGGAAACAGGGTTGAGAAGAAAGATCAAAACGTAAACGAGACAAAAAATAGACAGTACGACGTCTCAAATTTTTTTGTGTCGTCCACATTTCGATGTGTCTTCTCTACCCCAGTCTCAGGGAGACAGGGTTGAGAAGGAAGATCAAAACGTAGACGGGACAGAAAAAACACTGGACGACGTCTGAAATTTCCTGTCTCATCCCCGTTTTTATGTCTTCTCTACCCCAGACTCAGGGAGACAGATTTGAGAAGAAAGATCAAAACGTAGACGAGACAGAGAAAACACAGGACGACGTCTCAAATGTTCCGTCTCATCCACGTTTTGATGTTTCTTCTCTACCCCAGTCTCAGGGAGACAGAGTTGAGAAGAAAGATCAAAAAGTAGACGAGACAGAGAAAACACAGGACGACGTCTCAAATGTTCTGTCTCATCCACGTTTCGATGTGTCTTCTCTACCCCAGTCTCAGGGAGACAGCGTTGAGAAGAAAGATCAAAACGTATACAAGACAGAAAAAGCACAGGACGATGTCTCAAATGTTCCGTCTCATCCACGTTTCGATGTTTCTTCTCTACCCCAGTCTCAGGGAGACAGAGTTGAGAAGAAAGATCAAAACGTAGACGAGACAGAGAAAACACAGGACGACGTCTCAAATGTTCTGTCTCATCCACGTTTCGATGTGTCTTCTCTACCCCAGTCTCAGGGAAACAGGGTTGAGAAGAAAGATAAAAACGTAGACAAGACAGAAAAAGCACAGGATGATGTCTCAAATGTTCCGTCTCATAAACGTTTCTATGTTTCTTCTCTACCCCAGTCTCAAGGAAACAGGGTTGAGAAGAAAGATCAAAACGTAAACGAGACAAAAAATAGACAGTACGACGTCTCAAATTTTTTTGTGTCGTCCACATTTCGATGTGTCTTCTCTACCCCAGTCTCAGGGAGACAGGGTTGAGAAGGAAGATCAAAACGTAGACGGGACAGAAAAAACACTGGACGACGTCTGAAATTTTCTGTCTCATTCCCGTTTTTATATCTTCTCTACCCCATTCTCAGGGAGACAGAGTTGAGAAGAAAGATCAAAACGTAGACGAGACAGAGAAAACACAGGACGACGTCTCAAATGTTCCGTCTCATCCACGTTTCGATGTTTCTTCTCTACCCCAGTCTTAGGGAGACACAGTTGAGAAGAAAGATCAAAACGTAGACGAGACAGAGAAAACACAGGACGACGTCTCAAATGTTCTGTCTCATCCACGTTTCGATGTGTCTTCTCTACCCCAGTCTCAGGGAAACAGGGTTGAGATGAAAGATCAAAACGCAGACAAGACAGAAAAAGCATAGGACGATGTCTCAAATGTTTCGTCTCATCCACGTTTCGATGTTTCTTCTCTACCCCAGTCTCAAGGAAACAGGGTTGAGAAGAAAGATCAAAACGTAAACGAGACAGAAAATAGACAGTACGACGTCTCAAATTTTGTGTGTCGTCCACATTTCGATGTGTCTTCTCTACCCCAGTCTCAGGGAGACAGAGTTGAGAAGAAAGATCAAAACGTAGACGAGACAGAGAAAACACAGGACGACGTCTCAAATGTTCTGTCTCATCCACGTTTCGATGTGTCTTCTCTACCCCAGTCTCAGGGAAACAGGGTTGAGAAGAAAGATCAAAACGTAGACAAGACAGAAAAAGCACAGGACGATGTCTCAAATGTTCCGTCTCATCCACGTTTAGATGTTTCTTCTCTACCCCAGTCTCAAGGAAACAGGGTTGAGAAGAAAGATCAAAACGTAAACGAGACAGAGAATAGACAGTACGACGTCTCAAATTTTGCTTGTCGTCCACATTTCGATGTGTCTTCTCTACCCCAGTCTCAGGGAGACTGGGTTGAGAAGGAAGATCAAAACGTAGACGGGACAGAAAAAACACTGGACGACGTCTGAAATTTTCTGTCTCATCCCCGTTTTTATGTCCTCTACCCCAGTCTCAGGGAGACAGAGTTGAGATGAAAGATCAAAACGTAGACGAGACAGAGAAAACACAGGACGACGTCTCAAATGTTCCGCCTCATCCACGTTTCGATGTTTCTTCTCTACCCCAGTCTCAGGGAGACAGAGTTGAGAAGAAAGATAAAACGTAGACGAGACAGAGAAAACACAGGACGACGTCTCAAATGTTCTGTCTCATCCACGTTTCGATGTGTCTTCTCTACCTCAGTCTCAGGGAAACAGGGTTGAGAAGAAAGATCAAAACGTTGACAAGACAGAAAAAGCACAGGACGATGTCTCAAATGTTTCGTCTCATCCACGTTTCGATGTTTCGTCTCTACCCCAGTCTCAAGGAAACAGGGTTTAGAAGAAAGATCAAAACGTAAACGAGACAGAAAAAGCACAGGACGATGTCTCAAATGTTTCGTCTCATCCACGTTTCGATGTTTCTTCTCTACCCCAGTCTCAAGGAAACAGGGTTGAGAAGAAAGATCAAAACGTAAACGAGACAGAAAATAGACAGTACGACGTCTCAAATTTTGTGTGTCGTCCACATTTCGATGTGTCTTCTCTACCCCAGTCTCAGGGAGACAGGGTTGAGAAGGAAGATCAAAACATAGACAGGACAGAAAAAACACTGGACGACGTCTGAAATTTTCTGTCTCATCCCCGTTTTTATGTCCTCTACCCCAGTCTCAGGGAGACAGAGTTGAGAAGAAAGATCAAAACGTAGACGAGACAGAGAAAACACAGGACGACGTCTCAAATGTTCCGTCTCATCCACGTTTCGATGTTTCTTCTCTACCCCAGTCTCAGGGAGACAGAGTTGAGAAGAAAGATCAAAACGTAGACGAGACAGAGAAAACACTGGACGACGTCTCAAATGTTCTTTCTCATCCACGTTTCGATGTGTCTTCTCTACCCCAGTCTCAGGAAAACAGGGTTGAGAAGAAAGATCAAAACGTAGACAAGACAGAAAAAGATCAGGACGATGTCTCAAATGTTCCGTCTCATCCACGTTTTGATGTTTCTTCTCTACCCCAGTCTCAAGGAAACAGGGTTGAGAAGAAAGATCAAAACGTAAACGAGACAGAAAATAGACTGTACGACGTCTCAAATTTTGTGTGTCGTCCACATTTCGATGGGTCTTCTCTACCCCAGTCTCAGGGAGACAGGGTTGAGAAGGAAGATCAAAACGTAGACGGGACAGAAAAAACACTGGACGACATCTGAAATTTTCTGTCTCATCCCCGTTTTTATATCTTCTCTACCCCAGTCTCAGGGAGACAGAGTTGAGAAGAAAGATCAAAACGTAGACGAGACAGAGAAAACACAGGACGACGTCTCAAATGTTCCGTCTCATCCACGTTTCGATGTTTCTTCTCTACCCCAGTCTTAGGGAGACACAGTTGAGAAGAAAGATCAAAACGTAGACGAGACAGAGAAAACACAGGACGACGTCTCAAATGTTCTGTCTCATCCACGTTTCGATGTTTCTTCTCTACCCCAGTCTCAAGGAAACAGGGTTGAGAAGAAAGATCAAAACGTAAACGAGACAGAAAATAGACAGTACGACGTCTCAAATTTTGTGTGTCGTCCACATTTCGATGTGTCTTCTCTACCCCAGTCTCAGGGAGACAGAGTTGAGAAGAAAGATCAAAACGTAGACGAGACAGAGAAAACACAGGACGACGTCTCAAATGTTCTGTCTCATCCACGTTTCGATGTGTCTTCTCTACCCCAGTCTCAGGGAAACAGGGTTGAGAAGAAAGATCAAAACGTAGACAAGACAGAAAAAGCACAGGACGATGTCTCAAATGTTCCGTCTCATCCACGTTTCGATGTTTCTTCTCTACCCCAGTCTCAAGGAAACAGGGTTGAGAAGAAAGATCAAAACGTAAACGAGACAGAGAATAGACAGTACGACGTCTCAAATTTTGTGTGTCGTCCACATTTCGATGTGTCTTCTCTACCCCAGTCTCAGGGAGACAGGGTTGAGAAGGAAGATCAAAACGTAGACGGGACAGAAAAAAACACTGGACGACGTCTGAAATTTTCTGTCTCATCCCCGTTTTTATGTCCTCTACCCCAGTCTCAGGGAGACAGAGTTGAGAAGAAAGATCAAAACGTAGACGAGACAGAGAAAACACAGGACGACGTCTCAAATGTTCTGTCTCATCCACGTTTCGATGTGTCTTCTCTACCCCAGTCTCAGGGAAACAGGGTTGAGAAGAAAGATCAAAACGTAGACAAGACAGAAAAAGCATAGGACGATGTCTCAAATGTTTCGTCTCATCCACGTTTCGATGTTTCTTCTCTACCCCAGTCTCAAGGAAACAGGGTTTAGAAGAAAGATCAAAACGTAAACGAGACAGAAAATAGACAGTACGACGTCTCAAATTTTGTGTGTCGTCCACATTTCGATGTGTCTTCTCTACCCCAGTCTAAGGGAGACAGGGTTGAGAAGGAAGATCAAAACGTAGACGGGACAGAAAAAACACTGGACGACGTCTGAAATTTTCTGTCTCATCCCCGTTTTTATGTATTCTCTACCCCAGTCTCAGGGAGACAAGGTTTTAGAAGGAAGATCAAAATGTAGACGGGACAGAAAAAACACTGGACGACGTCTGAAATTTTCTGTCTCATCCCCGTTTTTATGTCCTCTACCCCAGTCTCAGGGAGACAGAGTTGAGATGAAAGATCAAAACGTAGACGAGACAGAGAAAACACAGGACAACGTCTCAAATGTTCCGCCTCATCCACGTTTCGATGTTTCTTCTCTACCCCAGTCTCAGGGAGACAGAGTTGAGAAGAAAGATCAAAACGTAGACGAGACAGAGAAAACACAGGACGACGTCTCAAATGTTCTGTCTCACCCACGTTTCGATGTGTCTTCTCTACCTCAGTCTCAGGGAAACAGGGTTGAGTAGAAAGATCAAAACGTAGACAAGACAGAAAAAGCACAGGACGATGTCTCAAATATTTCGTCTCATCCACGTTTCGATGTTTCTTCTCTACCCCAGTCTCAAGGAAACAGGGTTGAGAAGAAAGATCAAAACGTGGACAAGACAGAAAAAGCACTGGACGATGTCTCAAATGTTCCGTCTCATCCACGTTTCGATGTTTCTTCTCTACCCCAGTCTCAAGGAAACAGGGTTGAGAAGAAAGATCAAAACGTAAACGCGACAGAAAATACACAGTACGACGTCTCAAATTTTGTGTGTCGTCCACATTTCGATGTGTCTTCTCTACCCCAGTCTGAGGGAGACTGAGTTGAGAAGAAAGATCAAAACGTAGACGAGACAGAGAAAACAGAGGACGACGTCTCAAATGTTCCGTCTCATCCACGTTTCGATGTTTCTTCTCTACCCCAGTCTCAAGGAAACAGGGTTGAGAAGAAAGATCAAAACGTAAACAAGACAGAAAATAGACAGTACGACGTCTCAAATTTTGTGTGTCGTCCACATTTCGATGTGTCTTCTCTACCCCAGTCTCAGGGAGACAGGGTTGAGAAGGAAGATCAAAACGTAGACGGGACAGAAAAAACACTGGACGACGTCTGAAATTTTCTGTCTCATCCCTGTTTTTATATCTTCTCTACCCCAGTCTCAGGGAGACAGAGTTGAGAAGAAAGATCAAAACGTAGACGAGACAGAGAAAACACAGGACGACGTCTCAAATGTTCCGTCTCATCCACGTTTCGATGTTTCTTCTCTACCCCAGTCTTAGGGAGACACAGTTGAGAAGAAAGATCAAAACGTAGACGAGACAGAGAAAACACAGGACGACGTCTCAAATGTTCTGTCTCATCCACGTTTCGATGTTTCTTCTCTACCCCAGTCTCAAGGAAACAGGGTTGAGAAGAAAGAACAAAACGTAAACGAGACAGAAAATAGACAGTACGACGTCTCAAATTTTGTGTGTCGTCCACATTTCGATGTGTCTCCTCTACCCCAGTCTCAGGGAGACAGGGTTGAGAAGGAAGATCAAAACGTAGACGAGACAGAAAAAGCACAGGACGATGTCTCAAATGTTTCGTCTCATCCACGTTTCGATGTTTCTTCTCTACCCCAGTCTCAGGGAGACAGAGTTGAGAAGAAAGATCAAAACGTAGACGAGACAGAGAAAACACAGGACGACGTCTCAAATGTTCCGTCTCATCCACGTTTCGATGTTTCTTCTCTACCCCAGTCTCAAGGAAACAGGGTTGAGAAGAAAGATCAAAACGTAAACAAGACAGAAAATAGACAATACGACGTCTCAAATTTTGTGTGTCGTCCACATTTCGATGTGTCTTCTCTACCCCAGTCTCAGGGAGACAGGGTTGAGAAGGAAGATCAAAACGTAGACGGGACAGAAAAAACACTGGACGACGTCTGAAATTTTCTGTCTCATCCCCGTTTTTATATCTTCTCTACCCCAGTCTCAGGGAGACAGAGTTGAGAAGAAAGATCAAAACGTAGACGAGACAGAGAAAACACAGGACGACGTCTCAAATGTTCCGTCTCATCAACGTTTCGATGTTTCTTCTCTACCCCAGTCTCAAGGAAACAGGGTTGAGAAGAAAGAACAAAACGTAAACGAGACAGAGAAAACACAGGACGACGTCTCAAATGTTCTGTCTCATCCACGTTTCGTTGTGTCTTCTCTACCCCAGTCTAAGGGAAACAGGGTTGAGAAGAAAGATCAAAACGTAGACAAGACAGAAAAAGCACAGGACGATGTCTCAAATGTTTCGTCTCATCCACGTTTCGATGTTTCTTCTCTACCCCAGTCTCAAGGAAACAGGGTTTAGAAGAAAGATCAAAACGTAAACGAGACAGAAAATAGACAGTACGACGTCTCAAATTTTGTGTGTCGTCCACATTTCGATGTGTCTTCTCTACCCCAGTCTCAGGGAGACAGGGTTGAGAAGGAAGATCAAAACGTAGACGGGACAGAAAAAACACTGGACGACGTCTGAAATTTTCTGTCTCATCCCCGTTCTTATGTCTTCTCTACCCCAGTCTCAGGGAGACAGGGTTGAGAAGGAAGATCAAAACGTAGACGGGACAGAAAAAACACTGGACGACGTCTGAAATTTTCTGTCTCATCCCCGTTTTTATGTCCTCTACCCCAGTCTCAGGGAGACAGAGTTGAGAAGAAAGATCAAAACGTAGACGAGACAGAGAAAACACAGGACGACGTCTCAAATGTTCCGTCTCATCCACGTTTCGATGTTTCTTCTCTACCGCAGTCTCAGGGAGACAGAGTTGAGAAGAAAGATCAAAACGTAGACGAGACAGAGAAAACACAGGACGACGTCTCAAATGTTCTGTCTCATCCACGCTTCGAGGTGTCTTCTCTACCCTAGTCTCAGGGAAACAGGGTTGAGAAGAAAGATCAAAACGTAAACGAGACAGAAAATAGACAGTACGACGTCTCAAATTTTGTGTGTCGTCCCCATTTCGATGTGTCTTCTCTACCCCAGTCTCAGGGAGACAGGGTTGAGAAGGAAGATCAAAATGAAGACGGGACAGAAAAAACACTGGACGACGTCTGAAATTTTCTGTCTCATCCCCGTTTTTATGTCTTCTCTACCCCAGACTCAGGGAGACAGATTTGAGAAGAAAGATCAAAACGTAGACGAGACAGAGAAAACACAGGACGACGTCTCAAATGTTCCGTCTCATCCACGTTTTGATGTTTCTTCTCTACCCCAGTCTCAGGGAGAGAGAGTTGAGAAGAAAGATCAAAAAGTAGACGAGACAGAGAAAACACAGGACGACGTCTCAAATGTTCTGTCTCATCCACGTTTCGATGTGTCTTCTCTACCCCAGTCTCAGGGAGACAGCGTTGAGAAGAAAGATCAAAACGTATACAAGACAGAAAAAGCACAGGACGATGTCTCAAATGTTCCGTCTCATCCACGTTTCGATGTTTTTTCTCTACCCCAGTCTCAGGGAGACAGAGTTGAGAAGAAAGATCAAAACGTAGACGAGACAGAGAAAACACAGGACGACGTCTCAAATGTTCTGTCTCATCCACGTTTCGATGTGTCTTCTCTACCCCAGTCTCAGGGAAACAGGGTTGAGAAGAAAGATCAAAACGTAGACAAGACAGAAAAAGCACAGGATGATGTCTCAAATGTTCCGTCTCATAAACGTTTCTATGTTTCTTCTCTACCCCAGTCTCAAGGAAACAGGGTTGAGAAGAAAGATCAAAACGTAAACGAGACAGAAAATAGACAGTACGACGTCTCAAATTTTTTTGTGTCGTCCACATTTCGATGTGTCTTCTCTACCCCAGTCTCAGGGAGACAGGGTTGAGAAGGAAGACCAAAACGTAGACGGGACAGAAAAAACACTGGACGACGTCTGAAATTCTCTGTCTCATCCCCGTTTTTATATCTTCTCTACCCCATTCTCAGGGAGACAGAGTTGAGAAGAAAGATCAAAACGTAGACGAGACAGAGAAAACACAGGACGACGTCTCAAATGTTCCGTCTCATCCACGTTTCGATGTTTCTTCTCTACCCCAGTCTTAGGGAGACACAGTTGAGAAGAAAGATCAAAACGCAGACGAGACAGAGAAAACACAGGACGACGTCTCAAATGTTCTGTCTCATCCACGTTTCGATGTGTCTTCTCTACCCCAGTCTCAGGGAAACAGGGTTGAGATGAAAGATCAAAACGCAGACAAGACAGAAAAAGCATAGGACGATGTCTCAAATGTTTCGTCTCATCCACGTTTCGATGTTTCTTCTCTACCCCAGTCTCAAGGAAACAGGGTTGAGAAGAAAGATCGAAACGTAAACGAGACAGAAAATAGACAGTACGACGTCTCAAATTTTGTGTGTCGTCCACATTTCGATGTGTCTTCTCTACCCCAGTCTCAGGGAGACAGAGTTGAGAAGAAAGATCAAAACGTAGACGAGACAGAGAAAACACAGGACGACGTCTCAAATGTTCTGTCTCATCCACGTTTCGATGTGTCTTCTCTACCCCAGTCTCAGGGAAACAGGGTTGAGAAGAAAGATCAAAACGTAGACAAGACAGAAAAAGCACAGGACGATGTCTCAAATGTTCCGTCTCATCCACGTTTAGATGTTTCTTCTCTACCCCAGTCTCAAGGAAACAGGGTTGAGAAGAAAGATCAAAACGTAAACGAGACAGAGAATAGACAGTACGACGTCTCAAATTTTGTTTGTCGTCCACATTTCGATGTGTCTTCTCTACCCCAGTCTCAGGGAGACTGGGTTGAGAAGGAAGATCAAAACGTAGACGGGACAGAAAAAACACTGGACGACGTCTGAAATTTTCTGTCTCATCCCCGTTTTTATGTCCTCTACCCCAGTCTCAGGGAGACAGAGTTGAGATGAAAGATCAAAATGTAGACGAGACAGAGAAAACACAGGACGACGTCTCAAATGTTCTGTCTCATACACGTTTCGATGTGTCTTCTCTACCTCAGTCTCAGGGAAACAGGGTTGAGAAGAAAGATCAAAACGTAGACAAGACAGAAAAAGCACAGGACGATGTCTCAAATGTTTCGTCTCATCCACGTTTCGATGTTTCTTCTCTACCCCAGTCTCAAGGAAACAGGGTTTAGAAGAAAGATCGAAACGTAAACGAGACAGAAAAAGCACAGGACGATGTCTCAAATGTTCCGTCTCATCCACGTTTAGATGTTTCTTCTCTACCCCAGTCTCAAGGAAACAGGGTTGAGAAGAAAGATCAAAACGTAAACGCGACAGAAAATAGACAGTACGACGTCTCAAATTTTGTGTGTCGTCCACATTTCGATGAGTCTTCTCTACCCCAGTCTCAGGGAGACAGGGTTGAGAAGGAAGATCAAAACGTAGACGGGACAGAAAAAACACTGGACGACGTCTGAAATTTTCTGTCTCATCCCCGTTTTTATGTCTTCTCTACCCCAGTCTGAGGGAGACAGAGATGAGAAGAAAGATCAAAACGTAGACGAGACAGAGAAAACACAGGACGACGTCTCAAATGTTCTGTCTCATCCACGTTTCGATGTTTCTTCTCTACCCCAGTCTCAGGGAAACAGGGTTGAGAAGAAAGATCAAAACGTAGACGAGACAGAGAAAACACAGGACGACGTCTCAAATGTTCTGTCTCATCCACGTTTCGATGTATCTTCCCTACCCCAGTCTCAGGGAAACAGGGTTGAGAAGAAAGATCAACACGTAGACAAGACAGAAAAAGCACAGGACGATGTCTCAAATGTTCCGACTCATCCACGTTTCGATGTTTCTTCTCTGCCCCAGTCTCAAGGAAACAGGGTTGAGAAGAAAGATCAAAACGTAAACGAGACAGAAAATAGACAGTACGACGTCTCAAATTTTGTGTGTCGTCCACATTTCGATGTGTCTTCTCTACCCCAGTCTCAGAGAGACAGGGTTGAGAAGGAAGATCAAAACGTAGACGGGACAGAAAAAACACTGGACGACGTCTGAAATTTTCTGTCTACACCCCGTTTTTATGTCTTCTCTACCCCAGTCTCAGGGAGACAGAGTTGAGAAGAAAGATCAAAACGTAGACGAGACAGAGAAAACACAGGACGACGTCTCAAATGTTCCGTCTCATCCACGTTTTGATGTTTCTTCTCTACCCCAGTCTCAGGGAGACAGAGTTGAGAAGAAAGATCAAAACGTAGACGAGACAGAGAAAACACAGGACGACGTCTCAAATGTTCTGTCTCATCCACGTTTCGATGTGTCTTCTCTACCCCAGTCTCAGGGAAACAGGGTTGAGAAGAAAGATCAAAACGTAGACAAGACAGAAAAAGCACAGGATGATGTCTCAAATGTTCCGTCTCATAAACGTTTCTATGTTTCTTCTCTACCCCAGTCTCAAGGAAACAGGGTTGAGAAGAAAGATCAAAACGTAAACGAGACAGAAAATAGACAGTACGACGTCTCAAATTTTTTTGTGTCGTCCACATTTCGATGTGTCTTCTCTACCCCAGTCTCAGGAAGACAGGGTTGAGAAGGAAGATCAAAACGTAGACGGGACAGAAAAAACACTGGACGACGTCTGAAATTCTCTGTTTCATCCCCGTTTTTATATCTTCTCTACCCCATTCTCAGGGAGACAGAGTTGAGAAGAAAGATCAAAACGTAGACGAGACAGAGAAAACACAGGACGACGTCTCAAATGTTCCGTCTCATCCACGTTTCGATGTTTCTTCTCTACCCCAGTCTTAGGGAGACACAGTTGAGAAGAAAGATCAAAACGTAGACGAGACAGAGAAAACACAGGACGACGTCTCAAATGTTCTGTCTCATCCACGTTTCGATGTGTCTTCTCTACCCCAGTCTCAGGGAAACAGGGTTGAGATGAAAGATCAAAACGCAGACAAGACAGAAAAAGCATAGGACGATGTCTCAAATGTTTCGTCTCATCCACGTTTCGATGTTTCTTCTCTACCCCAGTCTCAAGGAAACAGGGTTGAGAAGAAAGATCAAAACGTAAACGAGACAGAAAATAGACAGTACGACGTCTCAAATTTTGTGTGTCGTCCACATTTCGATGTGTCTTCTCTACCCCAGTCTCAGGGAAACAGGGTTGAGAAGAAAGAGCAAAACGTAGACAAGACAGAAAAAGCACAGGACGATGTCTCAAATGTTCCGTCTCATCCACGTTTAGATGTTTCTTCTCTACCCCAGTCTCAAGGAAACAGGGTTGAGAAGAAAGATCAAAACGTAAACGAGACAGAGAATAGACAGTACGACGTCTCAAATTTTGTGTGTCGTCCACATTTCGATGTGTCTTCTCTACCCCAGTCTCAGGGAGACTGGGTTGAGAAGGAAGATCAAAACGTAGACGGGACCGAAAAAACACTGGACGACGTCTGAAATTTTCTGTCTTATCCCTGTTTTTATGTCCTCTACCCCAGTCTCAGGGAGACAGAGTTGAGATGACAGATCAAAACGTAGACGAGACAGAGAAAACACAGGACGACGTCTCAAATGTTCCGCCTCATCCACGTTTCGATGTTTCTTCTCTACCCCAGTCTCAGGGAGACAGAGTTGAGAAGAAAGATCAAAACGTAGACGAGACAGAGAAAACACAGGACGACGTCTCAAATGTTCTGTCTCATCCACGTTTCGATGTGTCTTCTCTACCTCAGTCTCAGGGAAACAGGGTTGAGAAGAAAGATCAAAACGTAGACAAGACAGAAAAAGCACAGGACGATGTCTCAAATGTTTCGTCTCATCCACGTTTCGATGTTTCTTCTCTACCCCAGTCTCAAGGAAACAGGGTTTAGAAGAAAGATCAAAACGTAAACGAGACAGAAAAAGCACAGGACGATGTCTCAAATGTTTCGTCTCATCCACGTTTCGATGTTTCTTCTCTACCCCAGTCTCAGGGAGACAGGGTTGAGAAGGAAGATCAAAACGTAGACGGGACAGAAAAAACACTGGACGACGTCTGAAATTTTCTGTCTCATCCCCGTTTTTATGTCTTCTCTACCCCAGTCTGAGGGAGACAGAGATGAGAAGAAAGATCAAAACGTTGACGAGACAGAGAAAACACAGGACGACGTCTCAAATGTTCTGTCTCATCCACGTTTCGATGTTTCTTCTCTACCCCAGTCTCAGGGAAACAGGGTTGAGAAGAAAGATCAAAACGTAGACGAGACAGAGAAAACACAGGACGACGTCTCAAATGTTCTGTCTCATCCACGTTTCGATGTATCTTCCCTACCCCAGCCTCAGGGAAACAGGGTTGAGAAGAAAGATCAACACGTAGACAAGACAGAAAAAGCACAGGACGATGTCTCAAATGTTCCGACTCATCCACGTTTCGATGTTTCTTCTCTACCCCAGTCTCAAGGAAACAGGGTTGAGAAGAAAGATCAAAACGTAAACGAGACAGAAAATAGACAGTACAACGTCTCAAATTTTGTGTGTCGTCCACATTTCGATGTGTCTTCTCTACCCCAGTCTCAGGGAGACAGGGTTGAGAAGGAAGATCAAAACGTAGACGGGACAAAAAAAACACTGGACGACGTCTGAAATTTTCTGTCTCAACCCCGTTTTTATGTCTTCTCTACCCCAGTCTCAGGGAGACAGAGTTGAGAAGAAAGATCAAAACGTAGACGAGACAGAGAAAACACAGGACGACGTCTCAAATGTTCCGTCTCATCCACGTTTTGATGTTTCTTCTCTACCCCAGTCTCAGGGAGACAGAGTTGAGAAGAAAGATCAAAAAGTAGACGAGACAGAGAAAACACAGGACGACGTCTCAAATGTTCTGTCTCATCCACGTTTCGATGTGTCTTCTCTACCCCAGTCTCAAGGAAACAGAGTTGAGAAGAAAGATCAAAAAGTAGACGAGACAGAGAAAACACAGGACGACGTCTCAAATGTTCTGTCTCATCCACATTTCGATGTGTCTTCTCTACCCCAGTCTCAGGGAGACAGGGTTGAGAAGGAAGATCAAAACGTAGACGGGACAGAAAAAACACTGGACGACGTCTGAAATTTTCTGTCTGATCCCCGTTTTTATGTCTTCTCTACCCCAGTCTCAGGGAGACAGTGTTGAGAAGAAAGATCAAAACGTAGACGAGACAGTGAAAACACAGGACGACGTCTCAAATGTTCCGTCTCATCCACGTTTCGATGTGTCTTCTCTACCCCAGTCTCAAGGAAACAGGTTTGAGAAGAAAGATCAAAACGTAGACAAGACAGAAAAAGCACAGGACGATGTCTCAAATGTTCTGTCTCATCCACGTTTCGATGTGTCTTCTCTACCCCAGTCTCAAGGAAACAGGGTTGAGGAGAAAGATCAAAACGTAGACAAGACAGAAAAAGCACAGGACGATGTCTCAAATTTTCCGTCTCATCCACGTTTCGATGTTTCTTCTCTACCCCAGTCTGAAGGAAACAGGGTTGAGAAGAAAGATCAAAACGTAAACGAGACAGAAAATAGACAGTACGGCGTCTCGAATTTTGTGTGTCGTCCACATTTCGATGTGTCTTCTCTACCCCAGTCTCAGGGAGACAGGGTTGAGAAGGAAGATCGAAACGTAGACGGGAGAGAAAAAACACTGGACGACGTCTCAAATTTTCTGTCTCATCCCCGTTTTTATGTCTCCTCTACCCCAGTATCAGGGAGACAGAGTTGAGAAGAAAGATCAAAACGTAGACGAGACAGAGAAAACACAGGACGACGTCTCAAATGTTCCGTCTCATCCACGTTTCGATGTGTCTTCTCTACCCCAGTCTCAGGGAAACAGGGTTGAGAAGAAAGATCAAAACGTAGACAAGGCAGAAAAAGCACAGGACGATGTCTCAAATGTTCCGCCTCATAAACGTTTCGATGTTTCTTCTCTACCCCAGTCTCAAGGAAACAGGGTTCAGAAGAAAGATCAAAACGTAAACGAGACAGAAAATAGACAGTACGACGTCTCAAATTTTTTTGTGTCGTCCACATTTCGAAGTGTCTTCTCTACCCCAGTCTCAGGGAAACAGGGTTGAGAAGAAAGATCAACACGTAGACAAGACAGAAAAAGCACAGGACGATGTCTCAAATGTTCCGTCTCATAAACGTTTCGATGTTTCTTCTCTACCCCAGTCTAAAGGAAACAGGGTTCAGAAGAAAGATCAAAACGTAAACGAGACAGAAAATAGACAGTACGACGTCTCAAATTTTTTTGTGTCGTCCACATTTCGATGTGTCTTCTCTACCCCAGTCTCAGGGAGACAGGGTTGAGAAGGAAGATCAAAACGTAGACGGGACAGAAAAAACACTGGACGACGTCTGAAACTTTCTGTCTCATCCCCGTTTTTATATCTTCTCTACCCCAGTCTCAGGGAGACAGAGTTGAGAAGAAAGATCAAAACGTAGACGAGACAGAGAAAACACAGGACGACGTCTCAAATGTTCTGTCTCATCCACGTTTCGATGTTTCTTCTCTACCCCAGTCTCAGGGAGACAGAGTTGAGAAGAAAGATCAAAACGTAGACGAGACAGAGAAAACACAGGACGACGTCTCAAATGTTCTGTCTCATCCACGTTTCGATGTGTCTTCTCTACCCCAGTCTCAGGGAAACAGGGTTGAGAAGAAAGATCAAAACGTAGACAAGACAGAAAAAGCACAGGATGATGTCTCAAATGTTCCGTCTCATAAACGTTTCTATGTTTCTTCTCTACCCCAGTCTCAAGGAAACAGGGTTGAGAAGAAAGATCAAAACGTAAACGAGACAGAAAATAGACAGTACGACGTCTCAAATTTTTTTGTGTCGTCCACATTTCGATGTGTCTTCTCTACCCCAGTCTCAGGGAGACAGGGTTGAGAAGGAAGATCAAAACGTAGACGGGACAGAAAAAACACTGGACGACGTCTGAAATTCTCTGTCTCATCCCCGTTTTTATATCTTCTCTACCCCATTCTCAGGGAGACAGAGTTGAGAAGAAAGATCAAAACGTAGACGAGACAGAGAAAACACAGGACGACGTCTCAAATGTTCCGTCTCATCCACGTTTCGATGTTTCTTCTCTACCCCAGTCTTAGGGAGACACAGTTGAGAAGAAAGATCAAAACGCAGACGAGACAGAGAAAACACAGGACGACGTCTCAAATGTTCTGTCTCATCCACGTTTCGATGTGTCTTCTCTACCCCAGTCTCAGGGAAACAGGGTTGAGATGAAAGATCAAAACGCAGACAAGACAGAAAAAGCATAGGACGATGTCTCAAATGTTTCGTCTCATCCACGTTTCGATGTTTCTTCTCTACCCCAGTCTCAAGGAAACAGGGTTGAGAAGAAAGATCAAAACGTAAACGAGACAGAAAATAGACAGTACGACGTCTCAAATTTTGTGTGTCGTCCACATTTCGATGTGTCTTCTCTACCCCAGTCTCAGGGAGACAGAGTTGAGAAGAAAGATCAAAACGTAGACGAGACAGAGAAAACACAGGACGACGTCTCAAATGTTCTGTCTCATCCACGTTTCGATGTGTCTTCTCTACCCCAGTCTCAGGGAAACAGGGTTGAGAAGAAAGATCAAAACGTAGACAAGACAGAAAAAGCACAGGACGATGTCTCAAATGTTCCGTCTCATCCACGTTTAGATGTTTCTTCTCTACCCCAGTCTCAAGGAAACAGGGTTGAGAAGAAAGATCAAAACGTAAACGAGACAGAGAATAGACAGTACGACGTCTCAAATTTTGTTTGTCGTCCACATTTCGATGTGTCTTCTCTACCCCAGTCTCAGGGAGACTGGGTTGAGAAGGAAGATCAAAACGTAGACGGGACAGAAAAAACACTGGACGACGTCTGAAATTTTCTGTCTCATCCCCGTTTTTATGTCCTCTACCCCAGTCTCAGGGAGACAGAGTTGAGATGAAAGATCAAAACGTAGACGAGACAGAGAAAACACAGGACGACGTCTCAAATGTTCCGCCTCATCCACGTTTCGATGTTTCTTCTCTACCCCAGTCTCAGGGAGACAGAGTTGAGAAGAAAGATCAAAATGTAGACGAGACAGAGAAAACACAGGACGACGTCTCAAATGTTCTGTCTCATACACGTTTCGATGTGTCTTCTCTACCTCAGTCTCAGGGAAACAGGGTTGAGAAGAAAGATCAAAACGTAGACAAGACAGAAAAAGCACAGGACGATGTCTCAAATGTTTCGTCTCATCCACGTTTCGATGTTTCTTCTCTACCCCAGTCTCAAGGAAACAGAGTTTAGAAGAAAGATCGAAACGTAAACGAGACAGAAAAAGCACAGGACGATGTCTCAAATGTTTCGTCTCATCCACGTTTCGATGTTTCTTCTCTACCCCAGTCTCAAGGAAACAGGGTTGAGAAGAAAGATCAAAACGTAAACGCGACAGAAAATAGACAGTACGACGTCTCAAATTTTGTGTGTCGTCCACATTTCGATGAGTCTTCTCTACCCCAGTCTCAGGGAGACAGGGTTGAGAAGGAAGATCAAAACGTAGACGGGACAGAAAAAACACTGGACGACGTCTGAAATTTTCTGTCTCATCCCCGTTTTTATGTCTTCTCTACCCCAGTCTGAGGGAGACAGAGATGAGAAGAAAGATCAAAACGTAGACGAGACAGAGAAAACACAGGACGACGTATCAAATGTTCTGTCTCATCCACGTTTCGATGTTTCTTCTCTACCCCAGTCTCAGGGAAACAGGGTTGAGAAGAAAGATCAAAACGTAGACGAGACAGAGAAAACACAGGACGACGTCTCAAATGTTCTGTCTCATCCACGTTTCGATGTATCTTCCCTACCCCAGTCTCAGGGAAACAGGGTTGAGAAGAAAGATCAACACGTAGACAAGACAGAAAAAGCACAGGACGATGTCTCAAATGTTCCGACTCATCCACGTTTCGATGTTTCTTCTCTGCCCCAGTCTCAAGGAAACAGGGTTGAGAAGAAAGATCAAAACGTAAACGAGACAGAAAATAGACAGTACGACGTCTCAAATTTTGTGTGTCGTCCACATTTCGATGTGTCTTCTCTACCCCAGTCTCAGAGAGACAGGGTTGAGAAGGAAGATCAAAACGTAGACGGGACAGAAAAAACACTGGACGACGTCTGAAATTTTCTGTCAAAACCCCGTTTTTATGTCTTCTCTACCCCAGTCTCAGGGAGACAGAGTTGAGAAGAAAGATCAAAACGTAGACGAGACAGAGAAAACACAGGACGACGTCTCAAATGTTCCGTCTCATCCACGTTTTGATGTTTCTTCTCTACCCCAGTCTCAGGGAGACAGAGTTGAGAAGAAAGATCAAAACGTAGACGAGACAGAGAAAACACAGGACGACGTCTCAAATGTTCTGTCTCATCCACGTTTCGATGTGTCTTCTCTACCCCAGTCTCAGGGAAACAGGGTTGAGAAGAAAGATCAAAACGTAGACAAGACAGAAAAAGCACAGGATGATGTCTCAAATGTTCCGTCTCATAAACGTTTCTATGTTTCTTCTCTACCCCAGTCTCAAGGAAACAGGGTTGAGAAGAAAGATCAAAACGTAAACGAGACAGAAAATAGACAGTACGACGTCTCAAATTTTTTTGTGTCGTCCACATTTCGATGTGTCTTCTCTACCCCAGTCTCAGGAAGACAGGGTTGAGAAGGAAGATCAAAACGTAGACGGGACAGAAAAAACACTGGACGACGTCTGAAATTCTCTGTCTCATCCCCGTTTTTATATCTTCTCTACCCCATTCTCAGGGAGACAGAGTTGAGAAGAAAGATCAAAACGTAGACGAGACAGAGAAAACACAGGACGACGTCTCAAATGTTCCGTCTCATCCACGTTTCGATGTTTCTTCTCTACCCCAGTCTTAGGGAGACACAGTTGAGAAGAAAGATCAAAACGTAGACGAGACAGAGAAAACACAGGACGACGTCTCAAATGTTCTGTCTCATCCACGTTTCGATGTGTCTTCTCTACCCCAGTCTCAGGGAAACAGGGTTGAGATGAAAGATCAAAACGCAGACAAGACAGAAAAAGCATAGGACGATGTCTCAAATGTTTCGTCTCATCCACGTTTCGATGTTTCTTCTCTACCCCAGTCTCAAGGAAACAGGGTTGAGAAGAAAGATCAAAACGTAAACGAGACAGAAAATAGACAGTACGACGTCTCAAATTTTGTGTGTCGTCCACATTTCGATGTGTCTTCTCTACCCCAGTCTCAGGGAAACAGGGTTGAGAAGAAAGAGCAAAACGTAGACAAGACAGAAAAAGCACAGGACGATGTCTCAAATGTTCCGTCTCATCCACGTTTAGATGTTTCTTCTCTACCCCAGTCTCAAGGAAACAGGGTTGAGAAGAAAGATCAAAACGTAAACGAGACAGAGAATAGACAGTACGACGTCTCAAATTTTGTGTGTCGTCCACATTTCGATGTGTCTTCTCTACCCCAGTCTCAGGGAGACTGGGTTGAGAAGGAAGATCAAAACGTAGACGGGACCGAAAAAACACTGGACGACGTCTGAAATTTTCTGTCTCATCCCTGTTTTTATGTCCTCTACCCCAGTCTCAGGGAGACAGAGTTGAGATGAAAGATCAAAACGTAGACGAGACAGAGAAAACACAGGACGACGTCTCAAATGTTCCGCCTCATCCACGTTTCGATGTTTCTTCTCTACCCCAGTCTCAGGGAGACAGAGTTGAGAAGAAAGATCAAAACGTAGACGAGACAGAGAAAACACAGGACGACGTCTCAAATGTTCTGTCTCATCCACGTTTCGATGTGTCTTCTCTACCTCAGTCTCAGGGAAACAGGGTTGAGAAGAAAGATCAAAACGTAGACAAGACAGAAAAAGCACAGGACGATGTCTCAAATGTTTCGTCTCATCCACGTTTCGATGTTTCTTCTCTACCCCAGTCTCAAGGAAACAGGGTTTAGAAGAAAGATCAAAACGTAAACGAGACAGAAAAAGCACAGGACGATGTCTCAAATGTTTCGTCTCATCCACGTTTCGATGTTTCTTCTCTACCCCAGTCTCAAGGAAACAGGGTTGAGAAGAAAGATCAAAACGTAAACGAGACAGAAAATAGACAGTACAACGTCTCAAATTTTGTGTGTCGTCCACATTTCGATGTGTCTTCTCTACCCCAGTCTCAGGGAGACAGGGTTGAGAAGGAAGATCAAAACGTAGACGGGACAAAAAAAACACTGGACGACGTCTGAAATTTTCTGTCTCAACCCCGTTTTTATGTCTTCTCTACCCCAGTCTCAGGGAGACAGAGTTGAGAAGAAAGATCAAAACGTAGACGAGACAGAGAAAACACAGGACGACGTCTCAAATGTTCCGTCTCATCCACGTTTTGATGTTTCTTCTCTACCCCAGTCTCAGGGAGACAGAGTTGAGAAGAAAGATCAAAAAGTAGACGAGACAGAGAAAACACAGGACGACGTCTCAAATGTTCTGTCTCATCCACGTTTCGATGTGTCTTCTCTACCCCAGTCTCAAGGAAACAGAGTTGAGAAGGAAGATCAAAAAGTAGACGAGACAGAGAAAACACAGGACGACGTCTCAAATGTTCTGTCTCATCTACATTTCGATGTGTCTTCTCTACCCCAGTCTCAGGGAGACAGGGTTGAGAAGGAAGATCAAAACGTAGACGGGACAGAAAAAACACTGGACGACGTCTGAAATTTTCTGTCTGATCCCCGTTTTTATGTCTTCTCTACCCCAGTCTCAGGGAGACAGTGTTGAGAAGAAAGATCAAAACGTAGACGAGACAGTGAAAACACAGGACGACGTCTCAAATGTTCCGTCTCATCCACGTTTCGATGTGTCTTCTCTACCCCAGTCTCAAGGAAACAGGTTTGAGAAGAAAGATCAAAACGTAGACAAGACAGAAAAAGCACAGGACGATGTCTCAAATGTTCTGTCTCATCCACGTTTCGATGTGTCTTCTCTACCCCAGTCTCAAGGAAACAGGGTTGAGGAGAAAGATCAAAACGTAGACAAGACAGAAAAAGCACAGGACGATGTCTCAAATTTTCCGTCTCATCCACGTTTCGATGTTTCTTCTCTACCCCAGTCTGAAGGAAACAGGGTTGAGAAGAAAGATCAAAACGTAAACGAGACAGAAAATAGACAGTACGACGTCTCAAATTTTGTGTGTCGTCCACATTTCGATGTGTCTTCTCTACCCCAGTCTCAGGGAGACAGGGTTGAGAAGGAAGATCGAAACGTAGACGGGAGAGAAAAAACACTGGACGACGTCTCAAATTTTCTGTCTCATCCCCGTTTTTATGTCTCCTCTACCCCAGTATCAGGGAGACCGAGTTGAGAAGAAAGATCAAAACGTAGACGAGACAGAGAAAACACAGGACGACGTCTCAAATGTTCCGTCTCATCCACGTTTCGATGTGTCTTCTCTACCCCAGTCTCAGGGAAACAGGGTTGAGAAGAAAGATCAAAACGTAGACAAGGCAGAAAAAGCACAGGACGATGTCTCAAATGTTCCGCCTCATAAACGTTTCGATGTTTCTTCTCTACCCCAGTCTCAAGGAAACAGGGTTCAGAAGAAAGATCAAAACGTAAACGAGACAGAAAATAGACAGTACGACGTCTCAAATTTTTTTGTGTCGTCCACATTTCGAAGTGTCTTCTCTACCCCAGTCTCAGGGAAACAGGGTTGAGAAGAAAGATCAACACGTAGACAAGACAGAAAAAGCACAGGACGATGTCTCAAATGTTCCGTCTCATAAACGTTTCGATGTTTCTTCTCTACCCCAGTCTAAAGGAAACAGGGTTCAGAAGAAAGATCAAAACGTAAACGAGACAGAAAATAGACAGTACGACGTCTCAAATTTTTTTGTGTCGTCCACATTTCGATGTGTCTTCTCTACCCCAGTCTCAGGGAGACAGGGTTGAGAAGGAAGATCAAAACGTAGACGGGACAGAAAAAACACTGGACGACGTCTGAAACTTTCTGTCTCATCCCCGTTTTTATATCTTCTCTACCCCAGTCTCAGGGAGACAGAGTTGAGAAGAAAGATCAAAACGTAGACGAGACAGAGAAAACACAGGACGACGTCTCAAATGTTCTGTCTCATCCACGTTTCGATGTTTCTTCTCTACCCCAGTCTCAAGGAAACAGGGTTGAGAAGAAAGATCAAAACGTAGACGAGACAGAGAAAACACAGGACGACGTCTCAAATGTTCTGTCTCATCCACTTTTCGATGTTTCTTCTCTACCCCAGTCTCAAGGAAACAGGGTGGAGAAGAAAGATCAAAACGTAAACGAGACAGAGAATAGACAGTACGACGTCTCAAATTTTGTGTGTCGTCCACATTTCGATGTGTCTTCTCTACCCCAGTCTCAGGGAGACAGGGTTGAGAAGGAAGATCAAAACGTAGACGGGACAGAAAAAACACTGGACGACGTCCGAAATTTTCTGTCTCATCCCCGTTTTTATGTCCTCTACCCCAGTCTGAGGGAGACAGAGTTGAGAAGAAAGATCAAAACGTAGACGAGACAGAGAAAACAGAGGACGACGTCTCAAATGTTCCGCCTCATCCACGTTTCGATGTTTCTTCTCTACCCCAGTCTCAGGGAGACAGAGTTGAGAAGAAAGATCAAAACGTAGACGAGACAGAGAAAACACAGGACGACGTCTCAAATGTTCCGTCTCATCCACGTTTCGATGTTTCTTCTCTACCCCAGTCTTAGGGAGACACAGTTGAGAAAAAAGATCAAAACGTAGACGAGACAGAGAAAACACAGGACGACGTCTCAAATGTTCTGTCTCATCCACGTTTCGATGTGTCTTCTCTACCCCAGTCTCAGGGAAACAGGGTTGAGATGAAAGATCAAAACGTAGACAAGACAGAAAAAGCACAGGACGATGTCTCAAATGTTCCGTCTCATCCACGTTCCGATGTTTCTTCTCTTCCCCAGTCTCAAGGAAACAGGGTTGAGAAGAAAGATCAAAACGTAAACGAGACAGAAAATAGACAGTACGACGTCTCAAATGTTCCGCCTCATCCACGTTTCGATGTTTCTTCTCTACCCCAGTCTCAGGGAGACAGAGTTGAGAAGAAAGATCAAAACGTAGACGAGACAGAGAAAACACAGGACGACGTCTCAAATGTTCCGTCTCATCCACGTTTCGATGTTTCTTCTCTACCCCAGTCTTAGGGAGACACATTTGAGAAGAAAGATCAAAACGTAGACGAGACAGAGAAAACACAGGACGACGTCTCAAATGTTCTGTCTCATCCACGTTTCGATGTGTCTTCTCTACCCCAGTCTCAGGGAAACAGGGTTGAGATGAAAGATCAAAACGTAGACAAGACAGAAAAAGCACAGGACGATGTCTCAAATGTTCCGTCATATCCACGTTTCGATGTTTCTTCTCTACCCCAGTCTCAGGGAAACAGGGTTGAGATGAAAGATCAAAACGTAGACGAGACAGAGAAAACACAGGACGACGTCTCAAATGTTCTGTCTCATCCACGTTTCGATGTGTCTTCCCTACCCCAGTCTCAGGGAAACAGGGTTGAGATGAAAGATCAAAACGTAGACAAGACAGAAAAAGCACAGGACGATGTCTCAAATGTTCCGTCTCATCCACGTTTCGATGTTTCTTCTCTACCCCAGTCTCAAGGAAACAGGGTTGAGTAGAAACATCAAAACGTAAACGAGACAGAAAATAGACAGTACGACGTCTCAAATTTTGTGTGTCGTCCACATTTCGATGTGTCTTCTCTACCCCAGTCTCAGGGAGACAGAGTTGAGAAGAAAGATCAAAACGTAGACGAGACAGAGAAAACACAGGACGACGTCTCAAATGTTCTGTCTCATCCACGTTTCGATGTGTCTTCTCTACCCCAGTCTCAGGGAAACAGGGTTGAGAAGAAAGATCAAAATGTAGACAAGACAGAAAAAGCACAGGACGATGTCTCAAATGTTCCGTCTCATCCACGTTTCGATGTTTCTTCTCTACCCCAGTCTCAAGGAAACAGGGTTGAGAAGAAAGAACAAAACGTAAAAAAGACAGAGAATAGACAGTACGACGTCTCAAATTTTGTGTGTCGTCCACATTTCGATGTGTCTTCTCTACCCCAGTCTCAGGGAGACAGGGTTGAGAAGGAAGATCAAAACGTAGACGGGACAGAAAAAACACTGGACGACGTCTGAAATTTTCTGTCCCATCCCCGTTTTTATGTCCTCTACCCCAGTCTGAGGGAGACAGAGTTGAGAAGAAAGATCAAAACGTAGACGAGACAGAGAAAACAGAGGACGACGTCTCAAATGTTCCGCCTCATCCACGTTTCGATGTTTCTTCTCTACCCCAGTCTCAGGGAAACAGGGTTGAGAAGAAAGATCAAAACGTAGACAAGACAGAAAAAGCACAGGACGATGTCTCAAATGTTCCGTCTCATCCACGTTTCGATGTTTCTTCTCTACCCCAGTCTCAAGGAAACAGGGTTGAGAAGAAAGATCAAAACGTAAACGAGACAGAGAATAGACAGTACGACGTCTCAAATTTTGTGTGTCGTCCACATTTCGATGTGTCTTCTCTACCCCAGTCTCAGGGAGACAGGGTTGAGAAGGAAGATCAAAACGTAGACGGGACAGAAAAAACACTGGACGACGTCTGAAATTTTCTGTCTCATCCCCGTTTTTATGTCCTCTACCCCAGTCTGAGGGAGACAGAGTTGAGAAGAAAGATATAAACGTAGACGAGACAGAGAAAACAGAGGACGACGTCTCAAATGTTCCGCCTCATCCACGTTTCGATGTGTCTTCTCTACCCCAGTCTCAGGGAAACAGGGTTGAGAAGAAAGATCAAAACGTAGACAAGACAGAAAAAGCACAGGACGATGTCTCAAATGTTCCGTCTCATCCACGTTTCGATGTTTCTTCTCTACCCCAGTCTCAAGGAAACAGGGTTGAGAAGAAAGATCAAAACGTAAACGAGACAGAGAATAGACAGTACGACGTCTCAAATTTTGTGTGTCGTCCACATTTCGATGTGTCTTCTCTACCCCAGTCTCAGGGAGACAGGGTTGAGAAGGAAGATCAAAACGTAGACGGGACAGAAAAAACACTGGACGACGTCTGAAATGTTCTGTCTCATCCCCGTTTTTATGTCTTCTCTACCCCAGTCTCAGGGAGACAGAGTTGAGAAGAAAGATCAAAACGTAGACGAGACAGAGAAAACAGAGGACGACGTCTCAAATGTTCCGCCTCATCCACGTTTCGATGTTTCTTCTCTACCCCAGTCTCAGGGAAACAGGGTTGAGAAGAAAGATCAAAACGTAGACGAGACAGAGAAAACACAGGACGACGTCTCAAATGTTCTGTCTCATCCACGTTTCAATGTTTCTTCTCTACCCCAGTCTCAAGGAAACAGGGATGAGAAGAACGATCAAAACGTAAACGAGACAGAGAATAGACAGTACGACGTCTCAAATTTTGTGTGTCGTCCACATTTCGATGTGTCTTCTCTACCCCAGTCTCAGGGAGACAGGGTTGAGAAGGAAGATCAAAACGTAGACGGGACAGAAAAAACACTGGACGACGTCTGAAATTTTCTGTCTCATCCCCGTTTTTATGTCTTCTCTACCCCAGTCTCAGGGAGACAGAGTTGAGAAGAAAGATCAAAACGTAGACGAGACAGAGAAAACAGAGGACGACGTCTCAAATGTTCTGTCTCATCCACGTTTCGATGTGTCTTCTCTACCCCAGTCTCAGGGAAACAGGGTTGAGATGAAAGATCAAAACGTAGACAAGACAGAAAAAGCACAGGACGATGTCTCAAATGTTCCGTCTCATCCACGTTTCGATGTTTCTTCTCTACCCCAGTCTCAAGGAAACAGGGTTGAGAAGAAAGATCAAAACGTAAACGAGACAGAAAATAGACAGTACGACGTCTCAAATTTTGTGTGTCGTCCACATTTCGATGTGTCTTCTCTACCCCAGTCTCAGGGAGACAGAGTTGAGAAGAAAGATCAAAACGTAGACGAGACAGAGAAAACACAGGACGACGTCTCAAATGTTCTGTCTCATCCACGTTTCGATGTGTCTTCTCTACCCCAGTCTCAGGGAAACAAGGTTGAGAAGAAAGATCAAAACGTAGACAAGACAGAAAAAGCACAGGACGATGTCTCAAATGTTCCGTCTCATCCACGTTTCGATGTTTCTTCTCTACCCCAGTCTCAAGGAAACAGGGTTGAGAAGAAAGATCAAAACGTAAACGAGACAGAGAATAGACAGTACGACGTCTCAAATTTTGTGTGTCGTCCACATTTCGATGTGTCTTCTCTACCCCAGTCTCAGGGAGACAGGGTTGAGAAGGAAGATCAAAACGTAGACGGGACAGAAAAAACACTGGACGACGTCTGAAATTTTCTGTTTCATCCCCGTTTTTATGTCCTCTACCCCAGTCTCAGGGAGACAGAGTTGAGAAGAAAGATCAAAACGTAGACGAGACAGAGAAAACACAGAACGACGTCTCAAATGTTCTGTCTCATCCACGTTTCGATGTGTCTTCTCTACCCCAGTCTCAGGGAAACAGGGTTGAGAAGAAAGATCAAAACGTAGACAAGACAGAAAAAGCACAGGACGATGTCTCAAATGTTTCGTCTCATCCATGTTTCGATGTTTCTTCTCTACCCCAGTCTCAAGGAAACCGGGTTTAGAAGAAAGATCAAAACGTAAACGAGACAGAAAAAGCACAGGACGATGTCTCAAATGTTCCGTCTCATCCACGTTTCGATGTTTCTTCTCTACCCCAGTCTCAAGGAAACAGGGTTGAGAAGAAAGATCAAAACGTAAACGCGACAGAAAATAGACAGTACGACGTCTCAAATTTTGTGTGGCGTCCACATTTCGATGTGTCTTCTCTACCCCAGTCTCAGGGAGACAGGGTTGAGAAGGAAGATCAAAACGTAGACGGGACAGAAAAAACACTGGACGACGTCTGAAATTTTCTGTCTCATCCCCGTTTTTATGTCTTCTCTACCCCAGTCTCAGGGAAACAGGGTTGAGAAGAAAGATCAAAACGTAGACAAGACAGAAAAAGCACAGGACGATGTCTCAAATGTTTCGTCTCATCCACGTTTCGATGTTTCTTCTCTACCCCAGTCTCAGGGAGACAGAGTTGAGAAGAAAGATCAAAACGTAGACGAGACAGAGAAAACACAGGACGACGTCTCAAATGTTCTGTCTCATCCACGTTTCGATGTGTCTTCCCTACCCCAGTCTCAGGGAAACAGGGTTGAGAAGAAAGATCAACACGTAGACAAGACAGAAAAAGCACAGGACGATGTCTCAAATGTTCCGACTCATCCACGTTTCGATGTCTCTTCTCTACCCCAGTCTCAAGGAAACAGGGTTGAGAAGAAAGATCAAAACGTAAACGAGACAGAAAATAGAGAGTACGACGTCTCAAATTTTGTGTGTCGTCCACATTTCGATGTGTCTTCTCTACCCCAGTCTCAGGGAGACAGGGTTGAGAAGGAAGATCAAAACGTAGACGGGACAGAAAAAACACAGGACGACGTCTGAAATTTTCTGTCTCTTCCCCGTTTTTATGTCTTCTCTACCCAAGTCTCAGGGAGACAGAGATGAGAAGAAATATCAAAACGTAGACGAGACAGAGAAAACACAGGACGACGTCTCAAATGTTTCGTCTCATCCACGTTTTGATGTTTCTTCTCTACCCCAGTCTCAGGGAGACAGAGTTGAGAAGAAAGATCAAAAAGTAGACGAGACAGAGAAACCACAGGACGACGTCTCAAATGTTCTGTCTCATCCACGTTTCGATGTGTCTTCTCTACCCCAGTCTCAGGGAAACAGGGTTGAGATGAAAGATCAAAACGTAGACAAGACAGAAAAAGCACAGGACGATGTCTCAAATGTTCCTTCTCATCCACGTTTCGATGTTTCTTCTCTACCCCAGTCTCAGGGAAACAGGGTTGAGATGAAAGATCAAAACGTAGACAAGACAGAAAAAGCACAGGACGATGTCTCAAATGTTCCTTCTCATCCACGTTTCGATGTTTCTTCTCTACCCCAGTCTCAAGGAAACAGGGTAGAGAAGAAAGATCAAAACGTAAACGAGACAGAAAATAGACAGTACGACGTCTCAAATTGTGTGTGTCGTCCACATTTCGATGTGTCTTCTCTACCCCAGTCTCAGGGAGACAGGGTTGAGAAGGAAGATCAAAACGTAGACGGGACAGAAAAAACACTGGACGACGTCTGAAATTTTCTGTCTCATCCCCGTTTTTATGTCTTCTCTACCCCAGTCTCAGGGAGACAGTGTTGAGAAGAAAGATCAAAACGTAGACGAGACAGTGAAAACACAGGACGACGTCTCAAATGTTCCGTCTCATCCACGTTTCGATGTTTCTTCTCTACCCCAGTCTCAAGGAAACAGGGTTGAGAAGAAAGATCAAAACGTAGACAAGAAAGAAAAAGCACAGGACGATGTCTCAAATGTTCCGTCTCATCCACGTTTCGATGTATCTTCTCTACCCCAGTCTCAAGGAAACAGGTTTGAGAAGAAAGATCAAAACGTAGACAAGACAGAAAAAGCACAGGACGATGTCTCAAATGTTCTGTCTCATCCACGTTTCGATGTGTCTTCTCTACCCCAGTCTCAAGGAAACAGGGTTGAGAAGAAAGATCAAAACGTAGACAAGACAGAAAAAGCACAGGACGATGTCTCAAATGTTCCGTCTCATCCACGTTTCGATGTTTCTTCTCTACCCCAGTCTCAAGGAAACAGGGTTGAGAAGAAAGATCAAAACGTAGACAAGTCAGAAAAAGCACGGGACGATGTCTCAAATGTTCTGTCTCATACACGTTTCGATGTGTCTTCTCTACCCCAGTCTCAAGGAAACAGGTTTGAGAAGAAAGATCAAAACGTAGACAAGACAGAAAAGGCCCAGGACGACGTCTCAAATGTCCCGTCTCATCCACGTTTAGATGTTTCTTCTCTACCCCAGTCTCAAGGAAACAGGGTTGAGAAGAAAGATCAAAACGTAAACGAGACAGAAAATAGACAGTAAGACGTCTCAAATTTTGTGTGTCGACCACATTTCGATGTGTCTTCTCTACCCCAGTCTCAGGGAGACACGGTTGAGAAGGAAGATCGAAACGTAGACGGGAGAGAAAAAACACTGGACGACGTCTCAAATTTTCTATCTCATCCCCGTTTTTATGTCTCCTCTACCCCAGTATCAGGGTGACAGAGTTGAGAAGAAAGATCAAAACGTAGACGAGACAGAGAAAACACAGGACGACGTCTCAAATGTTCCGTCTCATCCACGTTTCGATGTGTTTTCTCTACCCCAGTCTCAGGGAAACAGGGTTGAGAAGAAAGATCAAAACGTAGACAAGACAGAAAAAGCACAGGACGATGTCTCAAATGTTCCGTCTCATAAACGTTTCGATGTTTCTTCTCTACCCCAGTCTCAGGAAACAGGGTTGAGAAGAAAGATCAAAACGTAAGCGAGACAGAAAATAGACAGTACGACGTCTCAAATTTTTTTGTGTCGTCCACATTTCGATGTGTCTTCTCTACCCCAGTCTCAGGGAGACAGGGTTGAGAAGGAAGATCAAAACGTAGACGGGACAGAAAAAACACTGGACGACGTCTGAAATTTTCTGTCTCACCCCGTTTTTATATCTTCTCTACCCCAGTCTCAGGGAGACAGAGTTGGAAAGAAAGATCAAAACGTAGACGAGACAGAGAAAACACAGGACGACGTCTCAAATGTTCCGTCTCATCCACGTTTCGATGTTTCTTCTCTACCCCAGTCTTAGGGAGACACAGTTGAGAAGAAAGATCGAAACGTAGACGAGACAGAGAAAACACAGGACGACGTCTCAAATGTTCTGTCTCATCCACGTTTCGATGTGTCTTCTCCACCCCAGTCTCAGGGAAACAGGGTTGAGATGAAAGATCAAAACGTAGACAAGACAGAAAAAGTACAGGACGATGTCTCAAATGTTCCGTCTCATCCACGTTTCGATGTTTCTTCTCTACCCCAGTCTCAAGGAAACAGGGTTGAGAAGAAAGATCAAAACGTAAACGAGACAGAAAATAGACAGTACGACGTCTCAAATTTTGTGTGTCGTCCACATTTCGATGTGTCTTCTCTACCCCAGTCTCAGGGAGACAGAGTTGAGAAGAAAGATCAAAACGTAGACGAGACAGAGAAAACACAGGACGACGTCTCAAATGTTCTGTCTCATCCACGTTTCGATGTGTCTTCTCTACCCCAGTCTCAGGGAGACAGAGTTGAGGAGAAAGATCAAAACGTAGACGAGACAGAGAAAACACAGGACGACGTCTCAAATGTTCTGTCTCATCCACGTTTCGATGTGTCTTCTCTACCCCAGTCTCAGGGAAACAGGGTTGAGAATAAAGATCAAAACGTAGACAAGACAGAAAAAGCACAGGACGATGTCTCAAATGTTTCGTCTCATCCACGTTTCGATGTTTCTTCTCTACCCCAGTCTCAAGGTAACAGGGTTTAGAAGAAAGATCAAAACGTAAACGAGACAGAAAAAGCACAGGACGATGTCTCAAATGTTTCGTCTCATCCACGTTTCGATGGTTCTTCTCTACCCCAGTCTCAAGGAAACAGGGTTGAGAAGAAAGATCAAAACGTAGACAAGACAGAAAAAGCACAGGACGATGTCTCAAATGTTCCGTCTCATCCACGTTTCGATGTTTCTTCTCTACCCCAGTCTCAAGGAAACAGGGTTGAGAAGAAAGATCAAAACGTAGACATGACAGAAAAAGCACAGGACGATGTCTCAAATGTTCCGTCTCATCCACGTTTCGATGTTTCTTCTCTACCCCAGTCTCAGGGAAACAGGGTTGAGAAGAAAGATCAAAATGTAAACGAGACAGAAAATAGACAGTACGACGTCTCAAATTTTGTGTGTTGTCCACATTTCGATGTGTCTTCTCTACCCCAGTCTCAGGGAGACAGGGTTGAGAAGGAAGATCAAAACGTAGACGGGACAGAAAAAACACTGGACGACGTCTGAAATTTTCTGTCTCATCCCCGTTTTTATGTCTTCTCTACCCCAGTCTAAGGGAGACAGTGTTGAGAAGAAAGATCAAAACGTAGACAAGACAGAAAAAGCACAGGACGATGTCTCAAATGTTCTGTCTCATCCACGTTTCGATGTGTCTTCTCTACCCCAGTCTCAGGGAAACAGGGTTGAGATGAAAGATCAAAACGTAGACAAGACAGAAAAAGCACAGGACGATGTCTCAAATGTTCCTTCTCATCCACGTTTCGATGTTTCTTCTCTACCCCAGTCTCAGGGAAACAGGGTTGAGATGAAAGATCAAAACGTAGACAAGACAGAAAAAGCACAGGACGATGTCTCAAATGTTCCTTCTCATCCACGTTTCGATGTTTCTTCTCTACCCCAGTCTCAAGGAAACAGGGTAGAGAAGAAAGATCAAAACGTAAACGAGACAGAAAATAGACAGTACGACGTCTCAAATTGTGTGTGTCGTCCACATTTCGATGTGTCTTCTCTACCCCAGTCTCAGGGAGACAGGGTTGAGAAGGAAGATCAAAACGTAGACGGGACAGAAAAAACACTGGACGACGTCTGAAATTTTCTGTCTCATCCCCGTTTTTATGTCTTCTCTACCCCAGTCTCAGGGAGACAGTGTTGAGAAGAAAGATCAAAACGTAGACGAGACAGTGAAAACACAGGACGACGTCTCAAATGTTCCGTCTCATCCACGTTTCGATGTTTCTTCTCTACCCCAGTCTCAAGGAAACAGGGTTGAGAAGAAAGATCAAAACGTAGACAAGAAAGAAAAAGCACAGGACGATGTCTCAAATGTTCCGTCTCATCCACGTTTCGATGTATCTTCTCTACCCCAGTCTCAAGGAAACAGGTTTGAGAAGAAAGATCAAAACGTAGACAAGACAGAAAAAGCACAGGACGATGTCTCAAATGTTCTGTCTCATCCACGTTTCGATGTGTCTTCTCTACCCCAGTCTCAAGGAAACAGGGTTGAGAAGAAAGATCAAAACGTAGACAAGACAGAAAAAGCACAGGACGATGTCTCAAATGTTCCGTCTCATCCACGTTTCGATGTTTCTTCTCTACCCCAGTCTCAAGGAAACAGGGTTGAGAAGAAAGATCAAAACGTAGACAAGTCAGAAAAAGCACGGGACGATGTCTCAAATGTTCTGTCTCATACACGTTTCGATGTGTCTTCTCTACCCCAGTCTCAAGGAAACAGGTTTGAGAAGAAAGATCAAAACGTAGACAAGACAGAAAAGGCCCAGGACGACGTCTCAAATGTCCCGTCTCATCCACGTTTAGATGTTTCTTCTCTACCCCAGTCTCAAGGAAACAGGGTTGAGAAGAAAGATCAAAACGTAAACGAGACAGAAAATAGACAGTAAGACGTCTCAAATTTTGTGTGTCGACCACATTTCGATGTGTCTTCTCTACCCCAGTCTCAGGGAGACACGGTTGAGAAGGAAGATCGAAACGTAGACGGGAGAGAAAAAACACTGGACGACGTCTCAAATTTTCTGTCTCATCCCCGTTTTTATGTCTCCTCTACCCCAGTATCAGGGTGAGAGAGTTGAGAAGAAAGATCAAAACGTAGACGAGACAGAGAAAACACAGGACGACGTCTCAAATGTTCCGTCTCATCCACGTTTCGATGTGTTTTCTCTACCCCAGTCTCAGGGAAACAGGGTTGAGAAGAAAGATCAAAACGTAGACAAGACAGAAAAAGCACAGGACGATGTCTCAAATGTTCCGTCTCATAAACGTTTCGATGTTTCTTCTCTACCCCAGTCTCAGGAAACAGGGTTGAGAAGAAAGATCAAAACGTAAGCGAGACAGAAAATAGACAGTACGACGTCTCAAATTTTTTTGTGTCGTCCACATTTCGATGTGTCTTCTCTACCCCAGTCTCAGGGAGACAGGGTTGAGAAGGAAGATCAAAACGTAGACGGGACAGAAAAAACACTGGACGACGTCTGAAATTTTCTGTCTCACCCCGTTTTTATATCTTCTCTACCCCAGTCTCAGGGAGACAGAGTTGGAAAGAAAGATCAAAACGTAGACGAGACAGAGAAAACACAGGACGACGTCTCAAATGTTCCGTCTCATCCACGTTTCGATGTTTCTTCTCTACCCCAGTCTTAGGGAGACACAGTTGAGAAGAAAGATCGAAACGTAGACGAGACAGAGAAAACACAGGACGACGTCTCAAATGTTCTGTCTCATCCACGTTTCGATGTGTCTTCTCCACCCCAGTCTCAGGGAAACAGGGTTGAGATGAAAGATCAAAACGTAGACAAGACAGAAAAAGTACAGGACGATGTCTCAAATGTTCCGTCTCATCCACGTTTCGATGTTTCTTCTCTACCCCAGTCTCAAGGAAACAGGGTTGAGAAGAAAGATCAAAACGTAAACGAGACAGAAAATAGACAGTACGACGTCTCAAATTTTGTGTGTCGTCCACATTTCGATGTGTCTTCTCTACCCCAGTCTCAGGGAGACAGAGTTGAGAAGAAAGATCAAAACGTAGACGAGACAGAGAAAACACAGGACGACGTCTCAAATGTTCTGTCTCATCCACGTTTCGATGTGTCTTCTCTACCCCAGTCTCAGGGAGACAGAGTTGAGGAGAAAGATCAAAACGTAGACGAGACAGAGAAAACACAGGACGACGTCTCAAATGTTCTGTCTCATCCACGTTTCGATGTGTCTTCTCTACCCCAGTCTCAGGGAAACAGGGTTGAGAATAAAGATCAAAACGTAGACAAGACAGAAAAAGCACAGGACGATGTCTCAAATGTTTCGTCTCATCCACGTTTCGATGTTTCTTCTCTACCCCAGTCTCAAGGTAACAGGGTTTAGAAGAAAGATCAAAACGTAAACGAGACAGAAAAAGCACAGGACGATGTCTCAAATGTTTCGTCTCATCCACGTTTCGATGTTTCTTCTCTACCCCAGTCTCAAGGAAACAGGGTTGAGAAGAAAGATCAAAACGTAGACAAGACAGAAAAAGCACAGGACGATGTCTCAAATGTTCCGTCTCGTCCACGTTTCGATGTTTCTTCTCTACCCCAGTCTCAAGGAAACAGGGTTGAGAAGAAAGATCAAAACGTAGACATGACAGAAAAAGCACAGGACGATGTCTCAAATGTTCCGTCTCATCCACGTTTCGATGTTTCTTCTCTACCCCAGTCTCAGGGAAACAGGGTTGAGAAGAAAGATCAAAATGTAAACGAGACAGAAAATAGACAGTACGACGTCTCAAATTTTGTGTGTTGTCCACATTTCGATGTGTCTTCTCTACCCCAGTCTCAGGGAGACAGGGTTGAGAAGGAAGATCAAAACGTAGACGGGACAGAAAAAACACTGGACGACGTCTGAAATTTTCTGTCTCATCCCCGTTTTTATGTCTTCTCTACCCCAGTCTAAGGGAGACAGTGTTGAGAAGAAAGATCAAAACGTAGACAAGACAGAAAAAGCACAGGACGATGTCTCAAATGTTTCGTCTCATCCACGTTTCGATGTTTCTTCTCTACCCCAGTCTCAAGGAAACAGGGTTGAGAAGAAAGATCAAAACGTAGACAAGACAGAAAAAGCACAGGACGATGTCTCAAATGTTCCGTCTCATCCACGTTTCGATGTTTCTTCTCTACCCCAGTCTCAGGGAAACAGGGTTGAGAAGAAAGATCAAAATGTAAACGAGACAGAAAATAGACAGTACGACGTCTCAAATTTTGTGTGTCGCCCACATTTCGATGTGTCTTCTCTACCCCAGTCTCAGGGAGACAGGGTTGAGAAGGAAGATCAAAACGTAGACGGGACAGAAAAAACACTGGACGACGTCTGAAATTTTCTGTCTCATCCCCGTTTTTATGTCTTCTCTACCCCAGTCTAAGGGAGACAGAGTTGAGAAGAAAGATCAAAACATAGACGAGACAGAGAAAACACAGGACGACGTCTCAAATGTTCCGCCTCATCCACGTTTCGATGTTTCTTCTCTACCCCAGTCTCAGGGAGACAGAGTTGAGAAGAAAGATCAAAACGTAGACAAGACAGAAAAAGCACAAGACGATGTCTCAAATGTTCTGTCTCATCCACGTTTCGATGTGTCTTCTCTACCCCAGTCTCAAGGAAACAGGGTTGAGAAGAAAGATCAAAACGTAGACAAGACAGAAAAAGCACAGGACGATGTCTCAAATGTTCCGTCTCATCCACGTTTCGATGTTTCTTCTCTACCCCAGTCTCAGGGAAACAGGGTTGAGAAGAAAGATCAAAATGTAAACGAGACAGAAAATAGACAGTACGACGTCTCAAATTTTGTGTGTCGTCCACATTTCGATGTGTCTTCTCTACCCCAGTCTCAGGGAGACAGGGTTGAGAAGGAAGATCAAAACGTAGACGGGACAGAAAAAACACTGGACGACGTCTGAAATTTTCTGTCTCATCCCCGTTTTTATGTCTTCTCTACCCCAGTCTGAGGGAGACAGAGATGAGAAGAAAGATCAAAACGTTGACGAGACAGAGAAAACACAGGACGACGTCTCAAATGTTCTGTCTCATCCACGTTTCGATGTTTCTTCTCTACCCCAGTCTCAGGGAAACAGGGTTGAGAAGAAAGATCAAAACGTAGACGAGACAGAGAAAACACAGGACGACGTCTCAAATGTTCTGTCTCATCCACGTTTCGATGTATCTTCCCTACCCCAGTCTCAGGGAAACAGGGTTGAGAAGAAAGATCAACACGTAGACAAGACAGAAAAAGCACAGGACGATGTCTCAAATGTTCCGACTCATCCACGTTTCGATGTTTCTTCTCTACCCCAGTCTCAAGGAAACAGGGTTGAGAAGAAAGATCAAAACGTAAACGAGACAGAAAATAGACAGTACGACGTCTCAAATTTTGTGTGTCGTCCACATTTCGATGTGTCTTCTCTACCCCAGTCTCAGGGAGACAGGGTTGAGAAGGAAGATCAAAACGTAGACGGGACAAAAAAAACACTGGACGACGTCTGAAATTTTCTCTCTCAACCCCATTTTTATGTCTTCTCTACCCCAGTCTCAGGGAGACAGAGTTGAGAAGAAAGATCAAAACGTAGACGAGACAGAGAAAACACAGGACGACGTCTCAAATGTTCCGTCTCATCCACGTTTTGATGTTTCTTCTCTACCCCAGTCTCAGGGAGACAGAGTTGAGAAGAAAGATCAAAAAGTAGACGAGACAGAGAAAACACAGGACGACGTCTCAAATGTTCTGTCTCATCCACGTTTCGATGTGTCTTCTCTACCCCAGTCTCAAGGAAACAGAGTTGAGAAGAAAGATCAAAAAGTAGACGAGACAGAGAAAACACAGGACGACGTCTCAAATGTTCTGTCTCATCCACATTTCGATGTGTCTTCTCTACCCCAGTCTCAGGGAGACAGGGTTGAGAAGGAAGATCAAAACGTAGACGGGACAAAAAAAACACTGGACGACGTCTGAAATTTTCTGTCTGATCCCCGTTTTTATGTCTTCTCTACCCCAGTCTCAGGGAGACAGTGTTGAGAAGAAAGATCAAAACGTAGACGAGACAGTGAAAACACAGGACGACGTCTCAAATGTTCCGTCTCATCCACGTTTCGATATTTCTTCTCTACCCCAGTCTCAAGGAAACAGGGTTGAGAAGAAAGATCAAAACGAAGAACAAGAAAGAAAAAGCACAGGACGATGTCTCAAATGTTCCGTCTCATCCACGTTTCGATGTGTCTTCTCTACCCCAGTCTCAAGGAAACAGGTTTGAGAAGAAAGATCAAAACGTAGACAAGACAGAAAAAGCACAGGACGATGTCTCAAATGTTCTGTCTCATCCACGTTTCGATGTGTCTTCTCTACCCCAGTCTCAAGGAAACAGGGTTGAGGAGAAAGATCAAAACGTAGACAAGACAGAAAAAGCACAGGACGATGTCTCAAATTTTCCGTCTCATCCACGTTTCGATGTTTCTTCTCTACCCCAGTCTGAAGGAAACAGGGTTGAGAAGAAAGATCAAAACGTAAACGAGACAGAAAATAGACAGTACGACGTCTCAAATTTTGTGTGTCGTCCACATTTCGATGTGTCTTCTCTACCCCAGTCTCAGGGAGACAGGGTTGAGAAGGAAGATCGAAACGTAGACGGGAGAGAAAAAACACTGGACGACGTCTCAAATTTTCTGTCTCATCCCCGTTTTTATGTCTCCTCTACCCCAGTATCAGGGAGACAGAGTTGAGAAGAAAGATCAAAACGTAGACGAGACAGAGAAAACACAGGACGACGTCTCAAATGTTCCGTCTCATCCACGTTTCGATGTGTCTTCTCTACCCCAGTCTCAGGGAAACAGGGTTGAGAAGAAAGATCAAAACGTAGACAAGGCAGAAAAAGCACAGGACGATGTCTCAAATGTTCCGCCTCATAAACGTTTCGATGTTTCTTCTCTACCCCAGTCTCAAGGAAACAGGGTTCAGAAGAAAGATCAAAACGTAAACGAGACAGAAAATAGACAGTACGACGTCTCAAATTTTTTTGTGTCGTCCACATTTCGAAGTGTCTTCTCTACCCCAGTCTCAGGGAGACAGGGTTGAGAAGGAAGATCGAAACGCATACGGGACAGAAAAAACACTGGACGACGTCTCAAATTTTGTGTCTCATCCCCGTTTTTATGTCTCCTCTACCCCAGTATCAGGGAGACAGAGTTGAGAAGAAAGATAAACGTAGACGAGACAGAGAAAACACAGGACGACATCTCAAATGTTCCGTCTCATCCACGTTTCGATGTGTCTTCTCTACCCCAGTCTCAGGGAAACAGGGTTGAGAAGAAAGATCAACACGTAGACAAGACAGAAAAAGCACAGGACGATGTCTCAAATGTTCCGTCTCATAAACGTTTCGTTGTTTCTTCTCTACCCCAGTCTAAAGGAAACAGGGTTCAGAAGAAAGATCAAAACGTAAACGAGACAGAAAATAGACAGTACGACGTCTCAAATTTTTTTGTGTCGTCCACATTTCGATGTGTCTTCTCTACCCCAGTCTCAGGGAGACAGGGTTGAGAAGGAAGATCAAAACGTAGACGGGACAGAAAAAACACTGGACGACGTCTGAAACTTTCTGTCTCATCCCCGTTTTTATATCTTCTCTACCCCAGTCTCAGGGAGACAGAGTTGAGAAGAAAGATCAAAACGTAGACGAGACAGAGAAAACACAGGACGAGTTCTCAAATGTTCTGTCTCATCCACTTTTCGATGTTTCTTCTCTACCCCAGTCTCAAGGAAACAGGGTGGAGAAGAAAGATCAAAACGTAAACGAGACAGAGAATAGACAGTACGACGTCTCAAATTTTGTGTGTCGTCCACATTTCGATGTGTCTTCTCTACCCCAGTCTCAGGGAGACAGGGTTGAGAAGGAAGATCAAAACGTAGACGGGACAGAAAAAACACTGGACGACGTCTGAAATTTTCTGTCTCATCCCCGTTTTTATGTCCTCTACCCCAGTCTGAGGGAGACAGAGTTGAGAAGAAAGATCAAAACGTAGACGAGACAGAGAAAACAGAGGACGACGTCTCAAATGTTCCGCCTCATCCACGTTTCGATGTTTCTTCTCTACCCCAGTCTCAGGGAGACAGAGTTGAGAAGAAAGATCAAAACGTAGACGAGACAGAGAAAACACAGGACGACGTCTCAAATGTTCCGTCTCATCCACGTTTCGATGTTTCTTCTCTACCCCAGTCTTAGGGAGACACAGTTGAGAAAAAAGATCAAAACGTAGACGAGACAGAGAAAACACAGGACGACGTCTCAAATGTTCTGTCTCATCCACGTTTCGATGTGTCTTCTCTACCCCAGTCTCAGGGAAACAGGGTTGAGATGAAAGATCAAAACGTAGACAAGACAGAAAAAGCACAGGACGATGTCTCAAATGTTCCGTCTCATCCACGTTCCGATGTTTCTTCTCTTCCCCAGTCTCAAGGAAACAGGGTTGAGAAGAAAGATCAAAACGTAAACGAGACAGAAAATAGACAGTACGACGTCTCAAATGTTCCGCCTCATCCACGTTTCGATGTTTCTTCTCTACCCCAGTCTCAGGGAGACAGAGTTGAGAAGAAAGATCAAAACGTAGACGAGACAGAGAAAACACAGGACGACGTCTCAAATGTTCTGTCTCATCCACGTTTCGATGTGTCTTCTCTACCCCAGTCTTAGGGAGACACATTTGAGAAGAAAGATCAAAACGTAGACGAGACAGAGAAAACACAGGACGACGTCTCAAATGTTCTGTCTCATCCACGTTTCGATGTTTCTTCTCTACCCCAGTCTCAGGGAGACAGAGTTGAGAAGAAAGATCAAAACGTAGACGAGACAGAGAAAACACAGGACGACGTCTCAAATGTTCCGCCTCATCCACGTTTCGATGTTTCTTCTCTACCCCAGTCTTAGGGAGACACATTTGAGAAGAAAGATCAAAACGTAGACGAGACAGAGAAAACACAGGACGACGTCTCAAATGTTCTGTCTCATCCACGTTTCGATGTGTCTTCTCTACCCCAGTCTCAGGCAAACAGGGTTGAGATGAAAGATCAAAACGTAGACAAGACAGAAAAAGCACAGGACGATGTCTCAAATGTTCCGTCATATCCACGTTTCGATGTTTCTTCTCTACCCCAGTCTCAGGGAAACAGGGTTGAGATGAAAGATCAAAACGTAGACGAGACAGAGAAAACACAGGACGACGTCTCAAATGTTCTGTCTCATCCACGTTTCGATGTGTCTTCTCTACCCCAGTCTCAGGGAAACAGGGTTGAGATGAAAGATCAAAACGTAGACAAGACAGAAAAAGCACAGGACGATGTCTCAAATGTTCCGTCTCATCCACGTTTCGATGTTTCTTCTCTACCCCAGTCTCAAGGAAACAGGGTTGAGTAGAAACATCAAAACGTAAACGAGACAGAAAATAGACAGTACGACGTCTCAAATTTTGTGTGTCGTCCACATTTCGATGTGTCTTCTCTACCCCAGTCTCAGGGAGACAGAGTTGAGAAGAAAGATCAAAACGTAGACGAGACAGAGAAAACACAGGACGACGTCTCAAATGTTCTGTCTCATCCACGTTTCGATGTGTCTTCTCTACCCCAGTCTCAGGGAAACAGGGTTGAGAAGAAAGATCAAAATGTAGACAAGACAGAAAAAGCACAGGACGATGTCTCAAATGTTCCGTCTCATCCACGTTTCGATGTTTCTTCTCTACCCCAGTCTCAAGGAAACAGGGTTGAGAAGAAAGAACAAAACGTAAACGAGACAGAGAATAGACAGTACGACGTCTCAAATTTTGTGTGTCGTCCACATTTCGATGTGTCTTCTCTACCCCAGTCTCAGGGAGACAGGGTTGAGAAGGAAGATCAAAACGTAGACGGGACAGAAAAAACACTGGACGACGTCTGAAATTTTCTGTCCCATCCCCGTTTTTATGTCCTCTACCACAGTCTGAGGGAGACAGAGTTGAGAAGAAAGATCAAAACGTAGACGAGACAGAGAAAACAGAGGACGACGTCTCAAATGTTCCGCCTCATCCACGTTTCGATGTTTCTTCTCTACCCCAGTCTCAGGGAAACAGGGTTGAGAAGAAAGATCAAAACGTAGACAAGACAGAAAAAGCACAGGACGATGTCTCAAATGTTCCGTCTCATCCACGTTTCGATGTTTCTTCTCTACCCCAGTCTCAAGGAAACAGGGTTGAGAAGAAAGATCAAAACGTAAACGAGACAGAGAATAGACAGTACGACGTCTCAAATTTTGTGTGTCGTCCACATTTCGATGTGTCTTCTCTACCCCAGTCTCAGGGAGACAGGGTTGAGAAGGAAGATCAAAACGTAGACGGGACAGAAAAAACACTGGACGACGTCTGAAATTTTCTGTCTCATCCCCGTTTTTATGTCTTCTCTACCCCAGTCTCAGGGAGACAGAGTTGAGAAGAAAGATCAAAACGTAGACGAGACAGAGAAAACAGAGGACGACGTCTCAAATGTTCTGTCTCATCCACGTTTCGATGTGTCTTCTCTACCCCAGTCTCAGGGGAACAGCGTTGAGATGAAAGATCAAAACGTAGACAAGACAGAAAAAGCACAGGGCGATGTCTCAAATGTTCCGTCTCATCCACGTTTCGATGTTTCTTCTCTACCCCAGTCTCAAGGAAACAGGGTTGAGAAGAAAGATCAAAACGTAAACGAGACAGAAAATAGACAGTACGACGTCCCAAATTTTGTGTGTCGTCCACATTTCGATGTGTCTTCTCTACCCCAGTCTCAGGGAGACAGAGTTGAGAAGAAAGATCAAAACGTAGACGAGACAGAGAAAACACAGGACGACGTCTCAAATGTTCTGTCTCATCCACGTTTCGATGTGTCTTCTCTACCCCAGTCTCAGGGAAACAGGGTTGAGAAGAAAGATCAAAACGTAGACAAGACAGAAAAAGCACAGGACGATGTCTCAAATGTTCCGTCTCATCCACGTTTCGATGTTTCTTCTCTACCCCAGTCTCAAGGAAACAGGGTTGAGAAGAAAGATCAAAACGTAAACGAGACAGAGAATAGACAGTACGACGTCTCAAATTTTGTGTGTCGTCCACATTTCGATGTGTCTTCTCTACCCCAGTCTCAGGGAGACAGGGTTGAGAAGGAAGATCAAAACGTAGACGGGACAGAAAAAACACTGGACGACGTCTGAAATTTTCTGTTTCATCCCCGTTTTTATGTCCTCTACCCCAGTCTCAGGGAGACAGAGTTGAGAAGAAAGATCAAAACGTAGACGAGACAGAGAAAACACAGAACGACGTCTCAAATGTTCTGTCTCATCCACGTTTCGATGTGTCTTCTCTACCCCAGTCTCAGGGAAACAGGGTTGAGAAGAAAGATCAAAACGTAGACAAGACAGAAAAAGCACAGGACGATGTCTCAAATGTTTCGTCTCATCCATGTTTCGATGTTTCTTCTCTACCCCAGTCTCAAGGAAACCGGGTTTAGAAGAAAGATCAAAACGTAAACGAGACAGAAAAAGCACAGGACGATGTCTCAAATGTTCCGTCTCATCCACGTTTCGATGTTTCTTCTCTACCCCAGTCTCAAGGAAACAGGGTTGAGAAGAAAGATCAAAACGTAAACGCGACAGAAAATAGACAGTACGACGTCTCAAATTTTGTGTGGCGTCCACATTTCGATGTGTCTTCTCTACCCCAGTCTCAGGGAGACAGGGTTGAGAAGGAAGATCAAAACGTAGACGGGACAGAAAAAACACTGGACGACGTCTGAAATTTTCTGTCTCATCCCCGTTTTTATGTCTTCTCTACCCCAGTCTCAGGGAAACAGGGTTGAGAAGAAAGATCAAAACGTAGACAAGACAGAAAAAGCACAGGACGATGTCTCAAATGTTTCGTCTCATCCACGTTTCGATGTTTCTTCTCTACCCCAGTCTCAGGGAGACAGAGTTGAGAAGAAAGATCAAAACGTAGACGAGACAGAGAAAACACAGGACGACGTCTCAAATGTTCTGTCTCATCCACGTTTCGATGTGTCTTCCCTACCCCAGTCTCAGGGAAACAGGGTTGAGAAGAAAGATCAACACGTAGACAAGACAGAAAAAGCACAGGACGATGTCTCAAATGTTCCGACTCATCCACGTTTCGATGTCTCTTCTCTACCCCAGTCTCAAGGAAACAGGGTTGAGAAGAAAGTTCAAAACGTAAACGAGACAGAAAATAGAGAGTACGACGTCTCAAATTTTGTGTGTCGTCCACATTTCGATGTGTCTTCTCTACCCCAGTCTCAGGGAGACAGGGTTGAGAAGGAAGATCAAAACGTAGACGGGACAGAAAAAACACTGGACGACGTCTGAAATTTTCTGTCTCTTCCCCGTTTTTATGTCTTCTCTACCCCAGTCTCAGGGAGACAGAGATGAGAAGAAATATCAAAACGTAGACGAGACAGAGAAAACACAGGACGACGTCTCAAATGTTTCGTCTCATCCACGTTTTGATGTTTCTTCTCTACCCCAGTCTCAGGGAGACAGAGTTGAGAAGAAAGATCAAAAAGTAGACGAGACAGAGAAACCACAGGACGACGTCTCAAATGTTCTGTCTCATCCACGTTTCGATGTGTCTTCTCTACCCCAGTCTCAGGGAAACAGGGTTGAGATGAAAGATCAAAACGTAGACAAGACAGAAAAAGCACAGGACGATGTCTCAAATGTTCCTTCTCATCCACGTTTCGTTGTTTCTTCTCTACCCCAGTCTCAGGGAAACAGGGTTGAGATGAAAGATCAAAACGTAGACAAGACAGAAAAAGCACAGGACGATGTCTCAAATGTTCCGTCTCATCCACGTTTCGATGTTTCTTCTCTACCCCAGTCTCAAGGAAACAGGGTAGAGAAGAAAGATCAAAACGTAAACGAGACAGAAAATAGACAGTGCGACGTCTCAAATTGTGTGTGTCGTCCACATTTCGATGTGTCTTCTCTACCCCAGTCTCAGGGAGACAGGGTTGAGAAGGAAGATCAAAACGTAGACGGGACAGAAAAAACACTGGACGACGTCTGAAATTTTCTGTCTCATCCCCGTTTTTATGTCTTCTCTACCCCAGTCTCAGGGAGACAGTGTTGAGAAGAAAGATCAAAACGTAGACGAGACAGTGAAAACACAGGACGACGTCTCAAATGTTCCGTCTCATCCACGTTTCGATGTTTCTTCTCTACCCCAGTCTCAAGGAAACAGGGTTGAGAAGAAAGATCAAAACGTAGACAAGAAAGAAAAAGCACAGGACGATGTCTCAAATGTTCCGTCTCATCCACGTTTCGATGTGTCTTCTCTACCCCAGTCTCAAGGAAACAGGTTTGAGAAGAAAGATCAAAACGTAGACAAGACAGAAAAAGCACAGGACGATGTCTCAAATGTTCTGTCTCATCCACGTTTCGATGTGTCTTCTCTACCCCAGTCTCAAGGAAACAGGGTTGAGAAGAAAGATCAAAACGTAGACAAGACAGAAAAAGCACAGGACGATGTCTCAAATGTTCCGTCTCATCCACGTTTCGATGTTTCTTCTCTACCCCAGTCTCAAGGAAACAGGGTTGAGAAGAAAGATCAAAACGTAGACAAGTCAGAAAAAGCACGGGACGATGTCTCAAATGTTCTGTCTCATACACGTTTCGATGTGTCTTCTCTACCCCAGTCTCAAGGAAACAGGTTTGAGAAGAAAGATCAAAACGTAGACAAGACAGAAAAGGCACAGGACGACGTCTCAAATGTTCCGTCTCATCCACGTTTAGATGTTTCTTCTCTACCCCAGTCTCAAGGAAACAGGGTTGAGAAGAAAGATCAAAACGTAAACGAGACAGAAAATAGACAGTAAGACGTCTCAAATTTTGTGTGTCGACCACATTTCGATGTGTCTTCTCTACCCCAGTCTCAGGGAGACAGGGTTGAGAAGGAAGATCGAAACGTAGACGGGAGAGAACAAACACTGGACGACGTCTCAAATTTTCTGTCTTATCCCCGTTTTTATGTCTCCTCTACCCCAGTATCAGGGTGACAGAGTTGAGAAGAAAGATCAAAACGTAGACGAGACAGAGAAAACACAGGACGACGTCTCAAATGTTCCGTCTCATCCACGTTTCGATGTGTTTTCTCTACCCCAGTCTCAGGGAAACAGGGTTGAGAAGAAAGATCAAAACGTAGACAAGACAGAAAAAGCACAGGACGATGTCTCAAATGTTCCGTCTCATAAACGTTTCGATGTTTCTTCTCTACCCCAGTCTCAGGAAACAGGGTTGAGAAGAAAGATCAAAACGTAAGCGAGACAGAAAATAGACAGTACGACGTCTCAAATTTTTTTGTGTCGTCCACATTTCGATGTGTCTTCTCTACCCCAGTCTCAGGGAGACAGGGTTGAGAAGGAAGATCAAAACGTAGACGGGACAGAAAAAACACTGGACGACGTCTGAAATTTTCTGTCTCATCCCCGTTTTTATATCTTCTCTACCCCAGTCTCAGGGAGACAGAGTTGGAAAGAAAGATCAAAACGTAGACGAGACAGAGAAAACACAGGACGACGTCTCAAATGTTCCGTCTCATCCACGTTTCGATGTTTCTTCTCTACCCCAGTCTTAGGGAGACACAGTTGAGAAGAAAGATCGAAACGTAGACGAGACAGAGAAAACACAGGACGACGTCTCAAATGTTCTGTCTCATCCACGTTTCGATGTGTCTTCTCTACCCCAGTCTCAGGGAAACAGGGTTGAGATGAAAGATCAAAACGTAGACAAGACAGAAAAAGCACAGGACGATGTCTCAAATGTTCCGTCTCATCCACGTTTCGATGTTTCTTCTCTACCCCAGTCTCAAGGAAACAGGGTTGAGAAGAAAGATCAAAACGTAAACGAGACAGAAAATAGACAGTACGACGTCTCAAATTTTTGTGTCGTCCACATTTCGATGTGTCTTCTCTACCCCAGTCTCAGGGAGACAGAGTTGAGAAGAAAGATCAAAACGTAGACGAGACAGAGAAAACACAGGACGACGTCTCAAATGTTCTGTCTCATCCACGTTTCGATGTGTCTTCTCTACCCCAGTCTCAGGGAGACAGAGTTGAGGAGAAAGATCAAAACGTAGACGAGACAGAGAAAACACAGGACGACGTCTCAAATGTTCTGTCTCATCCACGTTTCGATGTGTCTTCTCTACCCCAGTCTCAGGGAAACAGGGTTGAGAATAAAGATCAAAACGTAGACAAGACAGAAAAAGCACAGGACGATGTCTCAAATGTTTCGTCTCATCCACGTTTCGATGTTTCTTCTCTACCCCAGTCTCAAGGTAACAGGGTTTAGAAGAAAGATCAAAACGTAAACGAGACAGAAAAAGCACAGGACGATGTCTCAAATGTTTCGTCTCATCCACGTTTCGATGTTTCTTCTCTACCCCAGTCTCAAGGAAACAGGGTTGAGAAGAAAGATCAAAACGTAGACAAGACAGAAAAAGCACAGGACGATGTCTCAAATGTTCCGTCTCATCCACGTTTCGATGTTTCTTCTCTACCCCAGTCTCAAGGAAACAGGGTTGAGAAGAAAGATCAAAACGTAGACAAGACAGAAAAAGCACAGGACGATGTCTCAAATGTTCCGTCTCATCCACGTTTCGATGTTTCTTCTCTACCCCAGTCTCAGGGAAACAGGGTTGAGAAGAAAGATCAAAATGTAAACGAGACAGAAAATAGACAGTACGACGTCTCAAATTTTGTGTGTCGTCCACATTTCGATGTGTCTTCTCTACCCCAGTCTCAGGGAGACAGGGTTGAGAAGGAAGATCAAAACGTAGACGGGACAGAAAAACACTGGACGACGTCTGAAATTTTCTGTCTCATCCCCGATTTTATGTCTTCTCTACCCCAGTCTAAGGGAGACAGAGTTGAGAAGAAAGATCAAAACGTAGACAAGACAGAAAAAGCACAGGACGATGTCTCAAATGTTTCGTCTCATCCACGTTTTGATGTTTCTTCTCTACCCCAGTCTCAAGGAAACAGGGTTGAGAAGAAAGATCAAAACGTAGACAAGACAGAAAAAGCACAGGACGATGTCTCAAATGTTCCGTCTCATCCACGTTTCGATGTTTCTTCTCTACCCCAGTCTCAGGGAAACAGGGTTGAGAAGAAAGATCAAAATGTAAACGAGACAGAAAATAGACAGTACGACGTCTCAAATTTTGTGTGTCGTCCACATTTCGATGTGTCTTCTCTACCCCAGTCTCAGGGAGACAGGGTTGAGAAGGAAGATCAAAACGTAGACGGGACAGAAAAAACACTGGACGACGTCTGAAATTTTCTGTCTCATCCCCGTTTTTATGTCTTCTCTACCCCAGTCTAAGGGAGACAGAGTTGAGAAGAAAGATCAAAACGTAGACGAGACAGAGAAAACACAGGACGACGTCTCAAATGTTCCGCCTCATCCACGTTTCGATGTTTCTTCTCTACCCCAGTCTCAGGGAGACAGAGTTGAGAAGAAAGATCAAAACGTAGACAAGACAGAAAAAGCACAAGACGATGTCTCAAATGTTCTGTCTCATCCACGTTTCGATGTGTCTTCTCTACCCCAGTCTCAAGGAAACAGGGTTGAGAAGAAAGATCAAAACGTAGACAAGACAGAAAAAGCACAGGACGATGTCTCAAATGTTCCGTCTCATCCACGTTTCGATGTTTCTTCTCTACCCCAGTCTCAGGGAAACAGGGTTGAGAAGAAAGATCAAAATGTAAACGAGACAGAAAATAGACAGTACGACGTCTCAAATTTTGTGTGTCGTCCACATTTCGATGTGTCTTCTCTACCCCAGTCTCAGGGAGACAGGGTTGAGAAGGAAGATCAAAACGTAGACGGGACAGAAAAAACACTGGACGACGTCTGAAATTTTCTGTCTCTTCCCCGTTTTTATGTCTTCTCTACCCCAGTCTCAGGGAGACAGAGATGAGAAGAAATATCAAAACGTAGACGAGACAGAGAAAACACAGGACGACGTCTCAAATGTTTCGTCTCATCCACGTTTTGATGTTTCTTCTCTACCCCAGTCTCAGGGAGACAGAGTTGAGAAGAAAGATCAAAAAGTAGACGAGACAGAGAAACCACAGGACGACGTCTCAAATGTTCTGTCTCATCCACGTTTCGATGTGTCTTCTCTACCCCAGTCTCAGGGAAACAGGGTTGAGATGAAAGATCAAAACGTAGACAAGACAGAAAAAGCACAGGACGATGTCTCAAATGTTCCTTCTCATCCACGTTTCGTTGTTTCTTCTCTACCCCAGTCTCAGGGAAACAGGGTTGAGATGAAAGATCAAAACGTAGACAAGACAGAAAAAGCACAGGACGATGTCTCAAATGTTCCGTCTCATCCACGTTTCGATGTTTCTTCTCTACCCCAGTCTCAAGGAAACAGGGTAGAGAAGAAAGATCAAAACGTAAACGAGACAGAAAATAGACAGTACGACGTCTCAAATTGTGTGTGTCGTCCACATTTCGATGTGTCTTCTCTACCCCAGTCTCAGGGAGACAGGGTTGAGAAGGAAGATCAAAACGTAGACGGGACAGAAAAAACACTGGACGACGTCTGAAATTTTCTGTCTCATCCCCGTTTTTATGTCTTCTCTACCCCAGTCTCAGGGAGACAGTGTTGAGAAGAAAGATCAAAACGTAGACGAGACAGTGAAAACACAGGACGACGTCTCAAATGTTCCGTCTCATCCACGTTTCGATGTTTCTTCTCTACCCCAGTCTCAAGGAAACAGGGTTGAGAAGAAAGATCAAAACGTAGACAAGAAAGAAAAAGCACAGGACGATGTCTCAAATGTTCCGTCTCATCCACGTTTCGATGTGTCTTCTCTACCCCAGTCTCAAGGAAACAGGTTTGAGAAGAAAGATCAAAACGTAGACAAGACAGAAAAAGCACAGGACGATGTCTCAAATGTTCTGTCTCATCCACGTTTCGATGTGTCTTCTCTACCCCAGTCTCAAGGAAACAGGGTTGAGAAGAAAGATCAAAACGTAGACAAGACAGAAAAAGCACAGGACGATGTCTCAAATGTTCCGTCTCATCCACGTTTCGATGTTTCTTCTCTACCCCAGTCTCAAGGAAACAGGGTTGAGAAGAAAGATCAAAACGTAGACAAGTCAGAAAAAGCACGGGACGATGTCTCAAATGTTCTGTCTCATACACGTTTCGATGTGTCTTCTCTACCCCAGTCTCAAGGAAACAGGTTTGAGAAGAAAGATCAAAACGTAGACAAGACAGAAAAGGCACAGGACGACGTCTCAAATGTTCCGTCTCATCCACGTTTAGATGTTTCTTCTCTACCCCAGTCTCAAGGAAACAGGGTTGAGAAGAAAGATCAAAACGTAAACGAGACAGAAAATAGACAGTAAGACGTCTCAAATTTTGTGTGTCGACCACATTTCGATGTGTCTTCTCTACCCCAGTCTCAGGGAGACAGGGTTGAGAAGGAAGATCGAAACGTAGACGGGAGAGAAAAAACACTGGACGACGTCTCAAATTTTCTGTCTCATCCCCGTTTTTATGTCTCCTCTACCCCAGTATCAGGGTGACAGAGTTGAGAAGAAAGATCAAAACGTAGACGAGACAGAGAAAACACAGGACGACGTCTCAAATGTTCCGTCTCATCCACGTTTCGATGTGTTTTCTCTACCCCAGTCTCAGGGAAACAGGGTTGAGAAGAAAGATCAAAACGTAGACAAGACAGAAAAAGCACAGGACGATGTCTCAAATGTTCCGTCTCATAAACGTTTCGATGTTTCTTCTCTACCCCAGTCTCAGGAAACAGGGTTGAGAAGAAAGATCAAAACGTAAGCGAGACAGAAAATAGACAGTACGACGTCTCAAAATTTTTTTGTGTCGTCCACATTTCGATGTGTCTTCTCTACCCCAGTCTCAGGGAGACAGGGTTGAGAAGGAAGATCAAAACGTAGACGGGACAGAAAAAACACTGGACGACGTCTGAAATTTTCTGTCTCATCCCCGTTTTTATATCTTCTCTACCCCAGTCTCAGGGAGACAGAGTTGGAAAGAAAGATCAAAACGTAGACGAGACAGAGAAAACACAGGACGACGTCTCAAATGTTCCGTCTCATCCACGTTTCGATGTTTCTTCTCTACCCCAGTCTTAGGGAGACACAGTTGAGAAGAAAGATCGAAACGTAGACGAGACAGAGAAAACACAGGACGACGTCTCAAATGTTCTGTCTCATCCACGTTTCGATGTGTCTTCTCTACCCCAGTCTCAGGGAAACAGGGTTGAGATGAAAGATCAAAACGTAGACAAGACAGAAAAAGCACAGGACGATGTCTCAAATGTTCCGTCTCATCCACGTTTCGATGTTTCTTCTCTACCCCAGTCTCAAGGAAACAGGGTTGAGAAGAAAGATCAAAACGTAAACGAGACAGAAAATAGACAGTACGACGTCTCAAATTTTGTGTGTCGTCCACATTTCGATGTGTCTTCTCTACCCCAGTCTCAGGGAGACAGAGTTGAGAAGAAAGATCAAAACGTAGACGAGACAGAGAAAACAGAGGACGACGTCTCAAATGTTCTGTCTCATCCACGTTTCGATGTGTCTTCTCTACCCCAGTCTCAGGGAAACAGGGTTGAGAAGAAAGATCAAAACGTAGACAAGACAGAAAAAGCACAGGACGATGTCTCAAATGTTCCGTCTCATCCACGTTTCGATGTTTCTTCTCTACCCCAGTCTCAAGGAAACAGGGTTGAGAAGAAAGATCAAAACGTAAACGAGACAGAGAATAGACAGTACGACGTCTCAAATTTTGTGTGTCGTCCACATTTCGATGTGTCTTCTCTACCCCAGTCTCAGGGAGACAGGGTTGAGAAGGAAGATCAAAACGTAGACGGGACAGAAAAAACACTGGACGACGTCTGAAATTTTCTGTCTCATCCCCGTTTTTATGTCCTCTACCCCAGTCTGAGGGAGACAGAGTTGAGAAGAAAGATCAAAACGTAGACGAGACAGAGAAAACAGAGGACGACGTCTCAAATGTTCCGCCTCATCCACGTTTCGATGTGTCTTCTCTACCCCAGTCTCAGGGAAACAGGGTTGAGAAGAAAGATCAAAACGTAGACAAGACAGAAAAAGCACAGGACGATGTCTCAAATGTTCCGTCTCATCCACGTTTCGATGTTTCTTCTCTACCCCAGTCTCAAGGAAACAGGGTTGAGAAGAAAGATCAAAACGTAAACGAGACAGAGAATAGACAGTACGACGTCTCAAATTTTGTGTGTCGTCCACATTTCGATGTGTCTTCTCTACCCCAGTCTCAGGGAGACAGGGTTGAGAAGGAAGATCAAAACGTAGACGGGACAGAAAAAACACTGGACGACGTCTGAAATGTTCTGTCTCATCCCCGTTTTTATGTCTTCTCTACCCCAGTCTCAGGGAGGCAGAGTTGAGAAGAAAGATCAAAACGTAGACGAGACAGAGAAAACAGAGGACGACGTCTCAAATGTTCCGCCTCATCCACGTTTCGATGTTTCTTCTCTACCCCAGTCTCAGGGAAACAGGGTTGAGAAGAAAGATCAAAACGTAGACGAGACAGAGAAAACACAGGACGACGTCTCAAATGTTCTGTCTCATCTACGTTTCAATGTTTCTTCTCTACCCCAGTCTCAAGGAAACAGGGATGAGAAGAACGATCAAAACGTAAACGAGACAGAGAATAGACAGTACGACGTCTCAAATTTTGTGTGTCGTCCACATTTCGATGTGTCTTCTCTACCCCAGTCTCAGGGAGACAGGGTTGAGAAGGAAGATCAAAACGTAGACGGGACAGAAAAAACACTGGACGACGTCTGAAATTTTCTGTCTCATCCCCGTTTTTATGTCTTCTCTACCCCAGTCTCAGGGAGACAGAGTTGAGAAGAAAGATCAAAACGTAGACGAGACAGAGAAAACAGAGGACGACGTCTCAAATGTTCTGTCTCATCCACGTTTCGATGTGTCTTCTCTACCCCAGTCTCAGGGGAACAGGGTTGAGATGAAAGATCAAAACGTAGACAAGACAGAAAAAGCACAGGGCGATGTCTCAAATGTTCCGTCTCATCCACGTTTCGATGTTTCTTCTCTACCCCAGTCTCAAGGAAACAGGGTTGAGAAGAAAGATCAAAACGTAAACGAGACAGAAAATAGACAGTACGACGTCTCAAATTTTGTGTGTCGTCCACATTTCGATGTGTCTTCTCTACCCCAGTCTCAGGGAGACAGAGTTGAGAAGAAAGATCAAAACGTAGACGAGACAGAGAAAACACAGGACGACGTCTCGAATGTTCTGTCTCATCCACGTTTCGATGTGTCTTCTCTACCCCAGTCTCAGGGAAACAGGGTTGAGAAGAAAGATCAAAACGTAGACAAGACAGAAAAAGCACAGGACGATGTCTCAAATGTTCCGTCTCATCCACGTTTCGATGTTTCTTCTCTACCCCAGTCTCAAGGAAACAGGGTTGAGAAGAAAGATCAAAACGTAAACGAGACAGAGAATAGACAGTACGACGTCTCAAATTTTGTGTGTCGTCCACATTTCGATGTGTCTTCTCTACCCCAGTCTCAGGGAGACAGGGTTGAGAAGGAAGATCAAAACGTAGACGGGACAGAAAAAACACTGGACGACGTCTGAAATTTTCTGTTTCATCCCCGTTTTTATGTCCTCTACCCCAGTCTCAGGGAGACAGAGTTGAGAAGAAAGATCAAAACGTAGACGAGACAGAGAAAACACAGAACGACGTCTCAAATGTTCTGTCTCATCCACGTTTCGATGTGTCTTCTCTACCCCAGTCTCAGGGAAACAGGGTTGAGAAGAAAGATCAAAACGTAGACAAGACAGAAAAAGCACAGGACGATGTCTCAAATGTTTCGTCTCATCCATGTTTCGATGTTTCTTCTCTACCCCAGTCTCAAGGAAACCGGGTTTAGAAGAAAGATCAAAACGTAAACGAGACAGAAAAAGCACAGGACGATGTCTCAAATGTTCCGTCTCATCCACGTTTCGATGTTTCTTCTCTACCCCAGTCTCAAGGAAACAGGGTTGAGAAGAAAGATCAAAACGTAAACGCGACAGAAAATAGACAGTACGACGTCTCAAATTTTGTGTGGCGTCCACATTTCGATGTGTCTTCTCTACCCCAGTCTCAGGGAGACAGGGTTGAGAAGGAAGATCAAAACGTAGACGGGACAGAAAAAACACTGGACGACGTCTGAAATTTTCTGTCTCATCCCCGTTTTTATGTCTTCTCTACCCCAGTCTCAGGGAAACAGGGTTGAGAAGAAAGATCAAAACGTAGACAAGACAGAAAAAGCACAGGACGATGTCTCAAATGTTTCGTCTCATCCACGTTTCGATGTTTCTTCTCTACCCCAGTCTCAGGGAGACAGAGTTGAGAAGAAAGATCAAAACGTAGACGAGACAGAGAAAACACAGGACGACGTCTCAAATGTTCTGTCTCATCCACGTTTCGATGTGTCTTCCCTACCCCAGTCTCAGGGAAACAGGGTTGAGAAGAAAGATCAACACGTAGACAAGACAGAAAAAGCACAGGACGATGTCTCAAATGTTCCGACTCATCCACGTTTCGATGTCTCTTCTCTACCCCAGTCTCAAGGAAACAGGGTTGAGAAGAAAGTTCAAAACGTAAACGAGACAGAAAATAGAGAGTACGACGTCTCAAATTTTGTGTGTCGTCCACATTTCGATGTGTCTTCTCTACCCCAGTCTCAGGGAGACAGGGTTGAGAAGGAAGATCAAAACGTAGACGGGACAGAAAAAACACTGGACGACGTCTGAAATTTTCTGTCTCTTCCCCGTTTTTATGTCTTCTCTACCCCAGTCTCAGGGAGACAGAGATGAGAAGAAATATCAAAACGTAGACGAGACAGAGAAAACACAGGACGACGTCTCAAATGTTTCGTCTCATCCACGTTTTGATGTTTCTTCTCTACCCCAGTCTCAGGGAGACAGAGTTGAGAAGAAAGATCAAAAAGTAGACGAGACAGAGAAACCACAGGACGACGTCTCAAATGTTCTGTCTCATCCACGTTTCGATGTGTCTTCTCTACCCCAGTCTCAGGGAAACAGGGTTGAGATGAAAGATCAAAACGTAGACAAGACAGAAAAAGCACAGGACGATGTCTCAAATGTTCCTTCTCATCCACGTTTCGTTGTTTCTTCTCTACCCCAGTCTCAGGGAAACAGGGTTGAGATGAAAGATCAAAACGTAGACAAGACAGAAAAAGCACAGGACGATGTCTCAAATGTTCCGTCTCATCCACGTTTCGATGTTTCTTCTCTACCCCAGTCTCAAGGAAACAGGGTAGAGAAGAAAGATCAAAACGTAAACGAGACAGAAAATAGACAGTACGACGTCTCAAATTGTGTGTGTCGTCCACATTTCGATGTGTCTTCTCTACCCCAGTCTCAGGGAGACAGGGTTGAGAAGGAAGATCAAAACGTAGACGGGACAGAAAAAACACTGGACGACGTCTGAAATTTTCTGTCTCATCCCCGTTTTTATGTCTTCTCTACCCCAGTCTCAGGGAGACAGTGTTGAGAAGAAAGATCAAAACGTAGACGAGACAGTGAAAACACAGGACGACGTCTCAAATGTTCTGTCTCATCCACGTTTCGATGTGTCTTCTCTACCCCAGTCTCAGGGGAACAGGGTTGAGATGAAAGATCAAAACGTAGACAAGACAGAAAAAGCACAGGGCGATGTCTCAAATGTTCCGTCTCATCCACGTTTCGATGTTTCTTCTCTACCCCAGTCTCAAGGAAACAGGGTTGAGAAGAAAGATCAAAACGTAAACGAGACAGAAAATAGACAGTACGACGTCTCAAATTTTGTGTGTCGTCCACATTTCGATGTGTCTTCTCTACCCCAGTCTCAGGGAGACAGAGTTGAGAAGAAAGATCAAAACGTAGACGAGACAGAGAAAACACAGGACGACGTCTCAAATGTTCTGTCTCATCCACGTTTCGATGTGTCTTCTCTACCCCAGTCTCAGGGAAACAGGGTTGAGAAGAAAGATCAAAACGTAGACAAGACAGAAAAAGCACAGGACGATGTCTCAAATGTTCCGTCTCATCCACGTTTCGATGTTTCTTCTCTACCCCAGTCTCAAGGAAACAGGGTTGAGAAGAAAGATCAAAACGTAAACGAGACAGAGAATAGACAGTACGACGTCTCAAATTTTGTGTGTCGTCCACATTTCGATGTGTCTTCTCTACCCCAGTCTCAGGGAGACAGGGTTGAGAAGGAAGATCAAAACGTAGACGGGACAGAAAAAACACTGGACGACGTCTGAAATTTTCTGTTTCATCCCCGTTTTTATGTCCTCTACCCCAGTCTCAGGGAGACAGAGTTGAGAAGAAAGATCAAAACGTAGACGAGACAGAGAAAACACAGAACGACGTCTCAAATGTTCTGTCTCATGCACGTTTCGATGTGTCTTCTCTACCCCAGTCTCAGGGAAACAGGGTTGAGAAGAAAGATCAAAACGTAGACAAGACAGAAAAAGCACAGGACGATGTCTCAAATGTTTCGTCTCATCCATGTTTCGATGTTTCTTCTCTACCCCAGTCTCAAGGAAACCGGGTTTAGAAGAAAGATCAAAACGTAAACGAGACAGAAAAAGCACAGGACGATGTCTCAAATGTTCCGTCTCATCCACGTTTCGATGTTTCTTCTCTACCCCAGTCTCAAGGAAACAGGGTTGAGAAGAAAGATCAAAACGTAAACGCGACAGAAAATAGACAGTACGACGTCTCAAATTTTGTGTGGCGTCCACATTTCGATGTGTCTTCTCTACCCCAGTCTCAGGGAGACAGGGTTGAGAAGGAAGATCAAAACGTAGACGGGACAGAAAAAACACTGGACGACGTCTGAAATTTTCTGTCTCATCCCCGTTTTTATGTCTTCTCTACCCCAGTCTCAGGGAAACAGGGTTGAGAAGAAAGATCAAAACGTAGACAAGACAGAAAAAGCACAGGACGATGTCTCAAATGTTTCGTCTCATCCACGTTTCGATGTTTCTTCTCTACCCCAGTCTCAGGGAGACAGAGTTGAGAAGAAAGATCAAAACGTAGACGAGACAGAGAAAACACAGGACGACGTCTCAAATGTTCTGTCTCATCCACGTTTCGATGTGTCTTCCCTACCCCAGTCTCAGGGAAACAGGGTTGAGAAGAAAGATCAACACGTAGACAAGACAGAAAAAGCACAGGACGATGTCTCAAATGTTCCGACTCATCCACGTTTCGATGTCTCTTCTCTACCCCAGTCTCAAGGAAACAGGGTTGAGAAGAAAGTTCAAAACGTAAACGAGACAGAAAATAGAGAGTACGACGTCTCAAATTTTGTGTGTCGTCCACATTTCGATGTGTCTTCTCTACCCCAGTCTCAGGGAGACAGGGTTGAGAAGGAAGATCAAAACGTAGACGGGACAGAAAAAACACTGGACGACGTCTGAAATTTTCTGTCTCTTCCCCGTTTTTATGTCTTCTCTACCCCAGTCTCAGGGAGACAGAGATGAGAAGAAATATCAAAACGTAGACGAGACAGAGAAAACACAGGACGACGTCTCAAATGTTTCGTCTCATCCACGTTTTGATGTTTCTTCTCTACCCCAGTCTCAGGGAGACAGAGTTGAGAAGAAAGATCAAAAAGTAGACGAGACAGAGAAACCACAGGACGACGTCTCAAATGTTCTGTCTCATCCACGTTTCGATGTGTCTTCTCTACCCCAGTCTCAGGGAAACAGGGTTGAGATGAAAGATCAAAACGTAGACAAGACAGAAAAAGCACAGGACGATGTCTCAAATGTTCCTTCTCATCCACGTTTCGATGTTTCTTCTCTACCCCAGTCTCAAGGAAACAGGGTTGAGAAGAAAGATCAAAACGTAGACAAGAAAGAAAAAGCACAGGACGATGTCTCAAATGTTCCGTCTCATCCACGTTTCGATGTGTCTTCTCTACCCCAGTCTCAAGGAAACAGGTTTGAGAAGAAAGATCAAAACGTAGACAAGACAGAAAAAGCACAGGACGATGTCTCAAATGTTCTGTCTCATCCACGTTTCGATGTGTCTTCTCTACCCCAGTCTCAAGGAAACAGGGTTGAGAAGAAAGATCAAAACGTAGACAAGACAGAAAAAGCACAGGACGATGTCTCAAATGTTCCGTCTCATCCACGTTTCGATGTTTCTTCTCTACCCCAGTCTCAAGGAAACAGGGTTGAGAAGAAAGATCAAAACGTAGACAAGTCAGAAAAAGCACGGGACGATGTCTCAAATGTTCTGTCTCATACACGTTTCGATGTGTCTTCTCTACCCCAGTCTCAAGGAAACAGGTTTGAGAAGAAAGATCAAAACGTAGACAAGACAGAAAAGGCACAGGACGACGTCTCAAATGTTCCGTCTCATCCACGTTTAGATGTTTCTTCTCTACCCCAGTCTCAAGGAAACAGGGTTGAGAAGAAAGATCAAAACGTAAACGAGACAGAAAATAGACAGTAAGACGTCTCAAATTTTGTGTGTCGACCACATTTCGATGTGTCTTCTCTACCCCAGTCTCAGGGAGACAGGGTTGAGAAGGAAGATCGAAACGTAGACGGGAGAGAACAAACACTGGACGACGTCTCAAATTTTCTGTCTTATCCCCGTTTTTATGTCTCCTCTACCCCAGTATCAGGGTGACAGAGTTGAGAAGAAAGATCAAAACGTAGACGAGACAGAGAAAACACAGGACGACGTCTCAAATGTTCCGTCTCATCCACGTTTCGATGTGTTTTCTCTACCCCAGTCTCAGGGAAACAGGGTTGAGAAGAAAGATCAAAACGTAGACAAGACAGAAAAAGCACAGGACGATGTCTCAAATGTTCCGTCTCATAAACGTTTCGATGTTTCTTCTCTACCCCAGTCTCAGGAAACAGGGTTGAGAAGAAAGATCAAAACGTAAGCGAGACAGAAAATAGACAGTACGACGTCTCAAATTTTTTTGTGTCGTCCACATTTCGATGTGTCTTCTCTACCCCAGTCTCAGGGAGACAGGGTTGAGAAGGAAGATCAAAACGTAGACGGGACAGAAAAAACACTGGACGACGTCTGAAATTTTCTGTCTCATCCCCGTTTTTATATCTTCTCTACCCCAGTCTCAGGGAGACAGAGTTGGAAAGAAAGATCAAAACGTAGACGAGACAGAGAAAACACAGGACGACGTCTCAAATGTTCCGTCTCATCCACGTTTCGATGTTTCTTCTCTACCCCAGTCTTAGGGAGACACAGTTGAGAAGAAAGATCGAAACGTAGACGAGACAGAGAAAACACAGGACGACGTCTCAAATGTTCTGTCTCATCCACGTTTCGATGTGTCTTCTCTACCCCAGTCTCAGGGAAACAGGGTTGAGATGAAAGATCAAAACGTAGACAAGACAGAAAAAGCACAGGACGATGTCTCAAATGTTCCGTCTCATCCACGTTTCGATGTTTCTTCTCTACCCCAGTCTCAAGGAAACAGGGTTGAGAAGAAAGATCAAAACGTAAACGAGACAGAAAATAGACAGTACGACGTCTCAAATTTTTGTGTCGTCCACATTTCGATGTGTCTTCTCTACCCCAGTCTCAGGGAGACAGAGTTGAGAAGAAAGATCAAAACGTAGACGAGACAGAGAAAACACAGGACGACGTCTCAAATGTTCTGTCTCATCCACGTTTCGATGTGTCTTCTCTACCCCAGTCTCAGGGAGACAGAGTTGAGGAGAAAGATCAAAACGTAGACGAGACAGAGAAAACACAGGACGACGTCTCAAATGTTCTGTCTCATCCACGTTTCGATGTGTCTTCTCTACCCCAGTCTCAGGGAAACAGGGTTGAGAATAAAGATCAAAACGTAGACAAGACAGAAAAAGCACAGGACGATGTCTCAAATGTTTCGTCTCATCCACGTTTCGATGTTTCTTCTCTACCCCAGTCTCAAGGTAACAGGGTTTAGAAGAAAGATCAAAACGTAAACGAGACAGAAAAAGCACAGGACGATGTCTCAAATGTTTCGTCTCATCCACGTTTCGATGTTTCTTCTCTACCCCAGTCTCAAGGAAACAGGGTTGAGAAGAAAGATCAAAACGTAGACAAGACAGAAAAAGCACAGGACGATGTCTCAAATGTTCCGTCTCATCCACGTTTCGATGTTTCTTCTCTACCCCAGTCTCAAGGAAACAGGGTTGAGAAGAAAGATCAAAACGTAGACAAGACAGAAAAAGCACAGGACGATGTCTCAAATGTTCCGTCTCATCCACGTTTCGATGTTTCTTCTCTACCCCAGTCTCAGGGAAACAGGGTTGAGAAGAAAGATCAAAATGTAAACGAGACAGAAAATAGACAGTACGACGTCTCAAATTTTGTGTGTCGTCCACATTTCGATGTGTCTTCTCTACCCCAGTCTCAGGGAGACAGGGTTGAGAAGGAAGATCAAAACGTAGACGGGACAGAAAAACACTGGACGACGTCTGAAATTTTCTGTCTCATCCCCGATTTTATGTCTTCTCTACCCCAGTCTAAGGGAGACAGAGTTGAGAAGAAAGATCAAAACGTAGACAAGACAGAAAAAGCACAGGACGATGTCTCAAATGTTTCGTCTCATCCACGTTTCGATGTTTCTTCTCTACCCCAGTCTCAAGGAAACAGGGTTGAGAAGAAAGATCAAAACGTAGACAAGACAGAAAAAGCACAGGACGATGTCTCAAATGTTCCGTCTCATCCACGTTTCGATGTTTCTTCTCTACCCCAGTCTCAGGGAAACAGGGTTGAGAAGAAAGATCAAAATGTAAACGAGACAGAAAATAGACAGTACGACGTCTCAAATTTTGTGTGTCGTCCACATTTCGATGTGTCTTCTCTACCCCAGTCTCAGGGAGACAGGGTTGAGAAGGAAGATCAAAACGTAGACGGGACAGAAAAAACACTGGACGACGTCTGAAATTTTCTGTCTCATCCCCGTTTTTATGTCTTCTCTACCCCAGTCTAAGGGAGACAGAGTTGAGAAGAAAGATCAAAACGTAGACGAGACAGAGAAAACACAGGACGACGTCTCAAATGTTCCGCCTCATCCACGTTTCGATGTTTCTTCTCTACCCCAGTCTCAGGGAGACAGAGTTGAGAAGAAAGATCAAAACGTAGACAAGACAGAAAAAGCACAAGACGATGTCTCAAATGTTCTGTCTCATCCACGTTTCGATGTGTCTTCTCTACCCCAGTCTCAAGGAAACAGGGTTGAGAAGAAAGATCAAAACGTAGACAAGACAGAAAAAGCACAGGACGATGTCTCAAATGTTCCGTCTCATCCACGTTTCGATGTTTCTTCTCTACCCCAGTCTCAGGGAAACAGGGTTGAGAAGAAAGATCAAAATGTAAACGAGACAGAAAATAGACAGTACGACGTCTCAAATTTTGTGTGTCGTCCACATTTCGATGTGTCTTCTCTACCCCAGTCTCAGGGAGACAGGGTTGAGAAGGAAGATCAAAACGTAGACGGGACAGAAAAAACACTGGACGACGTCTGAAATTTTCTGTCTCTTCCCCGTTTTTATGTCTTCTCTACCCCAGTCTCAGGGAGACAGAGATGAGAAGAAATATCAAAACGTAGACGAGACAGAGAAAACACAGGACGACGTCTCAAATGTTTCGTCTCATCCACGTTTTGATGTTTCTTCTCTACCCCAGTCTCAGGGAGACAGAGTTGAGAAGAAAGATCAAAAAGTAGACGAGACAGAGAAACCACAGGACGACGTCTCAAATGTTCTGTCTCATCCACGTTTCGATGTGTCTTCTCTACCCCAGTCTCAGGGAAACAGGGTTGAGATGAAAGATCAAAACGTAGACAAGACAGAAAAAGCACAGGACGATGTCTCAAATGTTCCTTCTCATCCACGTTTCGTTGTTTCTTCTCTACCCCAGTCTCAGGGAAACAGGGTTGAGATGAAAGATCAAAACGTAGACAAGACAGAAAAAGCACAGGACGATGTCTCAAATGTTCCGTCTCATCCACGTTTCGATGTTTCTTCTCTACCCCAGTCTCAAGGAAACAGGGTAGAGAAGAAAGATCAAAACGTAAACGAGACAGAAAATAGACAGTACGACGTCTCAAATTGTGTGTGTCGTCCACATTTCGATGTGTCTTCTCTACCCCAGTCTCAGGGAGACAGGGTTGAGAAGGAAGATCAAAACGTAGACGGGACAGAAAAAACACTGGACGACGTCTGAAATTTTCTGTCTCATCCCCGTTTTTATGTCTTCTCTACCCCAGTCTCAGGGAGACAGTGTTGAGAAGAAAGATCAAAACGTAGACGAGACAGTGAAAACACAGGACGACGTCTCAAATGTTCCGTCTCATCCACGTTTCGATGTTTCTTCTCTACCCCAGTCTCAAGGAAACAGGGTTGAGAAGAAAGATCAAAACGTAGACAAGAAAGAAAAAGCACAGGACGATGTCTCAAATGTTCCGTCTCATCCACGTTTCGATGTGTCTTCTCTACCCCAGTCTCAAGGAAACAGGTTTGAGAAGAAAGATCAAAACGTAGACAAGACAGAAAAAGCACAGGACGATGTCTCAAATGTTCTGTCTCATCCACGTTTCGATGTGTCTTCTCTACCCCAGTCTCAAGGAAACAGGGTTGAGAAGAAAGATCAAAACGTAGACAAGACAGAAAAAGCACAGGACGATGTCTCAAATGTTCCGTCTCATCCACGTTTCGATGTTTCTTCTCTACCCCAGTCTCAAGGAAACAGGGTTGAGAAGAAAGATCAAAACGTAGACAAGTCAGAAAAAGCACGGGACGATGTCTCAAATGTTCTGTCTCATACACGTTTCGATGTGTCTTCTCTACCCCAGTCTCAAGGAAACAGGTTTGAGAAGAAAGATCAAAACGTAGACAAGACAGAAAAGGCACAGGACGACGTCTCAAATGTTCCGTCTCATCCACGTTTAGATGTTTCTTCTCTACCCCAGTCTCAAGGAAACAGGGTTGAGAAGAAAGATCAAAACGTAAACGAGACAGAAAATAGACAGTAAGACGTCTCAAATTTTGTGTGTCGACCACATTTCGATGTGTCTTCTCTACCCCAGTCTCAGGGAGACAGGGTTGAGAAGGAAGATCGAAACGTAGACGGGAGAGAAAAAACACTGGACGACGTCTCAAATTTTCTGTCTCATCCCCGTTTTTATGTCTCCTCTACCCCAGTATCAGGGTGACAGAGTTGAGAAGAAAGATCAAAACGTAGACGAGACAGAGAAAACACAGGACGACGTCTCAAATGTTCCGTCTCATCCACGTTTCGATGTGTTTTCTCTACCCCAGTCTCAGGGAAACAGGGTTGAGAAGAAAGATCAAAACGTAGACAAGACAGAAAAAGCACAGGACGATGTCTCAAATGTTCCGTCTCATAAACGTTTCGATGTTTCTTCTCTACCCCAGTCTCAGGAAACAGGGTTGAGAAGAAAGATCAAAACGTAAGCGAGACAGAAAATAGACAGTACGACGTCTCAAATTTTTTTGTGTCGTCCACATTTCGATGTGTCTTCTCTACCCCAGTCTCAGGGAGACAGGGTTGAGAAGGAAGATCAAAACGTAGACGGGACAGAAAAAACACTGGACGACGTCTGAAATTTTCTGTCTCATCCCCGTTTTTATATCTTCTCTACCCCAGTCTCAGGGAGACAGAGTTGGAAAGAAAGATCAAAACGTAGACGAGACAGAGAAAACACAGGACGACGTCTCAAATGTTCCGTCTCATCCACGTTTCGATGTTTCTTCTCTACCCCAGTCTTAGGGAGACACAGTTGAGAAGAAAGATCGAAACGTAGACGAGACAGAGAAAACACAGGACGACGTCTCAAATGTTCTGTCTCATCCACGTTTCGATGTGTCTTCTCTACCCCAGTCTCAGGGAAACAGGGTTGAGATGAAAGATCAAAACGTAGACAAGACAGAAAAAGCACAGGACGATGTCTCAAATGTTCCGTCTCATCCACGTTTCGATGTTTCTTCTCTACCCCAGTCTCAAGGAAACAGGGTTGAGAAGAAAGATCAAAACGTAAACGAGACAGAAAATAGACAGTACGACGTCTCAAATTTTGTGTGTCGTCCACATTTCGATGTGTCTTCTCTACCCCAGTCTCAGGGAGACAGAGTTGAGAAGAAAGATCAAAACGTAGACGAGACAGAGAAAACACAGGACGACGTCTCAAATGTTCTGTCTCATCCACGTTTCGATGTGTCTTCTCTACCCCAGTCTCAGGGAGACAGAGTTGAGGAGAAAGATCAAAACGTAGACGAGACAGAGAAAACACAGGACGACGTCTCAAATGTTCTGTCTCATCCACGTTTCGATGTGTCTTCTCTACCCCAGTCTCAGGGAAACAGGGTTGAGAATAAAGATCAAAACGTAGACAAGACAGAAAAAGCACAGGACGATGTCTCAAATGTTTCGTCTCATCCACGTTTCGATGTTTCTTCTCTACCCCAGTCTCAAGGTAACAGGGTTTAGAAGAAAGATCAAAACGTAAACGAGACAGAAAAAGCACAAGACGATGTCTCAAATGTTCTGTCTCATCCACGTTTCGATGTGTCTTCTCTACCCCAGTCTCAAGGAAACAGGGTTGAGAAGAAAGATCAAAACGTAGACAAGACAGAAAAAGCACAGGACGATGTCTCAAATGTTCCGTCTCATCCACGTTTCGATGTTTCTTCTCTACCCCAGTCTCAGGGAAACAGGGTTGAGAAGAAAGATCAAAATGTAAACGAGACAGAAAATAGACAGTACGACGTCTCAAATTTTGTGTGTCGTCCACATTTCGATGTGTCTTCTCTACCCCAGTCTCAGGGAGACAGGGTTGAGAAGGAAGATCAAAACGTAGACGGGACAGAAAAAACACTGGACGACGTCTGAAATTTTCTGTCTCTTCCCCGTTTTTATGTCTTCTCTACCCCAGTCTCAGGGAGACAGAGATGAGAAGAAATATCAAAACGTAGACGAGACAGAGAAAACACAGGACGACGTCTCAAATGTTTCGTCTCATCCACGTTTTGATGTTTCTTCTCTACCCCAGTCTCAGGGAGACAGAGTTGAGAAGAAAGATCAAAAAGTAGACGAGACAGAGAAACCACAGGACGACGTCTCAAATGTTCTGTCTCATCCACGTTTCGATGTGTCTTCTCTACCCCAGTCTCAGGGAAACAGGGTTGAGATGAAAGATCAAAACGTAGACAAGACAGAAAAAGCACAGGACGATGTCTCAAATGTTCCTTCTCATCCACGTTTCGTTGTTTCTTCTCTACCCCAGTCTCAGGGAAACAGGGTTGAGATGAAAGATCAAAACGTAGACAAGACAGAAAAAGCACAGGACGATGTCTCAAATGTTCCGTCTCATCCACGTTTCGATGTTTCTTCTCTACCCCAGTCTCAAGGAAACAGGGTAGAGAAGAAAGATCAAAACGTAAACGAGACAGAAAATAGACAGTACGACGTCTCAAATTGTGTGTGTCGTCCACATTTCGATGTGTCTTCTCTACCCCAGTCTCAGGGAGACAGGGTTGAGAAGGAAGATCAAAACGTAGACGGGACAGAAAAAACACTGGACGACGTCTGAAATTTTCTGTCTCATCCCCGTTTTTATGTCTTCTCTACCCCAGTCTCAGGGAGACAGTGTTGAGAAGAAAGATCAAAACGTAGACGAGACAGTGAAAACACAGGACGACGTCTCAAATGTTCCGTCTCATCCACGTTTCGATGTTTCTTCTCTACCCCAGTCTCAAGGAAACAGGGTTGAGAAGAAAGATCAAAACGTAGACAAGAAAGAAAAAGCACAGGACGATGTCTCAAATGTTCCGTCTCATCCACGTTTCGATGTGTCTTCTCTACCCCAGTCTCAAGGAAACAGGTTTGAGAAGAAAGATCAAAACGTAGACAAGACAGAAAAAGCACAGGACGATGTCTCAAATGTTCTGTCTCATCCACGTTTCGATGTGTCTTCTCTACCCCAGTCTCAAGGAAACAGGGTTGAGAAGAAAGATCAAAACGTAGACAAGACAGAAAAAGCACAGGACGATGTCTCAAATGTTCCGTCTCATCCACGTTTCGATGTTTCTTCTCTACCCCAGTCTCAAGGAAACAGGGTTGAGAAGAAAGATCAAAACGTAGACAAGTCAGAAAAAGCACGGGACGATGTCTCAAATGTTCTGTCTCATACACGTTTCGATGTGTCTTCTCTACCCCAGTCTCAAGGAAACAGGTTTGAGAAGAAAGATCAAAACGTAGACAAGACAGAAAAGGCACAGGACGACGTCTCAAATGTTCCGTCTCATCCACGTTTAGATGTTTCTTCTCTACCCCAGTCTCAAGGAAACAGGGTTGAGAAGAAAGATCAAAACGTAAACGAGACAGAAAATAGACAGTAAGACGTCTCAAATTTTGTGTGTCGACCACATTTCGATGTGTCTTCTCTACCCCAGTCTCAGGGAGACAGGGTTGAGAAGGAAGATCGAAACGTAGACGGGAGAGAAAAAACACTGGACGACGTCTCAAATTTTCTGTCTCATCCCCGTTTTTATGTCTCCTCTACCCCAGTATCAGGGTGACAGAGTTGAGAAGAAAGATCAAAACGTAGACGAGACAGAGAAAACACAGGACGACGTCTCAAATGTTCCGTCTCATCCACGTTTCGATGTGTTTTCTCTACCCCAGTCTCAGGGAAACAGGGTTGAGAAGAAAGATCAAAACGTAGACAAGACAGAAAAAGCACAGGACGATGTCTCAAATGTTCCGTCTCATAAACGTTTCGATGTTTCTTCTCTACCCCAGTCTCAGGAAACAGGGTTGAGAAGAAAGATCAAAACGTAAGCGAGACAGAAAATAGACAGTACGACGTCTCAAATTTTTTTGTGTCGTCCACATTTCGATGTGTCTTCTCTACCCCAGTCTCAGGGAGACAGGGTTGAGAAGGAAGATCAAAACGTAGACGGGACAGAAAAAACACTGGACGACGTCTGAAATTTTCTGTCTCATCCCCGTTTTTATATCTTCTCTACCCCAGTCTCAGGGAGACAGAGTTGGAAAGAAAGATCAAAACGTAGACGAGACAGAGAAAACACAGGACGACGTCTCAAATGTTCCGTCTCATCCACGTTTCGATGTTTCTTCTCTACCCCAGTCTTAGGGAGACACAGTTGAGAAGAAAGATCGAAACGTAGACGAGACAGAGAAAACACAGGACGACGTCTCAAATGTTCTGTCTCATCCACGTTTCGATGTGTCTTCTCTACCCCAGTCTCAGGGAAACAGGGTTGAGATGAAAGATCAAAACGTAGACAAGACAGAAAAAGCACAGGACGATGTCTCAAATGTTCCGTCTCATCCACGTTTCGATGTTTCTTCTCTACCCCAGTCTCAAGGAAACAGGGTTGAGAAGAAAGATCAAAACGTAAACGAGACAGAAAATAGACAGTACGACGTCTCAAATTTTGTGTGTCGTCCACATTTCGATGTGTCTTCTCTACCCCAGTCTCAGGGAGACAGAGTTGAGAAGAAAGATCAAAACGTAGACGAGACAGAGAAAACACAGGACGACGTCTCAAATGTTCTGTCTCATCCACGTTTCGATGTGTCTTCTCTACCCCAGTCTCAGGGAGACAGAGTTGAGGAGAAAGATCAAAACGTAGACGAGACAGAGAAAACACAGGACGACGTCTCAAATGTTCTGTCTCATCCACGTTTCGATGTGTCTTCTCTACCCCAGTCTCAGGGAAACAGGGTTGAGAATAAAGATCAAAACGTAGACAAGACAGAAAAAGCACAGGACGATGTCTCAAATGTTTCGTCTCATCCACGTTTCGATGTTTCTTCTCTACCCCAGTCTCAAGGTAACAGGGTTTAGAAGAAAGATCAAAACGTAAACGAGACAGAAAAAGCACAGGACGATGTCTCAAATGTTTCGTCTCATCCACGTTTCGATGTTTCTTCTCTACCCCAGTCTCAAGGAAACAGGGTTGAGAAGAAAGATCAAAACGTAGACAAGACAGAAAAAGCACAGGACGATGTCTCAAATGTTCCGTCTCATCCACGTTTCGATGTTTCTTCTCTACCCCAGTCTCAGGGAAACAGGGTTGAGAAGAAAGATCAAAATGTAAACGAGACAGAAAATAGACAGTACGACGTCTCAAATTTTGTGTGTCGTCCACATTTCGATGTGTCTTCTCTACCCCAGTCTCAGGGAGACAGGGTTGAGAAGGAAGATCAAAACGTAGACGGGACAGAAAAAACACTGGACGACGTCTGAAATTTTCTGTCTCTTCCCCGTTTTTATGTCTTCTCTACCCCAGTCTCAGGGAGACAGAGATGAGAAGAAATATCAAAACGTAGACGAGACAGAGAAAACACAGGACGACGTCTCAAATGTTTCGTCTCATCCACGTTTTGATGTTTCTTCTCTACCCCAGTCTCAGGGAGACAGAGTTGAGAAGAAAGATCAAAAAGTAGACGAGACAGAGAAACCACAGGACGACGTCTCAAATGTTCTGTCTCATCCACGTTTCGATGTGTCTTCTCTACCCCAGTCTCAAGGAAACAGGGTTGAGATGAAAGATCAAAACGTAGACAAGACAGAAAAAGCACAGGACGATGTCTCAAATGTTCCTTCTCATCCACGTTTCGTTGTTTCTTCTCTACCCCAGTCTCAGGGAAACAGGGTTGAGATGAAAGATCAAAACGTAGACAAGACAGAAAAAGCACAGGACGATGTCTCAAATGTTCCGTCTCATCCACGTTTCGATGTTTCTTCTCTACCCCAGTCTCAAGGAAACAGGGTAGAGAAGAAAGATCAAAACGTAAACGAGACAGAAAATAGACAGTACGACGTCTCAAATTGTGTGTGTCGTCCACATTTCGATGTGTCTTCTCTACCCCAGTCTCAGGGAGACAGGGTTGAGAAGGAAGATCAAAACGTAGACGGGACAGAAAAAACACTGGACGACGTCTGAAATTTTCTGTCTCATCCCCGTTTTTATGTCTTCTCTACCCCAGTCTCAGGGAGACAGTGTTGAGAAGAAAGATCAAAACGTAGACGAGACAGTGAAAACACAGGACGACGTCTCAAATGTTCCGTCTCATCCACGTTTCGATGTTTCTTCTCTACCCCAGTCTCAAGGAAACAGGGTTGAGAAGAAAGATCAAAACGTAGACAAGAAAGAAAAAGCACAGGACGATGTCTCAAATGTTCCGTCTCATCCACGTTTCGATGTGTCTTCTCTACCCCAGTCTCAAGGAAACAGGTTTGAGAAGAAAGATCAAAACGTAGACAAGACAGAAAAAGCACAGGACGATGTCTCAAATGTTCTGTCTCATCCACGTTTCGATGTGTCTTCTCTACCCCAGTCTCAAGGAAACAGGGTTGAGAAGAAAGATCAAAACGTAGACAAGACAGAAAAAGCACAGGACGATGTCTCAAATGTTCCGTCTCATCCACGTTTCGATGTTTCTTCTCTACCCCAGTCTCAAGGAAACAGGGTTGAGAAGAAAGATCAAAACGTAGACAAGTCAGAAAAAGCACGGGACGATGTCTCAAATGTTCTGTCTCATACACGTTTCGATGTGTCTTCTCTACCCCAGTCTCAAGGAAACAGGTTTGAGAAGAAAGATCAAAACGTAGACAAGACAGAAAAGGCACAGGACGATGTCTCAAATGTTCCGTCTCATCCACGTTTCGATGTGTCTTCTCTACCCCAGTCTCAAGGAAACAGGTTTGAGAAGAAAGATCAAAACGTAGACAAGACAGAAAAAGCACAGGACGATGTCTCAAATGTTCTGTCTCATCCACGTTTCGATGTGTCTTCTCTACCCCAGTCTCAAGGAAACAGGGTTGAGAAGAAAGATCAAAACGTAGACAAGACAGAAAAAGCACAGGACGATGTCTCAAATGTTCCGTCTCATCCACGTTTCGATGTTTCTTCTCTACCCCAGTCTCAAGGAAACAGGGTTGAGAAGAAAGATCAAAACGTAGACAAGTCAGAAAAAGCACGGGACGATGTCTCAAATGTTCTGTCTCATACACGTTTCGATGTGTCTTCTCTACCCCAGTCTCAAGGAAACAGGTTTGAGAAGAAAGATCAAAACGTAGACAAGACAGAAAAGGCACAGGACGACGTCTCAAATGTTCCGTCTCATCCACGTTTAGATGTTTCTTCTCTACCCCAGTCTCAAGGAAACAGGGTTGAGAAGAAAGATCAAAACGTAAACGAGACAGAAAATAGACAGTAAGACGTCTCAAATTTTGTGTGTCGACCACATTTCGATGTGTCTTCTCTACCCCAGTCTCAGGGAGACAGGGTTGAGAAGGAAGATCGAAACGTAGACGGGAGAGAAAAAACACTGGACGACGTCTCAAATTTTCTGTCTCATCCCCGTTTTTATGTCTCCTCTACCCCAGTATCAGGGTGACAGAGTTGAGAAGAAAGATCAAAACGTAGACGAGACAGAGAAAACACAGGACGACGTCTCAAATGTTCCGTCTCATCCACGTTTCGATGTGTTTTCTCTACCCCAGTCTCAGGGAAACAGGGTTGAGAAGAAAGATCAAAACGTAGACAAGACAGAAAAAGCACAGGACGATGTCTCAAATGTTCCGTCTCATAAACGTTTCGATGTTTCTTCTCTACCCCAGTCTCAGGAAACAGGGTTGAGAAGAAAGATCAAAACGTAAGCGAGACAGAAAATAGACAGTACGACGTCTCAAATTTTTTTGTGTCGTCCACATTTCGATGTGTCTTCTCTACCCCAGTCTCAGGGAGACAGGGTTGAGAAGGAAGATCAAAACGTAGACGGGACAGAAAAAACACTGGACGACGTCTGAAATTTTCTGTCTCATCCCCGTTTTTATATCTTCTCTACCCCAGTCTCAGGGAGACAGAGTTGGAAAGAAAGATCAAAACGTAGACGAGACAGAGAAAACACAGGACGACGTCTCAAATGTTCCGTCTCATCCACGTTTCGATGTTTCTTCTCTACCCCAGTCTTAGGGAGACACAGTTGAGAAGAAAGATCGAAACGTAGACGAGACAGAGAAAACACAGGACGACGTCTCAAATGTTCTGTCTCATCCACGTTTCGATGTGTCTTCTCTACCCCAGTCTCAGGGAAACAGGGTTGAGATGAAAGATCAAAACGTAGACAAGACAGAAAAAGCACAGGACGATGTCTCAAATGTTCCGTCTCATCCACGTTTCGATGTTTCTTCTCTACCCCAGTCTCAAGGAAACAGGGTTGAGAAGAAAGATCAAAACGTAAACGAGACAGAAAATAGACAGTACGACGTCTCAAATTTTGTGTGTCGTCCACATTTCGATGTGTCTTCTCTACCCCAGTCTCAGGGAGACAGAGTTGAGAAGAAAGATCAAAACGTAGACGAGACAGAGAAAACACAGGACGACGTCTCAAATGTTCTGTCTCATCCACGTTTCGATGTGTCTTCTCTACCCCAGTCTCAGGGAGACAGAGTTGAGGAGAAAGATCAAAACGTAGACGAGACAGAGAAAACACAGGACGACGTCTCAAATGTTCTGTCTCATCCACGTTTCGATGTGTCTTCTCTACCCCAGTCTCAGGGAAACAGGGTTGAGAATAAAGATCAAAACGTAGACAAGACAGAAAAAGCACAGGACGATGTCTCAAATGTTTCGTCTCATCCACGTTTCGATGTTTCTTCTCTACCCCAGTCTCAAGGTAACAGGGTTTAGAAGAAAGATCAAAACGTAAACGAGACAGAAAAAGCACAGGACGATGTCTCAAATGTTTCGTCTCATCCACGTTTCGATGTTTCTTCTCTACCCCAGTCTCAAGGAAACAGGGTTGAGAAGAAAGATCAAAACGTAGACAAGACAGAAAAAGCACAGGACGATGTCTCAAATGTTCCGTCTCATCCACGTTTCGATGTTTCTTCTCTACCCCAGTCTCAGGGAAACAGGGTTGAGAAGAAAGATCAAAATGTAAACGAGACAGAAAATAGACAGTACGACGTCTCAAATTTTGTGTGTCGTCCACATTTCGATGTGTCTTCTCTACCCCAGTCTCAGGGAGACAGGGTTGAGAAGGAAGATCAAAACGTAGACGGGACAGAAAAAACACTGGACGACGTCTGAAATTTTCTGTCTCTTCCCCGTTTTTATGTCTTCTCTACCCCAGTCTCAGGGAGACAGAGATGAGAAGAAATATCAAAACGTAGACGAGACAGAGAAAACACAGGACGACGTCTCAAATGTTTCGTCTCATCCACGTTTTGATGTTTCTTCTCTACCCCAGTCTCAGGGAGACAGAGTTGAGAAGAAAGATCAAAAAGTAGACGAGACAGAGAAACCACAGGACGACGTCTCAAATGTTCTGTCTCATCCACGTTTCGATGTGTCTTCTCTACCCCAGTCTCAAGGAAACAGGGTTGAGATGAAAGATCAAAACGTAGACAAGACAGAAAAAGCACAGGACGATGTCTCAAATGTTCCTTCTCATCCACGTTTCGTTGTTTCTTCTCTACCCCAGTCTCAGGGAAACAGGGTTGAGATGAAAGATCAAAACGTAGACAAGACAGAAAAAGCACAGGACGATGTCTCAAATGTTCCGTCTCATCCACGTTTCGATGTTTCTTCTCTACCCCAGTCTCAAGGAAACAGGGTAGAGAAGAAAGATCAAAACGTAAACGAGACAGAAAATAGACAGTACGACGTCTCAAATTGTGTGTGTCGTCCACATTTCGATGTGTCTTCTCTACCCCAGTCTCAGGGAGACAGGGTTGAGAAGGAAGATCAAAACGTAGACGGGACAGAAAAAACACTGGACGACGTCTGAAATTTTCTGTCTCATCCCCGTTTTTATGTCTTCTCTACCCCAGTCTCAGGGAGACAGTGTTGAGAAGAAAGATCAAAACGTAGACGAGACAGTGAAAACACAGGACGACGTCTCAAATGTTCCGTCTCATCCACGTTTCGATGTTTCTTCTCTACCCCAGTCTCAAGGAAACAGGGTTGAGAAGAAAGATCAAAACGTAGACAAGAAAGAAAAAGCACAGGACGATGTCTCAAATGTTCCGTCTCATCCACGTTTCGATGTGTCTTCTCTACCCCAGTCTCAAGGAAACAGGTTTGAGAAGAAAGATCAAAACGTAGACAAGACAGAAAAAGCACAGGACGATGTCTCAAATGTTCTGTCTCATCCACGTTTCGATGTGTCTTCTCTACCCCAGTCTCAAGGAAACAGGGTTGAGAAGAAAGATCAAAACGTAGACAAGACAGAAAAAGCACAGGACGATGTCTCAAATGTTCCGTCTCATCCACGTTTCGATGTTTCTTCTCTACCCCAGTCTCAAGGAAACAGGGTTGAGAAGAAAGATCAAAACGTAGACAAGTCAGAAAAAGCACGGGACGATGTCTCAAATGTTCTGTCTCATACACGTTTCGATGTGTCTTCTCTACCCCAGTCTCAAGGAAACAGGTTTGAGAAGAAAGATCAAAACGTAGACAAGACAGAAAAGGCACAGGACGACGTCTCAAATGTTCCGTCTCATCCACGTTTAGATGTTTCTTCTCTACCCCAGTCTCAAGGAAACAGGGTTGAGAAGAAAGATCAAAACGTAAACGAGACAGAAAATAGACAGTAAGACGTCTCAAATTTTGTGTGTCGACCACATTTCGATGTGTCTTCTCTACCCCAGTCTCAGGGAGACAGGGTTGAGAAGGAAGATCGAAACGTAGACGGGAGAGAAAAAACACTGGACGACGTCTCAAATTTTCTGTCTCATCCCCGTTTTTATGTCTCCTCTACCCCAGTATCAGGGTGACAGAGTTGAGAAGAAAGATCAAAACGTAGACGAGACAGAGAAAACACAGGACGACGTCTCAAATGTTCCGTCTCATCCACGTTTCGATGTGTTTTCTCTACCCCAGTCTCAGGGAAACAGGGTTGAGAAGAAAGATCAAAACGTAGACAAGACAGAAAAAGCACAGGACGATGTCTCAAATGTTCCGTCTCATAAACGTTTCGATGTTTCTTCTCTACCCCAGTCTCAGGAAACAGGGTTGAGAAGAAAGATCAAAACGTAAGCGAGACAGAAAATAGACAGTACGACGTCTCAAATTTTTTTGTGTCGTCCACATTTCGATGTGTCTTCTCTACCCCAGTCTCAGGGAGACAGGGTTGAGAAGGAAGATCAAAACGTAGACGGGACAGAAAAAACACTGGACGACGTCTGAAATTTTCTGTCTCATCCCCGTTTTTATATCTTCTCTACCCCAGTCTCAGGGAGACAGAGTTGGAAAGAAAGATCAAAACGTAGACGAGACAGAGAAAACACAGGACGACGTCTCAAATGTTCCGTCTCATCCACGTTTCGATGTTTCTTCTCTACCCCAGTCTTAGGGAGACACAGTTGAGAAGAAAGATCGAAACGTAGACGAGACAGAGAAAACACAGGACGACGTCTCAAATGTTCTGTCTCATCCACGTTTCGATGTGTCTTCTCTACCCCAGTCTCAGGGAAACAGGGTTGAGATGAAAGATCAAAACGTAGACAAGACAGAAAAAGCACAGGACGATGTCTCAAATGTTCCGTCTCATCCACGTTTCGATGTTTCTTCTCTACCCCAGTCTCAAGGAAACAGGGTTGAGAAGAAAGATCAAAACGTAAACGAGACAGAAAATAGACAGTACGACGTCTCAAATTTTGTGTGTCGTCCACATTTCGATGTGTCTTCTCTACCCCAGTCTCAGGGAGACAGAGTTGAGAGGAAAGATCAAAACGTAGACGAGACAGAGAAAACACAGGACGACGTCTCAAATGTTCTGTCTCATCCACGTTTCGATGTGTCTTCTCTACCCCAGTCTCAGGGAGACAGAGTTGAGGAGAAAGATCAAAACGTAGACGAGACAGAGAAAACACAGGACGACGTCTCAAATGTTCTGTCTCATCCACGTTTCGATGTGTCTTCTCTACCCCAGTCTCAGGGAAACAGGGTTGAGAATAAAGATCAAAACGTAGACAAGACAGAAAAAGCACAGGACGATGTCTCAAATGTTTCGTCTCATCCACGTTTCGATGTTTCTTCTCTACCCCAGTCTCAAGGTAACAGGGTTTAGAAGAAAGATCAAAACGTAAACGAGACAGAAAAAGCACAGGACGATGTCTCAAATGTTTCGTCTCATCCACGTTTCGATGTTTCTTCTCTACCCCAGTCTCAAGGAAACAGGGTTGAGAAGAAAGATCAAAACGTAGACAAGACAGAAAAAGCACAGGACGATGTCTCAAATGTTCCGTCTCATCCACGTTTCGATGTTTCTTCTCTACCCCAGTCTCAAGGAAACAGGGTTGAGAAGAAAGATCAAAACGTAGACAAGACAGAAAAAGCACAGGACGATGTCTCAAATGTTCTGTCTCATCCACGTTTCGATGTTTCTTCTCTACCCCAGTCTCAGGGAAACAGGGTTGAGAAGAAAGATCAAAATGTAAACGAGACAGAAAATAGACAGTACGACGTCTCAAATTTTGTGTGTCGTCCACATTTCGATGTGTCTTCTCTACCCCAGTCTCAGGGAGACAGGGTTGAGAAGGAAGATCAAAACGTAGACGGGACAGAAAAACACTGGACGACGTCTGAAATTTTCGGTCTCATCCCCGTTTTTATGTCTTCTCTACCCCAGTCTAAGGGAGACAGAGTTGAGAAGAAAGATCAAAACGTAGACAAGACAGAAAAAGCACAGGACGATGTCTCAAATGTTTCGTCTCATCCACGTTTCGATGTTTCTTCTCTACCCCAGTCTCAAGGAAACAGGGTTGAGAAGAAAGATCAAAACGTAGACAAGACAGAAAAAGCACAGGACGATGTCTCAAATGTTCCGTCTCATCCACGTTTCGATGTTTCTTCTCTACCCCAGTCTCAGGGAAACAGGGTTGAGAAGAAAGATCAAAATGTAAACGAGACAGAAAATAGACAGTACGACGTCTCAAATTTTGTGTGTCGTCCACATTTCGATGTGTCTTCTCTACCCCAGTCTCAGTGAGACAGGGTTGAGAAGGAAGATCAAAACGTAGACGGGACAGAAAAAACACTGGACGACGTCTGAAATTTTCTGTCTCATCCCCGTTTTTATGTCTTCTCTACCCCAGTCTAAGGGAGACAGAGTTGAGAAGAAAGATCAAAACGTAGACGAGACAGAGAAAACACAGGACGACGTCTCAAATGTTCCGCCTCATCCACGTTTCGATGTTTCTTCTCTACCCCAGTCTCAGGGAGACAGAGTTGAGAAGAAAGATCAAAACGTAGACAAGACAGAAAAAGCACAAGACGATGTCTCAAATGTTCTGTCTCATCCACGTTTCGATGTGTCTTCTCTACCCCAGTCCCAAGGAAACAGGGTTGAGAAGAAAGATCAAAACGTAGACAAGACAGAAAAAGCACAGGACGATGTCTCAAATGTTCCGTCTCATCCACGTTTCGATGTTTCTTCTCTACCCCAGTCTCAGGGAAACAGGGTTGAGAAGAAAGATCAAAATGTAAACGAGACAGAAAATAGACAGTACGACGTCTCAAATTTTGTGTGTCGTCCACATTTCGATGTGTCTTCTCTACCCCAGTCTCAGGGAGACAGGGTTGAGAAGGAAGATCAAAACGTAGACGGGACAGAAAAAACACTGGACGACGTCTGAAATTTTCTGTCTCTTCCCCGTTTTTATGTCTTCTCTACCCCAGTCTAAGGGAGACAGGGTTGAGAAGAAAGATCAAAACGTAGACAAGACAGAAAAAGCACAGGACGATGTCTCAAATGTTTCGTCTCATCCACGTTTCGATGTTTCTTCTCTGCCCCAGTCTCAAGGAAACAGGGTTGAGAAGAAAGATCAAAACGTAGACAAGACAGAAAAAGCACAGGACGATGTCTCAAATGTTCCGTCTCATCCACGTTTCGATGTTTCTTCTCTACCCCAGTCTCAGGGAAACAGGGTTGAGAAGAAAGATCAAAATGTAAACGAGACAGAAAATAGACAGTACGACGTCTCAAATTTTGTGTGTCGTCCACATTTCGATGTGTCTTCTCTACCCCAGTCTCAGGGAGACAGGGTTGAGAAGGAAGATCAAAACGTAGACGGGACAGAAAAAACACTGGACGACGTCTGAAATTTTCTGTCTCATCCCCGTTTTTATGTCTTCTCTACCCCAGTCTAAGGGAGACAGAGTTGAGAAGAAAGATCAAAACGTAGACGAGACAGAGAAAACACAGGACGACGTCTCAAATGTTCCGCCTCATCCACGTTTCGATGTTTCTTCTCTACCCCAGTCTCAGGGAGACAGAGTTGAGAAGAAAGATCAAAACGTAGACAAGACAGAAAAAGCACAAGACGATGTCTCAAATGTTCTGTCTCATCCACGTTTCGATGTGTCTTCTCTACCCCAGTCTCAAGGAAACAGGGTTGAGAAGAAAGATCAAAACGTAGACAAGACAGAAAAAGCACAGGACGATGTCTCAAATGTTCCGTCTCATCCACGTTTCGATGTTTCTTCTCTACCCCAGTCTCAAGGAAACAGGGTTGAGAAGAAAGATCAAAACGTAGACAAGACAGAAAAAGCACAGGACGACATCTCAAATGTTCTGTCTCATCCACGTTTCGATGTGTCTTCTCTACCCCAGTCTCAAGGAAACAGGTTTGAGAAGAAAGATCAAAACGTAGACAAGACAGAAAAAGCACAGGACGATGTCTCAAATGTTCCGTCTCATCCACGTTTAGATGTTTCTTCTCTACCCCAGTCTCAAGGAAACAGGTTTGAGAAGAAAGATCAAAACGTAAACGAGACAGAAAATAGACAGTACGACGTCTCAAATTTTGTGTGTCGTCCACATTTCGATGTGTCTTCTCTACCCCAGTCTCAGGGAGACAGGGTTGAGAAGGAAGATCGAAACGTAGACGGGAGAGAAAAAACACTGGACGACGTCTCAAATTTTCTGTCTCATCCCCGTTTTATGTCTCCTCTACCCCAGTATCAGGGAGACAGAGTTGAGAAGAAAGATCAAAACGTAGACGAGACAGAGAAAACAGAGGACGACGTCTCAAATGTTCCGTCTCATCCACGTTTCGATGTGTCTTCTCTACCCCAGTCTCAAGGAAACAGGGTTGAGAAGAAAGATCAAAACGTAACCAAGACAGAAAAAGCACAGGACGATGTCTCAAATGTTCCGTCTCATCCACGTTTCGATGTTTCTTCTCTACCCCAGTCTCAAGGAAACGGGGTTGAGAAGAAAGATCAAAACGTAAACGAGACAGAAAATAGACAGTACGACGTCTCAAATTTTGTGTGTCGTCCACATTTCGATGTGTCTTCTCTACCCCAGTCTCAGGGAGACAGGGTTGAGAAGGAAGATCAAAACGTAGACGGGAGAGAAAAAACACTGGACGACGTCTCAAATTTTCTGTCTCATCCCCGTTTTTATGTCTCCTCTACCCCGGTCTCAGGGAGACAGAGTTGAGAAGAAAGATCAAAACGTAGACGAGACAGAGAAAACACAGGACGACGTCTCAAATGTTCCGTCTCATCCACGTTTCGATGTGTCTTCTCTACCCCAATCTCAAGGAAACAGGGTTGAGAAGAAAGATCAAAACGTAAACGAGACAGAAAATAGACAGTACGACGTCTCAAATTTTGTGTGTCGTCCACATTTCGATGTGTCTTCTCTACCCCAGTCTCAGGGAGACAGGGTTGAGAAGGAAGATCAAAACGTAGACGGGAGAGAAAAAACACTGGACGACGTCTCAAATTTTCTGTCTCATCCCCGTTTTTATGTCTCCTCTACCCCGGTCTCAGGGAGACAGAGTTGAGAAGAAAGATCAAAACGTAGACGAGACAGAGAAAACACAGGACGACGTCTCAAATGTTCCGTCTCATCCACGTTTCGATGTGTCTTCTCTACCCCAGTCTCAAGGAAACAGGGTTGAGAAGAAAGATCAAAACGTAGACAAGACAGAAAAAGCACAGGACGACGTCTCAAATGTTCCGTCTCATCCACGTTTCGATGTTTCTTCTCTACCCCAGTCTCAAGGAAACAGGGTTGAGAAGAAAGATCAAAACGTAAACGAGACAGAAAATAGACAGTACGACGTCTCAAATTTTGTGTGTCGTCCACATTTCGATGTGTCTTCTCCACCCCAGTCTCAGGGAGACAGGGTTGAGAAGGAAGATCAAAACGTAGACGGGAGAGAAAAAACACTGGACGACGTCTCAAATTTTCTGTCTCATCCCCGTATTAATGTCTCCTCTATCCCAGTCTCAGGGAGACAGAGTTGAGAAGAAAGATCAAAACGTAGACGAGACAGAGAAAACACAGGACGACGTCTCAAATGTTCCGTCTCATCCAGGTTTCGATGTTTCTTCTCTACCCCAGTCTCAAGGAAACAGGGTTGAGAAGAAAGATCAAAACGTAAACGAGACAGAAAATAGACAGTACGACGTCTCAAATTTTGTGTGTCGTCCACATTTCGATGTGTCTTCTCTACCCCAGTCTCAGGGAGACAGGGTTGAGAAGGAAGATCAAAACGTAGACGGGACAGAAAAAACACTGGACGACGTCTCAAATTTTCTGTCTCATCCCCGTTTTAATGTCGCCTCTACCCCAGTCTCAGGGAGACAGAGTTGAGAAGAAAGATCAAAACGTAGACGAGACAGAGAAAACACAGGACGACGTCTCAAATGTTCCGTCTCATCCACGTTTCGATGTTTCTTCTCTACCCCAGTCTCAAGGGAACAGGGTTGAGAAGAAAGATCAAAACGTAAACGAGACAGAAAATAGACAGTACGACGTCTCAAATTTTGTGTGTCGTCCACATGTCGATGTGTCTTCACCCCAGTCTCAGGGAGACAGGGTTGAGAAGGAAGATCAAAACGTAGACGGGAGAGAAAAAACACTGGACGACGTCTCAAATTTTCTGTCTCATCCCCGTTTTTATGTCTCCTCTACCCCAGTCTCAGGGAGACAGAGTTGAGAAGAAAGATCAAAACGTAGACGAGACAGAGAAAACACAGGACGACGTCTCAAATGTTCCGTCTCATCCACGTTTCGATGTGTTTTCTCTACCCCAGTCTCAAGGAAACAGGGTTGAGAAGAAAGATCAAAACGTAGACAAGACAGAAAAAGCACATGACGACGTCTCAAATGTTCCGTCTCATCCACGTTTCGATGTTTGTTCTCTACCCCAGTCTCAAGGAAACAGGGTTGAGAAGAAAGATCAAAACGTAAACGAGACAGAAAATAGACAGTACGACGTCTCAAATTTTGTGTGTCGTCCACATTTCGATGTGTCTTCTCTACCCCAGTCTCAGGGAGACAGGGTTGAGAAGGAAGATCAAAACGTAGACGTGACAGAAAAAACACTGGACGACGTCTGAAATTTTCTGTCTCATCCCCGTTTTATGTCTTCTCTAGCCCAGTCTAGGGGAGACAGAGTTGAGAAGAAAGATCAAAACGTAGACGAGACAGAGAAAACACAGGACGACATCTCAAATGTTCCGTCTCATCCACGTTTCGATGTTTCTTCTCTGCCCCAGTCTCAAGGAAACAGGGTTGAGAAGAAAGATCAAAACGTAGACAAGACAGAAAAAGCGCAGGACGATGTCTCAAATGTTCTGTCTCATCCACGTTTCGATGTCTCCTCTCTACCCCAGTCTCAAGGAAACAGGGTTGAGATGAAAGATCAAAACGTAAACGAGACAGAAAATAGACAGTACGACGTCTCAAATTTTGTGTCTTGTCCACGTTTCGATCTGTTTTCTGTAGCGCAGTCTCAGGGAGACAGGGTTGAGAAGAAAGATCAAAACGTAGACGAGCGAGAAAATCGACAGGACGACGTCTCAAATTTTCTGTCTCGTCCACGTTTCGATCTGTTTTCTGTAGCGCAGTCTCAGGGAGACAGGGTTGAGAAGAAAGATCAAAACGTAGACGAGAGAGAAAATAGACAGGACAACAAGAAAGAGCTTGATCTAGACAACAACATCTATTTACTGGAAAATATGACAAAGGAAAACAAAGCACTATTGTGGACGACAAAAGAATGGGCGAAAGAGATGTCTTATCAGTTTGCTTGGCAAGTGAATGGCGAAATTCTCGTGAGACGAAAGGCAGGTGAGCGGGCGGTTGTGATTGAGTCTGCAGATGCTCTGCTTAAACTGCGTTAGATGCCACGTGAAAGATTAAAAGAAGGATCCATCTTTTGTAATTCTTTATTTTTATAATGTGCTTCCTCGGTACCTGAAACAGCTTCTTGGTCACGAGGACGGGGTTTTCTTTCTTTAAATGTTTTCACGTAAATGCACAATCTGCTAAAAAATAAAGAGCTTAGTTTAGAAGTTCTTTTTGCACAGTTTCAATTTTCATTCGATGTAATAATGCTGACCGAAACGTGGTATGCAACAGAGGTTGAAGTACTCGGAAGTGCCATTATACTCAAGTTACGTTTCGAATCGCACATCTCCTCACGGGGTGGTGTGTGTTTACTTGTAAATAAATCGATAAAATGCGAACTTTCAGCTGATTATTACTGTATCACTTAAGACTATGAAGTGCTTTCTGTGTGAATAGGAAATACTGTTAGAAGTGTGCTTTATCGACCACCAGATGACCGCATTATTTCTTCTTTCAGTTTTGCGAGCGGTTTTTACAGGTCGTAAATGGTAACCATTACGATTTAATCTTGTGGGGAGACTTTAATATCGATATGTCGAAAGATAGCGGTTGTAAGCGTGAATTTAATAAATTAAACGAAACAAACGAATCTTTCAGCGTTATTAAATCTCCCACTCGAGTCGCAGTGGGCAGTGAAACAATGATCGATCTTTTTATTACGAACGCACAGCCTGATAAGATTACATAAGGAACGCTAAGTTATAACATTAGTGACCACCGTCCACTATTCCTATGCTTAAATACCAAACGATACAAAAAGTTAGAAACACAGGAACATTTGTATTTCAAGACATAACAGACGGCAAATTAAATGATTTTAAAATAGATATCTCTGAAATTATTTGGAGCCCATTATACAACTGCGAGGATGTTAATCTTGAGTATAATACATTTTTAGGGGAAGTTACAACTATCTACAATTGTCATCTTCATTGCAAAACATTGAAAGTGTCTAAAAAGATCCGCAACCCATGGATAACGTCTGAATTGTTGAAAAAAATTGAGAGAACAAAATATGCTATACCAGAAATTCCTTAAAACAAGAGAACCGTCTCAGCTTTTAAGTTTTACGGTTTAAATCTATTACCAAAAATAATACGAAACGCTAAGACAGTGTATCATACAAACCCTTTTCAGGCGCAATCTACATGTTATCTGGAGAAAGTTAAACCCGGTTTTAAATTGCGTTCCAAATCGGCAGACTATAGGTAGCATTGTCCATGAAGGGGTGTACTTGGATGGCAGTTCTTTAGCTAACACATTCAGTGACTACTTTGCGGGCTTAGCTATTGACAATACTACCACAGATGCTTTTTGCAGTTACTTAGAGTATAGAAATAACCATTCTATTTTTCTTGAACCCGTCACAAGTTCTGAGGTTTGCTCCGTCTTTCTGCAACCGAAAAATAGCAGTAGTTGTGACTGATAATTTGCAGATTCGACCTATTAAATACATACTTGACTTAGTAGAACCCTACCTGTGTCACATTTTTAGTCTGTCCTTAAAGACAGGGTTATTTTCTGAAACGATGCAGATGGCGAAAGTGGCAGTGTTACATAAGAAGGGTGATAAAAATATTCTCAGCAACTATCGACCATTTTCTATCCTCCTGTTGTTCTCCAAAGGCATAGAAAAATAATACACACTTGTTTAGTTCAGTTTTAGGATAAACATAACCTGCTGACTCCCGCCCAATTGGATTTTAGGAAAGGTCAATCGACCGAATAAGCATTACTAGAGCAAAAACAATATATTTTAAAAATTTCGAGGAAAAAAGCAGTTTCTAGGTGCATTCGTGGACTTCACGAAAGCCTTTAATTTTATCAACCATAATATCTCACTTTAAAAAGATTGAGCTCTATGGTGTCCGCGGGGTACCTATGGAACTTCTACGCTCCTACTTGCAACACCGTTGCCAATATGTTTCTATTGGCCGATTTTCTCCTGACGTTAAACCTATTCACTCAGGCGTCCCATAGGGGAGCATTCTTGGACCGTTTTTGTTTAATATGTAAATTGTTGACATTGTAAACATAAGTCCTGGAAACTTTGTCATATATGCCGATGACAGTAGCCTATTCTTTTCTTCAGATAGTATTGATGATCTTGTCAAAATCGCCAATGACACTTTGTCCAAACTTGGGGCATGTGCGAAAGATAACTGCTTAAAAATTATTACTGATAAAACTAAAGCTATCATTTTTCGACCCAAGAATAAGTAATCGTTAGAATAATAAATCCAACGAGAAGCATTGTGCTTGACTCTACGCCAATTGAAATTGTCAGTAATTTTAGAAGTCTTGGAGACATATTTTCGGAGCATATGTTGTGGGATAGTCACATTAATCACTTACTCGCAACATTATCAACAATCATATGTCTGACACTCCGTTGCGGCAAAACGCTCCCAGGCAGTGTGAAGCTATTAATTTACAATTCTTTATTCTATTCTTATATGAGCCACTGCAACCTTGTCTGGGGTAACACCACCTTCACAAACCTGCAAAAAATATTTTTACTGCAGAAAAAAATGGTTACAGTAATGTGCAACCTGCCTAATGATTTCCATAAAGGCAGTTTGTTTAAGAAGTTTACCGTATTAAAAATGCATAGCCTTTATGAATACAGATTGGTTATGAGTTTGAAATCAGTAAAAGGAAACATCATAAATCGTTGTCAACTGTAGCGGCATTGACACCAAACTACACGTTCACATTACTAAACACATGGAGTATTGGAACGTTGTGTACTGTTCTGCTAACTATGGTAGGCAAATGTTGCGATATACCATAACAAAACGGTTACATTTCCTTCTAGAAAAATAAATTTGTATTGAAACTGTCTTCTTCAAGGCTTTGTGATTTTTTTATCTGTATCACTGATTTACCTCCGCCACTCAAATGATTCTTTACAGTTGTTTATGCTATATAGCATGCAATGTTTTTGTGTTTTCTGGATTTCTTTCTGCAACGACTGTGTATGCCATCTGTTTAGGTGATTAATAACTGTTTTGTAATCTCATGCATATTTATATGCATGAGATTACAAAACATATATATTTTCTATATATATAATAAATATATATATATTGTATTATATATATATGTCAATGTATGTATATATGTCAATGTATGCAATGTCAATGTATGGAGCCGAGGGCTGGTGAAGCCTCCTTTGAGGCTTTTTACAATATGCTCCACCATGCTTCATGGATAATAAACTATTATTATAACGTCTCAAATTGTTTGTCTCGTTTACATTTCGATGTGTGTCCTCTACCCCACTCTCAGGGAGACAGGGTTGAGAAGAAATATCAAAACGTACGTTTTGATGTGTCTTTTCTATTCCAGTCTCAGGTTGACTCAGCACGGCGTTAAAAGTATTTTGCTTTCTCATGCGGATCGCGCTTAACTCTCTGTTTGAGATGTATTCCGTATTACCAATACGACTCCTATCATTCGCATTAGTCTTTTTTGTGCGAATAGGCCCGAGTTCATATTCGTCATGATTTACGTGTGGTGAATTTTTCAAGCTAAGAATTATTGTATAATGTCATAACTCCCTATTGAAAAAGATTTTTTACTCGAATTTCATTTCCAGTAAAAAATTATTTTCCTGAACTATGGGACTTGTTTCACTTTCAGTCAAGCCGGAATTGACTAGAATATCACCGGATATTCCATCAGAATTTCATTCTTAGTAAAAAAATTATTTTACTGGATTATGGGACTCTTTTCTCTTCCAGTAATGCCGGGAATTACCGGAAATCACTGGATTTGCCGCAATGAAGTGGAACTTACCGTGTTTGTTTTTTTCGGACGTCAACAGAATGCCTTCTGTTGACGTCCGAAAAAAACAAACACGGTAGGTTCCGCTTCATTGCGGCAAATCCAGTGATTTCCGGTAAATCCCGGCTTTACTGGAAGGGAAAAGAGTCCCACAATCCAGTACAGGACGAAGCCTGTGAAATGTGGCGGGTGTATGTTTACCAGATGCTGGAAGATTCGGTAAAAATAAAACGCGGCTAGTTCATATAGGCCAGAAAGATCCATGTCTTTATTTCACAGAGTCGATACCAGTCAAACAATTTGCACAGCTGCAGACAAAAGCCATGAAACCAAATAAGAACAACCGAGTTCTTTGCCGCGAAAATATCTTTCAAGGTACTCACAATGTCGCTGCGTATATTCCTATATGCACGGTAGTTCAACGAATCAAACCGAGCAGGTGTACCACAAGGACACACAAAGACTTGTCAGTAGCACGCTTAGCGAAAACAACGAACGTGCGGAATGAACGTCCACCGCCGTTGAGAAAACAGGGGCACAGGCACGGCATCTCCGGCGTCTTTTTCGCTCACTGGACTGTCCCCCCGAAAAAACATTCCTGGCCACGCCACTGCTGGAAACCCTGCGATGATGGTTATGGTCCCACGATCTCCTGATGTGCATAGCTCAAGCGAGTGTCAGGTTGATGAAAAATGCCGCGAGGTGTGATCGTGTTTTGATGAACTTTCACTTTTTTACACTGAGGGCACGATTGCGACCGACGCCTCACATCTGCGTTGATGTCCAGCCACACACAACGTAATCTGACTAAACGCTGAGTAGCGCGTGTACAGGTATGTGGCAGCGTATGTAATGCGTGAAACGTAGTGTGTGCGATTTCCGTACAGATCTATGGTTGCCGTGTGCCCGTAGAAATGTCTCAAACGATCGTTTTGTTGCTGTCAAGAACGTTGACGTCTTAAAGGTTGAAGGATGCTTTAGATATGCACAGTTTGCCTGTTTGGCTCGAGCGAGAACTGCAAAATCTACTACTTGTCGAGTTGAAGAGATCTCGTTCATGTGCATTCGAGCTAACGCATCGGCGACGGGGTTGTCCTTGCCCGATACGAATTTTATGTTTATTGTAACTTTGGACACGAAGGACATGTGACGTATCTCTCATGGGGTATGGTTGAAGTTGTTAGATTGAAACGCGTATGTCAAAAGCTTGTAATCCGTCCAAATACAAAATTGTCTACCTCCCAGGAAATGGGGAAAGTGTTTTGCAGCAAGATACAGTCCAAGTAGATCTCTACCGAATGCACTGTATCTTGTTTCTGCTGGCGAAAATAGTTTTCAGAAGAACGACACTGGACGCCCTTGGTCGTCTTTTAGCTCTAGTAGAACTCCACCTGCTGCGGTCTCGGATGCATCAACCATGATAAATGTCAGAGTGAGTGAACGGCGTTGCTGTCGAGAGTGCCTTTTTAATGGCCGAAATTCTCCAATGGCTGGTTCTGTTAAAGTTTGTTCGTTCTTGCGCTTGAATCTTGCAAGAGTTTGATTGACTGGCTGGAGTGTGGCTACGCAATTCGGAATAAAGCAACCATAAAAAAAAACAGCATCTCACGTGGTGAATGATGTTGATTGGGGCGAAGCTCTGGTGGTGCTTCTCTGCGCAGACGGTGAGCCGTAGCATGCCGAGCCTTTCGTTCGTTTTCATCCATGTCAGAAAGAGAATGTGTGGTATGGAACGTGGTTATATACGCATTTGAGCATTTGACCGCAGCGTGACGAACGAAAGGCTCGGCATGCTGCGGCTCACCATCTACGCAGACAAGCACCACCAAAGCTTCGCCCCAATCAACGTCATTCACCACGTGGAAATGCGGTCGTTGTTGTTGTTGTTTTTTTTGTTTTTTTTTTGCCCTACACGACCATGTGAGCGCGTGAGCTCACGAGCAGGAGCACGAGCCCCCGACGCCGCACATCGGACGGACATTGGGCCATGGCTAGTCCCTAAAGGGGTATTCAGACGAGGGAGAAATTCCGGGATTTCTCCGCGGCACGCGCATCCCGCGACGAGAACGTCAGGCTTTGCGACGTGCAAAAGCCTCGCGTTTTTGTCTCGTGATGCGCGCGTGCCGGGTAGACAACCCCGTAATTTCTCCCTCGTGTGAATACAACTTTAGGAGCTTCGCCACTGAACTTTGCGATCTCGAGAAGCTGGCGTGTTCAAACCACGCCAGGGGACGGTAGAAGAAATACATTTAAAGGGATACTGAGCCAAGGAATTCAGTGTCCATAATAAGTGGCGCGCGTTCTTTCCATGAGCCAGCAGCCGCCAGTGTGCGCGAGCACACGCAACACAAATGACGTCAAAGACCCCCATTCGCGGTTAAGATCACAGTGAAATGTATGGGCTTCGGGCCGAAGGAGAATAAAGACAAGTTTTTCATCTGCACAGTGGTTTCGGGTGTAAAAGGTAAGCAATTAATTGGTCTAACAAGCACGCAGCTTTCATTTGTAGAGATGAAAAGCTGTCTTTATTCTCCCTAGGCCCGAAGCCCACGTATTTCACTGTCCTCTTAAGCGCGAATGGAGGTCTGTGACGTCATTTTCGTTGCGTGTGCTCGCACACCGGCGGCTGCTGGCTCGTAGAAAAAACGTGCGCCACTTTTTACGGGCACTGAATTCTTTGGTTCAGTGTCCCTTTAAGGCTGCGGTCCCAGGGCAGCTATCTTGAACAAGGCGTTAGTTCAACCAATAGATGGCGACACGCACCCGTTGGGTGGCCAAAACATTGGTTCACGGTCGGATGGCTCGAGCACCATCACTTTCCCCTAGTGGCTTTGCTCGCGCCGCTGCAAGCTGTGCTCAGCTGGCTCAAGTAGCGTGGCCCAGCAAACGGATGCATGCGAGAATGTCAGGCTGGGTATAAATTGTTCTCTGATATAGGGAGATGCGGTTCGGCGGTTGTAACGGGCTTTCGCAATATATCTTACCAAGAAGGAATCAAATGTTGATTGACGTGTCAATATTCTATCAACGAAAATTTCCTCTGCAGGAATGCACGCTCAGTAGACTCAATCTTCCAAGACACCAGTGGAAGCGGACGTCAAGTAAACTGCTTCGCGACTTACGGTACCCTCACCATTTTAATGACGACTAAAAACAGGTCACGAAATATTATGTTTCACGGGGTCCGGAAGATGTTGTAAAGATTGTTACATTATAGGAGGGGGGAGGGGGGGGGGTTCCCAGAAAACAAACGCCGTTGCAATATTTTTGGAAGTACCGACGCACATAATGTCGAAAGTACAGCTTAGGAGGAATATGATGAAAACCATCAGAAGATATAGGAAGACGTTTATTTGCAATGAAGACGCTATGAATGAACGGCGTTTAGCGACGGCAAGTTATGAGCGTTCGGGAATTTATAAGTTCACGTGATTGCTAACTATGGACATGCGGACAATAAAGACCAGTTTTGTCGGGAGATGGTGTTGCGGTGATGACCTGATATCGGACGACTCGTGGCAGACGAACAAGCAAGTTTCTTCTCAGCGAATGGTAAGTGTCCACTGTGAAGCACAACACGTGGCTACCGACGTTGTCGACGTTTCGAACAATTACCGCTTTCGACAAAAGTCCCGGCACCTGGGCTAACTTTTTGGAAAGACTCGAAGTATTCCTTGAGTCCAGCGCCATCATGAACAGTAACTGAAAACGATCCACTATTCAGTCGGTGGGTGGCAAAACGTATCCACATCTGCGGAGTCATGGTCGATGCGTACTCTAAGTGGCTGGAAGTTTACACGATGCCTGCCACGACGTCCAAACACGTCATTGACGTTCTACGGTCTCTTTTACCTACTTTTGCCCTACCGAAAATGATTTTCTCTGAAAACGCGCCAAATCTTGCTTCAAATAAAATAAACAAGTTTTTGAAGAAAAAAAAAAACAGCATCAGGCAGCACATTAGTGCACCATGGCATCCTGCAACTAACGGGCAAGTAGAACAGATGGTGTGCGAAACGAAAAAAAGCCCTTTTGAAGCTTACGGAAGGAGCAGTTCAGTGAAGAATCGCCAGGTTCTTGTTCCAGCAGCACGCGACGGTTTCATCTTACACGGTAAAAACACCCGCCGAAGCAATATTCGGCGGACGAAGGGCCACACCACTCGATCTCATAATACTCTGGCCTACGAACGAAGATCGAGAGATTTCTAGATCGGGAGTAATGTCAGTTTATTCAATCGGTCAACTCGTCTACGTGTGGAATTTCAGCGGAAGTCGGGCCTTCCATGTAAAACTTGAGTAGAAAAGGCTCCATGTTGGTTGACCAGAAGGTGTCATCTCTGTGAATAGGTTGGATATCAATGCCCTTGAGTGTAAATATAACTAAATCACTAAACTCTCTTTGTGTATTGTGAACGGCCCTTGTATTTGATAGTAGAATCTATGGTGGTGATTTGGACCTTTCACACCAAGCTCCTTTTTCTTATTTTTCGCCTCATACTCCTTTGCGGTTTAAGTATGCTTCAAGAATCTTTTGGAACGGGGACACTTTACGTCAACGAGGCCATTTGTTCCAAGTAGTCAGTCAGGGAATGCGGCTAGAAATCCGTCCCTCATATTAATGAATAAGCCGCACTTCTGCACAGTGCAGTTTTCCTGTTCCACGTACAGTTGTAAAGCAGCATCCTCATTGATTCTACCATATTCTGTTGCGGGTGAGGAAAGTCTTTGCGTACATGATACTTGAATCAAGTCTGGCACTGTACGTTGTGGTTCGACACCCACTAATGTCGTCGTCCTTATAGAGCCTCATCACTTAATCATTACCTCGTCACCTCATATTGCTCTTCATCAACAGTAAGTACAATAACCTACCGCCATATTACAATCAAGAATGGAAAAATTGAGTCGTTCAGTCCTTCAACAAGTTTATTATTTATATAATATTATTACGTTACATTACCTCGAGGCGATCGACGTCCATCGTTGATCTTCAAATACTTATATCTGTATATAAATTACACGCACAAGGGGGAAGGGGGGGGGGGGGGGGGTCGGTGGCCCAGTGCATGGTCTAGCGCACACCAGCTTGGAGCACGTGGAGCGAAAGCTCGCGCTGCAGAACCCATCCCGCCCCAGCCCGTTTTGATCTGGAAGAGCATCGTACCGGCGTGCGGTCGTGTATCACCACTGCGTGGTGCGCGTTAAAGAACCCAGGTTTGCGGTTGTACCGCACTGGCTAAATTGCTCATCTACAGCTGAGACACCAGACGCCCACTAAGGCAGACTAACTTCCGGCTGTATGAACATACACACAACAATTTGCAATTAAACGCTTAATAGCAAAGAACACAGCGTGCCGCCTCTTTTTTTTTTTGGATGCCTTTTTTTAAACCAGCGCAAGCTCGCGCGTTGTTTCTTTTGAGACGGTTAGAACGGTCGCACATAAAACCCGCGTTTCTCCTACCCGGCCGCTTCCTCCTCTCATTATATGTAGTTGGTTATAACTAAATAAGCTATAATAATGGTGTATTATTCATATTTACTTTCAGTTTCAGTCCGGGAAAAGGAGTTTCGCGGGATCTAGAGCCAATAAATGAGCTGCGCTTAGAGTATCGGCACTTTCTTCCCCGACAGTGTTGTGAACGCCGCCATTTTGGTGCGTGTGCAGAGCAGGCGCAACTGCCGATCGTCATGATTCAAAAGTGCGGCATCCCCAGCATATGATTCGGTGTTAGGAAGCTGATGTAATGTTGCTTTGCTTTGTCGCAAACTGTTTAAAGTGGAGGACGGGAAAGCGTTTCTTGTGATTTCAGATAAAGCTTCAAATAACTGGCAACCATGATTTTAAGCCACAATATGGATAAGTGTCGCTACTCTGAAGCGTAGCTTATTTAATGACTCTATTCAAGCTCTCGTTCAAGAGGCTTGTAATACCTGTAGGGGCCATGAGGTAAGCACCGTGGATTGCGCAAGCAACTACCTTTTGACACCTGCCTCTTCCTCATTGTTCCCGCCTGTGCCAGCGCATTAGCTACGGTTCAGAATAACGACACTTGGCCATATTGTGGCTTAAAATCATGGTTGTCAGTTATCTGAAGCTTTATCTAAAATCACAGGAAACGCTTTTCCGTCCGCCACAAATGTTTAAACAACCCGCGACTGAGCATTGGAATAGTGCATCAGCTTCCTAGCACCAGATCTAATGCTGAGGAAGTCGTACTTTTGGATCATGACGATCGGCAGTTGCGTTTGCTCTAAACAAGACCCAAAATGGCGGCGCCCAAAACAATTTTGGGGAACGGAGTGCCGATACTTTAAAGCTCGTTTATTGACTCTAGGCATGAAGTGAACTCGGGTGTATTCTTTTCCTCTTCGTCTTTACTGTTTATTGATTTCAACCATATCGAATAATGAACATGTTATATCACGCTACGCTTGTGTAATTATTTGTCTTAGATTTATTAACCTGACCCAGTACTTAAACCATTCATTTATCGATAGTAAATCTTTCAATATATTTTTAAATGTGAAGGTAAAAAGACACGGAGGTTGATGATGATACAGACGCCAACGCCGCCCTCGGAAATTATTTGAACATTAGAAATCAGCAGTTTGTCTGCCATCCGCCAGGTAGCGCAACATAACACCCAAACAGTTTTTAATTGTTTTTAAAATTAGCTAAGCTCTACACCTATTAAGAAACGAAAGCAGGATCATTGTGAAAATGTAATATATCGCAATGTATATCTATTCCAACGAATAAATATTATTAGATGCGAATAAATCTGTTTGATGTCCAAAAAAACATATGCGTCAAAAACAGGTAAGTTTGAAGGGCTCCTGGAGCGTTATGACTTTGAAAATAAAAAAAGTCATCGTCCACCTTTTGGGCAACCATTGTAGCTCGAAATGTTATGAAAGATTTTGTCATAGTTTAATTATTTCCTCAGCGGCATTTGAAGTACCATGACTCGAAGCACAAAAAAGTGCTACGTTTGATATACAATATCTAAACAAAAACAAGTCATTAAAAACATATTTGTGGTGTAAAATGTCAATTTTATGGCAATATTTGGAGGGATCAAAACAACAATGTAGTGCAAATACCAAAAAAGCGTTTCGTTATATTCTGCTCCGACATCATCTTAACAAAACTGCTATATTGGAACCGTGCTATCTTTAATGAATCGTTCATAAAACATGAACTAGCGGAGCAAGTGAGGGTCCGCGCCATCATATTCGCAACGCTACAAACGCGCATGAACAGTAAAAACCAGCACATACATAATATCAAATGAAAGAGGATTGTATTACCTTTCGAATGACATCAATCCCACAAAACAGTATCTAAAAGGAGATGAGTAATGACCTGCCAAAAAACACCTAAACTTCCACATTCAGTGGGACCGTGGCCTTAAGGTGCAACCCCACCCATGGTTAGTGTGATTCTGAGCCAACAGATGGCGGTGGGATCGCCTTCCAGGCCTGCACATTAATGCAAGAAATCGTGTGTGGTGGCGCTTCGATACAGTTGTATATTATTCTACATCCAGAATTTGACATCCCTGGTCCCTTGCTTGGTTTTCTCTGCACGAGCTTTCTTTGGAAGGCGCACGGCTGCGCCAGGTCTCGTGCAGGGGTCGAGTTCCCTACACTCCGAGCTCACGTCTCCAGCAAATGTGGGCAGAACAAAACGCGAAAATCGTCCTGAGCCAAATGGCGAGACACATGCACAACAAAAATACCGACGCGTTAAAACATATAAAATTGCCTGTGCGCCGTTATCGGACATTTCAGAGGCCAATGACACATATTACATTGTGATCAGATTTATACTGATACGAATGAAGGTGACGAGAGGACGAACAGTGAACTGAAAAATAAAGGTTTAATCGGCCAACTTGTTCCAAATAAAAAAAAAAGTAAACAATGTGCATCGAGCCAGCAGAAAAGCAGGCGGCGATTCGGCAGCGTAACAAAGAGAGAGAGCGAGACTGACTCGACAAGATCGCTGGCAGCTGCTTATCTAGAGTGCGTCACGTTACCATCTCGCAAGTTCGGCAAAGAAGGTTTGAGCGTCGCGCGTTCGGGGCGAGGATGAACTGGCACTTTCGAGGACAAGAAGACAGGGCGAAAGTTCCGTTTGGTGCAAGAATGAACGCGAATCTTACAGAAGTCCGTGACCGAGCGTTGCTTTCTCGGCTCTGCGGGCGGCAATATGACGGGACGGCCCTTTTGTCGTGCATGTATTTGGGTGTTTGTGGGTTTATAGGAAAACGCGATGACGTGATAGACTTGGGTTTTCAAAATTCTAGCTTGAGGAATTAACTACCTAAAAGAAAAGACTATTTTTTGGGCGGTCAGGTGTCTCATTTAGGTAGCTGGGTGTTTATTTTGACCCAAACCACGATACTGGAAAACACAAAAAATGACACTCAGGTTTAGATATTGAGTTTGATAAACCCAAAGTAGGCCTGGTGCAGGGGTCATAATAAGAAATGCCGAGGTTAAAAATGAACTCGCAGCAATAAAGAATAGTTATTAATTTTAATACGAATTCGGTGATAAATGCAATGACTTACCATGTAAAGATTCTGGGTCTGTTGATAGCTTTTTCACATAGTTTAAGCAACTTGCAGGGTGTCACAAAAGAAAAAATACAGGGTTTCTTTTTACCGCAAGAATAAACTAGGCATCGCCGAACGCTCATTCTCCGCCCATAGGTAGCGCTAGAGATACAAACAGATGTCAAAGTTTCAGCCCAATACGATACCTTCTTCAAAAATTATAAGTGATTTTCTGAAAAGTTCAATGGGAAAATAGCGGCCGACGGAGTTTTCGAATACGTGGGGCTCTATGGCACCAGAAACGAAAAACAGGCAAAAAATGGGCTCCATGTTTCCCATTAGAATTTTCAGAAAATCACTTATAACTTTTGAATAAGGTGTCCGTTCGGGATGAAACTTTGGCATCTGGTTGTAACCTAGCGCTGCCTTTGGGCGGAGAATAAGTGTTAGGCAATGCGTAGATTTTTTTGCGGTAAAAAAAAAAAACAACCCTGTAAGTTGTTTTTGTGACGTCCTGTGCCAGTCTTAATTTGGTGATTCATGCGCGCAAGTAGTGGTGTGCAAAAATGAAAACGATGCAAACGGGTAGGCTTTGACGTTGTATAAAATATAGTGTAAGCACGCACATGGTACGCTGATTAAGAATGAAACAGCCCTACGTTTTACACTAGCGTTGAGCGTGTCGATAGTTAAGGGTGCATCAGAAGCTAAAGCTTGTACACATATACTGCTCGGGCCATTGTGTTTGAATGCTCATAGTAATTTATTACCCTCAGATCTGGTGTAACTTGTCTCCTGATTGCTTACAACAGAAAGAAGGAAACATTCTATCTCTGGGTTGGTAGAAAAACTCCACCTGCTGACGGCCACCAATCATCTCGGCGCCGATTATGAGTATTCACTGCATGCCAACGGTCGCGTGCTTAGAACAAGTTTTTCCCACGTGATTTCATACGATCGCAATTGTTCTTGACAAACAACAATGTTTAATCAGGCAAGCGGTCATATGTCAAGGTTAGAACATTTTCTATTGGTTGTGGCACACGTGGCAAGTTGCATAATTTTTTTTTAGAATCCGCGAAAAAGAATGCTCTTGGGTTACCTTGGTCTCTAATAATTCATGCAGCACACAAAACAACACGAACTGAATCGCTGTGGGAAACGAAAACAATAATGATAAACAAGCGTACAATCACGCGAAAACTGAGGGAATTGCGCATTTACGGAAGGTAAGCTCTGTCTCACTAAATACATTACCAATAAAGTATTTGGTTTTATCCTGCGAGCGAAGCGGAGCATACAAGTGCGAGCATACTGTCCTGAACTACACTTCCAGTGAACAAGCGCACCATCCAAAGCACCGAGCTCGCTTTTATAGCGTTCGGGGCGCTCAAACCTTTGAAAACACAATTATAATCAATTCTATTATTTCAATTATTTTTATAAAATGCGCCTATGCGTTTTTCTTTTTTTTTTTTACTTTTACGTTCACGTGCCATTTTCTTAGTTATATAATATTTTTCCAGAAGTCTGACAACTATAGTCTGTTTCATTATAAGTAAGAGCCACATAATCAAAGCTGTAGACAAAAAAATAAATATAAAAGAAGAACGCGAACACATATTAAAAAACGCGATGTAACGGCGCATTCAAAATTAGTCGTTAGATTTTTAGAGAGCAGCAATTTTGTAGGAAGACATTGTTACCCGATGAAGCTTATAAAAGGTGCAGTGCAACTGTTTGCTCGGGGTCTTTAACGTGCATTGCGCAGTATATGTGATACACGATCGCACGACGGTAGGATGCAGATGGGCAACTGAACCCAAGGTCCCTGCTAAAGCCCCTTGATAAAGGCGTTTTTTACAAGTACCGCCAACCATTATTGTGAAAACGCGCAAGAGACGTGCCACGAGCGGGCGCTACGCCGCCATTCGCTTTCAAGAGCCAGTCATTATATACCCGTGCCCACGGTGCCCGTGCCACACGGGCCACTCGAATTCCACTTACAACGAATGACATTTGAAGGATTGGACAATCAGCGCGCGACAGTCCGAGCGTGGGGCGTTCCACGCGCGACAGATCACGAGCCGATTCGTTGATCACATGAATGTCATTCGTTGTAAATGACATTCGAGTTGCCCGTGTGGCACGCGTGCCACACGCGCAACTCGAATGTATTAGTGCTGCGTCGCCATTTGTGCCCTAGGGCCGGTCGAGACACGGGCCTCGTGCACTGGCACCTTTGAGGTTATTTGAAAGACCAACTCAAATACATCGAAGGGATTTAGTCCCTGCACGCTCTGTAGCGGGAGCTCCGTGCTTTGAACGGAGCTCGCACTCGAGCATTTCTTCACGTGCTCTGATCTGCGGTGCCACAATACACTCGGCCAACGATCCCCCACCGCACTTGATTTATCCTGTGAGCTAGACCAAATGAGCTACACTTAGAGTATCGGCAATTTTTCCCCCGATATTGTTTTGGGCGCCGCCATGTTGGTGGTTAGTAAAAAATCAAATGCAACTGCCGGTCGTCATGATTCAAAAGTGCGACTTCCTCAGCAATGGTTTCGGTGTCAGGAAGCTCACGCAATATTGCTTTGCTTTGTCGCCAACTGTTCAAACATTTGTGGAAGACGGAAAAGCGTTTCCTGTGATTTCAGATAAAGCTTCAGATAACTGACAACCATCATTTTAAGCATCCATATCTGTATGAAGCGTAGCTTATTCAGTGGGTCTAGTTTAGCCCGATCGTATAGGCACAGAAAGAGAACGAACAGCTTAACTTCGCGCTCTTGGCGCTGCTTCAGTGGCTTCATCAGCCCGTAGCGTTAGTTGCGCTCCGAACTAAGGTAAAGCAAAGCAAATATTCAGATCTTAGGGTTTCACAAGCCAAACCAACAAAAAGCACTTAACACGCCCAAATAAAAAAAAAATTATTGCGGGTTCATTTTGACTAACCGTAGATATTTTGACCTGCAACCTTAATCTCAGATTGGCCTCCGTCGGATTGCGGGCACCTCGGCCGATATTAAAACCCGACAAATATAGATTCGTAGGCCAGCGCGTTGGCTGAGAGGAACTGAGGCGTTTTAATGTCATTGCCACTTAAGAGCCACCGAGGTGGTTTCTGAAACAAAACACAGTCGAACCATTCCGACAAGCATAGTTTGATATCGTAAATGATTTATGCATGTGATAAAAACATTAAAATGTTTTCGCATACGTGGCAGAATCTGAAATGACAGAATGCATTTCATGGCGCCCATTTCATTTGGATCGCGTCGGGCATGTGTACCGACGCACAGTAGAACGCGTGCAAAAGTAGCCGTGGTGCACCCGCAGCCTCAAGTTTGTTGTTCTCACATCTCTGGCTCGCTCACTGCGGGCATCAAGGCATCTGACACCCTGACATCTGGCGCATTTTCTGTCTTTCACGTGGCGTTCCAAGCGTCACACGACTGAAAATGCACATCAAGCTGTTCTTGAACACGTGTCGCCATCTGTACTTTATATTAAGGAACTACAATTCGCCGTAACTGAATGGGAAAAATTCGAGGTCTTATAACATTCTTAACGTGTAATATATCGATATGGAAGTTCCGGAAAATGTAATATCGAAGGATGCTTCATAATTTAATGTCTCGTTATTTTGATTAGTTGACGTGATTCCGTTTTTATAGCGCCATAAAATATTACAATTTTAAACTTTATTTTTTATTTTAAAATATACATTATCTGTACAGTTCGTTACTTACTTTTTTATTGTATTACATCTAACCGAACGCTCACGTAAAATATCGTGGACGATGGGACGTTATAACTCGAGAAATAATGTTTTCAATATTAGAGACTGTGGTCTTTTAAAAGCCAAATAAATAACGAACAACCAAAAACAATCGTAATATCAAGACATTAAAGCATTGTTGAGAAACTTCTCTTTAATTTGAAACTAACTTTATAATTGTACGATACATACAAAGAAAGTTATAAGACGTCGGAAAAGCACCAAAACGTCATGCACGGTGGGGATGCACCTTAAGCGATGACTCTCGCTGCTCTTCCCACGAGGAGCGAGTGATCCGATCGTGTTTGGTGCTAGCTAGTGCCACTGTGCTAGCCTTGAACCAAGAGTAGTTAATTCCACGCCGCCGCTGAGGGCGCTGGGGTATGAGCATCGTGGGTATGGGGTCCCCCCTCAGGGCCCACGGTGTCACCGGTGTAGAGTGCTCGCCTTTTTGATTGTGTGGTGGTCGTGTGCGGCCCGTGGCTGGCCTTGCGTTTTGCTTTGGTGCTGTGTCGATCGCAGGTACCACCATCGCGCACGAAGGTGGGCCTTAACCCGAAGAAGAGGAAGAACATAGTGATCACAGTTTTACGGACTCTGGCGACTTGGTGGCGGCGGTGAAGTACAACAAGAAGCGGTAAGCGAGAGACTGGGGGGGGGGGGGGGGGACTACCGCTGGAAGCAACAATCGGAGCGGTCAATTTGGGAGGGATTCCATACTTGGGCGCCATTTATCCCCGTGCGAGTGAAGCGCTCTGTGCGGCCGAACATACTGTGATCGCCGCGTCGGGCAGAGAGTCATCACCTAAATGTATCTTACACCGTGCGTCCGGGTCACCATTTGTATGCTGCTTAAAAAAGTAAGGAATTGTAAAAACCTAATTATACAATATATTTTAGTACTTCTGAAGAACCACTGCTAAAAATCCCCGACATAGTTTCAAAGGCTACCACACCAAACTTGCCAATGCACTGCGTTGTAGCCTTTCAAAATATATCGGCTATTTATGGAAGTGGCTCTTTATAATTCCTCAGTTTGTTATCTTTGGAAACTTTATTCACTATGATGTCAAGCAGTACTTGCAAAAACAGGCCATATGTATCGGGTATTGCATCGCGCCAGTCCTGAGCAATATATTTTAGCACAACTTCATAGCACTCTTAGCAGCCGGTTTCAAGGGTTCAAAGTAAAGGAAGTTTTAGATACGTAGATGATTTCATAGTTTTTACTGCTTCCGATACCAACGCTTTTGAGCCAGAAACTGCGAAAAACATGACCACTTTTCAGAAATGCCTCTGCACGCTTGACGCCATGCATTAGATGCTCGTAGACAACACTATAGGTTTTCTTTTCCTCATGTTTTTATTTCTCGACGATCACATCCGCGTACGCATAAGCCGTTGCTTCCTCTTCATTCCGCCAACTCCAAGCTGATTAAAATAAGTATTTTTAGCCTCTGTCTTAACAATGCATTCAAACATTCCACTGAGCATTTGACCTTTACTGGTTTTGAGCGGCACGCAATGCGGTTGGCCGCAGCTGGGTACTCCAAGCACATTCTTGTTGCGGTTGCTGCAGGCCTTCTAGGAAATCGCTGTCTCAAAAAAAAACAATGGAAGCCAGATTGCGACAGAGAAAGAAAAGGTTGTTGCTATATCGTATATTCACCAAGTGTCGCACAATTCGAAGAAAATAGCTTTCCAGTCAAGGTAGTGTTTTGCGCGCCCCATGCGCTCATGAAATTGTGTAAACTACCAAAGCTTGACGTGCCTGCCATACACGTATGCGAAAAGAAGCACTGAACAAAATTTGTCGACTGCCACACATTTCATGGTATATCGCGATTCCCTGTCTTGTGGCGTGCAGTACGTCGGGCAGACGGGGCGATGCCTAAATGATGGGCTTGGCAAGCACTGTAACAATGTGCAAAAACACAACGGTGGGTTTCTTGACATGCACTGCAGGACATGCAGTTATGCTCCTCTATTTGATAGATGCGTTTTAAGTAAAAAAAGGTGAGGCTACGATAACACGTTGTGACGGTGTCGCGTGAACGCTGGAAGAAAAGGAAAGGAAGAAGACGATCGAGCTGGAAAAGAAAAAGAATGTCACCACGCCTCAACGGAGCCGAACATTAAAAGAGATATTTCGACGACCAATCGAGCTTCGTCGCACTTGGCGCCCGAACGGGGACTCCGTAATGAGGTAAATTTATCTGGGGACGGCGGTCCTTATCAAATCGCCCATTGAGCTCTTCGCATCAACGAGAAGGCTTAACTACAACGTCAGCAACGATGGATGAAGACGGCGCAAAAAGCGGCAGTGACGCGTCGCTGCAAGCTAAAGTTGAGGCGGCAGTTGCACGGAGCGAAGAACTTCAGCGGATCCTTTCGAGGAGGGACGAAGAAATCGCTGAATTGAGGCAACGCATCGCAGAGCTTCTTAGCCGACAACAGACTGTACCCGCACCGACGCCTGCCTATTCTGCAAGTGCTGCTGGGGATAGCGCTTCTCTGAGAGCCATGGAGACCCTGGTGTGCGTATTAATGTCCCCAGTAATCGAGAGACTCAACTGCTTGGAGGCCGCGAGCTCGAGAAGCAACTCTGAAAGCAGCGACGAGGGCTCCAAGCACCAAGGGCAACCGAATAAAATATCCAAGAAAAAGAAACGGCAGCAGCGGTCGCTGAATACCAAACTACAAGAGAGCGTTCCAAACTCACGCAGCACATCTCAAACCAGAGACAAGGGCTCGAACCAGCAGAGCCAGGGGAGAGGACTGGGAGATACCATCAACCATCCAGTTCAGCCATCCACCGCGGCCGTAAGTGCAGCTCCCCTCCTTGCCACTGACGTAATTGGTTGGTTTCATCAGGTCGAATTTTGGCTGAAAATTTACGGGCTGCCAGAAGATATCGCACTGCCGCTGCTCATATCAAAGCTACCTTCCAAAGATTTTGCTTGGATGCGCTTCTAGCTTAACTCCAAGAAGATGAGCACTTGGAATGACGTGAAGTCCGCGTTTCGGCGGCACTACAATTTAGAAAGCCCTGTGAAAAATAAAAGAGCAATGTTCGCTCGAAGACAGACCTCCACAGAAACGTGCATGGAGTACGCTATTCAGAAGCTGCAACTGATAGAAGAATGTGTCTTCACAGGAAGCGAAGCCGAGAAGTGCGAATTGCTTCTTGAATCGCTGAACGACAAGACAAAGCGGCTGTATTTCGATAGAAGCTTCGCATCGCTTGATGACTTGCTCGACTCTATTATGAAGTTTGATCGGGCAAGCGGAAAAGCCAAGAAGCCCGAAGAGAAGTCATTAAAAGTTTCAAACTTCCACGAAGGAGGGGCCGATGAGTTGTGCAGTTTCGTCAAACTTAATCGGCAACAGCAGCCTGGGAAAAAAACGTCAGGAATACGATGCAGCGAGCAGTGCGAATGACAAACCACGACCAAGCCTGACCTACCAAAGGGAATTCCGTCGCCAGAACAATGCAGCCCAGACCAAGGCTCAAGGATCCCGTCGGAAAGTACTCAAGCTTTGCCTAAATTGCAAACAGGAAGGCCGCTGTGTTACATGGTGCCCCCAGCCTCTCACGCAAGAATTTCTTAAATGGCAGCGCGCATTTCAAGCAGAGCCTAACGTTCCGACTGACCTGGAAAACTCCGACCTGGTGTCTTCGGGGCCTGCGGGGAGACACCAGTAGTGCAGCGCGTTAGCTGTGAATCTTCTGTGGGCGTCAAACGGGTCCCAGTCTTTATGGGATTCCTTGAACTCAGTGCAGTTTTGGATTCTGGTTCCACCAGAAGCCTTGTAAATGAAGCTGTTTGCCAGAGACTTCAGATGACACCTTCAAAATCTTCCCTGAAACTTGTGGGAGCAAATGGGCTGCCACTTGAAAATAATGGAGAAGTGAGTGTCGACATTACGGTGGACGGAAGGTCATTCCGACAGACTTTTGTGGTTGTCCCACATTTAAAGGAAGACTTAGTCTTACTTGGAGATGACTTTCTACGCTCTTCAAAAGCATTTATCGACTGGGGTACAAACACGTTTTCAATCCAAGCCGAAAAACCACTCAAGGTTTATGCAACGACCACCCAGGTAGTACCGCCTCTCTCCCGGAAAGTCATCGAAGTCGTTTTGGAAGTCCCAGACGGCGATACAAGTCGCGATATCTTATACGTAACAGGTTCTCAATCAGCTATTGAACGGTACCTGTTGGAACTGCAACCGACAGTCATCGATGCAGGGACAAAGACTTTCAAACTTTTGGCTACAAACTTTTCCTTGAGGCCATCCAAAATACCTGCGAGGGCATCTTTAGGATCAGCAGAAAAGGTAGAAGCTGTTGAAGCGGTTGACTTGTCTCCCATCGAATGGGAATCAGTCCTGCAATGTTCCAGTTTTTCTGATCTTGAGAACCAGGAAGATGTGCCGAAAGTCCGCAACGAAACGCAGCAGATAATAATTGATGAGTTGAGCTTCAACGTGGGAGCTTCGCTGAACTCCGAAGAGCTGGAGGCAGTAAAACAACTCTTGATGAAATATCGTTCTAGTTTTGCAACCGACACTGCACACCTGGGATCTTGTACGATAGAGAAACATTCCATTTCTACTGGTGGTGCAAAACCGATTGCACAATACCCAAGGCGAATTTCACCGGCTCAAAGAGATTTGGTGAAGGCAATGATAAAAGACCTAATGGATGCAAAACTAGAAAGATATTTCATCAAGAGTTGTTTTACTGCCTCCAGCTCTTCGGAGTTCAGCGAAGCTCCCACGTTGAAGCTCAACTCATCAATTATTATCTGCTGCGTTTCGTTGCGGACTTTCGGCACATCTGGATGTCCAACGGTTCGTGAAAAGCTGTGACCTCTGTCAACGGATGAAGATGACTACGACGTGCCCTTACGAACAGCTTTCGCCTCAACAAACTTGGTTAGGTAGTCTATGGCAATTATGACACACTTGTACCTTCGTGAAGCCTGGAAGGGCCCAATTATGTCGAGTCCAACTGTATGAAATGGCACATCGACTTCAACTGGCTGCAGCAGTCCGTAAGGGCACGTCGTAGTCATCTTCATCCGTTGGCAGAGGTCACAGCTTTTCACGAACCGTTGGACATCCAGATACTGTCGAGGCCAGAAATATTTACTGTGGGTTTTCTCGTATGTGCGACGGATTCCCATGTGTGCTCCGAATCGACTTCCATGAAATTCGTAAAGTACTTCCGCTCGCTTCGTCGCCGGCAAGTATAAAACAAATCGTTCATGCGTTGGTCCTGCATCCCTTTTGTACAATACATCATGAAAAAGCACGAATTGTTTACTTGCTCTCTTCTGCTGTTTCTTTGTACCAGCCTTTTTCTGCAGTATCTTTATGATTTTTGTACAGAACGGGTCCTCCTTCTGCTCGGAGGTTAAGTTGGGCTCTTTGACCTCAAACACATCGCAAGTGCGGGTCCTCCCAGTCTCTCCCGAGCCGTTGGTACTCGAAGCTTCCCCTGAGCAGAAGCGGCTTGGAATACGGGACAGACAATCGGGGGCAGTGTGACATGCGCCAGACTTGTACACAACTTCAAAGTCGAATTCTTGGAGCAGGAGAGACCACCTGAGCAGGCGTTGGTTTTCCTCCTTGTAACGAAGAACCCAGCAGAGCGCATGGTGATCTGTAACAACATGAAACTTTCTGCCCATTAGGTAGGGACGTAGCTGTTCCAGGGACCACTTAACTTCAAGGGCCTCAAGTTCAGTGGATGTGTAGTTCTCTTCAGCTCCGTGAAGAGAACGGCTGAGGTATACAACAGGCCTGTAATCCCCAGTTTCATCTTCCTGGAGGAGGATGGCGCCGAGGCCGGTTCTGGAAGCATCAGTGTGGACCTGGAGGTCGTATTTAGAGTCTTCTGAAGAGTGCTTCAAGACGGGAGGTCCACATAAGGCAGATTTCAATTCATGGAAGGCGTGTTCTTGTGGAGCACCCCATGTGAAGGCTTCTTCTTTTATCAGGAGCTTTCTCAAGGGGGCTGCGATGGCACTATGGTTCCAAATGAACTTTCGGAAATAGGACGTCAGTCCCAAGAACGATTGAACTTCAGCCGCAGTTCTAGGAACGGGTTACAATTGAAAACGAGCGTGTTGGTTAATAGATACAAAATGTTGCTGTGTTTTATGTTGTTGCTAAATGAAAGATGTCCTGTTCCCGTCCTCGTCCTCTCTGTTTTATACTTTCAAGTTGTGTATCTAGGAACGGGGAATCGCGTTACGGCATCGACTTTCTCTGGATCAGGTGCAATACCTTTCTGGGATACAATATGCCCAAGGTAAGTCACTCTGGTGCAAAAAAAATGGCACTTCTGCGGTTTGAACTTGAGATTTGTGGCCTCTAAACGCGCGAAAATATTTCCCAGTCCTCTCCTGAAATTCTTGCGTGAGAGGCTGGGGGCACCATGTAACAAAGTGGCCTTCCTGTTTGCAATTTAGGCAAAGCTTGAGTACTTTCCGACGGGATCCTTGAGCCTTGGTCTGGGCTGCATTGTTCTGGCGAAGGAGAAGTGCGAATTGTTTCTTGAATCGCTGAACGACAAGACAAAGCGGCTGTATTTCGATAGAAGCTTCACATTGCTTGATGATTTGCTCGACTCTTTTATGAAGTTTGATCGGGCAAGCGGAAAAGCCAAGAAGCCCGAAGAGAAGTCATTAAAAGTTTCAAACTTCCACGAAGGAGGGGAGCTGCACTTACGGCCGCGGTGGATGGCTGAACTCGATGGTTGATGGTATCTCCCAGTCCTCTCCCCTGGCTCTGCTGGTTCGAGCCCTTGTCTCTGGTTTGAGATGTGCTGCATGAGTTTGGAACGCTCTCTTGTAGTTCGGTATCCAGCGACCGCTGCTGCCGTTTCTTTTTCTTGGATATTTTATTCGGTTGCCCTTGGTGCTTGGAGCCCTCGTCGCTGCTTTCAGAGTTGCTTCTCGAGCTCGCGGCCTCCAAGCAGTTGAGTCTCTCGATTACTGGGGACAGTAATCCGCACACCAGGGTCTCCATGGCTCTCAGAGAAGCGCTATCCCCAGCAGCACTTGCAGAATAGGCAGGCATCGGTGCGGGTACAGTCTGTTGTCGGCTAAGAAGCTCTGCGATGCGTTGCCTCAATTCAGCGATTTCTTCGTCCCTCCTCGAAAGGATCCGCTGAAGTTCTTCGCTCCGTGCAACTGCCGCCTCAACTTTAGCTTGCAGCGACGCGTCACTGCCGCTTTTTGCGCCGTCTTCATCCATCGTTGCTGACGTTGTAGTTAAGCCTTCTCGTTGATGCGAAGAGCTCAATGGGCGATTTGATAAGGACCGCCGTCCCCACATAAATTTACCTGATTACGGAGTCCCCGTTCGGGCGCCAAGTGCGACGAAGCTCGATTGGTCGTCGAAATATCTCTTTTAATGTTCGGCTCCGTTGAGGCGTGGTGACATTCTTTTTCTTTTCCAGCTCGATCGTCTTCTTCCTTTCTTTTTCTTCCAGCGTTCACGCGACACCGTCACAACGTTGTCGCGTTAGGACGTCACCACGTCCTAACATTGAGGCTTCCACACTGCAGAAGTTCATCGAGAGGAGAATTATCCTCAAGCACGGATGCCCCACAGTACTAGTTACGGACAGGGGCACACAGATGACTGCCAGATCAACTTCCGATTACCTCAAGTACCGTGGTATACGTCACGCAACGACTACAGCTTATCACCCAGCTGCCAACGGCCTCGTCGAACGAGCCAACAAAACGCTCAAACAGATGATGCGAATCACCACCTCATCTGGAGAGAAGTGGGCTGATGTTTTGCCCTATATAGTGTTTTGCTATAACACAGGATATCAGGACACAGTTCGTACTCCTGCTTTTTTCCTTCTGTATGGACATGACCCTGTTTTCCCCTTGGATGTGGCTTATAACAGGAAAGAGCTGCAAGAACTGCAAGCAAGCTCCGAATACGCGGTGCTCGTGCGTGAGCGCTTGAACGAAGCGCGTAGATTGGCCGCACGACACATCAAGTTGGCTCAGGAGAAGCAGAAGAGACTATTTGACGAACACCGAACTGACATAGCGTTAGAACGAGACCAGTTGGTGCTGTTGAGGGCCCCGCCAGTGGGGCTTAAAAAACGGACAATGTACACTGGGCCTCATCAAGTTGTGGCCAAGCTATCGCCGGTGAATTATGAAATAGAGTTCGGTGATGGTTCAGGGCGGGACATCGTGCACGTAGAAAAACTGAAACCGTATCTAGAGCCTGTTGCAGAATTTTCACTCTCCTAGAACTGTTCAACAGAAGACCGTTTTATACTTGTACAGGAGTTGCAATTACCACGTGGGACGATTGTGTCGTGTCTGTACCTGAATGTTGTATTATATGTGTACAGGACTTGCAATTACCGCTTCGGACGATTGTGTTTTGCGTGGACTTGAATTTGAATACTGTTTTATACGTGCACAGCTCTTGCAACTATCGCGTGTTTTGTGTGTGCTTTAAGTGTCTTCATAACACCAGTTTCTTTGCGTGTTGTGTGCGTCGGGTCGACGCCTTTTTGAGGCGGCGGCATGTGACGGTGTCGCGTGAACGCTGGAAGAAAAGGAAAGGAAGAAGACGATCGAGCTGGAAAAGAAAAAGAATGTCACCACGCCTCAACGGAGCCGAACATTAAAAAAGATATTTCGACGATCAATCGAGCTTCGTCGCACACGTGAAATTGTAGAAGCTAATAATTACTTAGGCGAAACGTGTATCGCTAAGACTTTTATAGCTCTATCTGAAAAGGAACTTGCTCACCTGGGAGCAAGATAATGCTGTACCTTGAGCATGCTCTGTGATGGTTGTTAGTTTTGTTTTGTGACAAACTTTGACTACAAATACCCCAACGCGTTTCAATAAAAATCAGGTGAAAGTTGTGCCTCGTTTGCGTCCTGTCCTCCTTCGTTCTCGTCTTTGCTGCACACCCCGTGGACTCCCTCAGAGAGAGCCACTGAACCCGCGAAGCCATTCAGTCGTCTGGTAGCAAGGCAAAATCTTTTGTGAATCTTTATTGTGGGATTTTGTCATCGCTTTATGGCACAGAGACGATAGAAAAAGTCTTCGTGATCAGATATTGACGAGATCAATGATTACAAAAAAAAAAATTTACTTTTCTATGGGAAAATTCTTAACCTCACGTCGAGACCCTCTGTATCTGTTCGGGCACATCGATACTTTAGACCCATGTTGTTGGAAAAAAAAACTATCTCCAAACTCCGGTCTAAAAGCATGCTTTTCGTGCAAGGCTCATCAAATTATGAGGCGCTGGAGAAATGCAGCCTTCTGCTTTAAGTCCTTATTTCGAACTCTTTTTGTTCGCCTTCCGCCCATTGAAATGCATGCGGGAAGGGCCTTAGAACGCACCTGGTATCGCTGCGCCGCAGCGTTCTTCCGCAACAGGAAGTTCGTCTGCTTTCCTCGCCGTCACCATGGCAACGAACGCTGAATGAATAGAAGCACGCACGGTACCGCCGCGTGAAGCCAGCAACAGCTGACGCCATTTTACGAACGCCGTCTGCTAGCCAAAGCCGAACGCGGATTGGCAGATCAACCGCCTCCGCCGGTGCGCCGCTAGCAAAGAAGACCAAGCTGAGACACGCCGACGGCGATCGAGCAAGCGACAACACCGCGGGACGACTGCAACGGCGGCATTTATTCGGGTCAAAGGCTTCGCCGGTGCGCCGCTACCAAAGACGACGAAGCTGAGGCACGCCGACGGCGAATGGGCGAGCAACAGCACCGCGGGACGACTGCAACGGCGGCATTTATTGGGATCAAAGGCACGAAATAAGCAAGAACAATTTTTATTTGAATCATAACACGCGATATCCAAGTTGGGGACCACATACCTTTGCTGGGTCTCTCCTGTGAACGCTTTACAGAGACACGGGGTGCCGCGTTCAAAACACAGCTCCGTTTGCAAAATATCGGAGCCCTGAAGAGGGCCGCTTAGACCGCTACCAGAACCTACCCTTAGCGAAAACTAAGACGTTTGAAATATTCCACATTCTAATTTGAGTGTATTTGAAGTACAGTTCATAATTTTAAGTACACAATATATAGACCGAAAATATACACCACATTTATTTTTACTTAGTACTAAAATATATTTCCGAAAATATTTTAAAAATATCTTTATTTAAACTACATTTGAAGTTCCCTTCATGCGTTCTGAAATATGTAAATACTAAATTAGTAGGCCAAAACTACCTTTCACATAGATTTTTTTTTTTTTTAAATATGTATTTATTTTATGCTAAATATACTCCAACGCTAATAAAAATGCAGCGATGAAAAATTGATGCAGAGTACTCTTAAAATACCCGGAGATCGTAAATACTGCTGTGTTATGCACTAAGTATCTTTTGAGGTCAAGACTTCGGTAGTCTGAATTAAACTACCAAAGTATTGAAAATCTCGCCTATCAGAAGTTCACTTCAAGGAAATTTGGAGTACACTGAAGTGCCTAAATACAACATTTGATTAGTTTGTCAATCGAGTTGTGCAGCATCGCACTGATAAATCAGCGCAGTTTATGTTATTGTTTCCTTTTTCCTATCAAGAACAGACCTGATGAGTTTCTTGGGCACCAATCACAAACGGGGTTCGGAAACTGCAACCACAACAGCCGTGTAGCCGTTCCGTCGTCGAACCGCCAGAAACGTAACACTATACGAATATTCATTCTGTATTATTTCGTCCCCATTCGAAATACGTGCGAAAGGCATTCAAATATATCATAAATATTGATTAAAAACATTTTTTGTGATATACCAAAGATATAACTACTTGCCCGTCAAAATTCCATTTGTGCACTAAAAAGTGCACAAATGGCATCTTGAGGGGCAAGGAATTATATTTTTGGTATATCTAAAATTTTTTCTGATGAATATTTCAGATATATTTTGAATACCTTTCGCACGTATTTCGAATGGGGACAAAAAAATACAGAATGAAAACAAAATGAATATTCTTATTCAATATATTTCAAGTTCGTTTCAAGTACGGTCGTCGGCGGCGTCGTGAGGCCTCGCCGATTGCGGAGTATAACGGTCTTGGCAGTACGGTATATATTTGCATTCTTAGTTCTCTTTTCAAGAATTCTGATGCCATGACTCCCTCCTTCCTTCGTTTCAACGCGTTGTTTGTTATTGAATTAACAAATCAGCTTCAAATGAGGGACGTGGCATCCTCTAGGGTAAAGAAACAAAAAAGAAAACAAACAAGTAACCATTGCGAGCAACACCTTCCATCAAAGAAAACGCCCCGCCCAAGAACGGCTCCCTTCTTTTTTCTTTTTTTTTTTTTTATTCACTTTGTTACTTTATTTTGTTGTTGGGTCCGACTGTTCTCTTCTTCGTAAAGATGCCGACAGTGGCAACCGTTCTGATCATACGATTGGCGTTTGTTTTCTCACGCGATGACGTGGCCCGACCGATTAACCAATCAGTTTGTTAGAATGATGTTACGAGGTATAAAATGCCGGATCAAATAAAAACAATAAATGCAAAGAAGCGCGCAGTTCTGCTCGTTTAGCCCCCACGGCGCTTTATTTTTCCAGAGGCGGGCGTCGCAGTGCCATGGCGTTTAACTTGCGCCGTCTTCATGACGCCATGAAAGACCCTCTTGAAGCAATTATTTGCTTCAGGGCATGGGCCTGCTCCTGGCTTCTCGTTCGTGCCCAGAGTGCGAAGCTGCAATGACGCTGCAAGTCCGCGCTAGATCTGCGGATGGTTATTCGTGAAGATGCACTATGTGGATGACTCGTGAGGTGCCGAAGAGGAAGCCGGTCAAGGTTCAGTGCCGGGGCGAGGTCTCGGTACGGAGCGGTTCCTTTTTTGAGAGATCGCACCTGACGCTTCCCCGTTTCATGAAGATCATCTACCTCTGGTGCCAGAACCTACCGTGCGCCGTCTTTCAGCGGCAAACTGATGTCGCAAGTAAGACAATAACTGACTGGACGAGGCTTTGTCGGCAGGTTGTGGTAAATGCCGTCTTTACACATTCAGAGATGACTGGCGGCGAAGGCGTGACTGTAGAACTAGACGTTCGGGCGTCGAAAGTACCATCGCGGGTATTTAATGCCTGGCAAGTGGGTTTTCGGCGGTGTGGAGCGTGGCAGCGGGTGCTGCTTTCTTGTTCCCATGGAGACCCGTGACGCTAAAACCCTGCTAGGGCTAATAGCCAAGTGGGTCCGAATAATAACTGATTGTCGGGCTGGCTATCGCAAGTTTGCAGATGACGCTCGCTTCACGCACCGAACCGTTAACCACAAGCTGCACTTTGTCTACCCGAACACTGGTACGCACACCAGTACGGTGGAGGGCACCTGGGCCCACGTCAAAAACTCTCTTCCATCTGGACGGCGCGAGAGCCACAATTTCACTGGTCACCTTGCGAAGTTCATGTTTTGGAGGAGAGAGGAGGCGCGCGGAAACACTGATAAATTCCAGTCGTTCGTCGCCGCGGCCGCCAAAATCTACAGCCCCGACGCAGGCAGGGACCTTCACTATAGTGCGGAGGACGAGGATTTTGACGGCCCCGGTGACTTCGAGTGATCCGCTGCGCTGAGACCGTCGCCCGCCTGCGTGAATAAAGACGACTTATGCTCCAACCGCTCGTCAAGTGCTCGTTACGTCAGTTATAGGTTCTGGTAGCGGTCTAAACGGCCCTTTTCAGGGCCCCGATATTTGCAAACGGAGCTGTGTTTTGAATGCGGCACCCCGTGTCTCTGTAAAAAGTTCACAGGAAAGACCCAGCAAAGGTATGTGGTCCCCAACTTGGACATCGCGTGTTATGATTCAAACAAAAATTGTTCTTGCTTATTTCGCGTCATTGATCCCAATAAATGCCGCCGTTGCAGTCGTCCTGCGGTGCTGCTTCTCGCCCATTCGCCGTCGGCATGCCTCATCTTCGTCGTCTTTGCTAGCGGCGCACCGGCGAAGGCGGCCTTTGATCCGAATAAATGAGGCCGTTGCAGTCGACCCGCGGTGTTGTTACTTGCTCGATCGCCGTAGGCGTGTTTCAGCTTCGTCGCATAGAGATCATACATTCAAACTCTAGAGGAAAAGGTCCTCCATTTTCCCATGCATTCTGGCTGCCGCAAGCGGCGGAGTATGCAAGCAGACCTCGGGGTCCCACATGGTTACCAACTGCCTTCAATTTCACAAATATATCATCAGACCAGTTTCATGAACTTCCACAATCCACGAACTTACTGCTGGAAAGATATTCGCGTTCCTTCCGAAGCTTTCTTTTTCCATAGCAAGCAGATGTACGGCCTCCCGTCAACACTAAACTAAACCAGATAACCGGCTTCGGTTATCTGGTTTAGTTTCGTACTTCCGAGCGTGGGTGGCCGCACCCGGAAATACGGGAGACGACGACGAAGATCGTCCACGAAGGACGTGTTTTCTCAGCGCTCTGATAAGACTAACAATTCGGCCTTACAGGTCAGTTTTACCGGCACTCGTTGCCCCGAGGGGCCCTTCCAGGACTTGAGACCCTGGAGAAGACACCAGAAAGCCAACCCGCACTGCCCACGGGCCCGGACGCCAAACCATCAGTCTTTTCGGAGATCGTTTTGACGACGCCAGCTGGCAAAAGACGCTCTGGCACGAAGGCCCTCTTCATGGAGCATACGAACGCGAGCCCCTACCCGGCTCCAAGCAACACCACAAGACACCCTACCCAACAAGGTCAGTTGGATTTTTCAACACTCTCACCACAGGACAGCCAGTTTTTAGTGGCATGTACCCAAGAACGCCAAGCGATCGAAGAATTTATGCAGAATCGAGTACCTATCGAGTTCTACATAAGGAATAAAGAACTCATTGAGTCGCTCCGCTCCAACAGTGGAGCCTACGAAGAAATGGTCACGAATGGTGTCGTTTTTCAAGAGTACTTCACGCACAAGAACGAATTCGAGATTTTCCGAGCTCAGCGAAATTCCCAGACACCACCCCAACAAGGCGAAACGGGTGAGAAAGAATCGCTGACTCGGTCCACCATGACGGCAAGGCATAACATGCCTTCCACATCAACCAACTCGAATGAGAATTCCTTGAGAGAAGTCGAGAACATGGAAGATGATGGATTTCAATTTCAAGGTTCACAAAAAAGACAAGAAAGACAACGTGCCAACTTTACTTACCATCAGCAGAAAGTCACGCAAGCAACACAGAGAACACCCAGGCACCCGGTCGTTCTGAAACCAACGTGCAAAGAGCGCGTAGACAACTCCATCGGCAGAGACATTGTTGGGGCGATGGAAAAGGCAGGAATTCAAAACAAAGATGACTTCTCCGTCCACCGCAACCAGAAATCTAACCCTATTGCGATGACAACAAAGAACCCCCTCCTTACGAATAAACTACTCAACATCAACCAAATCGTCAAGGGCGAACAAAGCTACGAGATGAAACCCTACATGGCGGTTTCAAATGATCAAATCCGCGGAGTTATCTACCTTTCTGGACACGACGTGCAAGAAACTCCAGAAACCCTCATGGAAAGTCTTGACTGCAGAACACACACGATCGTCGCAGCTCGTCCCATTGGGCGGTCGGGCAGGACCATCTTGCTCACTTTCGATGGGAAATCTATTCCAAAGCACGTTCGTTTCCTCTGCGAAATATTCAGAGTAACCGGCTTTCGACCAAGACCTCTCGTCTGTTACTCATGCCATGAAATAGGCCACAAATCGGACGTCTGCCCTAGCGGCATCAAGCGCTGTGACCGATGCGGACACACTCATGATAGCGAGTCCGGATGTGAACTACAGCCTAAATGCATAAACTGCGGTGGTCCCCACATTGCCACAAGTAACGACTGCCCCAAGCGAAAAATTCCTCCAAAAAGACTCCCGGCTCAGACACTCAAGGGAAAAAGACCCCTTTTCAATATGACAAAAATGGACCTAGCACCCCCTGGATCAAACTCTTCACAATCATGGACTAACGCACCCCCACAAGGAGCATGGGCAACACCTCGCAATGTCAATCCATACGTTCCACCCATGGTATTCGGAAAAGTTGCAGATGCCACCTCATCAACCGTGCAAAACCTGCAAATTTCTCCAGCCACAAATTGCGGAAACTCAAACTGGCAACAATGACATAATCAGACCAGCTGCGAGCAACGTCTAACGGCAATGGAACAACGCATGGACAGAGTCGAAAAATCCCTCAAGAACATCTCGCAAACCCTACGAGATATCCTCAAACGACTAAATGATTAACTTGCCCAAACACAACAAAGAAAACAAACCAAAACGTAAGGCGATATTTCCTTGGGTTCTACAATGGAACTGCAGGGGATTTAATAACAAGGCAGCGGAACTTAGAGAAAGATTAGAGAAAATGAGGGAAAACACGCCACACGTCATCCTCCAACAGGAAGCAAACGTCGAAAACCTCAATATTAGAGGGTACACTACATATATTCATCCCACCATCGTCCGACGATCCCGCAACTACCAAAGCCAACAATCCACTGGTACAACCTATGGCCAAGCAACCACCCTCGTCTTGAACAGTACAACACAATCACAAATAGATACCTCGCAAATGTGTAACGGAGCCAGAGAAGTTGTGGGAGTTAAGTTACGCATAGGCAATCAACAATTCGACATCTACAACGTCTACTTTAGACCGGGACAGAAAGAAGGAGACGACGCAGACTGGTTCGATGCCACAGTGCAAGGCACCACACCCACACTCATCGCTGGGGATATGAACGCCCAACACCCACAGTGGGGGTACAAAAAAGCTAACAAACGAGGGCGGAATATTGTCGCGAAGTTTTGCTCGCGTGATTATTTAGTCTAGCTTCACTTTATGTTTTTTTGCCTTCTCCGAGAGTTCTCTCCGTCTACACGGGACGGCTGTTGGATTCCACCGGCGTCGGGGGGCCCCGAATGGGGGCGAACGTGAAGGCTGTAACGCTACACTTAGTTTATAGAACCCCGTGTTGGAAACGTTTCGTCTTGTGTATGTTTGCATTTGGGATCTCTACTTCGGAGGTGGTTTTGCCCTGTGTATGAATAACTTCCCTGTCTACGTACGTATGTGCTTTCTATTGTTTATGACTGCTCTTGTGAGCTTCGTTTGGAATGTGCTCTGTCTCGTATATGCGCTTGTTTTTGGAATGTTCGTATTTGCTTTAGGCTCCGAGCCTTTGATTGGTGCTAAGAAAACCCCTCTTGATTGGTCCTTCCCAAACGTTCTGATTGGTGGACTGGAGGAGCCCAGAATGCTGGTGAACTGAATATAAGCGGCCACCGAAGGACTCTTAAGGACTTGGCTCCCGGATACCAAGCCCTGGAACTCTCCCTGCCTCTGGAGGCCAACCTGTACGTCCAACCCACTTCGGCTGTGGAGTCTTCCGCCCGCTAACTCGCAAACTTGGGACCCCTTATGGCTGTGGAGGAGCTCGGCTCGCCCGCCTTTGTGTGGATCCTTGTTTGTCGAGTTTGGCTGTGGTCGGGGCACCCGCTGAAAGTGCGGTCTCGGAGGACGGGAGGGGAAGTCGCCAGAGGTTAGGATTATTCACCCCAACATCTATTGACAAATTGGCCATATCTGTTGTAAAAGATTTTATATCCTATCTCTTAAATAAACAGTTGTGATTTGTTAATATCAGCATCTTTAATCAACGGAGAAAAGAGGAGTCTATTATTTTCTACGTTACAAAAGTGGTGGAGGTCCGGGGTACGACATTATTTTCTTCGTTACAATATAACCAGCAAATTCAAGCAACTGAGGCTGGTCCTTCTTAACGAGCCCGACACCCCTACAAGGATCGCAACAAGCACCAGGCACAACGACACAACCCCGGACCTCACCTGGGCCACGAAGAACTTCAAAGCCTCCTAGCAAACGTTGCCAGATCCGATGGGCAGCGACCATCTGCCCATAGTCATTCGACTTAAAACAACCACTACAGCCAAACATCACGCGAAATTCATTAAATGGGATGTCTTCCGCACCGCCATAGCCGCAAGCACGGAAGGACACCTTGCCACCCGTATCCAGCGGGCCCTTAAGGCCACAAAGACAGTATACCAGATTAAAGAAGATTCTCCTATACCCGACCTTCATCTCCTCAATCTCTGGGCTAGTCGCCATAAACAAAATCGAGCACTTCGGACCAAACTTAACTTAGCCACGGCAAGGGCCAAAAGATACACTCTCGAACTTAGACGAAACAGATGGTGGGCACACTGCAGCTCCTTCGGTGAAAAGACTGGACTATAGAAGGTATGGAACACATATCGAGGAATGAACTGCAAAACTAAAAGCAAAAACACCGGTTCCAACCTCGCATTACGGCTAAACATAACAGAAGAAGAGTTACCAAAAGCAGGTGGAGAGAGTTTCTTCCCTCAACCAGCCAAAAAACCACCGGATACTTGCTATGCGCCGGAACCCATAAACGCATTAATGCCAGAAGACTCCCCCTTCACCATGGGTGAGCTCTTGGACGCTCTAGCAAAAGCAAAAAGCAACACAGCTCCAGGCCCGGACCACATTACCATCACAGCACTCCGAAACCTTCCGAATGAAGAAATGCGTGAGCTCCTAGACAAATACAACGAGATATGGGAATCCGGTCAACTTCCAGATGACTGGAAGATATCCACCGTAATTCCCATTCCAAAATCGGGCAAACCCAACAATGACATCCAGAACCTCCGGCCCATCTCGCTAACCTCCAACTTATGTAAAGTAATGGAACGTATGGTCCTGGCCAGAATAACCTGGATCCTAGAGTCACACAACAGGCTACACCCAATGCAAACTGGATTCCGTCCACACCTGTCCACGCAAGACAGTCTAGCCATGATTCACAATGACATAACCAAATTTCAACCTACAGTTCAGCCTCGTACAATAGTGGCAATCGACATCAAAAAAGCTTTCGACTCCATCCCACATGAAACAGTCATTCGAGGAGCAAAAAATCGAGGCCTACGTGGATTAATACTAAACTTCATCAAATCCTTCCTTCATCGACGCAAATTTCAAGTTCACATTGGAGGCACCACGAGCCCCCTCACAAGAAACACGGTAGGAGTTCCCCAAGGAGCGGTCATCTCCCCAGTACTATTTAACATGGCCATGGCTGACCCAGCATTCCACCTGGAGGCAATTCGAGACGTACGTTACACTATATACGCTGACGACGTCACCTTACGGATCAACGAAGTCACACCCAACATTCAAGAAAGGCGACTTCAAGAAGCCCTGGATGTTACCATGAACTTTATGCATGAAACAAATATGATAATCTCAGCCGAAAAGACCACCTACACAGTCGTCGCCTCAAAGAGGGCTAGAAAGAAAAATATCGGAGACACCATTAATTTGTACGTTGATGGCACCAAAATTCAAAGACAACCAAGTGTAAAGATCCCCGGTCTCACAATCGACGAGGATGGGGGAGCACGGAGCTGGCTGAACCAGATTAAGATACAATGGAGACGCGGCATTAACCTTATCAAGAGAACAACAACCAAAGCTTGGGGGGCAGAAGAAAAACCTTTAAAACAATTGGTACAATCACTGCTCGTCTCCAAAGCCATTTACGGTTATAACTACCTTCGTCTTACCAAGACCTGGCAAGGTCAAGTTGAAACCCTTAAAAAGGCAGCTATGAGAGTTATCACGGGTTTGCCCAAGATAACCCGCATTCCCGACCTACACAAAGCGGTTCAAATAAACACAATCAAAGAACTAGCAAAAGAAGCACAAAACAGTCAGAGAGACCGCCTCAAAAGAACCGAACCGGGAAGAATCATCCTTAAGCACCTCGGAGTAACGCACTTTGAAATTCCAGCTATAGCCACTTCTCCTCCTCCATGGGAAGACGAATGCATAACAGTGATCAAGCCTATACCCCTAAATCAGAGCGAAGAGCACTGCAATAGAAGAAAAAATGTTGCTAAAAGACACATAAAAGAGATAGAACGTCTCCTTCAATGTAAGACCAATAAAGTCATTTACACAGACGCGTCGCGAAACGAAGACGGTGTGACAGCCATTGCTTGGTACTCCTTCCGCACCGGCGAAACAAGCGCTAAAATCCTCCCTTATACCCCCAGTGCCAAAACCGCTGAACTCCAAGCAATCTTTTGGACACTAGAAAATGCCCAAGAGGATGAGCACCCCACAGAAATCTTCAGCTACACTGACTCCCAAGAGGCTGTTAGAGAATGCAGAAAAGCCAGCAGCCGTAACAAGACAGTGAATGACATCAAAGCCGCAGCCCGCTATCTCCGAACTAAAGGAATCACCCTCAAAATTTCATGGATTCCGGGACACCAAGATATCCCGGGAAACGAAGAAGCCCACGAGGCCGCGCGGAGCACGCTACAAGCAACCTGCTCCGCACAAGGCCTCCTGGACTCCTTCGCCACAATACCCACCGAGGACCTCGATCCCGATGAAATAAAGACACTCGCAAGACAAGAGCGGAAAGCGAGGTTGACTGTTCTACTGCCAACGGAGGAACACCCGCTCCCATCAAAATACTCACGGTGGGAGCGGGTGTGCCTCCGGCGCCTCGCTACCAACACGGCCATTACACCAGTTCTACGAAAGCGTTTTTACAAACGAACATCAGAAGACGACCCGGGCCTGACCCTAACTGCACAGAATGCCATGTACCGGCTACCTGCAGACACCTTATCTGGGACTGTCAAGCGATAGCAAGAAAACGACAGGAAGCGATCTCAAGACTTGCCGCCGAACTCACACCACAAAACTACGGAGACTGGGTTACCCCCAACAGAGGTCCTCCAGAGAGGAAGCTAATCCTCGACACCCTTCTTGACTTCGTCAAGAAGGCGGGCCTAGCCCAATATATATAAACACTTCCCTTTTTCCCTTTTTCCCAACCCCTATCCTCTACATCCCCCACCGGATAAGACGACTTTCGTCAAGGTATCCGGTGTCCCCTTTCTGAAATAAACGTATTCTCACCCGGAAATACGAAACCGCGCAACTACCAGATTTTCGAGATTTCGAGAGAAGGGAAGTTAATGCAGCGTAATGAGTATGCTGCTTTTTATAAACCTTAGAATATCTCAGAATTTAGTTTGCAACCTTAAATTATCACTGTTTATATTGCTGAGAGTTTTCTGTCTTCGAAATTACCATTGCGACTGTCGTCCTTCAGCTTGCAACATAGGTTCCTTTCCCTCGTGTTCTGTCGCTCTCTTTCGCGATCTTTCACTCGGGACCCAGGATGTCGGCGTGCGGGATTTGCCACTCCTCCTCACCCACCTTCACATCCCTGCTTCGTCGTCTTTGCTAGCGGCGCACCGGCGGAGGCGGTTGATCTGCCAAACCGCGTTCGGTTTTGGCTAGCAGAAGGAGGGCTTTCGTAAAATGACGTCAGCTTTTGCTGGCTTCACGCGGCGGTATCGTGCACGCTTCTATTCATTCGGCGTTAGTTGCCATGGTGACGGCGAGGAAAGCAGACGAACTTTATGTTGCGGAAGAACGCTGCGGCGCAGCGATACCAGGTGCATTCTAAGGCCCTTCCCGCATGCTTTTCAATAGGCGGAAGGCGAACAAAAAGAGTTCGAAATAAGGACTTAACGCAGAAGGCTGCATTTCTCCAGCGCATGATAACTTGACGAGCCTTAAACGAAAAACGCGCTTTTTTAACCATCCGCTTTCTGCTTTTTTTTTTTTTTTATCCGCAACATAGGTCTAAAGTATCAAACTGCCCCTGTTCGTAACAACGGCCCTAGAAACGGCTTGTTTGGAGCGGAGCGCCATGTTGTGACACCATCGCTTATGAGGTGGATTAGTCCGATTCAGACCGAATTAGATTTTCTGTATTGGCTCCCTACGGGAGCCAAAGTTGCGCGTCTGCTTTCCACGTGTCGCCGCGCCGCTATTCGCCGAGATCCGATCACGTGAGGAGCCGGATCTAACGCCGTGCAGGAAAGTAGACGTTGCACACACCTCGGCGTATATTCCCCTGCTTTTGAGCGTGCGCGTGCCTCGAACGCGCAGCGCCTCTATTCGCCGAATTCAGTCGCGTGATTAGCAGCATCAACAGGCCGTGCAGGAAACACGGCGCTACGGGAATGAACGCGAACCTCTTGCTCCCGTAGGGGGCCTATAGACCTATTCGTTTTAGTAGTCGCCTCACCGGTGGATAAAGGACGCTGACGCACTCGGCGCCATTAGGTTGCTTCAATTTGGTTGGTTTCGGTTTCAACATGAACACAGCTATGTTGCTGATTTACGTTGCTTTTGCTTAATATTGTGCTACGATATTTTTCTTGTGGTACACAACCAATAAAACAGTGGTATTAAGCCACCTTGAGTACTACGAGGTGTAACCCTAAATTGCGGGCTTTTTTTACCTGCTTCTTTCATGCATCTGATTATGGTCAGTCGCGAAAAGCCTGAGTAATGTATACAGGGCAGATTACCATCGTCTACGGCCGAACCCGAAGACACCAGTCTCCAGAAAAAAAAACTAATGAAGAGACCAACACGTGAATGTAAAGAAGCCTATCGACAGCTTGATTAGCAGTCTACTGAATCGGCTAGAACAGATGAGCTCTCGAGTTAACTACTCAGTGCTTGGTTTTCGTGGGCACCCAAACTTTAGTGAACTTCGCAGACTAAAAACGTATGGAGTAAGGATGCAGATAATAGGTATAAACCAGTAGTATCGTATCGCCTCTCTTTCTTTATTTTTTCAGTACTCGAGCATGTTTTGACAGGCCGAGTAGGAAACTTTTTAAATTATCAACCCTGCTAAAGTACTCATAAGCAGCTTTTAGCAATATTGGCCCTAGGCAATAAATTATTTCGATATGAACGTTTGCTTACTCAAGATATAATTTAAGTGACAAGCCCTTCAAATTAAGTCTGGCATTTGTATTACGTAAAATTGGACAGATAAGATTGAAAGGCGCAGGAGGATAAATACCTGAGAACGTTTGGCTGAATTCTATCGCTAGACACTATTTTACTGACCTGTGACAAACAATATTTAGTTGTTTGAAGAAATTCGCCTCGTAAATTTCGGCGTCGCCACCGACCAAAAGTAAACCCTATTCGCCATCGACAATCCTGGAGTCAAGTGGCTCTCATGCAAACGGCTTTTTTTTTAGTTTTTTTGTTTTTTGTTTTTTGTTGTGCTTTTGTTTTGGGGATTGTAGCACGAGTCGGCCGCACCACACAGCAGGGTTTTTATCTAGATTTTAGGATAGGAAACGCACCGCAGCGTCCCTTCACTGTGTCAACCAATGACAGCCGAGTCGGGAATCTACTATTTAATATTCTTATTAAAAATTCAAAAAAAAGCTGACGTTAGCTATTATTTTGTTTTCTTATCAGTTGGATTAAGGAGACGAAAAACACGCGAAAGATTACTTGTCAAAATACGTATTCTACCGACGATGTGCCCTAATATTAAAAGAAAGCCGCAACAAAAAAATATTGCCATTTTTCCAGGACAGAAAAAGCGGACGCACGGCAAGGGTGACAGGAATGTAGGCAACTTGGAGCTTCTAAAAGAATAGGTAAAAAAAAGTGCAAAATTAATTCAATACTTGTATTTCCAAAATATCGGCTTGTTCAAACATATTTTGAGCAGCCTGCCAGTTACTCTCGTTTTAAGTAAATTTCGGTGTTGAACTTTATTTCAGTTAAACACGGCACTTCCGCTCTTGTTGTGGCATTATACGAAATCTCGTAGTTACTATACCCGAAGAGGTCATTGTTAATTGTCTCGAGCTTTTGGAAGGCGCGCATTCGTTGGATATCCTCCTCTTTGTGTGTTCGAAAGCAAAGGAAGAGTGAAGTGACTAATACAACGGACCGCGCACAGACCTCCTCTTCAAATTCGCGTGAGCTTAGACTGTTTTATGTTTCTAGAAGTGAACGTTTTGATATTGGGAGATTATTTAGTAATGTTGGAACCAAGAGCCCAGCTTTTATACTCCCGCACTTCCCCCCTTTCTTACGGGCGGTCAAGCCGCAGTCTGCAAACAAAATAGCCAAACAAACCAAAAAAATGAATCTAGGTGTTAAGCGACCTGAAGAAAGGCTTCGAGCTTCTGAAGACTGCCATGCTCTGCGCTTTATAAGTGCTAGTGATAACGTGATTTCCGGCAATGTTCATATTAAAAAAACAAACCTGAACAAATTTTGTTCGTGTTTATATTCTCACTTTTTTCATACATGAAAAAAAAACGAAAATGTGAAGAATTCAATCATTCCTTTACCTAAAAAACTAATGCGATTACTTTACAATTACTTTGTAAGATATGTAGATAATCGCTTACACAATTACTGAAAAAAATAATAAATTATAAGTAATTTCGTTACTTTTAAAGGAATACGTACATGTTTACTTACTGGGATAACCTGCACAAACCTAGCACACGCAAACACGTCCGTGAATGCACGCTACACAAATCACTGGCACCCTTGATTACTCTTCAAAATTTATAGCCACCTTTCTGAAAGCACAATGTACCTTAATCAATATCTAAGCAGACGTTTTTTCATTTTTTTTTTTACAAAATATCAGATTTCTTTTGCTAATTTAGTTTCTCGACATGAAATGTGAATGGTCCAAGGGTTGAATATCTTAGTAAACTTAACATTCCCGCTGTAATTATTTGCGACGGCGGATACAACTGCCTGCTCCACTGTGCTTTACTGCGCACGTCACAGCCTCTCTGTATGTACTCGTGAACAATTTTATGTTGCATTGAAACCACAGCTACAGAGCAGCATCATGCCATTTCACTACGCATCTGACGAACATAATACGACGAACAACGAAAATAATATGTTGGGCGCAGTGGCGTACCAACTTGTTTTTGAGTGGGGGGGGGGGGGGGGCGGCAAACCAGAACTCCCCCCCCCCATGGCCCCGGTCCCTTTGTATGCTTGTGGCACCGCCGGCTAGTGTTTGCCGGGCCCAGTGGCGCCTTTTTTAGGGGGGCAAAACACATGCCTTGCCCCCTCCCCCCCACCCCCCACTCTGAGAATTGGGGGGGGCAAGCGCCCCCCTTGCCCCCCCCCTTGGTACTCCCATGGTTGGGCGTAACATAACGCATAAAAAAGTATATATAAAATTGTTATTTTAACCCTAGTTCTAAAATGTAACCATAATATTAGTCAGGACGACCCAAACGTGTAGCATCTGTTTTGTAGCCCGTTCGGGCTTTCTTGGTTTAAGTTCACCGGAGGTCGTCTAGTTCCATGCAAAACGAACATGGTGTCTTTTTCGTGCGCGTCGGGTATTGTCGGTGTTGCGTATCGTCGGTACCTTCTGTAAGCTCGCCCTTTGTTCACCCCATAGGATTTTCACAATGTTTGGCAGCCAAAAGTCGTCACAGCAAACCAAGAAAGTGATGTGCAACGTGTACGCATACGTGATTCAGATAGAACCGGGACCCTTCATTATATCCATATGCCAGCAGCGAGGTCACCGGCGTAGATGAGCAGGAGCGGGTATTGAGCCTGGGATCCAAGGTTCTGCTGGGCAAGCTTTCGGTATGCGTGTTCCGGGCTGAGGTGCGCCGACGCCTCTCTTGCGGGCCTAGAGGTAACTGAACGCGATCAAAATAGAATTCGCGCCGTACCGTGTGCGTGCTCATATTTTGGTAGACCACTCCCGCGCTATGATTTTTCAACAACAAAAGAGCTTGCCCATTCATGACCTCCCTAAAATAAGCCGGATTCTGTCCGATCGTCATGTCGACAATGTATATTGTATGTAGTTACGAAGGAACAGCCGATAAAACAAACTACACGCTGGCGCAATCTACCACCCATTAGATAGGGTACAGCTGGTACAGCCACTCTCATCTATCTATGGCAGTCAGGGTTGTGGCAGTTCTGATGACAGGCTGCCAAAAAAATAGCCGTGTGTGATATTTCGTGCTTGATTGAAATTTCTCAACGAAACACATTGTTGAAACCCGGTGTAACGGTAGCCAGATCATTGAGGACCTGGCGAAAGCATCACAAAATCACATCACTGGGGAAAAGCAGCACAGCTCGCAATGAAAGCGGCTTTGGTCAATGGTGGGGCGCACACACGCTTTTGCGTATCTCCGGTTCCTCTTATGTATTAAGGCAATAGTACTCCTTCGGCAAAGGGGCCCCCTGTTATCGATAGGCCGTGAAAAATTCACTTCGTTTAAATGAATTTTGTTTAGAACGTCGCAGGCGAATATATGGTATAAAAATATTTAAATCACTCACGGGCACATCGGCACACAAGTTCGTGGAGAGTCCCCGGTGAATATATACACTCGCGAGGATTCCCCGAATGATCGCGAGTACATCCGCGGCGTCTTTTGATTCGTATCCAAGTCTTCGGGAGCATCAAGGCTGAACTCCATGGGACGAATATGCTGTGAATAACAGACGACTTTTGGCCGACGGCTTTTGTTCTGCGGGTGGAATCAACACAGTGGCTGCTACGACCCGCGCAAAACGAGCGTGCCGTCGGGCGGCGTTCGCCAGTTACTCGTCATATAATTCGTTCCATGGAGTTCAGCCTTAAGACTTCACAACCAACGAAATCACACCACCACCTGCCAACAATGTCGAACCGCGGAGGGGCCCATTCCCGGTAAGGCGTCTGCTTTCGATGCTATCTCCGCTGCTTTTCCCCAGTGCCGCGCTTTCGCAAAACTCTCGCCGGATCCTCAAAGTTGAGGCTACCGTTCACGCCGGGTTTCAATAATCTGCTTCGTCGAACAACTTCAATCAATCACGAAATATCAGCCACGGTATAGTGTGCTAGACCCACGCGTATCTGTATGGCACCCTGCCGCCACAACGCTGTCCGCCAAATTACTATATTGTCTAGACAGAATATAACTCTACCAAGAAGATGACTGAGCGTGGTGACATTCTCGTCCATAGGCGGAGCTGGTTAAACGCCATCTAGCAAATACACGTAGAAATCAGTTGGTCGCGGTGACTCAGGCACAGATGATAGTGGTAGTTTGCGTTGATTGGCTCCCTGCCATCTGCTCGGGATGGGCGAGTCCTGACGTCAGCACTAGTTCGGACGTATGCCAGATGTCAAGAGCTTCTTATAATCAAACAGAGGCCCACTCGCGAGAGGCCTTTTAGTATCTGTATAACTTGTACGTATCTGTAGCCAGAGGTTTCCCTCTTTCATCGATTGCTTGGATATAATAAATAGCCTGGTTTAAGCACTCAAACACGAAAGCGGCATGTTGTCGTCTTGTAGGTAGGAAATATGAGCTCACGCCAACTCGGTTTCATGCTTATTGTCAGCACGTTTTTTTCGGTAAGTAAACATTCCCTCTCACAAACAATGAGCAAAACACTCTAATTACTCAAAAAGATAAACGGCATCTAGGACTGCGAAAAAATAAAATTGATTATTCGCGGGCCTTAGTTCGTAAAATTTGAGCAAAATGGGGGTGCCTAGAACAATTCTTGGAGTAGTTAAACCTCCCCCAAAGTCTGAAAGGTTTAGAATGTTCCGCCAATAATTCAAGGGTCTCTTTCAATGAGACAGTAGCTAATATCTACAAAATGCGAAGTACAATCGCTATCCGCTAATCCCAACGTCGCAACACTGAAAATATTACATTTTGCTAGATTCTATATTTAGCCCCAACCCAGCCAACGCTACGACCCGATGGAGCCAGGCGTGCACCGCCAAATATCCATGGTCATGGCTTTCGTCATTTTTGTGTGTTTGAAATCACCGGCTCAACCAAATCACGCAAAAAAGTAAGCGCAGGACGCGTCCCATTTGCCGTGCGTGATTTATTTAGACGGTCAAGATGGAAGGGCTGCGTTACGGAATGAGAAATCGGCTTCGAGCAGAACGGATGTTCTGGAAGAAAAGGTCTGCGGCAAATGTGCCGTATTGAAAAGAAAAAGAAAAAAAACATTACGCGCAGTTTTAGCACAAAGCTAAGATTAAAGCGAAAAGGTCTAAGTGTTGATCCTTTCATACATGTGCATGCCCTTCGACATTTCAGTTCTCAAGAAACTTTCGTGTTGTTCAATGAATTGTTTACGCTCAAACTTGAAGTTGGCTACCTAGCAAATGATTAGCTGCGAAATAACAGGATACACAGTGGGACCGTTGCGTATCCTGTTATGAAATGAAAAAAAAAATGCTTTCGACATTCATATACAAACGCAGAAAAACATAATTCTAAACGTATCGTCGTTATGAGTTTCCCCTTCTTCGCTTTAATTGGTATATTCTGCACGTTGCTCATTAAGTGAATCTGCAAATTGAGTGTCAGTTGCCAAGCGTAAATAATTGAGTTTTAAAAATCGGATATCAAGTTATTGGGTAACCGTTAGCGTTAATTTTAATGCAAAGTTCCTTGTCGTATACAGATACTGCGTTGAACAAAACGACTAAATTGCTCCATAGATAGAAAATTAGTGAGGAATGTCATATATCACAAATATATTTCTGATGTTTCCCTCATCATTACAGTTAGGCGCTCAAATTTTTAAATTGTATGCAGTGTTGCTATTTCAATCATTAGGTGACCTTAAATTCAAATACTTTGGTCAAACCTGTTTTATGTTTTAAGTGGGACCAGTTATTGATTGAAATTCTAACCCAATTAATCGTTATCATTTTATCACTAACTATATGATTACGCTCTTGCGTTGACGTCCATGCATGTATCTAAAAAAAGTATAAAAACTAATTTCTACGAAATTACTGTGAGAGGGCAGGCGAGCTTGTGTATATTGTCACGAATGACAAGTTATGAGGCAGCAAATGACTCAGTAAACTGAACGTTTAATGGGAGGCGAACTTGTGCCCAAAAATAAAAGGAGAAAGAAAGATAACAACAGAGCGTCGCGGGCGTCGAAGGCGGCGAAGCAGCGGGATCGAACGATGAGGCGAAACTGACTGCAGATCGCCACGCGGACCCCCTTATGTACGCCCGTTGGCTTCTGGAACGATCGGCCTAGAATGTTCGGCGACTGGAACTTTCGGAACTCGATCAGACGAGAATGTTCTCGAACTCACGAGAACGAAATGTTGAAAGAATAAATGAAAGAGCATTCCACTGGCTGGAATCGAACCTAGACTTGTCCCTTGACCCTCTTGTTCCCCTTCTCCAGGGATTGTTTTCATCATTCTTGTCCACCTCACTCGCACCTTTGCATTTAATTGCATTATAATTCTAGGCCGATCGTTCCAGAAGCCAACGCGAGTACACAAGGGGCTCCGCGTGGCGATCTGCAGTCAGTTTCGCTTCAGCGTTCGATCCTGCTGCTCCGCCGCCTTCGACGCCCGCGACGCTTTGTTGTTATCTTTCTTTCTCCTTTTATTTTTGGGCACAAGCTCGCCCCCCTTTAAACGTTCAGTTTACTCAGTCAAAAAAAAAAAAAAAAAAAAAAGAGCATTCGACTGGCTGGAATCGAACCTAGACTTTTCGCGCGACAGTCAAGCGCGATAACCACTCGGCCACGCACTTTTTTTTTTCTTTATTACCGGACTTGGACAGTACCCAGTAGCTAAAGTCACAGGCAGTACGCATACAAGAGGTAATGCTAAAATTGCCAGCCGGCTTGCGGCTAGCACTGTGGGGTTAAAATTTGCTCATGTTCACCTGCTTTTCAATGCAAGGCAGCCACTCAGGCGCGAATTTCTGAGCCTTATGAAGTTCAATAAATGAAATAGTACTTTCACGGAAATATTCCCTTGCTTCACGCATATCATGGTCTGCATGGCGGACAGCCATCCGAGACCTCCAGATACCATGCAGGCCCAGCAACATAACAAGATCGAATGGGGCGCCACCCTCGTTTTCTACCGGCAGGTACCTAATCCCGTGAGAGTCAAGTGGAATGTCTTTCTTCAAGGTGCGCTGTAGGATATCCTAAAGAAAGACGCCATCCCAACACCCCAAGAAGACGTGTTCAATAGTCTCTGTTTTTTTACACAGGAAACAATGAACACCGCACGGGACAGACAAGCCCCTCTCTTCCATCCACGTTTTAACCGGTAATGTACCGGTATGTAATTTAAAGAAAAAACACTTGACCCCGGGTGGAACTGACATCTTTTTCACACTTTTCAAGACGTCCTGTCCTGGGCCTGTAGAGTACATGGTCCTGTACAATGGAACAGGAAAAACAGCATCGCAAACATCCTTATACAACCGCTTACGGGTTACTACGCTCAAATACTCAAAAGAGAACCGGGCCGCCAAAAAGCGGCATGATGCGACTACTTCTTTGAGGTACCCATGAATACCGCCAGGCACACTGGACGAGGAAACAACAAACTCAGGCAAACGTAGACCTAATCTTACTCTACAAACCGTACACAAAAACGGATCACCAACGTCACGAAAATAACAGAAACGGTTTACTATTTGGCGCAAAAAGACGTGCGATAAGCCTATTCCTCCCTCGCGAACTCTTCGGAAAAGGTTCATACTGCTTGTTCGCTCCCAAGACGAGCCCCAGATAAACACTGCAAAAACACGATGCAGTTTCTGTACGTTAACATGCGAACAGTGTAACACCTACAAAACGTACCACAGTTTGCTCACAAGAAATAAATTGCAAACTGTGGCACGCGCAAACATCGAAAACCCATTACCCCTCCATTTTTCGGCTTTCTCGCGAAGGACTACTGATTGACTGCGCAAAAATTCCTCACTCACATGATAATACTCAAGGGGCACCCCTAAGTACTTTACAGGAATGGTGACCCATTTAACATTGGCAAACACACTTAGGGTAACACTCCACTCTCCATGCCAGAAGCCCAGACATTGATGCCAGTTGACCGCACTACCACTTGCTCGACAAAAATGTTTGACTATATTGACAACACTGATGATACTCTCGTGATTCGTACAGAAAATAGCGATGTCGTCCGCAAACGCAACGACACGAACTTCAGATGAAAATAATTTAAACCCACTGACAATGTCGTGCCTTATAATACTTAAACAGAGCGATTCCAAATAAAGGCAAAAAAGAAGAGGTGACAATGGACACCCCTGACGAACAGAGCGCTGCACTTGAATGCGCTTGCCTACGGACTGATTTATTCCAAGGCGCGTTGTACAGCCGTTATAAGCCATGCGTACTCCTTCGCGGATCACTGACCCATTATTAACATGATCAAGAACAGCCAACAACACGTCGTGCGGTACCCGATCAAACGCCTTCTCTAGATCTATTTGTAGCATTGCCACGCCACTCTGCATGGCGTCGCAACACTTCCAGACACACCGTGCTTTATGAATATTTGTGAAGATAGTCCTACCTTTAATACCGCATGTTTGGTGGGGGCCAACTATTTCCGTAAAAACAGTCTCTAACCGCCTGGCCAGTATCTTCATAAGTATTTTATAATCCACATTAGTTAGACTGATAGGTCTATGCGAAGTTAACTGTCGCAGTTCAACAGTGTCTTCGGTTTTCGGGATTAAAATGATGTTGGACGACACGAAGGATGGAGGTAGGACACCTAGTTCGAAAGCCTCATTGAAGACCTTAGCCAGTACTATTGAAAGCTCATGCTTTAGTGCCTTATAAAATGCAGCACTGTGCCCGTCTGGGGGACCTTCCCGGGTTCAGTGCTTCGATGGCAAACAAAACGTCCTCGGACGTGATGGTCGCTTCCGAAACCTCTTTTGTTGCGTTGTCTAACCGCGGCATTAAAGGAAAAAAGTCACGTTTAAAGCTCTCCACATCGACTGGACTCGCCGCGAATAAGGTACAGTAATAATCAAAAAAGGCGCGCTCGATTTCCACCCTGTCGCTCGTGACTGCACCGTCACATTCGACTTCAGTTATCTCATTCCGACGGGCGTATCTTTTTTCCATGCTCAGTACTCGTTTAGTCGGCGCCTCCCCCGTTATGAACCGTTCCGCTCTCGCCCTGACAAGTGCGCCACGATAACGCTCTTTATCTAAAATCTCCAGTTTTTCCTTCACAGAACAAATGTCGTCTTTACATGATCCCGGCATTCTGCATTCCTCTTTGACCAAAATTTCCAAATTCAAACGAAACACTTTTTAAATTTTTTTTCTTCACTTTTAATTACACTAGCTCGTTCTAATGCCTTCATCTTTATCTCCTGCTTAAAATGTTCCCAGCTTAGCCTATACCCACATGCCTTTACATCCCTTAATTTTTCTATTGCGGCCTCGACATCAGCTCTAAAAATGTCGTCATCAAGCAGCTTACAATTTACTTTCCATAGGTCCCAACTAAATACTTTTCTATTTCCCGATTTTTTACCAACGCAGAACTTGACCAGACAGTGGTCGCTGAAGGAAATAGGACACACCCTGTAGTCGAAAGAAAATGGTACCAACTCCAGCGATACATACGCTCTGTGTAGACGGGAATGACTGGTCCCTTGAAAATGGGTAAACTGAACGCCCCTCCCATTCTTGACACATTCTACCACGTCCTCGAGGCCGTAGTCGTTAACTATGTCGCTTAAAAGCGCGGTGCTCGAGTCTTGGTACGGCGTAGAGCTTGTTTTATCGTGTGCAGAGCACACACAGTTAAAGTCCCCAAGCAAACAAACAACCCGTTCAGTATCACAGTAGAGCCGAACACTTTCGAAAAACCACTTGGCCATGCACGCGGTCGCTCGCCGACGAGCGTGGCAATATTCACCACTGACCTGGACTTCCTAAAAAAATCCGTCACTCGGGAGAGTCATACTGCAGTCTTGAGTTGTAGCCAGGCTTCCAGGAAAGTATCCCTATTGAAAAATATATTTTTACCGGAATTTTACTGCCAGTAACATATTATTTTACTGAATAATGGGACTCTTTTAACTACCGGTGATGCCGGAATCTACCGGAAGTCATCGATTGTTTTGCCGGTATTTCATTTCCAGGGAAAAAATATATATATTTTTTGCTGAAATAAGGGTCTTTTTTTACTCCCGGTAAAGCCGGAGCTTACCGTAAGTTACCGAATTTTCCTGAATTCACCAGAATGTATCGGAAATCACCGGATTTTCCGAAATTCACCGGAACGTTTTTTTTTTTTTTTTTTTCGGACGTCAAAGTCAACGGAAGGCACTTAGGAAGAAGCCTGTGAATTGTGAGTGGTACAAGTTTACCAGATGCTGGACGATTCGATAATAATGAAAGCGGTCCGTTCATATATACCTGAAAGATCCATGTCTTGATTTCCCAGGGTCGATACCAGTAAAATAATTTGAAAATCTGTAAACAAAAGAAATCAGAACAAATAGCAACAACCGAGTTACTTGTCGCAAAAAAATATATTTAAATGTACTCACAGTGCAGCTGAGTAAATTCATAGATTTACGTTAGTTGATCTAATAAAACCAAGCAGGTGAACCACACCGACACACACACACACACACACACACACACACACACCGTCAGTAGCACGTTTAGCGAAAACCGCTAACGCGCAACCAACATACGCCGCCGTTGAGAAATCAGGGGCACAGTCACGGTGTCGTCTCTGATGCTGACACAATGGCATCTCGGGCGTGTTTTTCCCTCGCTGGATGCTTCTGAAGTCGGAGAGACGAAGAGGCGCAAATAAAGGTCACTGGAACATTTTGTTTATCCGCACGCCCAGCTGCTCTGGATAATACAGGTCGCCCGCATGGTACGGGAACCCGACACTGAGCGTCCGTTCGTTGCCGTTGCTCGCTGAAAGACATGGAAACCGGTTTTTTTCGAAAATGACAGCAAAACGTCCCCCTCAAGTTTTTTTCCACGCACCCAATGCAAGGGAGAGAGGGTGCATGGGGAAACGAATGACAGCCGGTGAAACTTCAAGCAAAGCCGGGTCGTCTGATTCACAAAAGTGGCGGTCGGTAAAATTCCAGCGAAATCTGGTAACTGATAGTAGCTGCCGGCAATTCTTCCATATATACTGGTAAAATGCGCTGGCTTCAGAAGAAGACGGGTGAAACTTGACCAGTTTTAACCGGATGTCACTGGAAGTTCTCGCTGAATTTTTCAGCGAGAACTTTCGGATGGGACGCGGCCCGCCGTACTCCTACTCCTCGCTAACTCTAGGCATGTCGATACTGCCGTTGCAGGTTTGTGTTTCAACGAAGGCTGTCACGAAGGTGAATGGGTGCAATAAGCGAGCGTTGAATTAATTTTCCTGCCGCGCCGAGAAGACGCGGCGATCGAAACCGAAACCACGTCATTCCTTTACATGGCTAGAGTGTGGTACGCCCTACACTGTCCAAAGATGCTCCATAATGCCACAAAGGCAGTGTTGCATGCAAGAAATTTCGGAAGTAGCCTATTCCTTTTACAAAATATCGCTACTGTTTTTCGTTTCTGCTTCAACCGAAGCTAAAAACGAACTCATTGGGTGCACAAATGAATTCTCCTCATATCTTGAAAACCTTGTCCACAACTGCAAGATGTGAAACGAAACAATATGCCGGATGCGAATAGCATGATGATGATAGTTGTCAAGAATTTTGCATGTGGCCTATACACGCCAAGCTAAGTGACTTTTTCTCTACTACGGTGGTGTGTACTAACTGTTTCAACGCGAGCACCGGCTTTCGACGGTATTTCGTCCATATTCGAGCAGTTCACTGAAATTTCAAATAAACGGAAGTTTATTCGAGCAACGACAGCTAGAATAAAATAGCATGAAATAACCAAAGATATGAAAAACTGCAGTGTTTATCACAAACACCGAAGAATTGTGCGTAAACACATTCTGCTTTTATGACTTCATCCGTAGTATCAAGATCAATCAAGCATTTTTTTCTGGCAATAACACGCGGCTCGTCTGATCACGTAGCCAATTAAAGGGAGGGGCGACCTGGAGAATAATTTCCGCGTTTCTCGGGTTATGTAAGCCACTCCTCTGTACACTCATATCAGAACGGTTTATGAAGCGGGCCTGCCGACAGGCAATAGAACAGTAGGTGCCATGCCTATATCAGCTTGAATCCCCTCTACGCTGTAATTATTCTAGGACCCCTTCGCCTAAATTCTCCAATTATATTTTATAATCGAGATCCGTGTGAACTCAATTAAACTTATGGCAGCTAGGTTTTCCAGGGGAAGTCGTTTGTGATGGTGGTGAAGGGCCCCTAGAGGGATCACCGCAGAATTAGATTTTTACTTAGAAAGAAATAAGCGAGGGGTCTATATTTTCGTTAATATAAAAAAAAAAAAAAAAAAACTTCATCACTTGCTTCTTCGCTTGTCAAATATTTGCGAAAAAAGTTAGTTTACATCTCGAAATTTGTTTGTATTTTATTCAAGACAATGTATATTGAAGATTGTTTGAGTGCTGACCAAAATGCGTTGCGAGTTTCTATCCTGTCCAACTGGGATTTGTGATGCCCGAGTTCCACTAGAGCAACAAACAGAAACAAACAGCGAAAGGCCTCAATCCAGAGTCTTTCGCAATTTCACAGGCTTTGTAGAATAAATGTGGCTACGCTCAAACACGAGCATGCTCGCGAGGGTGTATTTGGCAGGCTTGCAATCACTCGTGCTTACTTCGCGAGCACCGAACGATTAAACGCCTGCCAAAAGTACCATCGTGAGCATGCTACCTGGGTTTGAGGCTCGTCGCTTTCTTTTGTTTCTGTTTGTCGCTCTAGAGGGACTCGAGCATAAGTGACTCATACAACGCTCTTACGTTCATTTGAACACAATCACAGATTTGAAAGTGTGCTTATTTGTACCCCATTTATTTATTGTGACCTCTGTTAGGGTCTCCAAAAAGCAGAAGGCTGAAATGAAAAAAAAAAAAAAAATGTTGAGAGTGCCTAGATGGGCACGTATTACAAACTAACGTTTCCACGAAGAAAATAGCGTGCTTAGAAAGGTCTCCGGAATAGGGTATCAACTTGATAACACAGTTTAATTAACCTCCTTTTGTTCACATTTACACTTCGTTAAAGGGCCTTTGAAAAGAAAAGAAAAGTTTGATAGTGTGGTTGGGGCACGCGTGTCGACAAATAAATTCTATGCAAAGAATATATTTTAGAGCCATATTGACGGCGAGACATTTATTTGAAATTCTGCGTGCGAAGTTCATGACGTAAGGGGTAATTCCGGAATGACCATCTCGCTGCTGAAGGCGAAGCCGATCCACCTCTCCTCCACGCGCCCGAAATGCCGAGAGAAAAAACAAGTGGAAAGGAGGTGACTGCCGACACAACCGCATCTAGCGCCGTCAATATTGCTCTAAAATGATTTGTTCTTTTTTCTTTTTTTTTTCGCGCACAATAATTTTTTGACAGACGTGTCCCATCCATACTGTTCATTTTTTCTTTCTTTTCATGGCTCTTTAATATATTCTGCTATGAAATGTTCATTAATGTTGACACCACGACAAAAATCTTTCTCCACTGTGATGTGTTCTTTGTTTATTTCAGAAAACTATAACTTGGTTAAAATTTTGCTGAAGAAAATAATATCATTCGTGGTTTATTGCGTTTATCTGTTTCTATTTGTTATATCACTGCAAACCGCAATAAGATACGTAAATTTATTAATATAAATAAATGTAACAGGAAGGATTCAAATAAAATGAGACTAGAGTTCTCAAAAAAGCGATATCAACCCTCTCGGCGAGTCTCGTGACATTGTTCGGAATTATTTTTTCTTAGTTGACGTGGAATCATTTGATTATCCTTGCACAGCTGACTTTCTATGAAAGCAGCGTAAGTGAACTGATCCGCACCATTCCAACAAACTTTCCCAAACTATTTTTAGGTTGTTATTAATAATAATTAACACCTCCTAGATCTTCTCATATAAACACGGTTATCTCCTACTTGCCATTTACAGCAGGGGTATGCTCAAGGTACATAAACAAAGAGAACAATGATTTAAAGAAGATATGTGGACGACGAGGAGTGCAGGATACCGTGTCTGAGCGGATTAGTAATGGTACCGAGGCGGCTCCGGGCCACTGGCCGTGGATGGTGGGACTGTATACTGCACAAGACCGATTCTATTGCGGTGGCGTTTTATTAAGCCGCCAGTTTGTTTTAACTGCTGCTCATTGCTACAGGTATGTATACATTTACTCCATCTTCTTTTTCTCCAAAACAAGGATTAAGTTTCGAGAGCCCCCGTTGAGTTCCGGGATTTCCCATTGGTTTACGTGTGTTTATAAACTTCGAACTGTTCACGAAGTATAGTATCTCAATAACCGTTAGCAAGAATAAAAGTGCGCGTGTTCTCGGGTACCAGAACGCCCTACCAGCCCAGCTACAACTGCAAACCGCCCGAATCACTATACTGCAGCCTTGCCATGCCGAATGCTCTCATAGCGTCTGATGCCAAGCGTCCCCCTGTTTCCGGCAACTGCGATTATGACCGTGCACAGACGAGGCAGACAAGTTTTGGGGCTGCGATCACGTAATCCTTTACGGAACACTTCTCAATTTTAATGTCTGTATAAACTAAAAAAATAACGAGTTTTCGTAACTGCACTCTTAAGCCAATATATAATTGGATAAGTGGTCGCTCTCTTTTTTTAACACTGAATTAGTAAAAATTATGCAAAGTATTAATGTCTTTAATTTGTGTACCCTAACACGCGGCTCTGGCGTCACGCTTCAGGTATTGGCACGGCGCATGCGCAGAGCTCTACTTCACGCGATTCTGGTTTCTGCGCCGGCGCGGTGCATCGTGGGGGAACTGCGCCTGTGCCCCCCCTCGGTGGGGGCTTTTGCTTGCAACGAGCTCGCCGGCCTATAGGGTAACGCCACGCCAGACGATCCAGGCATAAATTTGAACCTCACGGATCGGTTTAAAATAAGAAAATACACTTGTATGTGGTATTGGTAGGATTCCGTATTTTCGGAGTTTATTTTTCCAGAACTTTGGAAGGTGTTTTTTGCCGTTTGTGTTCAGCCGAAGATTTGGAGTTTATCGAAGTTTATTTTTGTTTTATTTCCATTTCTCCAACCCTCGGAATTTAATTTCGCTCTGATTCCCACTAAGAATAAAGAATTACCCAAGTAATATTTCGGTGTAAAGGTATGCAAGATAAAAAATAAAAATAAATAAAACACTGTAGTATGAAATAATATCTAAGAGTCAAAAGAGCGCGAAAAGACGAGGACTAGACGAAGAATTAAAACGGGCGCAGCGCCGACTTACAACGGAGTTTTTTTATCGCAAAATCGCATTATATATTGGCGTTTTCACGAATAAAAAAGAAGAAATTAGAGAGGGAATTCTGCCCACCGGATATATCACCAACAAAAAATAAAAAAAATAAAAATGCGATATTTCACAGCCTTACAGAGCTCCTGGTAAACAAAAAAGAACAAGCAAGCCAGAGAACTAGAAAATTCATATCTTTGCCATATAGGGCCACAGATGGACTGCTTACACATGCAACGTCCAACCTCGTTATCTCACCAGACTCGAAATTTTCACGAGTAAGCTGGTTCCTGTGACGCTTCCTGACACCGTTCGAAGTCGGGTAGGGAACCACAGTCACGGCAATGAACGCCCAGATGACCAGACAAGGTTGTGGAGACACTGTAAGCGTGCTCTCTTAAGCGGTCATTGAGACAGCGGCTCGTCTGGCCAACGTAATGCTTGCCACACGTTAGAGGAAGAGAATGAACCACCCCCTCAGAACACGCAACGAAGCGATTCCGATGCCTCATGTTGCAAGCCGTGGCCTCTTTCGAAGAAGGGTCAACAGTTTCGCACAACCTGGACAACCTCTCCGGAGCTGCGAATAAAACGTCGGCGTCACACCTGCCCGCATTACGTTTTACGTTGAGGGCCAAAGCATGTAGATAGCGAATGAGAACGAACTTACTTCTTTCCCTTTCAGCCGTTGTCCTCTTCTTCACTTGTTTATATCTTTGAGTAGAGACTAGGCGACCCCTGTTATCACGTGGGAGGGGAATCCATCATCTTCGAGGTGTTCACTTGTCACAGCTATGTTGGATTTTGCGATAAGAAGACCTCCGCATCGCATGTGTATAGCAAGTCCTCGTAATCGCCCGCTTAACAATGTTTGAGGGAGCGGACTCGAAGGGCAACAGCGACTTTCCAGCACGCGGTTCATAGCCCTCACAAACATGACCTGGACAAATAGTTAGAATCAAATCACAGAATCGGATACATCCTGCCTCAGGCACCTCATGAGTCAAAACCAGTGGAAAAAGGATATTACTAAAAATGTATCAAACTCGATTCATTGCCGAAAGAAAGGACAAGGCGTCGGCATCTTACGAAACCAGAAAATCATCTACATACCGGAAGACATTTGCTCGTGCCATCGCCCTTACTAATTCGTCCAACGACAAGAGTTGCACACAGGTGTTGCTTTGATAACTGTTGATACCTTAAAGGTAATAAACTCCTGGAAGTCGTTGTTGAGAAGCTCGCATTGATCCCACCTTATTCCATCAACCTACCCCGTGGCCGACCGAGGTGAAGTGGTAAAGTATGTAAAAGAGAAGTTACAGCGGCCCTTTTTGCCCATTTTGGACAGTTTCTATGGTGCATATCTTTCAATGTTACAAAAGCACCCACCTCTCCTTCCTCTAAAACATAGATATAATGCCCCAAACTGAAAACCATAACAGTGGCTTTTGACGGGACATAAAAGTACAATGTATCCTGAATGTAAACTGAATGATCCGAGATTAGAAAGTTGACTGTGGTGGCCTTTTCCCAGAACCAATCACCTTGTATGCCGATCAAACTTAATTGTAAAATTCTTTTTTTAATTTTGGGTGAAGGCATTGGCATGTTGAGATTTGGTGTTTACCGGAAAAAATCTTAAATGACCTAAAATTTACCGGCGCTAGTTTTTCGTAATTTTTCGGATTTTTCCTAAACTCAGAACCCTAGATAATATATGCGATGTAGACATACCTTTTCCAAGATATTTTGCCATATTTCATGTGATGACACCCTTAGTTTTATGAAAAACTGGCCCAAACGGGGTAAAATCTCTATTTGTTTACAGAAAGTATTGAAACGAGAGTGCGAAACAAATACAGCTTTTGTAGGTCTATAAATTCTACTGAATTATCCAGCGTGTTTTGTCACGCATTTCCAAGTGTTTTTAGGGAAGCAGATTCATTAAAAATGGCCCAAAATGTTTATATTCACCTGTTATATTAAACAACACGCCAATATATCAAGACAAAACTGATGTGTGTTGTAGTAAGGAAAGCAAAGCACATTTAAAAAAGTATTTTCATACATTAGTTCTCACTGTTGTTTGTACATAAATGAAAACTACTGCACATATAGCAAAAACTCATTTATAAAAAGTAGAAATCATAAGGTGGGTCTAAAGGTTTATCCTCAAGGGTAACAGACGCTTCATACACGCGCCAGATTACAGCCGCCATTGCTGACCTTTCCCTGTCTTATCGAGATGCCGAGCCGCTGAAACCTTCGTTGACAAGCCTCCGCAAGGCAGCATTCTAGGGAGAAGGACACAGTAGAATATAAAATGGCAATTACCTCACCTTCTATGGCAATGATGAAGTGAAGTAAACGGAGAAAGGGGAAAGAAAAAGTGAAAGACGTTTACAAATTTCTGTAAGGCGCGATTATAGCGCAGTTCTTGAAAAGGAGGAGGGTAGGGTACGCTCCTCCTTTTCGTCCACGTCCTATCCTTCTCCTACCCTCCTCCTCCTTCATAACTCCCCCTTCCGTCCTCCTCTGCTGCTCCTCGTCCCAATCATTTCTCCTCCTCCTTTTCTCATCCTCCTCCTCTCCCCCTCTCCTCCTCCCCTCCTCTTCCCTCCTCCACCTCCGTACTTTCCCCTCCTCCCTCTGCGTACCTTCCCTTTTCCTCCTCCGTATCCTCCCCTTCTCCCACAGTTCCCCGCTAAATTTATTTGGAAAATAGACGCTACGTGACATCAACACCTATTCGGCTTCCCCTCTAAATTTTTAAATGACATCACATTACTTCGTGTCACGTCACCAATGAACAAATTCTGTTTCTCCGCTAGATTTGGCGGAAAAGTTGACACCACGTGATGTCAATACCAATTAAATTTTCCGCTAACTTTAGTGGGACAGTTAGCCCGACGGCGATCGCCAACAGCGGCGCCACTACACGCGGAAACGGGCGCCTATGAGCTGCGTCCTTGAATTCAAGGTAGGTTATGGCGGCGCCCATGAACAGCTCTGCAAAGCGTCTATAAATAGCCGAGAATTCACGCAACAACGAACAAATACAAAACAAAAAATTAAGAACTTTATTTTTTTTTAATTTTGACGGAATTAAAATATTAAAAACCGTCAGTTTTCACAACGAAAACAAAAAGAAATGGTTCGTCTAAAAGTTCATTTGAGTATAAATAATATATATAATAATAATATTATAAGCGATAAAAAAAAAAAATATATATATATATATATATATATATATATATATATATATATATAACGGGCATGTTGGCGGGAGGCCGAAGGCGTGACTATAAAACTGAGAAGAAAACCCATAGTGAAAAACAGCAACAACGGACGATTTAATCTTCGACGTTTCGGCCGGAGTCCGGCCTTCGTCAGGAAGACGAAGGCCGGACTTCCTGACGAAGGCCGGACTCCGGCCGAAACGTCGAAGATTAAATCGTCCGTTGTTGCTGTTTTTCACTAAGGGTTTTCTTCTTCTCAGTTTTATATATATATATATATATATGTATACATTTTTAACATTGCCCCAATGCAACCCCATTACGCCTAGTCTCTCAAAGGCATTTAGTCATAAGGAGCACGACTTAAAATGGTTTTCTCAAACAAAAAAAAATATGTTTAATCAAATCTTTCTGAAAACGAAATGCAACACAACACTCTCAAGAAAAAAAGGGTGCCAAAAGGGTGTATTGTTACACCCATCGTCCCATATAATACACCCCAAAATTTCAATTCGACGTACAGCGCCCTACAGTCTAAAAGACGGCCCGAAATTTTACCAAGGGCTTGATAGCCGTGTGGTACAACATTTTGAATAGCTGAAGTACGTATCAAAGACCACATAAAGAAAACACCGAGTTTCTACAGTAGGGCAAAGAAGATACCGATTATTTCTTTGTAGCTAGTAAAACGCGGATTAGCTATTTTAATAAGTTGTACCACATGGCTATCAAGCCCCTCGGAAAAGTTCGAGCCGTCTGTTCGACTGTAGGCAGCTGAATGTCGAATTGAAGTTTCGGGGTGTATTATATGGGACAAAGGGTGTGAGTGTAAAATTACACCCGTTTACACCCTTTTTTCTTGAGGGTGTAATGGTCGAGAGCTTTCCATTTGTCCGTTTTCAAATGAATCAAATATTAAAATGAAAATAACTATTTAATTTTGATAACAGTATAGGAGGATAAGGTAAAAGGCGTCTGGAGAAGCCCCATTCCCTTCAGGGTTGGCTCTGATTTTGCTTATTAAACGTACAAAGATATAACCAAAATGGCCTAAATCATAACTTGAGACTCTTCGGCAAGACAGTACCCGTTTCCAAGGATGAACGAAAGCTACCTGAAAACCCCATTAACACAAAATAACGGAGAGGGTGTGAAATGGCACATAAGAAATGCAGACGGGAGCATTGCTACCTAAAAAAAATTGGCTTGCTCTTTATGTTTATACAGCCTTGATGGAGATGCGCCTCAACGGGTAATCGGTCTCTTAGCTGTAGATGATAAATTTGGCCAGTGCGGTACAACCGCTAACCTGGGTTTTTTAACGTGCATCACGCAGTAGTGATCACACGAACGCGTGCCGATACGAAACTCATCCAGATCGAAACGGGCGGGGGCGGCGGGGATCGAACCCAGGAGGTTCCCAGGGCAAGCTTTCGCGCCACGCTCCGAGCTGAGACGCGTTAGCCCACTCGGCCACTTCCTTTTTTTTTTTTTTATTGCCGGTGTTTTTACAAAGACGCGCACACATACAAATGAAATCCAGCTACTACGCTACAGTACCACAGAGATTCCAGTGCTAATGTTGAGTAGGATTAAAACTCTTTCAACCCTTTCAATTCTTCAAAATATGGCAACCACTCTACGGTGGGAAACGCAGTTTTGTACGCTGCAGTCAGTTCACAAATTGTTTCAGTGAAATATTTCCGTACAGGCCGTATGAAAACATCAGCATTTCTCACAGCCATTCGACTTTTCCAGATGCTATGAAGACCGATGAGCATGATCATATCTAAAGGAATCGTGTCATCGGGATCTGTGTTTAAAAATCTAATGCCATGGGAGGTTACCGGTAAATCTTTTTTCAATGTTCTTTGCAAGACGTCCCAAAAGAACAGAGCATCCCAACACTCTATAAAAACATGTTCAATTGTTTCTGGTTTTTTACATAAAAAGCAATGGTCACCCCATGGAACAAAAATGCCTTTGTCCTTCAGCCACTTCTTTACAGGAAGCGTATTTGTATGAAGTTTAAAGAAAAACGTTTTCAAAGAAGGCTGGACGTGCGTCCTTTTAACGCGTCTCAGAACATCTTGATCTCGACACTCGCAGCATCCGGTGCGATACAATGGCACAGGGAAAAGAACATCATATAAATCATGCGTCAGGCGTTTTCGCGTTACTCCAGAAAGGTACTCTAAAGAAAAACAAACAGACAGAATCTGAAAGGCGGTTACAACTTCGCTCAAGAATGCACTGAGTCGACAAAACCCATGATTATATGACGACACAACAAACAAAGGCACTTGTTCGGACAGTCTTGTTTGTATCACTGTGCGTAGAAAAGCATCTACTTGATCTCGAAGAAACATAAATCTTGATACAATCTGTTTCACCCATAGGTGTGACAACGAGAGGCCCCCCTTGGATACGCGACAAAAAAGGTTGTCTCGGCTTAGTCTCTCCCAACTTGACTGCCATATGAATACCGCAAAAACACGATGCAATTTTTGAATGTTAATGCGAGAACAACTGATGACCTGTAGAACATACCAGATTTTGGCAATTAAAAACACATTGCATATTGTGGCGCGAGTGAAGACAGAAAAGGCGCATCCTTCCCACTTCTGCGCCGTTCGCCGAGTCTCGTCAATCACTGCCGACCAATGCGCATTACTCCTTTTATAATGTTGAAGAGGCACACCAAGATACGAGGAAGGCGTTAGCATAAAATTTATATCTTCGAACTGCTCCGGCTTCGTAGCCCACGAGCCATGCCAAAAGCCAACACATTTCTCCCAATTTACGGATGCCCCAGTTAATTCACAAAATGTTTTAACAGTGGACACAGCTTCAGAAATACTACTTTTATCGTGGCAAAATGCAGCTACGTCATCCGCGTACGCCAGCAGCTTGACCTCTATGGCATGCAGTCGAAAACCATGTATATTTTTGTTATGAATGATGCTCAGACAGAAGGGTTCTAAATGAATATTAAACAATAAAGGTGAAAGCGGGCATCCCTGTCTTACAGACGACAGTATTGGAATGGGCTCTGACAGGCGACCGTTGACAATTAGCTGTGTAGTACATCCGCTGTACGCCATTTCTACTCCATTAAGGATCACTTGCCCCACCCCAATATGTTTCAGTACACCATACAATACGCTATGTTGTACCCGATCGAAGGCTTTTTCAAGGTCGATTTGTATCATGGCTACTTGGTCCAGTTCCATATCACAACATTCAAGAATACTACGTGCACAATGAACATTCGTAAAAATAGTTCTTCCTTTAATCCCACAAGTTTGGTGTGAGTCGACGATTCTGTGAATAACGGATTGAAGCCGTCTTGCAAGTACCTTCATAAATATCTTATAATCTACATTGCTCAAGGCAATAGGTCTATAGTTTTTAACACTCCTCAACTTTTCCGCGTCATCAACCTTCGGAATAAGAACTGTATGACTATTCAAAAAAGAAGGCGGCAAAAGTTTTGTTTTGTAGGAATCAGCCAGCACTTTATGAAGCTGTTGTGCTAAAATATTTTTATATGTTTTGTATAGAGCTGTGCTTAGTCCGTCTGGTCCGGGCGTCTTACCTACTTTCAGCTCATCGATTGCAGCGCTGATTTCGCTTATCTCGAACGGCTGTTCAAGCCAAGCAGTCGTTTCGTCGTCTAATCTCGGCATCAGTTCTAGAAGGACGTTCTCGAAATGCATTGTATTAAGGGCTTCGTCACGTTGAAAGAGCTGACTGTAGTAGTCGCTGAAAGCTTGCGCGATGATTCCTTCGTCAGTACTTATCAAGCCGCGATACTCTATTTCAGAAATTATCCTTTTACTGGCATACTGTTTTTCTCTGCCAAGTGCTCTTTTGGTAGGTTGTTCACCAAGAAGAAAGGTCTCAGCACGCGATCGAATTATAGCGCCTTTACATTTCTCGTTCTCGGTGGCTGCCAAACTTGCTTTTGTTATTTTAATATCTTTTATGTATTTACCGGGGAATTCACACTCCAATTTAAAAAGCCTCTTTAAATCTGCTAGAAGCAGTTTCTCTTCTGCGTCCTTTAAATATTTTAAAGCATTTGATCGTTCTAGAGCAGCTAACTTTATTTCTTGCTTTGTGATTTCCCATGACTCAAAAGAATTAACAAAGTAACCGCTTGTCATATTTGCCAGCACCTTTTCAAGTCTATTAGTGAAAGATTCGTCATCGAGAAGCTTCACGTTAAATTTCCACAGCTCCCAACAGAATCGGCTCTTGGCCGTTCTGGCTTTTCCCAAGGTGAACGTCACCAGCGCATGATCACCAAAAAAGACCGGTAGAACCTTGTACTCATCTGTTCCCGTCCAAAGATCGACAGAAACATAAGCTCGGTCAAGCCGAGCGTTACTAGACGGACAGAAATGTGTATAGCTTAAAGTTTCAATTTTGTTCTGGAAAGTTGCAACGTCATGGAGATAATATTCGTCAATCATATATCTCAATACCAATGCACTGGAATCTCTGAAAATATTCGTGCTCGACCTGTCACCAGCTTCACAGACGCAGTTAAAGTCTCCTAGCAGTACTATTTTCCGTGCACAGTTCAGAACGTGGCGCAACGACGCAAAATATTCTTTCCTTTCTGTTACCACGTTTGGGCAATAAACACAAATAATCCTCCAACTTATGTCATACATGACAAAATCACACACTATGAGCCTACCGACCTCATCTACGGTAATAACATAATCACTAGGACTTAACGCCCTTCTAATAAACAATAAGCATCCCCCAGACGAACCTTTGGCGTGACTAACGCAAACATCAAAACTAGCCTGAAAAGGCTGGACTAGCCTCTCGGTAGCTTCCTCACTTTCCACTTTCGTTTCCTGTACCGCGAAGACGTCCAGATCGTTATCCTCCAGGACTCTTCGGACCTGATACAGTTTACGACTCGTGGACAGGCCCCGAACGTTCAGAGTCCCGAATCTTACTGGGTTAACGAGCTTTATCTTCTCCTTAGGTATAAAAGTAAAGGAACACTACGGAGACAGAAATCCTCACAAAACGCAGGCCTTTCGGGTCATGAACCAGACATCTCCTTTCCCCGAGAATTCAAGGTAGGGTCCAACATTGACGCAGCACGGGGAGACCGGCCGGGCACCGTTTTCCATGGCGGCTCAGCATCCCCGCATACACTGGAGGCGCCTGTCACCCTTGGCTCCGTCTCTCGTGTCCTTTTAACGGCCAGGGTGCCAGCTTCAGCCATGGTGATGTCCTTGGTTTCCTCTCTACCGGCGCACGACTGTTCATGGTCTTCTGAGGATGCGACGCTCGAACAGGCATCAGTCCTGACCAAACAAACTGTTAGAGCGGCAGCACCAGATGGTTTATCGTTGCTCACGGCTGCCATCTTGTTTCTATTCGTTGTCTCCGGCGTTGATTCGGGCACCGCCTCCTTCGGAGCTCCTGCCTCATTGGCCTCCGCCTCATCCATGTAGAAGTCGGACGTATCTTCCCCTCCTACAGGGCCTGCAACAGCCGCGTAGAACCGAACGCAATTGTTGGTCTCATGTCCGTACCGACGACACTGGTTGCAACGTGGTGTACGACACTCACGACGGATATGGCCAGTGCGGTGGCACTTGAGGCAGAGCGGGGCGCGTCCAGGTGCCACCATGAGCGTGATCCCACCGGCTATCCGTTCCTGGTGCGGTAGGGTTTCCACAGTGACGCCCGCTTTCAAAGTAATGAGGACTATCCGCGTAGTGGATTCGATGGCCTCGCACCCTTGCACTCGCCATTTTTCCCTTGTAATTTCAGTTACTTTCCCGTATTGCGACAGAGCGGTACGCACCTCGTCATCCGAAACGTGGTGAGGCACCCAGTGGATCTTGAGACGAACGTTGTGTCCATTGGGGTCGAAGACGAGGCAACGGCGGTCTTTAACCAGAAGCTCCCGAGTTTCAATCAGTTTCTTCTTGCTTTCGTTGCTTTTGAAGGTCACGAGCCACACGTGGTTCATCTGGTAAGAACCCAGAGACACCACGTCGGCGAGCAGTCCTACGTGGCTCAATGCATCGCGGAAATCCTCAACTCTGTAAGGACGTCCTTTAACGGCCGCGTGCAGAAACACAGAATTTAAAACAGTGCGACCAGTTGGCAGGGGTGGCAGATGAACAGAATAATCCAACTCAGCAGTAAATGCCTTATCGCCACGGCCCTGCTGGGCCGTTATCGCCGCTCCGTCGGAGCTTGACATTCCGCGACCGTACGCTGCGGTGTCCGGAAGTGGAATCCAACTCGGCCACTTCCTCCCCTGCATTGCTACCTGATATCGTAATCTCCTTTATACGTCTGACTCGATGGTCATTGACAAGCTAAGAACGGCAGGGAGGAGCTTCAGTAGTCCCACCTCCAGATTCCTAGCCTCGATGCGCTTAGGCGTCACGTGCACCTCGACCACGCGTGCCAAAGCACGGCGGAGGTCGGGTGTTTGAAAGGAAACGCCCTACTGTTTTCATTACGTCAGTTACGATAGGGCTGTCCGCCTCTGCAGGGTGTCACAAAAATGCATTTACACTTTCTTTTTTACTACAAAAGTAAACTAGGCATCGCCGAAAGCTCATTTTCCGCTCAAAGGTAGCGCTAGAGGTCACAACCAAATGCCGAATTTTCAGCGCGATCCGATATCTTAATCAAAAGTTGTAAGTGATTTTCTGAAAATTTCAATGGGAAAATGGCGGCCGACGGAGTTTTCGAATACATAGGGCTCTATGGCACCAGAAGCCAAAAACGGGAGTACATGGGCTCCATTTTCCCATTGAAATTTCCAAACAATAACATAACTTTTGAATAAGGTATCAGATCGGGCTGGAACTTTGGCATCTGGTTGTGACCTCTAGCGCTACCTTTGGGCGGAACATGTGCGTTTGGCGATGCCTAGTTTATTTTTGGCGTAAAAAAGAATGTGTACATTTTTTTTTTTTGTGACACCCTGTAGTTTGGCCGCGCATACGCAGCGCGACTCCTCCCCCTGGCGAGGCGCGCCGAAACAAGTTAATTAAGGACGCCCGGAGCAGACGAGGCGGGAGTCTGGTGTTCTTCTCGTGCTGGCCTCGCGCTTCGTAATGTATACCGAAGGCAAAAGGGCAGGGGTGTACTGGGTATTGTTGCGTGGAGTCTTATGCCACAGCATCGTATTAAGCACAAATATATGTCTGCCGAAAACTGTTATTCGTTTCGTGGGAAGCGATTCAAGAAAGATCGCCAGAGGCATGGATCGCGAGCTGAGCGGACGGCAGGGTTGATTATTGTTTCCTACCTTGTCGCTTGCTTCAGTAGTGCCTCTACGATTGTTCACCGTGGCTGTCGACAAAATAATTGTGAACGTGCAATTACTATTTTTAAACAACTTTAACCTTGAGAACCAAGCTCCCTTAGCTTACTTGCGAATTTAATTTTGTTGCCCGATGCATATATGAGAAACCGAGTAAGCGACAAAAGACGCAAGAGGTAGAATGAGTCAGATAATCGTAGTCCGTATTGTGCATTAATTTGATAGAATATTTGGGAAAGAAATTAACATTGGCGGCTAGCCGTACTTTGTTTTATATTATTAAATTGACGTAGTTGACCTACAACTGATATAACTACTTTCCAAGGAACTCTAAAAATTAGACACTATACTTGTTTTCACCCAGAGAAAAAGGTAAGGTTTGCGCATTGATCCTTTGCCGCGCGAAGTAGTTCTTACAATATTTTGCTGGTTGAGAGGAAAACGATACTTTTGGCTTTTGAAACAAGATAACAGATATGTCATTTAAAGTGCACCTGCATATATGTTGCATCTCCACATAAATGGAGACATTTGTACTAATGCTCAGCGAAGAGTCAGACATTTTTACTACACTGTTAGCAAGTGCCGTGTATTTGGTGAATATTTGGGGTGAAAAACACGCTATTTACACAAATTACCATAAATTTACACGATGAGTAACAGATAATATGTTCAGATATCATGCGAGGTTGTAAAAAACGTGTTTTGGTTCGGTCATACACGCATAACCGTGTAGCCGACCTCGATAACACGCATCGCCTCCGGCGACGACCGCGGCATTGCCGGCTATCGAAGCACCGGAATGCTTGGGGACACACTTAGAAAGGACCGTCGAGACAAATGCCGCGGAAAGAAACATGTCTCGGAAACAGATATGCACCAAAAGCAATTACGCCATGTCGCGGGACGTTGGCGAAACCCGCGCTTACCGTGGCTCGCCGCCATTTTCTGGTCGATGGCAATGCGGCTTCCCTCATGTCGCCCATGTTTGCATTTAGTTTAGGGCTCTTAATAATAGTTTCTTACACACCACAAATAAAGTCATGGGTCCAATTATTCGTTCAAAACAGTTAAAATGGATATAAAAAGCGTGTCTTCGATGTGAACACGTGACATTGCAGTTGGTTTCGTTTTTGCTTCAACCTTCAACTGCTTCAACTGCAAGCGATCTGGCCGATCTGGCCATGGCAAGCGCAACGTTGATGTACGGTGGAAGCAAGAGCCGGTTGGCTTTCGTTCTTTTTGTTTGACCGGAGAAATTTCTGGCAGCCGCTATTGTTTTGGTTTGACGGGACGCGAGAAGCTTCGCAGTTTGCGAGCACAAGACGTGACCGGAGAAGTGCCCCTGTGATGTTCCCGGAAGACGGAAAGTACCATTCGTCGTGTGTGCTTTGAAAGCGAGGGGAGTCACGGGTCCACGAGTGCGCAACCACAAGCCAAGGTTCACGACAGCGCTGCGTTCTTCGGCGATCTCGTTCTGTTTGGGGCAACATGGCGATGCGAGAAAGGGCCGAAACGTTGGTGGTGTGTGGTGCGGTGCTTGTAGGTAGAAACCCGCACTAACGCGGAGCTCATATTGGTTGTTGTGGGGTTGCGTTTGACGGGTTTAGCCCCGTCGTCGTCAGCTGATCCGGTCCAGCTGGTCGGGGAGGACGCAGCGAGCGTTCTTAAAAGTAAATCTTCCTTCGTTCCGTTTCAAAATGTGGAAGATTCCCGACGCATACCGTGAGTAAAATGCTGCGGACGTTTTCAACAAAATTACGTCGTTTTAATTGAACAAGGGACTTCGGATAGTTTCCCTAAATCTGCCGTTTCTATGCTTCGTGTCGTTAGACTGCATTTGCACAGCGACGTGTTCGCACAGCGACGCACACCGCTCGAGTAGATGATTCGGTCCCGCAAACGACCGGTTATACAGAATTTCAGGGAAACTTAAGTCACCACCGATGTTTTCCTGTAAATCTCGTGTGACTCGTGTGAGTTTGTTGCGCTCATCATGCGGTGTGAATAAACTAGGGCAAGATTTTCTACCTGCCCACAGATGCATGAACTGAGACCAATTTTTTACGTAGAGAACATAGTGGTTTTTCTTTACATTGGGAAGAGGCCCGAATTTGTCTCTTTTCCCTCTGGCACTGCCCCAAGTTTCAAGTTGCAGTTTCAGTAGACATACCTACTAACAGGTACAAACTGCTCTAAAGCAGGTAAAAGACTGGGAAGTCAGGACGGTGCGGACACCGTGTTTTGCGCTTCTCGCAAGGTGACTGACGCTTTTGCGAGGTATGCGGAATATGCAAACGATTTTGTTATGCCCTTCGTTTGCGTCTCCAGAAAAAAGAATAAGATTATTTACAAATTTAGGCGCAATCACAAGCCAAGATTTACGATAACAGTGCGTTCGCTTCGGTGGTCCGTGTAGTGGTATTATACGCTGCTTTCTGCAACACCGCGTCATGACGAAGAGCTGGAACGGTCACGGTCTGTGCTGGGCTAGCGGTTGACAGAAACCCGCATCGCCCGCATCGGCACCGAGTGCACTTGGGCTGTTGATGCTCGAGCCTTTCATACGCGGCTTGTCGCCAGCTGATCCTGCTGCTCGACGGTGAGGAAGCGGCGAGTGTGACCTCTGAAGTAAATGTAAATCCTCGTTCATCCAGTTATCCAGTGTCAAAGTGTGGAAGATGTCCAACGTGTACTGAGGGCCGGAACTACGAGCGTTTTGCCTTGCTTTTATAACCGAAACCAGAGCAGCGAGATAATTGCCTTGTGTACTCCAAAATGACGCAAGCAATATGTTTCAACAGGTAGAGTACGTCACCGCGGATGTAGGCGAGACTGTGCACTGTTTTAACGCTTGCAGTATCCACGAGTGCTACCAGAAAAACGACGTCAACAGAGAAGGAGCTCGCGATTTTAGCATAATGCACTGCCACGGGCTCGTGAATTTTCAATGTGGCTATATAAAAATATTAAAAAAAAAGACAAAAAAAAAACGCATCAGCGCCACATTAATGCTCACGAATAACACCGGTCACAAACTCCCAAGCCTCACCGCTTCGCTCGACACCAACACGACATACGACAACAATCTGCATCAAAACGCCCCAAAAGTGAAGGCGTCTGCTCCCGTACGCGTACTACAACTAGCGGAAGTGAAGTGTTGGGCGGATGTCCGTCACAATAATATATATAAAAAATGCCTTGCGCAAGTATAATTTCCATTGATTATTGAATACGTACTGATAAAATTCAAATCATTTGTTTTTCTATCTGATTCAAGCGAGTCGGACTGCTCATAACACTGGTCGAGCATGAAAATAACAAAAATTTGAACTTTTTCATGGCCGGTTTAAGATTTATTGTTAGTACATCGTTGTTTTTCGCAAAGGACTAATTTTACAGATTTTGCCTCCATACTTTTTAAATGCAAACAGTTCTTACATACGGCTGTCCATTGTGGCGTGTTTTGTGTCTTCTTCTATAAATCGGTAACGGTCAGCGACCAACGAGCTCACCCGTACATGTCAAGCATATATACGCCGCGGGGAGAGTCCGTTGTTAGTAGGAAGTGTCGGGCGTAGTGTCGGTGGTGTGTTTGTGTATGTGTCGCTGCTGTGTCCTACGTGGTGCTCGTGTTGTCTGTGATGTATGTGGAGTAGCAGTCTACTCGTGATAGTTCCCAGCGTATTAACCAACTCCTGCTTTTTTTTTATTGGTTGCTAGAAATCGCACTAGGTGGCGCAAGTTACCGTCCGATTACAAGAGTTTGCTTGAGCAATTTATCCATGTAAATTCAATATTCTTTTTTTTTTTTTTTTTTTTTTGTCTAGCGGTTTTGTCGTAGCTGCCGACGCCACCGACCGCCGACGATGCACGTACGTACCTTTGCACGTAGCTACGTCCGCCGCTTGGAGACTGTTTACTGTGCATAAAAGACATCGAACGAGAACGAACGCGTCCTGTATGCTTTCAGTTCGGCTGAAAGGCGCGGCTGGCTGGGCTCGTCCCTCGCCTGTTCTCGGCTGCTGGCCGCCATGTTTCATAAGGAACACGTTGAACCGTGCTTCTCGGAAGGCAAACACGGTGTAGCGTGTTAACTTTACACAGCACCTCATGTGTAGACGAAAAACACAGATGGCTCCGTGTAAAACGAACACGTTTCGACGTGTCCGCTATGGGACAACGGTTTACACGTCTGGGCGTGTTATTTTTGCTAACAGTGTACGGTTCTTGAGATCGAAACGAGTACAGTTCGGCAATTAGAGCGTGTTGCAAATGTTAGATATATGAAAGAATGGCACCAAGAAGAAGAACAGGACTGGATAGGTCAGAAACTAAAATACCCCAAAATAATGGCTTAAATTTAAAGTAATTACATTTTTCCAAAATATAAAAGAAGTAAAATTGACGTTACTTTTCTTGAGGCAAGCGTGCTATGGAATGTTAACTAAAGTTTTTCAGACACTTTAGATGGCCCGAAAAAATCAGTTCCTCAACATATCGCGCTCCAATTGATTAGAGGGGGACAAGAAAGAGATACAAGTTTACAGCTGAAAAAAATATTATCAGGTGGAAAAGAAGAAAAAAAAACAGATACCTTTTCTGTGCAATCTATGCCGCTACTTCGGAGGCGATGCGCGCGTAGGAATAGGTGCTGCCGAGAGATGGCGCAAGCTGCTTCAGGGAGCGAAAAATCAGCAGTCAAGATTTTTAACGAGGATGAAGTTGAGAGGCTGAAGATACAGAATATTACAGTTGAGAGAGCTAGTAAATACAAGTATCTAGGAGTATGGATATGTGATGGTGCAGAATGTCTCACAGAGCATGAAAAGTATATAATAGGTAAGGGCAACAGAAATGCAGCTGTAATGAAAAATAGTGCACTTTGGAATTACAACAGGTACGAGGTGGTGAGAGAGATTTAGAAAGGGGTCATGGTGTCTCGCTTGACGTTTGGAAACGCAGTGCTATGCATGAAATCTGAAGTGGATGCGAGACTAGAAATAAAACAGCGTGGAGTAGATAGACTGGCTTTGGGGGCACATTGCAAAACGCCAAACCAGGGAGTACAAGGAGACATGGGATGGGCATCATTTGAGAGCAGGGAAGCGGTGAGCAAGATAGAATTTGAGGATAGGTTGAGGCAAATGGATGGGGAGCAATGGGCACGAAAGGTTTTCCGCTATTTATACATGAGGAGTGTAGACACAAAGTGGAGACAGCGCACTAGGAAATTAAGAGGAAAGTTTTTGGGCTATAGCGAAGATACGGAAGAGCAAGTCTCAGTTAAGAAGAAAGTTAAGGCCACAGAAAGAGATCGGTGGCTAGAGGGAATGCAGACAAAGACGGCTCTGGAAAGCTATAGATTAAACAAAAGAGTTATTGCCAAAGAAAGCATTTATGACAATTCTAGGGGAAGCTCATTGCTGTTTGAGGCGAGGACGGGTGTTCTGCGAACCAGAACATACAGAGTGAAGTACCAGGAAATTGATACAGTGTGCACTGCTTGTGGAGAGGAGGACGAGACGGCTGAGCACTTGATACTCTACTGTAAAGGGCTTCACCCTATGCCTACCGAAGACAACATAGATTTAATAAAGTCATTGGGTTTTAGAGACAGCGAAGGGAGAGTGGATTTCAAGACTGTAAAGATTACCAAGCAAAGATTAAGTGAATGGTGGCAGAAATCGAGAGAAAACTAGGTATTTTCTTATTCAGTGATGGCAAGGGGGTTTCATAGCCTCACTTTCTTTGCACTGCGGAGTGAATATAGATTTCACATTTAAATATTCTAAGCTTAAATGGTAAAACAAAATGGCTATGGTAGCGTAAGCTACCGCCCGATCCAAAGGGCTCAGCCGTATTCTTCCATCCATCCACGGCCGGACGATTGGTGTTATGATTGTAGACCAGCCCGCAAAACAACCGGAATCGGCCGACGCTCCCTCGACGTGGCGTAAGCCATCTCTTGGCAGCACTTATCCCTACACCTGCATCGTCTTCGAAGTTTCGGCGTAGATTGCCCGGAACAGGTATCTCTCTTTTTTTCTTCTTTTGAACCAGGTCAGTGCATTTCTTTAGTTTTAGAGCGCAGTTCTTAGGCGACCCCTTCCGGCTTGAGCGGCGTCACCATCGGCGTCGGCGTCTCCGTCGGCGTAAGGATCGCGCTTAACCTTACGGAACGTTTCCCATAATGACGTCACATATGAAAGCACGTGTGAGTTCCCGAGGGTCAAGAGTGACATCAGCCATGGCGTCAGCGCGCGTTGTGTTATGGGTAAATTCCCACGCTAAATTTAGCAAAAAACGTTCCCCGATAAATTTAGCGGAAACAAATCCCCCCTAAATTTTGCGGAAAAATTTTCCCGCTCAATTCAGCGGGAAGAATTCCTCGCTAAATGTAGCACAAAAATTTCACGTCAAAAAAAAAAATCCTTGTAAGTTTAGCTGAACGAATTCCCCGCTAAATGTAGCTGAAAAATATCCCTGCTATATTTAGCGAAACAAAATTTCTCGCCAAATTTACCTGAAAAAATAGCCCCGATAAATATACCGGAAAAAATCCCCGCTAAATTTAACGATAAAAATTTCCAGCAAAATTTAGCGGGAAAAAATTCTATGCTAAATTTAGTGGAAAAGCTTTTCCGCTAAATTTAGCGGAAAACGTTTCCTTCTAAATAAGCGGAAAACATTTTCCGCTTAATTTAGCGCACAAACGTTGCCCGCCAAATTTAGCGGTCAAATTTTTCCCCAGCAAATTAGCGGGGCATTCAGCGCGAGGAGAGCAGGCGAGGAGGAGAGGAGGGTACGGATGAGGAGGAGGGGCATAACCCCCTCTCCGTACCCTCTCTCCTCCGCCTCGAGAGCTGCGCTCTCATTCGGGGCTATAGAGGATTGTAGACCTCTTTATATATATATATATTTTTTTTTTTACTGTTAACAACCTCCTCCTGCTTGTACCTCTATTAAATTGCAGGTTGAGATGTTAAGAAGCTTATTTTTTGCGGGCAGTGTAAAGGGTTTTTAAATAGTTTACACGCGGTAGATATACCAAGTAACTGCGGATAAACCGAAACAAAAACAACCACGGTAAAATAAAACATATTTGTAGACACCCGCAACAATGTTCAAATTTATCATCCTGGGCCAAGGTCATATTAAAAAAAAAGAAGCTACAGTATTGGCACAGATGTAAGTCGATCGGCGATCACTCTTTTTAATCAAAAAAGTAAAAGAGGGTTACCGCCGCACGTGAGTGAATTACGATTCTACCACTTTGACGGCTGCGGTACATGTGGGAAAACCCAAGGTGTCGCGGCTTCTACTAAAACTTATTGATTTTATTATTTTACCTGTTCAAAATACCTGCTAGCAGATGAGCGGTGGCCCAGTTTGCGACCCTCTTCGGCTTTAGAGCGGTAGGCATAAAAAGACCCTGAAGCTGAAAATCCGGTATCGGTGGGACCGGAAAATCGGGAAAGGTCGCTTAGAAATTCAATCGCCTCAAAGAAAAAAAAAGATTGAATAATTTCAGTCAGAGCGGGATCCAACCACGACCCGTCGGTTGTGAGCCAGACACAACATACACTATGCGTTTTTCTTTTTTTTTTTTAACTTCTTGTGAAAGAAGTTTGTTTTTGGTACATACCAGTCACATGGCCAAGTCATTGGTTGCACGCACTAATTAGACACGCGCACAAATAAAAGAAATCACGAAATCCTTCGAGCATACAAAGAGAAAAACATTAAAACACTTTGACCCACCCGTATAATTGCTGCTTTATATTGATCCAGACGTTGTTGACATCATATGGTGCTGTCACGGCCACTCGATTAGGACTCCCCTTGGGAGCGGCCTGCCGTATGCCTTACTCCGCCGCTGAGAGCGATAGTTCTACTTTACCCCGCAGCGCCAGCCGTGGCGCTCGTTATCGGTGAGAGATAGAGTTCCTTTCGGGAAAGCATATTGAGGAACTCTATACTTTGTTTCACGTTAGTATGTACTTGTTAGCCGCGCGTGCTGAAAGCGCGAGATAGTTTCTTCGAAAGAAGCCTCGGCGGCTGCATGAGCGCTCGTGCAGCGAGTGCTCCAGTCAAGGCAGTAAAGGATAGCCGCTCGCACTAGCACAGCGTTCGCGTCTAGTCCATGCTAATGGGGGGGATCGGTGGCCGAGTGGTCTAGCGCACACCAGCTCGGAGCACGTGGAGCGAAAGCTCGCGCTGCAGAACTTCGGGATCCTGGGTTCGAGCCCCACCCCTGCCCGTTTCGGTCTGGATGAGCATCGTACCGGCGTGCGGTCGTGTACCACTACTGCGTGATGCACGTTAAAGACCTTAGGCTAGCGGTTGTACCGCACTGGCTAAATTTCTCATCTACAGCTGGGAGACTCGTCGCCCCTGTGAGGCAGACCAAGTTCTAGGCTGTATAAACACACACACAACCCAATTTTTTTTTTCCATGCTAATGTAAGACGAAATATAGTGAGAGAGGAGTAGTACGCCCGGCCCGGCCCGGTGTGGCAATTTAGATTTTTTTTTTTCGTGAAGCCGCAAGTGTCAATTGAAACATGTGCCAGATTGCATGGGTGATGTGACAAATCTGTGTAGAATAAAAGCACATGATTCTTTCTGCGAAAAGCTCACTCAGCTGCAGGCTGCGCGTTAAAGCTGCATTCTGTTGGCAGTATGAGCGAATTGTCGTTTTCTTGTTCCCGTAACTGTTGCCCCGTTTCTATTACCACTGTAATATAGGAGTTGTAGTTGGATACAGCTAGGCCGTATGATTTCCGGTTTTAACCGACGCTCGAGCACGCGCGAGCTTTGCTATTTATTCATCTGTGAAGGACAATATAAAATCGGATTCCGCGTGCATAACTTCAGCAATATAAACTTCATTGTTCACAAAAAACAGACCAAGGGAGTCATATAGTTCACAAGCGGAGTAACTTTCGGGAAAGAGGCTTCCGCGAAAGCCTCAATATATTCTCTAGTGGGCTGTTTAGGTCACCATCTCAGTTTGCCAAAAAAGGTCTGATGAGTTTTCTGAGAAAGAGCTCGCAGAGCTCTTTGCTGTGGTAGGGGTCTCGGCAGTTAACACACCACATCAGCGGGCAGTCCATAAGGTGTGGAAGCACAGCGCTCGAGAGGATCTTGCAAATCCTTCCACAACCACGAACCTCTGCCGACTGTAGAGCCCTCTCGACAAAGGAGCAGACGAGCTTGCACAGCCAGACAGCTTCAGGTCGTGGATAGCTGAGTCCTCTTTGGTCAAGGCTAAACATGGACTGATACGCTCCGTCATGTGATGCATTTCCCTTAGGTTGCGCTTGCATTCAGGACACGTCACGTGCAAAGTTTAGCGGGTTCTACACGTCAGCCTTCCTTGTTTTCACTGAGAAATTCTTAGTGCTTTGCTAGGTTGAATGTTTCAGCTAATTACTCTGAAATTACGACAATTTCTACAAATAAAAATGGTAACCTTTTGTTCGCAAACGAAGGCCAAGTAGCCAGCCATCTAAGTCAGCGGTGCGAACTCAAGCTCGGAAGAGACTTCATTGTACTTCATCAACTGCAGGATTTCCTGTTTCACGAGTGGAGTTGGCACATTTCATCGCCATCTGGCACTCAGAACTAGAGCGCGCATTTACATTTCCGGCAGCTTCCAAAATGCCAACACAAACCACAAACGCGAGCGAAGAGTGACACTACGATATTTTCGCCGAGCACAACGGTGCATTGGTGGGGGGAAAGCGAGTTTTGCTGCCATTTGCAACCGCGGCAGCGCCTCGGTATCGGCGAAGGCAATGACAGGCAGATATTTTATCTGGGTAGCGGAGCAAGAGCGCGTTGGGCACCTTCTCTATACTCCGTTTCACCTCATGGTGTACCGCAGCGAAGGCTGGAAGCGCGAGCTCATAGCGTCGACAGCTGCCCTTACTGCACGAGAGCTTGTGCCGCCGAGATCTGCCCCAGAGCAAGGAGCTCGCGCTTACAGTCTTTCCTGCGGTAAAACATAAGGTGAAACAGAGTATAGCTTTCAGCTCACAAGACCGCTCACCGATGTGCGGCGCCCCCACGGAAAATGGGAGAAGTTCTGTTCTCACTCACGCTCTTTTGTTTTCGGAAAAACATCGGCAGGCCGCACCAACAGGGGGGATCGAGTGGCCGTGGTGCTGTGCTAACTGCGCTCAGTGTTCACTCTTCTCTCTCCCGATACAGCTGCCACGCGATTTTCCGTAGCATGCAGTGTCCGGCCACAGCGCGTGAAGAGCCATCGCAACCAACGACTCAAACTCTGCTCTCAGTTCCGCAGAAAAGTACTAAAGCTTGAAAGATTCCCAGCTTGGCTCAACGTTACATTAGAAAATATAGCGAAAATCAGCCCAGAAACAGAAGGCACCTTTACAGTCCAGAAATACACGAGGAAGAGTCTCTTGGTCACCACAGAAACTGCAGTGGGTTACGATGGGAAGGTACTCGCCCTTCTTTTCCAACCAAGTGTTTACTAGCAGGGTTTCTGTGTGAAACCTAATAAAGAAGACTGTTTTTTGAGGAGACAGGGGGGCTGCGCAATCGCATAAGGCATCTTTTTCTCCGGATGATTCGGAACCGTTTCTGTAAAAAAAAGCTGGACATATTGTCACGGGTGGTGACCAAAAAACATAATATAAAGAAAAAGAAATAAACGTTTAATGTGGCGAACATCTGCCAAAAATAAAAGGGTAGAAAAGATAATAAGCGATTGTCGCGGCCGTCGAAGTCGGCGTAACAGCAGAGTCGAACGCTGTGGCGATACGGACTGCAGATCGCCACGCGGAGCCCCTTATGTACTTACACGTGTTGGCTTCTGGAACAATCGGCCTAGAATGTTCGGAGACAGAAACTTTCGGAACTCGATCAGACGAGAATATTCTCGAACTCACGAGAACGAAATGTTGAAAGAGTAAATAAAAGAGCATTCCACTGACTGGAATCGAACCTAGACTTTCCGCGCGACAGTCAAGCGCGATAACCACTCGGCCACGCAGTTTTTTTTTTTTTTCTTTATTGCCTGCTTAGACATTGAAACGCTATAACACAAAAACAAAACACACATATATGAAAATGTTAAACGCGCGTGAAACTCTAAGAAGCCCCGCGGTTACATCTAAAAACGTTTTACATTGACCAATTCATCAAGCAAGGATACCCAGTCGGGGGGCTCTTGCAAAGCGCGATACACTTCGCGTATATACGCGGCACTTTCAGTTAAATGGTCTTCAGCGGGGCGTATCTTGACATCTGCGTTGTTCACTTCTGTCCTCGTCCTCCAGAGGCTGTGGAGGCCGAGGAGCATGAACAAATCGTACGGAACCCCGCCTTCGTTCTCAAGCGGTAAAAAACGTATGCCGTATGGATCGAGGGGGAGGTCTTTCTTCAACGTTCGCTGAAGTATGTCCCATAGAAAGACCGCGTCCCAACACTCCAGAAAAACATGTTCTATCGTTTCTTGTTTCTTACACAACAGACAGTTAACCGACCACGGGACAAAAAGACCTCTCTCCTCGAGCCATGGCTTAACAGGAAGCACACCACAATGTAATTGAAAGAAAAAGGACTTGATAGACGGCTTAACCGGCATTTTCTTCACTCTCTTTAAGACATCCTGCCCTGGTCTGTCATGATACAGGGACCTATAGACGGGTACAGGCAAAAGAACATCTACCAGGTCTTTATACAACCTTTTACGACTAACTGAACATAGGTACTCTATTGAAAAACGAACCTTTAGCATCCGAAAAGATAAAAATATTTCTCGCATAAACCCACGAACACTGACACAATTTTGGTTGCTAGACGATATAATAAAATCGGGCAGATAATCCTGCAACAGGTTTTGCAGGACTGTACGCAAAAATGCATTATTCTGATCTCGCAAGAACATAAACCGCGATACAATCTGGCGAATGAAAAGGTGGGACAATCCCAAACCTCCACTACTCACGGAGCGAAACAAATTAGTGCGGGAAGAGCGTTCCCAGCTCGACCTCCAGATAAAAACCGCGAAGACCCTGTGCAGCTTCTGTACATTTAGGCGCGCCATAGATAATACTTGTAAAATGTACCATATTTTAGCGATTAAAAATAAATTACAGACTGTTGCTCGCGCAAGCATTGAAAAATCCCTCCCCTTCCAACCTTCCGCTTTTGCCCTTGCCAAGTCCGTTTCAACGTCCCACAGTTGCGTAGTATCTCGGTAGTGTTCGAGCGGCACACCGAGATACTTCGCCGGCAAGGTTGTCCACTGGACGTTCAGAAAAACACTAGGCGCGGCGGACCAGTTTCCGTGCCAAAACCCTGTACATTTACCCCAATTTATTACACTACCCGTTTGACTACAAAAGGAAGCCGCGACTTTGACAACTTCAAGCAAACTCTCCTGGTCAGTACAGAAGACAGCGACGTCGTCCGCATAGGAGAGGACTTTAACCTCGGTTGAATTTAAGCTAAAGCCGCGGATGCATTCATTATGAATAAGCCCTAAACAAAAGGGTTCTAAATAAATCGCGAACAATAACGGGGACAGGGGGCAACCTTGCCTCACTGAAGAGTAAATATTGATACTTTCGCTGACATTCTTATTGACGATAATAGATGTGGAACAATTCGCATATGCCATCGTTAACCCACCCAAAATAACGGAACCCACATTTGCGTGTTCAAGAATACGAAAAAGTACATCGTGACCCACCCTATCGAACGCCTTTTCGAAGTCTATTTGCAACATTGCAACACGTCTCTCGAAGGCGTCGCAACACTCTAAAATGCTGCGAGCAACATGGATGTTTGTGCAAATGGACCTACCCTTTATGCCGCAGGTCTGATGTGGTCAAACAAGACAGGTTATAACACTTTGCAACCGAGTAGCTAGGACTTTCATATAAATTTTATAATCAACATTTGTGAGGCTTATTGGTCTATATGATGAAACAGATTGAAGTTTAACTGGGTCGTCTGACTTGGGGATTAATATGGTGTGCGACTTTAGGAAGAATGGCGGTAGCACAGATATTTTATACGCCTCGGTTAATACCTCGTACAGAACTGCAGCGGAATCTTTCTTAAATGATTTATAAAATTCGGCGCAGAGTCCGTCAGGCCCGGGCGTTTTACCCGTGGTTAACTCTTCGATTGCTGCCTCCAGCTCACTGACAGTGATAGGCACTTCTAATCTTTCTCGTACGTGCCTGTCGAGCGAAGGCATAAGCGGTAAAAAATCTTTTTTGAAACCATTATCTTTATGCGCGCACTGACCAAGCAGCCCGCGGTAATACTCTACAAAGGCTTTCTCGATATCTGCCTGTTCGCGCGTTATCGCATTACAGTAAAGAATTTCTTTTATCTCATTACGCCTAGCGTGCCTCTTTTCGTCGCTTATGGCACGCTTCGTGGGCCGCTCGCCCAGCCACAGCTTCTCCGATCGCGAACGGACGATGGCCCCTCGATATCTTTCGCAGTCAAGTGATTCAAGCTGATTTTTCAAGTGTCTGATTTCATTTAAAAACTCCCCCGGCTTCGCGCTTTCTTCTTTTACAAGAACATTCAGCTGGTCCCTCAGTTCCTTCTCTTTCTGCCGCTTATGGTGGTTTAAAATGCGGCTTCGCTCTATGGCAAAAATCTTCACGTCCTCCTTAAAAAGTTCCCAACGTACCCCCCACATTGTTTGCTCGTCCTCGCGTATCTTTCTAAACAATGTTTCTACGTGAGCTCTGAAAACTTGGTCTTTGATAAGGCTACTATTCATTTTCCAAAGCGACCAATTCCACCTAAGTTTTTTCAACTTCCTTCCGATCGTGAACATGACAAGAGCATGATCGCTAAACGAAACAGGTACAACAGAATATTGATTACACATTGAAACGAAATCGAGAGAAACATATGCCCTATCGAGACGGGCGTGGCTGGAACCCTGAAAATGGGTGAAATGGACGTTACTTTTGGACGAAACACAAGCGACGTCTTCTAATGAATAATTCGAAATAACATCATTCAAATAAAAGGCGCTTTGATCGCGAACCCGGGTCATATTTGCGCGGTCTTCAGGCGCACACACGCAGTTAAAATCACCAAGAAAAATAATAAACTTGTCACATTTGAGGTATTCACTAATACCTTGAAAAAAACCCTTGCGCTCGCCCTCGCGGGTCGGCGCGTAAATACAAATGACTCGCCAATCGGCGTTAAAAAAGGAGAAATCGCACAGTACGAATCGTCCATACGCGCAGGACAGAACAAAACTTTCCAATACCCCCAGCGACTTTCGCAAAAACAAAGCGCACCCCCCCGATGTCCCTACAGCGTGCGCTACGCATACATTGAAACGAGTTCGGAAAGGCTGCACCATACGGTCCGTCTGCTCCTGGCTCTCGATCTTGGTTTCCTGAACGGCGACGATATCGAGCTCGTGTTCGTCGAACAGACGGCTCAGCTGGTATTGCTGGCGCCTGGCCGACAGCCCGCGAACGTTAAGGGTCCCGACACGAAAAGGCGCATTCAACATTGTCGCCATTCAGGAAAAGAGAGACCGTATGGTGCTTACCTCGGATGAACAGCCCGGCTCTTCTGCCGCGCCGCGAGACTGGCACCCGTCCCTCGCGATCACTGGATCCGAGCCCCTCACGAACTCTGGCGTGCGCCTCACGGCGGAGGCTTGCCGGCCGTCCTGTCGTCCACCGGAGCGTTCGGTTTGACGGGTGCACGTCGCCTCCACAAGGGCACCGTCTTGGGAGGCGGCTCCACCCGTTTCAGCTCGTCGTTGTCCGCGTTGCCGTCGTCTCGGGTCCTCTTCGCTGCCACGCTGCCAGCCGGAGCGTCGGCCATGGCCACGTCGTCAGCAGTCTTCTTGATGACGGATTTGTCGTCGTCGACTTCCGCCCCGGTTGGTGCGGGTGCTGCCGCCTCCGACTCTTCCTGGCGCGCCCCTTGCTCCATCGCGGCAGCAGGTGCCTCCGAGTCCATGACGCCTGAGTTGGCTCCTCCTTCTGATGTCGATGGGGTGTTCGCCCCCGGGTCCGTGTTGACCGTGGAGCCGGTGGCTGCATCCTCGGTCTCTCCCTCGTCCATCAGGAGCTCGGATCGTTCCAAGCTCCCCACTGGAGCAGCGGCGGCCGCGTAGGTGCGGACGCACTGAGTCGCCTCGTGACCGAAGCGGCGGCAGAGGTTGCACCTCGGGGCGCGGCACTCCTTCCGGATGTGCCCGGTCTGCTGACACCGAAGGCACAGCGGGGCCCTGCCAGGGACGACGACGAGCGCGAGCTCGCCGCCCACCCGCAGCTGGTGCGGGATAGGTTACTCCCGCCTTCAGCCGTAGTACCGCCGTCCGCGTCATGGTACCAACGCTCTGGCAGCCGTCCACGCGCCACCGCTCCCTTGTGACCTCGAGAACCCGGCCGTAGGGCGTCAGGGCCTCCCTCACGTCGTCGTCGGCCACGTTGAAGAGGAGCCAGTGGATTTTTACCCTTACGTCTTGGTGGGAGGGGTCGACGACAACGCATCGGCGACCCTTAACGATGAGCTCGGTTGTCTCCAGCATCTTCTTTTTTCCTTCCGCCGACTTGAAGGTTACCGCCCACACGTGATTCATTTGGTACGCCCCCATGGCCGAAACCTCGGGGAGCGTACCGTCACGATGCAGCGCGTCCCGGAAATCTTCAACGCGATACGGTCGACCTTTCATGTCGGCGTGTAAGAAAACTGTATTTAAAACAACATACCCGGTGGGCAGGGGAGGCAGCATAAACTGATAATCTTGAGCCTCTTCGAACCTGATACCGCGGCCGGCGTGGGCCGCTGGAACCGCTCCGTCGGAGCACATGATAACACGTCCGCACTGTGCGGCAGCCGGAAGTGGAATCCACCCACTCGGCCACGCACGCGATCGCTCGCCGACGAGCGTGGCATTACTCCCCCCTTTAAAAAGGCATCGTCTCGATAATACGTAGAAGGCAACAAAGCAGAGCAAGACAAATAAAAGAATGTGAAAATACGGAAGCTGGCAAAACACAATCCTATCAAGCGTTGCACAAGATCACAGTTCGCAGTCTTATCGCGCGTAGTACGGCTTGAGGCGCACGACGTGGACGACTTCCGGTCGTGGAGCGCGGCGTGATGAAGTCCGTGTTCCGTCGGGCATCACCTCGTAGTTCAGATCCCCGAGTCGACGAAGTACTTTGTAGGGTCCGAAGTAGCGCTTTAGGAGTTTCTCGCTGAGACCACGGCGGCGGATCGGTGTCCACACCCACCCCTGTCTCCGGGCTGGAAGTGGACGTTCCGACGACGAAGGTTGTAGCGGCCAGTGTCGGCACGTTGATGGGCTTTAATACGGTGTCTGGCGAGCTGGCGGACTTCTGCCGGTTGGGCAACCACTTGGGCATCGTCGCTTCCGTCGACAGCCTGTTCGTGGGGTAACATCGCGGGAAAATAAGCGCCAAAAAAACACGGACAAAGAGTAGATTGACAACGACACAGGGCGCTGTCGTTGTCAATCTACTCTTTGTCCGTGTTTTTTTGGCGCTTATTTTCCCACGATGTACCAACTGGCCCATCTAAGCATTTTATTGCGGTAACATCGCGTCCAGCATTGTCGTTCCTTTGCGACCATTAACCAGTTGGATGGGTGTTACCCCGGTGGTCTCTTACACAGCCGTGTTGTAGGCAAATGCAACGTACGGCAACACCTCATCCCATGTCTTGTGCTCCACGTCGACGTACATGGAGATCATGTCGGCGATGGTCTTGTTGAGTCTCTCCGTCAGCCCGTTGGTCTGCGGGTGGTACGCCGTTGTGCGCCGATGGCTGGTGTGGCTAAGACGAAGGATTTCTTGCGTCAGCTTGGCCGTGCACGATGATCTACGCTCTGGGATCAGAACTTAGGAAGCGCCGTGCCGGAGAACGATGGACTCCTTAAAGAACTTGGCGACTCCCACAGCAGTCCGTGCAGGAAGGGTTTTCGTTTCGGCGTACCGTGTGAGATAATTGGTGGCGGCGATAATCTATCTGTTTCCTTGCGTCGATGGTGGTAAAAGACCAAGTAGATCCATTCCGATCTGCTGGAACGGTGCGGTCCGGGGAGCAATCGGCTGCAGGAGACCAGCCGGCTTCGTCGGCGGTTTCTTGCGTCGCTTGCACTCGTGGCATGACCGTGCCTAGAAGTGAACGGTCTTCGGCAGCTTGAGCCAGTAATACTTTTCGCGAATTCGGTCCAGCGTACGGCTGCAACCAAGGTGTCCGGACGTCGGGTCGTTGTGGCAGGCTTGAAAGATCTCCACTCTTAGGTCGGTAGAGATTACCAGCAGCCATGGCGTGCTGTTGTCTCCGAAGTTCTCCTTGTAGAGTACACATAGTCGGAGGACGAAAATCGGCAGGGCTCTCGAGAAGACACGTTGGACGGTAACCCCTCGTCCTTTAAAGTGCAACTCCGGTCCATACTTTCGATTTTGGGATTATGACTGTTTTTAGTGCAGTCAGCGTCCCTGAATTGCAAGGTGTAATTTGTTTCTCGTTATTGCGCGTATTTTAAAGATATCGACGCCTGAAAGTTTTGTTTGGGGCTCGGCCAACAAAACCGAAACTGGCCGCTCGAGGCCCCGGCAACACTGGAAATCAGCCGCTATTTTAACGAGACGTCACGATCGTTCTCGTTCAACGAGTATGCAGGCCGAGCGCCACCTACCTCTGTTGTGCTAGCCGTCTAAAGATAGGAGGTAAGCTGATTTTGTTTTATTTCTGTATAGACCTTTCCAGCGCTTATCACCCTGCCGAAAATGCTGAGTCACTGAGCTGTGGACGCATGCGCAGCGTCTGATACACCGCAAAATACAGCAACACAGCATGCTCAGAAGTCGTTCCACAGCCCAGCAGACAAAGGTGGCAGCGCGCAGAAGGCGATTTTTGCAAAGGTCTATACGTGGCAGTTATCGATCATATGTAGCAAAAGTTAGTGCGTAAAACCAAAAGCTAGCGACTGGAAAACCCGTGAACTCGTACGGTGCCGTACCCGGCGGCCACCGCCGTGCGTGCGCTATGCCGTACTGGTCGCTTGTATACCCAAAAGCTAGCGACTGGAAAACAAGTGAACTCGTTCGGTGCCGCACTCGGCGGCTGTCGCCGTGTGTGTGGTCTTCCATACTCATCGCTAGGCCTAAATTGTCATCTGGGCTCCGTGGATGGAGGCGCGCTGCCAGTGACGTACAGTACAGGGGGCCCTCTCGCTTTCGCGCTGCGGGTCAGTCCCAGACACGAAGGTTTTAGGCTCCGGCGCGGGCCGCGGCGCCCGAACACACGTGTGCTGAGCTGAACACGACTGATTTTCGTTCTTTTTTCCTCGGGTGCGTAAAAGCCGAAGTCTAAAGTCCACCCGTCGAACAGCGTTCACCCACACCTTCTCCAATTTCTGGTCCGTCGGACACTTGTGAAAAAGCACCTCCGTGTTGCGCAGGGGGTTGTTTGAGCAGCCCACAGCGCTACAAGTTGCCCTTGGCATCTTTGGAGGAACAGCTGGGCAGTCTTGGGCGCACCGAGTTGCTCGCCAAAACGAGTCTTAAAGTCCTCTCAAGCAAATAAACAAAAAGCTATACCGAAGCCACACGGGCTAAAGATAAAAGCAACGGCTACCTTCTGTTGTGTTCTCTTTCTGCCCCAGTCTCAGGTTTATAATCATGTTCAACTTTGTGGGCACCCTGGCGGCTCCCCAGCCCAGTTGCCCGACTGCGAGGCAAGGGTGCCGAACTTTTCCCGCGTGGCGGCGACGTCACGCCAGCCACGCGCACATCGCGTGCGCCGCCTTGATAAGGCGCATCACAGGCGGCGCACGGGGAGTCGCTGCCTGGACTCCGGCACCGCCGGTAGCAATGTTAATCGTCTTGTCCATGTCCAATTAAATGTAGTTTCTTGTTGTTGAAACCGTTGGCTCCGTGTTATTCCTCCCGGTCGGGTATGCAGCAAGGCAAACCGACAACAACTTACACCAGCTCGCCTGCACTCCGACTATTTTTTGGCTAAACACGCCAATCACAAGCCGAAGTAGCGGTGGTAGCGGCTCAAAGAAGCGCACTCCGCGCAACGCCCGCACCGGAGGAAAAAAAGAGAACGATACGGACGTCACGGCCCAATGTTGCTTTAGCGATCGTCAACCCGCTGGCCGCCCGCAAAGGAGCGGCGGCTCGCGGCGGGTCGCATTTTTTTATCGGCATTAGTTGAGAATGCGGCGTCCTACGGACGTAATATTTTGGACGGAGTCGTATTTTGTGATAGAAAAAAAAACTGCTCCGACTTTACTCAACAAGATTAACAATTTAATCAAAGTCGGAGCAGTTTTTTTATCATTATGATTCCCGGGTTTTGGAATATTTTTGCGTCGTATTTTGTGCCACAACAGCGATACCAGTAATTTATTTCATTTTGAGTTTTGGCCGCAGTTGCCCTTTAAGCCGCTCGATTAGCGCACGCAACTCAGGATCGTCTCTTTGACGTCGTGCCATGTCGTCGGAGTTCACTGCACCTAGGAAGCACTCGTCGTCATCGTCGTCGCTGCTGCCGGAAATTGTTCCGTCGGGGGCTCTGGAGAGGCAGTTGGCGTCGCTGTGCTTGCGGCCTGACTTGTAGACCACACTCATGTTGAACTCTCGTAGTCGTAGACTCCATCGAGCGAGGCAACCTGACGGGTCCTTGAGGTTCGCAAGCCAGAAGGGCGAGTGGTGGTCCGTGACTACACGGAAAGGGCTCCCGTACAAGTACGGACGAAACTTCGTGATTGCCCAGACGACCGCAAGGCATTCTTTCTCAGTCGTGGAGTAATTTTTCTCCGCCTTGGACAGTGCCCGACTTGCGTAGTCAATAACTCGCTCGATGCCTTCTTGGACTTGAACCAGTACCGCGCCAAGTCCAGGGTTACTTGCGTCCGTGTGAATTTAGGTTTCCGCATCTTGATCGAAATGTCCTAGAAGATGAGGAGTCTGCAGTCGTCGTTTCAGCTCGTCGAATGCCTGCTGCTGCTCCTCGGCACATTCGAACTTCTCGGCGTCCTTTGTGAGGCTTGTGAGCGGTGCGGAAATCCTTGCGAAATCCCGGATGAAGCGCCGATTGTACGCACATTGTCCAAGGAACCTTCGCACGGCCTTCATGTCTGTCAGCGTTGGAAATGCAGCGACGGCGCGAGTCTTCTCTGGGTCGGGGCAAACGACTTCGTTACTAACCACGTGACCTAGGAACTTCAGTTCGTCATAGGCGAACCGACACTTTGACGGCTTCAGGGTGAGTCCGGAATTTCGTATGGCTTGGAGAACTGCTCGCAATCGTCGCAAGTGCTCGTCAAAGTCGCTGGAAAACACCACGACGTCGTCGAGGTAGACAGGACAGCTCTGCCACTTCAGTCCTGCCAGTACGGTGTCCATGACAGGCTGGAAAGTTGCTGGCGCCGTGCACAGTCCGAAGGGCATTACCTTGAACTCGTACCGCCCATCCGGCGTGACGAAAGCCGTCTTCTCTCGGTCCAGTTCGTCGACTTCGATCTGCCAGTAGCCGCTCTTCAGGTCCATCGATGAGAAGTATCGAGAGTGGCGCAGCCGGTCTAACGTGTCGTCGATGCAGGGGAGTGGATAGACGTCTTTCTTCGTCACCGCGTTCAGCTGCCGGTAGTCCACGCAGAGCCTAAGCGTTCCGTCCTTCTTCTTAACCAGTACGACTGGAGAGGCCCACGGACTGCTTGAAGGTTGGATTATGTCGTCGTTCAGCATCTCTTGAACTTGCTCCTGGATCACCTCCCTTTCTTTAACGGAGACTCTGTAAGGCGATCGATGCACAAGGCGCGCGTCGTCTCGGTAATGATGCGGTGCTTCGCAACGGTGGTTTGGAGCACCTTCGACGACGTCGCAAAGCAATCGCAGTATTCGGCGAGAAGGTTAAGCACCTGCCGTCATTTTGGGCCCGGAAGCTTAGGGTCAATGTCGAGCTGCGCTGGCGACGTACTGTTTTGCTGAGGTGGTGAGGATTCGTCAGTAAAGGCGGCGGTAGCGACGGAGTTTCGAAGTTCCTCGACCTGGCCGACGGCTGCACCGGTGTGAGGTGTTGCGCTTCATTTCGGAAGTTCGTAACGAGGACCAGAGGGCGGCCATCCTGAAGTTCAGCAACTCCTCTTGCGACGCCTATTCCTTTTCCAAGAAGCAACTGGAGGCTTCCTTCGAGCACAGCTTCGCCGGAGAAAGCTTCGGTGATCCCGACGGGTACGAAAACACTCGACCGCGGCGGTAAGTTCACGTGGCTGGCAAGGACTCGGACCGCAGATGACGTCGCTTTGGGTTCCTCCGGTGTTGAAACAGGTTTTCATAGCGTCAACCGGTTTGCTCCGAGGTCGATGGCGGCGCCATACTCGCAGAGGAAGTCCATTTCGAGGATAACGTCCGTCGAACAGTCTTGCAGAACGACGAAATTCACAGGGCACGTCTCACCGTGGGTCTCGACGCGAGCAGTGCATCGCCCGACTGGTGTGATGAGGTGCCCTCCGGCGGTTCGTATTTGAGGGCCTTCCCACGGCGTTGTCACTTTTCGCAGGCGACGAGAAAGCCTCCCACTCAATACTGAGTAGCCTGCTCCGGTGTCCACGAGTGCCGATGCGTCGTGGCCGTAGATAGTAATGTTTAGGTTGTTGGACAACGATGCAGGGACGTTGTTGTGATGCGTAGCGTCGAGAGAGTGGGAGCGCTCCGGCGTTCCTGGAGCCTCTTTACTTCGGTCGTCTTCGGCAACGCCACCTCTAGGCGTTGCCGCACTTAGTTTTCCTGGCGGCGCAAAGGAGACAGGCTCTCTCGGCGGGGTCGGGGCGCTGGAGACGCTGAACGTCTGGGCGTCGGTGAGCGGGACTCACGGCGGAGCGGCGTTAAGGATGGCGAACTTCGGAGGTACTCTTCGATGTCACGAGGGCGTTCGTCGTACCTTGGGCGCGGGACGTTCGGGTGGAAGCCGCGCAGCCCCAGTTGTCGGTAGGGGCATCGACGGAGAATGTGGCCGGCTTCACCGCAATGAGAACACAACTGGCGTCGATCGGTCTTCCTCCACACGTTGGTCTTTCGTGGCGCAGCTTGTTCTGGGCGGACGTACGCCCGATCTTCCTGGTGTCGGGAACACTGCGGCGCTAGGGGTTTACGTCGAGTTGGCGCCGTATACAGGTGAGCTGGGGGCGGTGGTCGTCGGGTAGCCGCGGCGTAGCTCGATTTGGGTGGTTCAGGAGCTGCGCTGGCAAAAACTTCTGGCTGCAACGTCTGCTGAAATTCTTCCCGGACAATCTCGGCGACTGAGGGCGTAGCCGGGCTTGTGGCAGCAGGTAGCAGCTTCCTGATTTCCTTCCGCACGACGTCCCGGATAATCTCGCGGATGTCCGGGCTGTTGCAGCTGGAAGTCGAGAGGGCCGCGACGCCGGGAAGTCGCTGGTAACGGGAGGCCCGTGCTTGAAGGGGACGTTCAATGTTTGTTGCCTCCGTGATGAATCCTTCGACTGTGATAGGCGGGGCTCGCACAAGGCCGCCGTAGATATGCTCTGTGACGCCTCGCATCAGGATTCTCAGTTTCTTCGCTTCGGAGGCTTGAGGATCGGCGCGGTTGCTGAGTCGCAGGACATCCTCCACAAAGCTGACGACGCTCTCGTTAGGGCCTTGGATCCTCGCTTGAAGAAGCTCTTCCGCGCGTTCTCTTCGTTGTTGTTTCGTGAATGTTCTTCGCAACTCAGCTTTGAGTTGCTTCCAGGAGGTGATCGATGCTTCGTGGTTCTCGAACCAGTTTCCAGCGGTTGGTTCCAAGGCGAAGTGCGCATTCTGTAGACACTGTTCTGGTGTCCACCCGTTATGACGGTCCACTCGTTCGTACTGTTGGACCCGGTCGTCGATGTCTTCGTGGCTTTCGCCGTGGAAGGGAGCCGGTGTCCGAGGAGCGACGGGTAGGTAGACGACGGCAGGACCGGCGGGGGTCTGCGACTGGTTGGCCATTGTCGTCTTCTTCGGCTTGGGCTTGTCCAGCAGCAAACCGTACTCAGGATCCTCTCCCTTCGTGCCGCGCTGGTCCGAGTTTCAGGTTCCGCGGTGAGTGGTCTTCTCACCGAGCCGGGAACCCGTCTTGCACTGTGGGCCCTTGGAGGGGAACGCTGCATGGGCATGCGGTACCCCGCACCTCCACCAAAATGTCACGGGTGGTGACCAAAACCGGATATATAAAAAGGAAGAAATAAACGTTTAATGTGGCGAACTTGTGCCAAAAATAAAAGGGTACAAAAGATAATAAACGAGCGTCGCGGGCGTCGAAGTCGGCGTAACAGCAGAGTCGAACGCTGGGGCGAGACTGACTGCAGACCGCCACGCGGAGCCCCTTATGTACGCGCGTTGGCTTCTGGAACAATCGGCCTAGAATGTTGGGCGACTGAAACTTTCGGAACTCGATCAGACGAGAATATTCTCGAACTCACGAGAACGAAATGTTGGAAGAATAAATAGAAGGGCATTCCACTGACTGGAATCGAACCTAGACTTTCCGCGGGACAGTCAAGCGCGATAACCATTCGGCCACGCCCGCGTTCGCTCGCCGACGAGCGTGGCAATATGCTGCTGACTGTGTCCCTAGAGTTTTTTTTTCTTTTTCACTTGCTGGAGATACTCCCACGAGTACCTTGACTCGAAGCATTCGATCGCTTTGGCAATTTCTTTATAAAATCGTAGGCGCTTAGCTGCTTTCGGTTGCTCCGATATGCCAACCACCCACTTTCTATGGTGCGCGCCCCGAAGGCTCTGGAATGGTCACCGCGTAATTTCATTTTTCCTTTAGTCCCCTGAACAAACAAAAAAAAAAGAAACGGATTTATTTTTGCTTTGATGGTAACATGCCACAATCAAATACCACAGCCTTGAGGTTTAGAAGGAAAATTGTGCTCCTCGTTTTTTTCCCTCGGTGACTGCCAAAAAACCGTTGCGAAGATCCGATGTGCCTTCAACACTGTGCTGGCGTCGATTGGGATACCCTTAGGCCGCGTACATCAAACCAGGAAAGGGAACAGCGTTACACAGAAAGCTTCGCAGGATAAGAATTTGTCCTGTGCGCCATGGTAGGAGCGATGATCTCATCTTGTGAAGTTTGACCGACCACGTTTTTCGTCTCGGGTGCGTCAACGGGAGCGGTATGCCAAGGTGCTTTTACAGCGAGGGCGACCACTTCATCCCTAACACGCTTAAAGGCGTGCAGGCCCACTTACCCATCCACGTACTTGTAAATTTGTCTAAATTAAGAGGAGCTCCGATTCGGCACAAAACAGTTGAATTGTGTTCATTGCCCTCAAAAGCTCCTTCTCTTCCGAAAATATAACGGAAACATTATCCGCTAACGCTTGGAGTTACAGGTGTTTAGTTAGCAGTTGAAGCCCTCTGATTCCTTCATCGCAAATAGCAGTGGGTACAACGGGCACCCCTTGGTCACTGACAATTGGGCACACAATTGTTTCGCTTTTTTTTACAAACATTTTGGCAGATATGCTATTGTAGCAAAAGCATACCCAATGGAAAAGAACGTTGCCTACGTCGATGCGCTTTAGGATCTCGTACAAACTTCATGGTCCATTCAATCCAAAGCACGGCACAAGTCAACTTGAAGGAGCGCCAGAGTCGTGTTGAACACATTGCTAATCTGCCTCTCATGTTGTTTGCGAAAGTTTATATATATATATCTATCTCTCTCTCTCTCTCTCTCTCTCTATATATATATATATATATATATATATATAAAATACAATTTAATAACGGGCTTCGAATTTTGTTTTGGATAGCTTGAAAGGCTTGAGGTCCCAAACCACGGACCTAGAGGAAGGCACATTTGAATTATAGCGACCTCAGCGGTATGCCTGAAAATCAATACCGCAGTGGATAACGTTAACAAATCATACTATTTTGCACATTTAACCTAGAATACATTTTTGGCGACGATGATAAGGTAAAAATGTAAGACGCAAGAATGTGCGTCAAAGCCAGACGCCTATTTCAGACGCAAATGCCAGACGCAAAAGCGTTTTTGGGGGAGCGTTGGGGTGGGAGAAATCTTTACATATTAGTTAAAAAGAGCTCAAAACTAGAGTAACTTGTTCGATGTAGATAAGTTAAGCGACCAGGGAAGCATAATGTTCGGGACTGAGCCACACGGAAAGTTGAGTAATTAACTAAAATATGTCAAATAAATTTGTAATTAGTAAAAGGAAACATATAGTTCCAATGAGAAGCTTGCTGAGAGTAATCAAAAACATCAAGTCATTAAATGTGGGCAAGATTTAAACGACCTGAGGAGCGCGGTTGTGCGATAAGGTTACAGCCCGTGTAACAGGCGCAACGCTACCCGCGACACAAAGCACGTGTTTTCAGGCCCTCACGGAACAGCTTCGTGCTTTCATCACCACGCGAACAACAATCCCGCTGCATAAACTTTGATTAGGGCGAGTCCGTCTGTGCAGGCTCGAATATGGAGCGCTAGGCGCCGTTTGTTCAGTTGGAGTCGCGAATAATAGCGCGAAAACGAGGGAATATATAACGACAACGTCGCGCACCTAGTTCACACCCGGGCTTTCCACGGACTCCAAATCCTTCTAAAATTTAATGAAGAAATGGTTCTCGATGACGCTCAGCAAGTTTATAATTTAAACCATGTGTTTCTTTTCACTAATTATTAAGTTCGTTCACAAATTGTGTTTAACTTTTATTTTTACCTTTTTTTACATATCGTGACGATTAGTTTGATATATTTGTCTCCCTGGTCGTGCGACTCACGTGCACAGACCGTGTCAGTATCGATTGAAGAGTTTCCTTTAAGCTAAACTCTGAATACTACAAACAAAAATAGTTTAAATACGGGATGTGACCGCGACTTTTATTAGCGACATTGATTGCCATTTTGTTGGAAGTTGCTGTATTAATTTCTATTGATTAATGATTCCTCCAAGAGTAACTGACCCCAAAAAGTGCATTTTCTACGTGTGAGGAATTTATCAACGTACTGCCGCAGTTTTTTCCTCCGTCTTAGAACAAAGGCTCGGTATATTACTGTAGTACATGTTTCTTCTATTGTGTAGTTATCATGACTGAAAGATATGTCGTCGTGAACTCACTAACCGTTTTTGTTTATAGACATCATTTGAAATGTTGGGGGCATTTTGTGTTTTGACATTGACTTCATCATTCCAGCATCAAATACATATTTTTGCCATTCTTCTTCGATTCCCCTAATGCTTCAAGGGACAAGAACACTACAGGCTTTCCTTCAGTTCGCCTGGGAAGTACGAAAAAAGAACAATTATACCGTACACTGTCAACGAAATCAAGGCAAAAATGACGATCTAGAAAGGAGTGACACAACAGTCAAACTGAATTTGTAACAAAAAGTTAGGGCGCAAACAAGCTGGTGAAGGTTTAACATTTTGAAAAAAAAAAACGAAACTGGGGGGTGAAGAAAACAACACAACACAAAGTCTCTTCAGAAAATATAACGGAAACATTATCCGCTAACGCTTGGAGTTACAGCTGTTTAGTTAGCAGTTGAAGCCCTCTGATTCCTTCATCGCAAATAGCAGTGGGTACAACGGTCACCCCTTGCTGACTGGCAATTGTGCACACAATTGTTTCGCTTTTTTTTTACAAATATTTTTTCAGATATGTTATTGTAGCAAAAAGTTAGGGCGCAAACAAGCTGGTGAAGGTAAAACATTTTGGACAAAACCCCGAGACTGGGGGGGGGGGGGGGGGGGGGGAAAGGAAGGAAGGAAGGAAGGAAGGAAGGACAACACAACACAGTCTCAAACACAGCTAAAGTTTATTGGACAGAAGATCGTGAGACTTTGTGTTCTGTTGTGCTCCCCCCCCCCCCCCCCCCCCCCCATTCTCGGGGTTTTGTCCAAAATGCTGAATTTGTATTTGTTAGAACTAACCTTTTTTATATTACAGAAGGACATTGCACTATTGAAAGTAAAACAACTGGTAAATTTTACAACGTATATTCGCCCAATCTGCCTTCCTGAATACTGCGAAGAACCGCCTTCAAATGCCAACATCTACGGTGCGGACTGGGGCAGAGCTTATGGTAAATGATATTCTCGCCTCATTTCGTTTTACATATCAATTATCGTAAACAAATCAGAAAGAAAAACACATATTTATGAAAATGTAAAAGTCAAGCCTCTCAATAAAACAGTTTCTTGCCGTACACGTCAGATTCCTGTCATTGAGAAGCGGGGATGCTTAAATGCTAACAAAATGCCACCAAACACGGGCCCTTTCATATGTTTCCTGAAACTATTTCTTTAGAATGGCGTGCAGGCACACTCTAGTTTTTCAAATATCTGATACAAAGCCGATGTTTTTTACATGTTAGCGTTTATTGATCGGGGATGTGGATAGATCCACTTTCGAAAACAGGAACTAGCAATAAAACAAAGAATGTCCTTATCGACACACTCACTATATTAGTTCTTTCATGGATGTATGTAATATAGAGTGAAGATTTTATATTATGTATATTCCAAACCAATAATATGAAATGGCTCTGTACTCACACTATATTTGAAGAGGCACGGCAGCACACAGGTACATATCATATTAAAGGCTATGAATGTAATCGACTAACCTAACTCTTAACACAGACGTCGCCGACAAATTTTTAAACTGATAATTGACCAAAATTTAACCCTTTTGTATGAAATTTACGTGCATGATCATATAGCCGCGAGCGCAGCTGTCCAAGTAGGCGGTGCGCCCGTGGACTAGCGGTTATCGCGCTCGCCTTTTACGCGGAAGGCCAGGGTTCGATTCGTGGTCTTGACATGTCTTTCTTTATTGTTGCAATTTACTGTTCTCGGAAATTTCAGAACTCTGTTGGATGTTCGAGGTCAGAATGTTCTATGCGCGAGCCTTCCACGGTCGATTGTTCGAGAAGCCCACGCGTGTACAAAGAGGGTTCCGCGTGGCAAGCCGCAGTCAGTCTCGCCCGAGCGCTCGAACCTGCTGCTACGCCGACTTCGACGCCCGCGACGCTTTGTTCTTATCTTCTGTTTCCTATTATTTTCGGGCACAAGTTCGCCCCATTAAACGTTTAATTTCTTCAGTTATCACCGCCTCATCCATTGTCATTCGGGACATTTTGGTGGAGGTGCGGGGTGTCGCATGTCCGTGCGGCGTTCCCCTCCAAGAGCCCGCAGCGCAAGTCCGATTCCAAGCCCGGTGAGAAGACCACTCTCCGCGGAACCCGAAACTCCGACCAGCCGACGTATCAAGGGAGAGGATCCTGAATACGGTTTGCTACTGGACAAGCCCAAGCCGAAGAAGGCGACGATGGCCAACCAGGCGCAGGCCCCGGCCGCTTCATTTTGGGTGCAACGGCTGCCCGTTGCACCCAAAATTCCGACGCCTTTCCACGGAGACGCACACGAAGACATTGAGGACTGGCTGCAACAGTATGAACGTGTGGCCCGCCATAACGGGTGGTCAGCTGAGCACTGCTTGCAGAACCTTTACTTTTTGCTGAAAAGAACTGCGAGGCACGGGTTGGAAAACTACGAGGCTTTTTTGACGTCGTGGGAGGTGTGCAAGCAAGAATTGAAGAAGACGTTTGCCTGCCAGCACCGACCGGAAAGGGCCGAAGATCTCCCGTGAACAAGAACCCAAGGCCTAAATGAGAGCATCACCAGCTTCGTCGAGGATGTTCTCCGCCTGAGCGCCCGCGCCGATCCTCAGGCTACCGAGGAGAAGAAGCTGCACCACCTGATGAGAGGTGTGAGAAGCGAGATATTCGGTGGTCTCATTCGCAATCAAGCACGGGCCAGACACTACCAGCGACACCCCGGCGTAACCACACTGGCGACATCCGGATCCGACCTTGGCGCCACCCTCCCCGGCATCCGTGAAATTATCCGTGAAGTCGTCTAAAGGGAACTGAAGAAGCTCCTGCCCGCTGCCGTACGCCCGGCCTCACTCACCATCGCCGAGGTTGTGCGGGAAGAAGTCCGGAGAGCCACCCAACCAGAGGCTCCCGTCGTCGTGGCAGCCCCCGAGGAACCCACGTTGACTTACGCCGCAGTGCCTTGACGGCCACCATCCCCTCCTCGCACTTATGCCGCGCCGCCCCGACGTCAGTATCCTGCGCCGCAGTACGACCGACGCCACGACGACCAGGTCTAGTACACCTGCCAGGAGCCCCGCGTACCTCGGAAGACCGACGTGTGGCGAACGCCCGACCGACGCCCGCTGTGTTTCCACTGCAGGGAAGCAGATCACACCTACCGACGATGCCCATACCGACGACTTGGGCTGCGCGGGTTGTACCCGAACGACCCGCGCCCCCGTTATGGTGAACGACCTCTTGAGATTGACGAGTACCTGCGACGACCTCAGTCCTCCGAGCGTGCGCCCCGCCGAGAGTTCCGGTCAGCTTCGCCACGACGTCCAGCTTCGCCGATGCACCGACCCAGATGTGAAGCCTGTCGCCTCTCGCTCCTCGCCGGGGAAACTAGGCGCGGCAACCCCTGGAGGTGGAGTTGCCGAAGACGACCGACGCCAAGATCCTCCACGAACGTCGGAGGGCCCCCACTCAAACACCACCAGAGACCGAAGCGACGATCTTGCAACGGTGAAAAATAACCTACACGTCGTTATCGACGGCCACGACGCGTCGGCCCTCGTCGACACCGGAGCAGACTACTCCGTCCTGAGTGGGCGGCTCTCCCAACGCCTTCGGAAAGTGACGACGCCGTGCGATGGCCCACAGATACGGACCACCGGTGAGCACCTAATCACACCAGTCGGGATTTGCACTGCTCGCGTCGAGATCCACGGTGAGACCTGCCCTGTCAAGTTCGTCGTTCTGCAAGACTGCTCGAGAGATGTTATCCTAGGAATGAACTTTCTTGGCGAGTATGGCGCCGTCACCGACCTCGGAGAAAATTGGCTGACGCTACGAAAACCTGCTCCAGCGCTGGAGGAACCCAAAGCGACGTCATCCGCGGTCCGAGTCCTCGCAAATCACGTGAACTTACCGCCGCGGTCCATTGTTTTCGTACCCATCGCGATCGACGGGGCTTTCTGCGGCGAGGTTCTGCTCGAGGGAAGCCTCCAGTTGCTTCTAGGAAGAGGGACCGGCTTCGCAAGAGGCATCGCGGAACTCCAAGACGGACACGCTGTTGCACTCGTAACTAACTCCGACAGGAGGCTCAGCGCCTTACGAAAGGCGCCGCCGTGGGTCACGCCGAGGAACTCGTGGACTCAGCCCCAATCGCCGGAATAGCAGAAGACATCTCTTCGGGGTCACACGAGACAACGCCGCACTCGCAGTTTGACATCGATCCAGTCCTGCCTACCGCACAACGACGGCAACTCAGTGACCTTCTCGCCGAGTTCAGTGAGTGCTTCTCCACGTCGTCAAAGGTGCGCCAAACAACGGTTGCGAAACATCGAATTATTACTGATGACGACGCACTTCCTGTTCATCGGTCACCGTATCGCGTCTCTGTGAAAGAGAGAGAAGTCATCCAGAAGCAGGTCCAATAAATGCTCGACGACGACATCGTCCAGCCCTGAAATAGTCCGTGGGCTTCACCGATAGTCCTGGTGAAAAAGAAAGACGGGACTCTTCGGTTCTGCGTGGACTAACGGCGACTAAACGCCGTAAAAAAAAGGACGTCTACTTGCTGCCACGTATCGGCGACACTTTGGACCGGCTGCGCCACTCCCGATTCTTTTCGTCGATGGACCTGAAGAGAGGGTACTGGCAGATCGATGTCGACGAACGGGATCGTGAGAAAACTGCCTTCGTCACGCCGGACGGACTGTACGAATTTAAAGTGATGCCGTTCGGGCTGTGCACAGCAGCGGCGACATTCTAGCGCGTAATGGACACCGTTCTTTCCGGCCTGAAATGGAAAAGCTGCCTCGTCTATCTCGACGACGTCGTGGTATTCTCAAGCGACTTCGTCGAGCAACTGAGACGTTTGCGAGCTGTGCTACAGGCTATCCAGAATGCTGGACTGACACTAAAGCCGTGAAAATGTCATGTCGCTTACGGTGAGCTCCAATTCCTGGGTCATGTCGTGAGTGTTCAGGGTGTAAGCCCTAATCCTGCAAAGACGTCCGCTGTTGCTAAATTTCCGAAGCCATCAGACAAGAAAGCCGTCAGAAGATTTCTTGGGCTGTGCGCTTACTACAGGCGTTTCGTTCGCGATTTTGCCAAGATATCTGCATCGCTCACGCATCCGACGAAGGACGACGTGAACTTCCAGTGGGGGGAGGAGCAAGAACAAGCGTTCAACGAACTGAAGGAAAGACTCCAGTCACCCCCTGTCCTTGGACACTTCGATCCATCAGTGGAAACGGAAGTTCACACGGACGCCAGCAATGACGGACTGGGCGTGGTACTCGTCCAGAGGCAAGACGGAGCAGAGAGGGCGATCGCTTACGCAAGCAGGGCACTGTCCAAGGCAGAGAAAAATTAGTCAACGACTGACAAGGAATGTCTCGCTGTCATCTGGGCGTTAAACAAGTTCCGCCCGTACTTGTACGGGATCCCGTTCCGCGTTGTCACGGATCACCACGCTCTCTGTTGGCTCGACAACCTCAAGGACCCGTCAGGAGGCATCGCTCGCTGGAGCCGTCGACTGCAAGAATACGACGTAACCATTGTGCATAAGTCTGGCCATAAGCACAACGACGCCGACTGTTTGTCTAGGGCCCCAGTCGAATCTCCTACCGAAAGCACTGACGACGACGATTACACCCGTTTTCTCGGCGCAGTTACAGATACCGACATGGGAGCACTTCAACGAGACGACCCGGAACTTCGCGCTGTGATCGACCACCTCGAAGGTCAAGGAAGTTCAGTTCCGCGAGTCTTGGCCCCAGACTTGTCAAGCGTCATTCTGCGGCGAGGCGTGCTCTTCAAGAAAAACTTTGGAACGAGCAACCCTGCCTGGCTGCTTGCTCCGGCCAGCCTGCGAGAAGAAATCTTTCAAGCATGCCACGACGACCCGACGGCTGGACACCTCGGCTACAGCAGGACGCTTGCCCAGATTCGTGACAAGTACTACTGGCCGAGACTCCCGAAAACAATCCATCTGTACACACGATCGTGCCATAAGTGCCAACGACGTAAGAGGCCTGCGACGAAGCCAGCAGGACCCCTGCAGTCGACACCCGCCCGACTACGCCCTTCCAGCAGGTCGGAATGGACTTACTTGGGCCCTTCCCAACATCGACGCAAGGAAATGGGTGGATTATCGTCGTTACCGATTATCTTACACGATACGCCGAGACGAAAGCCCTTCTATCGGGAACAGCGCTGGAAGTCGCCAAGTTTTTCGTCGAGTCCATCCTTTTTCGACACGGCGCACCCGAAGTGTTGATCACAGATCCAGGATCATCTTTCATGGCACACCTGACTCAAGAGGTTCTTCGGCTTAGTCACACCAACCATCGACGAACCACCGCTTATCATCCGCAGACCAACGGACTAACAGAGCGGCTCAACAAGACGATCGCTGACATGATCTCCATGTACGTCGACGTGGAGCACAAGACGTGGGATGAGGTGTTGCCGTACGTTACGTTTGCGTACAACACAGTGGTTCAAGAAACCACGGGAGCGACGCCTTTCCAACTGGTACACGGCCGGGCAGTTACCACAATGCTCGACGCCATGCTGCCTCACGTGCCAACCGATGATGGCAACGACGACGCTCAACTGATCTCCCAGCGCGCGGAGGAACCTCGTCAGCTGGCAAAAATCAAGATTCAAGACCAACAGCGAATCGACGCACGCCAGTATAACCTTCGTCGGCGGGACGTCCACTTTCAACCCGGAGACCGGGTATGGGTTTGGACACCAATACGGCACCGCGGTCTCAGCGAGAAGCTTCTGAAACGCTATTTCGGACCCTACATGATCATCCGACGCTTCGGTGATCTGAACTACGGTGTCCAGCAAGACGGAACGCGCCCATCTGCAAAACGTCAGCCGCGACCCGAGGTGGTGCACGTCGTCCAGCTGAAGCCGTATTAGGAACGATAGAACTTTCCACTTTTTCATCGACGGGTGAACTGTAAACTGTGAACTGCGGCTCACGATTCTGCGGTCCTTTTCTTGTTGATTTTTTTTTTTTTCGTTTTCTGTTGCATTCGGGACGATGCACTTTTTTAAAGGCGGGAATAATGCCGCGAGCGCAGCTGACCAAGTAGGCGGTGCGCCCGTGGCCTAACGGTTATCGCGCTTGCCTTGTACGCGGAAGGCCAGGGTTCCATTCCTGGTCGCAATATGTCTTTTATTTATTGTTGCAATTTACTGTTCTCGAAAATTCGAGAACTCTTTTGAATGTTCGAGGTCGAATGTTCTATGCGCGAACCTTCCACGGTCGATTTTTCGAGAAGCCCACGCGTGTACAAAGAGGGTTCCGCGTGGCAAACCGCAGTCAGTCTCGCCCCAGCACTCGAACCTACTGCTAGGCCGACTTCGACGCCCGCGACGCTTTGTTCTTATCTTCTGTTTCCTTTTATTTTGGGGCACAAGTTCGCCCCATTAAACGTTTAATTTCTTCAGTTATCACCGCCTCATCCATTGTCATTCGTGACAATATAGTCAGTGCGAAATTCAGCATCAAGATAGTTATAAAATTGACGCAAGTCTGGTTCTCCGAGTACTGGGCGTTTATCACAGCACAACTCGCAGTTTCAAAGGTGTTCGCCGCATGTTTGTTTGGCAATCTGCCAAAACTACTAAGTTTGTTTGTGTATTTATACTATCGTATAAGGTTACTAGCGTATAAAGTTAAAGTTTAAGTTTTTATCTGCCAAAACAACCAAGTTCGTTTATTTATACTAGCGTATAAAGTTACTAGCGTATAAAGTTAAAGTTTATACTAGCGTATAAGTTTGTTTAATTATACTAGCGTATACCAAGTTTGTTTGTTTGTTTAAATATACTAGCGTATATTTAAACAAACAAAAATAAATACACGCAAAAATCGCTGCTGGATGTGTTGGTCAACCGGAACATTGCCCTGCGAAAATTGCGACGGCTGGAAGCAGTGCCAGGGGACGGGGTGTACGCATGCACAGATTACTTTTAAAAAGGTCAACTGGTATCGATGTTGCATTTAAAACCTCGTTCCGTAGCTGAAGTTTTCAATAATTTTATTTCATCCGAAGTAAGTGGCAGCCGGACATCCGTAAAAGACAAATTGTTTTAAAGGGGTAGCCTTATAGGCCTAGTATCTCTTAACGCCTCGTAATGCGTGACGCTGAAGTGCTCGTGACTGAGGCGATGGTGGCTGAAGCTCCGGTCATGCTAACGTTGGTCGTGTGTTCTCGTAAGCGCCTTTCGCCTATGCTGACGTGACCTCATGTCCCCGACCTTACCCTAGAGGTTGTCCTTGAGGTCGCCCTTGAGGCAGTCATAAAAGTTGTCTTAAGGCTCGTTCACACTCTTGCGACCGAGTACGACCGAGTTAGACCAGACCGGTCTTATGCCTCTTACGACGTCTTGGGACCAGCTCCGCAGCAGCGCATCCGGCCCTAAGACATCATAAGAGGCTTAAAAACCGGTCTTTTCTCTTTCGGTCGTACTCAGTTGCAACTATGTGAACCAGCCTTTAGATGTAGTTCTTAACGTTGTTTTTAATAGGACGTCGTCCTAAACGGCCTCTCTTGATGTCGTGCTCAGTGCATGTACGGGATATTAAAACCACGATTTCGTTAGCGTACAACTTATGTTCTTAATTGTGTTCATTTATAATGTTCCTGCAAAGCTGCCACATTTAATCGCGTTCGGTAGAATGAAAAACCTGCATCGATTTTGTAACACAGAATGTTTTTTTAAGCCGGATTTTGTGAGACTGTGTAACTCTTTCAACCCTTTCAAACGACGATTCACCATGGAAATAACCCCAAACCATGCGACCTTTAATATAACGTCTTTTTTTCGGCGCCGCATGTAGGAGATGAAAAAAAGCACAAGCAAGTGAACTGTATGACTTGCCGCTAACCCTCGTCAGCGCTAGCGCGTTTTTTGTCTGCGGGAAGGGATGCTTAGTTAAGCATACTTGGTTATGCATACTTTGCCTTCAGGCGATATGCGAGGCGAGTTTTACCCAGTCAAACATACACGGTCCGCATTGAACCGGTGGCACAGTTACACCTTGTCCAGCATATTTATGCAGCAGTATGCAGTCGCTGGAGAATTATACTCCATGCAGCACACTTGGTTGCCAGGCCATCGCCGGCGTGTCACATTAAGTACAAAATACTTTCACAGACGACCTTCGGCTGCAGGTCATACTTAACCCAGCATTCTTAGCCCGCAAGCGACCGTGTACCTTCTCTGCGGGCGACAGCCGGGGGTATGTTATGCCTAGTCTAGAGTACCTCGTTCACGAGCGACCGTCGGCAGCGAACACTACTAAGTCCGTAATACTAATTCCATAAGTGACTCGGGGCGGAAAGTCATACTTTGTCCAGCATACTTAGTCTGCAGGCAACCTTTTGTGGCCACTCAAACTTAGTTTAGCGAACTTATTATGTAAGCAGCCGTCGGAGGCGAGTTAACTTGGTCCAGCATGATAGCCGCAGAAGACCGCTCGTGGTGATTCATGTCTTGTCCAGCATAGTTAGACCGTAACGTAACGTCGGCGGTATGTTATGCGTAGTCCAGCGCAGTGAGTCTTCGGACGATCGTCAGCGGGGACGCATGCTCAGTAAAGCAAACTTAGTTAGCAGGCAACCGTCGGAGGTGAGTCATGCCTCCGACGGTTGCCTCGCACGATCTCAGCATACCGAGATCGTGAGAATTTGTGGCGTCATGCTTAGTTCATTATGCATACCATAATCCGCAGATTGTCGCCGGCAGCCAGTCAGACTTATTCCAACCTAATTGTACTTAAATTAGATAGTAGCCAACACTACGATGTAGTGAAGCCAGTCAAGCAGTATAGCAGTGCAAAACCACGGAAATGTTTTCTTTGTGAGTTTGCTATCATAGGCTGAGCTTATCCCGCTGCCAAAATTTTGCGACATTTCGTGGAATAAAACGTTTTCAAGGAAATATAACAAGTTTAATTTCACCTTTCAACTTAAAACTTCCTTGTTTCTCTCCACGAGAGTGGGGAGAGAGAAAGAAACAGGCTGTTGTCGCTTGACAGTGTCTCTCATCCCCACCAGCAAGAAGATGAAATATTTTACAGACTCGTGAACCGTACAGCAAAGTTTAGATTGAAGCAAAACACAACATTAAACCAAAAAGACCCGAGATGCATTACACGCATTCCTTAAAGGTCAAAGGTTCAATCATAAGAGGCACAAATAGGAACTTCAGATTACTACGGCACCAGGAATCGGACTCTTTAATTACGCGATCACCAGAGCGTGAGCACACAGCGCTGTGCTCGCGCTCAAAACAAAGAGTAGACCTAAATTTAAGACATTTCTGAGTCACGCTAGTGCGGGCTACTACAATAGAGAATAAAAAAACGAGTATCCCTCCTGCTCAACATCACGAAATCCGTGCCAAATCTATGTGTACATGTTCATGACGTTAGGCAACGCGAACTGCAGATTCTGTAGGCCGTAGACTCCACCTGAGCGAGGCGTTGACCATGTGTCAACTCAACGGCTTGCACTTGCACGCACCCTCCACTTCATATTGGTGATTGATAAAAAAATATGTTGCGTTACAGACGTTTGATATATTTGAAGAAGTTTATAATGGTAATGCTCTTTAATTGGAACTATTTTAAGGTTTAAAAAATCTTGTAATGTGGGAGCGTTGAACTCCACATTGCAAATAATTCGGATGATTCTCTTCTGAAACACATGCAATGGTGCATATCTGTAGTTGTTCTGCTACACTAAACAATAAAGCAGTAATTATAGCAAGACTGAAACAGGGAGTTATAATGAAGGACTAAGACCGATAGGGGTAATATATATGTCGCCACTTATAAATAATAGCAACAGTTTTCGAAAGTCCGCAATCTCAAGATTGCACTTTGGCGTCCCTGCTCATGTACTCATTAAATATTACACCGACAACATTCACATTTCTACAAAGTAAATATTTCTTCCTTAAAGAGAAAACCCTTGAGTAGATGAACAAACAATTTATGGATAGAAAAAGTATTTCATTCGTCTTATTTGTATTAATTACTAGACAGTTTTAGATTTGCCAGTAACTTATCTTCTGCAGAAATCTATTTGCCGCACATAAAATCTGGTGGACAAATTCACCCCAAAAAAATAAACTGGTGTCGTCCGTGTAAATGATAAAACCTAGACTGTCTTCAATATTTAATGAGTTATTTATGTACAGGTTAAACAAAAGGAGTCTAAGGAAACCCTCCTGTGGCACCACTGACATGAGTTTCTTTAAGCTAGATTGCTGACTATCTATCACGACACACTGATGCTGATACTTTGAAAAACAATACTCTCGATCATCGTTGAGGCTACCCCTTGTATTCCGCATGCATTTAATTTTAGAAGCAGATTTCAATGGAATAGGTGGTCCAAAACTTTGAAAATAAATGAAAACCCCAAGGTGATTAATTTCCTTTTCACATTGTTTAGAATTAGCGATTTATGTTTTAATAGCGCGACTTCCGTCGAATTCTCTCTCCTAAAACCCATTGGCAAGATGTTAGGAGAGAGTTCTTATCACCAAAGGTGTTTCATCTGGCGTGTATATGTTTCTGTAGCCATTTTGAAAACACCTTAAGCACAGGAAGAGGTCTGTATTTTAATTGGTTGTTTTTAAGCTCAGACTTGAAAATAACCGTAACCTTATTTACATCCACCTTTTTTTTTCATTCTCTGATACAAGGCAATTAGCGCAACTGAGAAGATATTTTGTCAACAAAAGGAGAAATCAATAACTTTGTAAATCCGGCATACAGGATTCGATGCAAAGAGCCTGTAAAGCCGCCGAATCAAAACTGTACGCTTCCAAAATATTAATTACTGCCTTTTGATATTTTATGACTGTCATCTGAAATATTCTCAGGAAACATTGCGATGTCTGTTGTTGTTCAGTTATTTTCGAATATTCGCAAGTCGTTGATGCCCAATAAATTTGGTGATGCGCAAGACAAAAAGCGCAGGCTCACGGAGCCTTATTTGTACGTGATTGGTTTAGTCGGTGATACCATACCTGTAAAGGTGAATAGCACTCTGAAAATGCACTTTAGGTACTGCTTGATTGGCTCTGTCGGTGGCTGTGGTGGGACTTAAAGTTGAACGGAGTCCACATGCCACCGTTGATGGCGAGTGATATTTAGTACGGCACACTTAGTCCCTGGGTGACAGGGGGCGCCAGTAGTTGGTTCCTTCACCTCTACCTCCTTATGTGTAATTACGGCACCACGGGTGAAAGACGAAAGGTGTGGGCGCAAGGTAGCTGCTGCAAGTTCATATTTGTAGATTTACCTGAGCCCCTGGTGATGAAACAAAAATAAAGATGGAAAGATGTCTCGAACGCAGCTCACATTTTATTGGCACAGAATCCGTTTAAAGGGGCTGTGCGACAATTTTCAGACTTTGGCCAATTAACTGCGGAAATTATTCGCCGTCACCTGTGGAACGAAAAGCAGAAAACCGTATTTTCTTGCGAGCGCTACTTCTAATTTCAGAAAAACAAGGAAACAAGTCGAATGTCAAAGTTCCTCTCTACTCTCCACGTCGACTTTCGAGTGACGTACTCTGGGGGTTCACGTAGTTTCCCCTTGGGTCCTCTCTTCAGAGACCAGGCGCTTCCTCCGCGATTGTCGACTTTTAAAGGATCAGCATCGTCAAAGGTCGCGGCGAGCGATCGACTTAAAGGACGGTTCGCCACGAGGCTGACCGCGAGTTTAGCAGCGGAGGGGGACAGGTTTTGTTGTCTTCCGCGTATCCACCAGAGACGGTGGTCATTTTAGTTTCCGTAACCCCGACAGGCGGCTGCAAGTCGGAAATAATTCGTTCTTTGCTTTGCGATTACGCAGCAAAATAGCATCTTTTCGGGGAAAGGTGACGCGTTATCGGTCACTTGGGCTTGCATAAACAATATAAAAAATGCAAACTGCCAATTATTGCAACATTAAGATCATTGCACTGCTCCTTTAAGTGGGGTCTAAACTAGAAGGGACAATGGAAAAACCAGAGAAAAGGGGAGAAATCGCAAATTATATACTCTCAGGGGTAAAACAGACAGTACGAACACCAAGTATGTCTGTCACTTTGAGGTAAAAAAGATGGTGAAGTTAGATGCTCGAAACGATAGGTCACCAGTCCGAACAAGCGCATACAAAAAAGGCTACTTCAAAGCCGTGTATTCTAAAAAGCACGCATATACACAAAAACGTAAAATTTGGAACAAAAAAAAAACAACACAAAAACGGCAAAATTTTATTCCAAAGATTCTCCCCCCACCCTCCCCCCACTCAGAAGTTAGAGGTCAAGAGATATTTTCTACACGGCCTCCAAACATAGGGATGACTTATCTACTCCGTTTCCATGGTTTCCTTTCATAATTGACTAAGTCCTGTTCGTGGCCATTTTCGTCTGTGAAAATCACAGAAGACGTCACATTTCGCAACGGTACAGTTTTGTCATTTTCTTGGGCGTGCTTTGAAACCCCCAAGTACGGACCCTTATTGTGGACACACCGTCTATGTTCGGTGAAACGGTCATCGACGCTGCGCGTGGTCTGACCAATATAGCACAAACGAAATCCAGATGTGATTTTGTAGACATTCCTTGAAACACGCGCAAAACTTTTTCTTTGTGTTTTCTTTTTTTAAGGCAACACATTGGGCCGAAGTGGACGGAGTCGATCTTTTTAAGGTATGGTCTAGGCTAAATGCCGTACGGGGACCAAGTTCAGCGAGATTTGAGGTCATGGGGTACTCAAAGAAAAAGGTGGAGACAGCATGCTTTTCCTGCCCGGAACTTGTTTTAGCCTTTTTTTTCTTTTTTTTCTCGGAGAAAACTAAGTAGCAAAACTGCTTGGACAGAAGCTTTTGAAAGTATTTTACTTCGTTGAGACGGCTGAACAAATTTTGAATAGACTCCGCAATAGCGTGAGCACAGGATTTTTGGACTGCTTTACTTATCGGATTGCGAACCAGACCTGACTTGGCAGTTTTTGAATGGCAGCTGGTGTGAAGGAAAGGATTGAATTTGACGTCGCCTGCACGGTTGTGAGGTGACCTCTTTTGATTGTATTTGTTCGGACTGTGGACTATGGGTTGGCCAATCCAGCTTCACCATCTTTTAGAGCGCAGCAATAAGGCGCCCGTTTCCGCTATGAGCGGCGTCGCCGTCGCCCTCGGCGTAACCGCGCGGTGCATTATGGTTGAATTTCCACGCTAAATCTAGCGAAAAAATTTCCCCACTAAATCTAGCGAAAAACTTTTCCCGCTAAATCTAGCGGAAAAATTTCCCCGCTAGATTTAGCGGAAAAAATTCCTCTGCTAAATCTAGCTGAAAACTTTCTCTGGGGGTTACGTGACCCCGCCGAGGTCACGTGACTCCCGCCGGGTAACGTGACATACGAGATCAACTCACCCCACCCCGAGGCAACGTGACGCCTCATGTGGCCTTGGGGAAGGAGTCACATGGCCTTTGGGGGTCGCGTGACCTGGGGAGTCACGTGACCTTGGGGGGTCACGTGACCCCCAATATCATGTAATTACACCCCCAGGTCACGTGACCCCCCTGAGAACACGTGACCCTCAGTACCCTTCCCTCCTCCTCCTCAAAAGCTGCACTCCAATTCGGCGTTACAGGGAGTTGTAAACGGCTGTCATTTTTTTTTCCAGCTCAATCTGCCGAATACAGTTCGTGTTCGTACCGTGTGTTTTGTTCTTGAGAGTGTGCAATTGGTGGTTTTTTTCCCTTTTCCGTGGCTTCCCTTTTCTCTTCTTTTGTTCAAGGAGGCCCTATGTAAATGGATGCCATGGAAATAAAATTTCAGCTTTGTTTCAGGCATCTTTTCTTTTAGAGCGCAGCTCTTAGGGGCCCGTTCCCGGCTTGAGCGGCGTCGCCGTCGGCGTCGGCGTCGCCGTCGCCGTCGGCGTAACCAAGGTCATCCCAAGGTCACGTGACCCCCAAGGTCACGTGACCCCTCCCAAGGTCATCTCAAGGTCACGTGACCCCACGTGACCCCCTGAAGGTCACGTGACCCCTCGAGGTCACGTGACCCCTTCCAAGGTCATCTCAAGGTCACGTGACCCCACGTGACCCCCAGGTCACGTGACCCCTCTGAGGTCACGTGACCCCTCTGAGGTCACGTGACCCCCCGAGGTCACGTGACCCCTCCAGGTCACGTGACCCCAAGGTCACGTGGGGGTCACCTTTGGGGTCACGTGGCCTTGAGGTCACCCCCAGGTCACGCCTCCCCGAGGTCACGTGACCCCCTCCCCGAAGTCACGTGACACCCCCCCCCGGAGCATATTAAAGAATGAGGGGAGGAGGAGGAGAAGGGGGAGGGGTCTACCCTCCCCTCAGTACCCTTCACTCCTCCTCCTCAAGAGCTGCGCTCCAATTCGGCGTTACAGGGATTTGTAAACGGCTTTCACTTTTTTTCCTGCCGAGTTTTGTGCCTTCCCCGCAGCCTCGATTATTCATACAATTATGTAACGTAACGTATCAAGAGATAGTAGAGCTTGCGATCGTGTCAACATTTCGGGGAAATAGAAATTGATAGAGTAAATGGTGCTATAAACCTTCTCCCTCGTGATTAACTTGAGTTGCCACAAGCGGATACTTAAAATTTAAGAGTATTAAAGATTCAAGACCCTACACCGGCCCATTCAAAAACAGAAGCCAAGAAAAACTTATCATTGAACCGTGCACGTAAAGAGCTCTACTCTTGAAGAAGTTTAAACTTGTCTTAATAGTTCTGGTCAATCAAAAACCAGCCAAAGCTCTTCGCAACTAGCAGAGAAATTCATGACGCACGCATGACACACGTAAGACGCATTCTGTGTTCGCCGGGTTTTCTCAGAATCATCAAGGCAAGTTTGGCTCTGTTTTTGACATAACTTATTATTCAGAAAACTAAAATCCTAAACGTATTATTTTTACTATTAAAAAAAAGCCCCCTTGTACGCATACATTTTTTTAACGATCCTGTAAGTCGTTTGTAAACAATGTATTATTTTTGCATGGCTAAACCTTAATACCAATCCCAATTTGTTTTCTTCACAAATGCATAGTTTTATATTTTTATTTTGGGTACAACCTTTCAGTTATATGAACCTCGGCGTTATAAATATGAAACAATTACAAATCGTATATACGTAATCGTATATATAAATAATAAGTTTTTCAATTTTCTTCAGAGTATGTATTTTATTCCGATGAGACGGATGAATCTATAAACGAACCAGATGAAGACCTCAAAGATTCCGTGGATTATAAGAGTTCAGCAGAAGAAACGAACGATGCGTCATCATCGAGACCTTAGGGCTTTTTCTTACCTTTTCTCCCGGAAAACTGGATGGAAAGAAATATTATTACAGAGCTCATGATATGACTAGAGAAAGAAGAGGTAGAGGATTGCTAGCGCGCTCGCAGCAAGGGATTCAATCCTCTGTCTCCCACCATTACCCAGCTATAAATAAATCATCGTTTTCACCGTAACATTCTTTGGTAGAGGTGCGGACCCATCCCCGACCTGGACCTTCGCAGCAGGAATTTTCCGCCCGGATCCAACATGACTGCACCCCCAGCGACACCACCCGAAGGCGCTCCACCTATGCCCCCGCCACCCTTAGTCCTCACAAAGCCACGGGACCCCGGACCTTTTACCGGTACAGGCGACCAGGAAATAGAAGACTGGATCGACCTCTATGAAAGAGTAAGCTTGCATAACCGATGGGACAACACCATCATGCTCGCGAATATTATTTTTACTTGCGAGACACCGCCCGGACATGGTTCGAAACGCATGAGGAAGAGATCACCTCTTGGGAACTCTGTAAGTCCAAACTTCAAGATCTTTTTGGACGTCCAACCGGGCGTAAGCTGTCTGCGAAGCGTAAGCTGGGTTCCCTCGTACAAACATCTACAGAGTCATGCGTCACTTATATACAAGACGTCATCTCTCTCTGCCGCAAGGCTAACCCTGAGATGTCAGACAGTGACCGAATGGAGTACATCCTAAAAGGCATAGGTGACGATGCCTTCCAGCGGCTTGTAATCAAAGACTGCTCGACGGTCGACGAGGTCATCAAGGAGTGCCGCCGGTTCGAAGTTGCTAAAACACGAAGGATAGCACACAAATTCAACCGCTTGCTCAACACACCAGCAACATCATCTTGCAAAGACGGAGATGCCAGTTCGGTACAGATTACCAAAATCGTCCGCCGAGAGCTGGGAGCAATGATGCCTAGTGACTGTTTTTCTCGGCCTTCCGAGTCGCCGAACGGGACAGTATTGATAGCTGTTGTTCAAAGTGTCGTCAGAAAGGAAATGGAGAAGCTCTGCGCTTCTTCATGCCCCCGCTTCCAACCCACCCCTGACCATCATATTTCTGATCGTTGCCCCTGTGAACCTCCAAATGCAGCGACAGTCTTCACACCGCCTCAATGTCGCGACCCAGCCGCATGGAGAACACCCGACAATCGGCCAATTTGTTTGCATTGCAACGTAGTTGGTCATGTCGCCCGCTATTGCCGAAACCCATGGAGCAACCAGCAGCCCAGGTTTTCATTTTCCAGCTCCAATCGCCCTTACAGGGGAAACTTCTCTCCACCTCCCGGGGTCCCCGCGAATGAACAAGTATTTTATCGCTCGTCACGCAACAATCGTTCGCCGTCGCCGCGCCGTCGCCATTCGCTGTCTCCGGTCATCCGCCGCCACCTGTCGCCGTCCCATGACCTTCGACCTTCGGAAAACTAACCAATGCAGCTTAAAGAGGTGAGGCTGGATAGAGTCCCCAGCCCAAAATCCTCCATGAAGCATCGCCGCTAAGCCAAGAATCGACTGCTGATCGGCATTAACGGTATTAGCACATTTGCCCTTGTTGATACCGGAGCCACTATTTCCATCATGCACGAAGACCTCAGACGACGCTTTAGAAAAGTTCTGACGCCACCTGATACAAACATTCTGCGCGGTGCTGACGGCGGCGCAACCTCTCCTCGTCGTATGTACGGTGCTCGCATAACCCTTCATCACAAGACCGCATTTGCTCTTTTTACAGTCCTTAGAAGCTGTCCTCACGAAATCATCCTTGGTTGGGACCTTCTGGCCACTCACTCCGCTTTCATTGACTGCGCTAAAGGCGAAATTGAACTCGATGCTTCAGAGGCCTGCGATGTTTCAGACCCCATTGGGGCGGAGCTATGCTGTCTTGAAACATCACGCATACCACCCTTGTCGGCTGTAGCGATCAATGTCACAACCACTCAAGCGATCCAGGACGGTGACTATATAATCTCACCTATTGTGAACATTTTGCTCGAAAAACAACTCACCGTACCACACTGCATTGCAGCCATCCAGAATGGTGCCACCGATATATGGGTGCTCAATATCACTCGCAGTCCACAAATTCTCCCCAAAGGTATGACGATTGCGCGCAGCTTCCCGACTCTTGACTCCACCGTCGCCGTCATTTCTGAAGAATTTTTGCCACCCAAACCTCCTCAAACACTCTCGGAGGCTGACATTGCCCACATCTCCACCATGATTGACCCACCTTTGAACAGAGACGAAGCACAGCAACTCCACAACGTACTTTGCAAGTACCATACTATATTTGACCTGACAAACCGCCCTCTCGGCCAGACAACTGAAGTTACTCATAGAATCGACACCGGCTCCGAACCTCCCATCCACGATCGTCCCTACAGAGTCTCGCCAAGCAAACGGCGCGCTATTCAACAGGAAGTTGACAAGATGCTGTCGCGAAACATTGTCGAACCCTCGTCCAGCCCCTGGTCCTCTCCTGTTGTTTTAGTAAAAAAGAGGAACGGCTTATGGCGTTTTTGCGTCGATTATCGTAGGTTAAATAAGATCACGAAAAAAGATGTCTATCCTCTGCCACGCATCGATGACACTCTCGATTGCCTACAGGGAGCAGAATATTTCTCATGCATCGATCTTCGCGCCGGCTACTGGCAAATTAACGTTGATGAAGCCAACCGTGAGAAAACGGCATTCATTACGCCCGACGGACTTTTTGAATTCAAGGTCATGCCCTTTGGACTGTGTAACGCCCCCGCAACGTTCAAAGGAATGATGGACCGCCTACTCAAGGGTCTAAAATGGGTCACTTGCTTGTGCTATCTTGACGACGTCATCATCTTTGACACCTTCCCAAAACATCTTGAACGTTTGACTCAAGTGCTCACAGTCTTTCAACAAGCTCGGCTACAACTAAATTCAGCTAAATGCCGGTTCGGTAGTCAACAAATTGAAGTTCTCGGACATCTCGTAGACAAGCATGGTGTTCTAACCGACCCTGAAAAAATTAAGGCTGTGAAAGATTCCCCCATACCTCTTTCTTCAAAAGACGTCAGGAGCTTTTTAGGGCTTTGCTCCTACTTCCGCCGCTTCATCAGAGACTTCGCACACATAGCACTCCCATTGACATCTCTCCTGAAAAAAAAAATCAAGCTTTCGAATGGAAGGAACATCATCAGATTTCGTTTGCCCATCTGAAAGATGCTTTGAACTCCAGCCCCATTCTCGGCCATTTCGATGACACGGCACCCACTGAAATTCGCACCGACGCCAGTGGTCACGGTATTGGAGCAGTTCTCGCACAACATCAGTTCTTAAAGGAAATGGTAATTGCTTACGCTAGTCGACTACTTTCACCTGCTGAGCGTAATTACATCATTTCTGAGAAAGAATGCCTTGCAGTGGTATGGTCGGTCTCTAAATTTCGACCATACCTTTTTGGACGTCCCCTCCGTGTCATCACTGATCACCATGCCCTTTGTTGGCTTTCATCATTAAAAGATTCTATTGGTCGCCTTGGGCGCTGGTCTCTCCGCCTTCAAGAATATGATTTCACCATCGTATGCAAATCAGGAAAGATGCATCAGGACGCTGACTGTTTGTCTCGTTACCCGGTAAGTCCAGCTAACAACAACACCGATTCAACTGAACTCCCAGTTCTGCCGATATCACAGCTCCTCAACCTCGCTCACGAACAGCTTCGTGATCCAGCTCTGAAACTTCTTATAAGACGCCTCTCAGTTGACGCTAACCAACCGTCCTCGGGACTCTTTCGCATCCGCGACAACATTCTATACCGCCAGAATTTCAGACACGAAGGATTAGCATAGCTTGTCGTGATTCCTAAACACCTACGGGCTACAGTTCTTCACGAACTACACGACGCACCTTCATCAGGTCACCTGGGTCTCCTTCGCACTTACGGCAAGGTTAAGGAACGTTTTTACTGGCCGGACATGTACCGAACTGTAAAGAGGTATGTCTCTTCATGTGACCTTTGTCAACGTCGAAAGAAACAAACCATCAGGCCATCAGGACTCCTTCAACCACTGCACCCTCCGATCAACCCTTTCGATCGTCTAGGGATTGACTTCCTCGGACCATTCCCTTTGTCACGCTCTGAAAACCGCTGGATTGCAGTTTCAATAGACCACACCACTCGTTATGCAGTCACACGCGCTCTCCCAACCAGTACTGCCGTTGACCTGGCCCTGTTTCTTTTGGAGGACGTCATATTAAAATACGGCGCACCGCGAGAACTTCTCAGTGACCGTGGACGTTCCTTTCTCTCATGCGTTGTGTCTGAAGTACCCCAGGCCTGCTCGGTCCACCATCAAGTGACGACCGCTTACCACCCACAAACGAATGCGCTCACTGAGCGGATGAACCGAACGTTATCTGACATGTTGTCAATGTACGTGTCGTCAAATAAAAAAAAAATGGGATGATGCACTGCCATACGTCACCTTTGCATATAACTCATCCCGCCACGACACTACTGGGTTCACACCTTTTTATCTTCTCTTCGGCCGTGAACCACCATTAATGCTTGACTCCCTCCTTCCACCCCAACCAGACGCTTCCCTCACCGAATTTACATCCGATGCCACAATTCGGACTGAAGAAGCTCGTCAATTAGCTCGCATACTCACGCTTGACTCACAAGAACGCCAGTGTGCCCGCTACGATAGCTCTCATCGACACATCAAACACTCTCCTGGTGACCTTGTATTGCTGTGGACACCACAACGTCATGTCGGACTTGCTGACAAACTTCTCCACCGCTATACAGGACCATACCGGATTCATCACCAGTTGAGCGACGTTACATATGTCATTGAAGCCCTCGAGCAACAAAATGACAGACGTCGCAGCAAAAGAGAAACAGTGCACGTGCTTCGGCTCAAGCCATATATCCTCCCAACGACCACGTAGCTCAACGACGAGACGTCGTGGCTTCTCGGAGGGGGGCTAATATTACAGAGCTCATGATATGACTAGAGAAAGAAGAGGTAGAGGATTGCCAGCGCGCTCGCAGCAAGGGATTCAATCCCCTGTCTCCACCAGTACCCAGCTGTAAATAAATCATCATCGTTTTCACCGTAACAATATATCCTTAATTACTAACAAACAGTGCGAACGAAAACTTCGACAACTTACCCCAACTATTCCAAAGTACGTCCTATTCTCCGAAGGGGGAATGTGTTCTGTAAGTATGAATTATTGTATAATATCCTGAGAATAAAATTTATTTGGTCGGCAGCTGCACGAAAAATTAAATGACCCCTCGTGCCATGAGACACGCGCATGCATTTGAAACTAAATTGAACTATGGCTTTTTCGGCTGAATAAATCTAAAAAAAACTTTCACCTGCAGTTTGGGATGTAAAAAATTTAAGGACCCGACTCAACTCGGAAATGCGATATATTGGTTAAGTTTCCCGCTGAATAAAAGTTTGTTAATGGAAACTTGGGATTACAGAAGAGGCATCAGAACTTGTGTTAAAACTCTTTGAAACTGTATTGAACTTATCCCTTCTAAAACAAGCTGAAAACGCTATGGTTGTTTTCGTACTCTCATTCAGTAGATGTTCTCCAAATTGGCAAGTTAACATTGTAAAATTCCTGGAACCAGACTTTGAAAATGTATCATGTATAACGAAATCTAAAGAATTGCACAGAGCTCATCTTGATTTCCGGCAGCTGGCCAAAACGGTTGCAGCCCTTATTGAAGAGTAGTATTAAACCATAGAATAAAAACGTCCCATGAAAAAAAAAGAAAAAAAAAACCCAAACATGGACTATCGCCCATATAAATGGACTCTGCATCGTAGAAGGCTGGAACTCAGTGATAACTTGACGCTAGTTGTACTATAATGCATAATGTTAAGAGCAGGACGTTACTTCCATAAAATACTTGCAGGAAATGAATAACAAATAGGGGCTGACGTCCACCTAAGCTTAATATTTATAAAAGCAAAAAATTCACATCCTAAATGCCTGTAGCATTAGCTTTAGTAATGAATGTATAAACTTGTCAGCAAAAAAACAATTAAAAACAGCAAACATTGCTTTATTTGATAGAGAAAACAGCTCAGAAAACACAGACTACGAAGAGGAGCGTAAATAAAAGGACAATGCTGTATGTTGTGTATGCTCCTCTTCGTGGTCTGTGTTTTCTGAGCTGCTTTCCCCACCATCTATAAGGTCAACCAACTGGCCCAATTTACCGCCTTATTATTGTTTTACTTGTTGACAGTTCTTAAATGAATTCAACAAACGCCCTCAGTGCCATGTTCTTGGATTTACAAATATTTGGCTTAAGTGGGCGTCGGCTCACAAACAAATTTAATTTTTCTCTCGTTTCATTTGATGCAGGTAATGCGATCTCCAACTTTCGTGTTCTCTCATTAGCACTAGCGTTGCATTGTCATGAAGTTCCAACTTTCGTCGATGCGTAGTTTATTTGCACAACTCCAAAAACCGGGAGCCGCTTTTCTCAATTGAACCCGGTAGAAAAGTGATACGAGTCCTAAAGAGCGGGGGTGAGCGCCCTCAGCTGTCGCTTGTTTCCAATACATTTTGGCTAAAAGAAACCGAGCAAAAATTTAGAAAATGATCGACACGACCGGAAATGCTAAATGTAAGCAAGACTGGGCCTTGAATTCAGCTTTCGACAAGGCTTCAGTGAAGTATTCACGATCCGTTGTAGCAACCACTAGAGCTGGCCAAAGCGTACAATTGTGAACGTCAAAACAAAGAAACAAACATAGTTGTTTTAAAAAAAAACTTCAAATAGAAAGCGTTATCAATGGAGGCCCTTCCGAGTGTCTTTGTGAAGGCGAACGAACATTTTCTGTACTGCAGCAGATGGGGCGGAAGTAGATAGAGCATTATACACGGTATTTGATTTCGATACAAATATACTGGTCTTGAAAATAGAACAAGAGTCGAACGAGTGTTTTCTTCCCCATTTAATTATCAGGCTTGGCGGGCATCAGATAAGGCAGAAACCGTCGCGGCAAGTTAGCTAATTCACTCAAATCTAATATTTCACTTTTAATTATTTGTTTTATGGATGTTTCAATCTCAGTATCTGCAGCAGGTAAAATAGGAGGCCACACAAATTTAAACGAAATTGCGAAAAGGTGATGGCTTGTTAGGCGTCGATCAGTCCTCCATTTGGCTTCCTGTTTTTTTTTTTTTTTTCTTTTTCTTGGGAGGCGTCGAAAGGGGAATGGAAGTGCAGTGTTGAATGTGCGCGAAAAAATAACGCCGTAAACGTCCACAATGACGCTTAGGAGAATGTACGTGTTCATTTCAGTCACGTCATTACTAGTTCAGCAGCACATCCACGATGAATGCGCCGTCGACACAGTGCCGTAAGAGTGACATGCCTGAAAAGACAGCGTCACTCTTCTAGGCGGCATTGCGAGCAGGGCTTCGGCGCTTTATAAAAGCTCAATTTTAAAATCTGGCACAAAACAAAACGGAAATAACGATCTATAGATTTCTCAAACACCATTTTTTTTTTAATGCAATAAATTCGTAATGACTCTAAGAGGTATTCCAGTAAAGATTGCAATCGTTACATTCTCTGTAAAACCGCTTCTTATAATTTCGACCAATACCGGTTAATTCGCCACCTTATTGTGTCGTTTATTTCATCCTATGCCCACACAGCTTGACAAGTCAAAGCTCAAGACAACATCCGTGTAACTCTCGCCTTTTTAAAAAGCATTTGTTCAAGTAAAATTTAAACACCCTGTGGGAGAAAACAGGAATTCACCAGTGTTGTGTCAGAGAAGCCACTGCACGCATTCTCGCGTGCTTCTCCCTGCTTGGAGAGGTTGTCGGATAGCACTCACGAAAAAGGATTCTGTTGTAGTTTTGAACCATTGGTAAAAACAGCAATGACGTGCCCTTCCGAGTAGAATTGTGGTCCTTTTAGCCTCTCCTTAGGGTTCGAGAAAGTGAAAGTCACATGGTGAGATGTCCGGAATGTAATCTGAATAGAAGAAACCTCCCGCCCTATCTGAGCTAATGCATCCAGTACAATGGTCGCAGCATGGTGACCAGTGTTGTCGTGTAACAAAAACATACCAGAAGAGAGCGTGAAGCTTATCTTTTTCCCAATGGCTCTATGATGCGTGCACAAGGGGCCACTAAATGTAGCGTTTAGCACATGATTTTCAAACCAGGTACTTTGAATTTTCCCAGAAAAAGCCCTTCATCGTCAGGCTCACGTTAAACGGACACCAAATCGCACCTACCACGTTGTCAATGGCGTCCACTATAAACCAGAATCGCGGCGAAGTTGTATTATTTCTCTCTTGTACGTTTGTCTGTACTCATCGCGATAAGTTCAACCTCATGGGTCTCCTCGTTCGCCCGTGTACTTGACACGACATAAAATGGTTTCGTTTATTCACGTCTTAGAAATCATTTAATGTACTTCTTTTTAAATTTTTGTAAAACGGTAGGGAGTACGTTCGGACTGTTTTATAGTAGTATTGCCGTATACCCCAGAAAAACATTCTATCTCGGTATCACCATTCTTCTCAAAAAATATACAATTGATGTACAATCTTTTTCGCATGCAGATTGCAAATTGGTGTCGCCGAGCGAAAATGCTGACCTAGGGCGGCAACCGTTTTTACTTCAGGAACTGTATTTTTTTTTCACCAGAATGTACGGGCCAAAAACGTATACATATAAGGCAAAAAAAAAAAATGTTACAAAAAAGTGAAGGCAGTGAGTACGGCGTGAGACATTAAATAGCAGCCCTGAATCAGCTGGAGGAATTTGTTCCGATGATATCTCCGCTTTATTTATATCAGTTTTCCGAAAATAGTTCAATAATAATTTTTTTTTTCAGGGAGACAGCGGAGGATCGTTTATGTACGAAAAAGAAAGACAATTGTTTCTTGCTGCTATTCATTCTGTAAACGATTAATGCTTCACGCCTTCTCTGCCATCACACCATATTACGGTGTCAAATTTTGTCCAGTTTTATTTCACCCGTCATGCGGGATTCGGAATCAACGAAACATAACTTTTGTATGACGGACGAGGCTCGAAAGGAATGTGTAACTACATTTTATAAGTCTTACAACGTGACATTCAAAGATGGTTCAGTAGTAGACGACAAAACTACTTATTAAGACGTTAACAGGTTACTATATACTCTTGTCATGTATCCTTAATTCACTTCTAGTAATGAACCTTTTAAGCAAGGGTTTGGGAACAAATTGACACTAGTGACAATTAACACACTAAACGTCAAAGTTTACTCACGGGTTTTTGTTGATATTGCTGGAACGTTTTTTATTACCCTGTTATATATAATATATGTTCATGTATACCATACACACATACAATGCACCATTGGCGTCTGCATCGGTGCGAGCCTAAGGATCCGCCATTGCCGTCACGGCGGTCTGGATGGGTGTTGGTCCCAGCGCCTCTGGCTGCTGCAAAGTCGTCCGCCGGGGGCGTCGTCGTCGTAGACGAACTCTGCCAGCTCTATCGACAGCAGGGAGACGATCGCCTTGTCACGACTGGTGGGCAGAATCCAACCGACGTACGTCGCCGGACGGATCTTGTCTGGGAGTTCCTCCAGTTTCGTTTTCCGAAGGCGAACGTGGCACTTGCACTCCCAGACAACAAGGGCAGCCGTCGCGGTCCTACGGCACCGGCGACACACCCCCTCGTGAGGGTCGTCGTTGGAGAACTTATGGCGCAGCGCCGGGGATAGGAAAGGGTTGGTCGCGAGGCGACGAACGAGGGTCTGAGTGCTCCTCGGTAGGTCATTCGGCATCGGAGGAACGGGACGCAACTGCTCGTCCGGGCGTTCCTCCCGTTCCTCATGTAGGTGCCGCAGGGTTCTCCGCCTTCGCTGTTGAGCACTTTCCTTGACGGCAGACGGGTCGGCCGGGCCGGCTGCCTCGCCGGCTGAGTTGTGGAATGCGTTCGGCGCGGATGCCATCTGGTGTACTGCTGCTCGCGCCTCGTTGCCGTTGACGCCCGCACGGGCAGGCAGCTAGGAAATTGCAGCTTGGATGTTGAGATTCCTACGAAGTTTTAGGAGCGCGGCGAGCAAATCGCCAACTATTCTCGTGTACGTTGAGGGGCTCCCGCAGGCTCGTCTGCAACTTTCGTACGCGCGGATCGATTCGGTGAACAGTAGGAGCCTGTGTGGGATGTCTGTTGGTGTAAATGTTTGAAGAACCCACTGGAATGCTCGGGGGATTGTCACGAATTCCGCTTGCGTAGTGTCGACGTTTTCAATGGTCGAAAGTAGAGCCGCGTTCGGAATGCCATGGGTGGTGTCGACCCACGCGATAGCCTCTCCTTCGCCGTCGTCGCCGGCAGTCGACAGCAAGGTTTCCGCCATGTCAGTGTAGTTGATTGCGTGCGTAGGCAGTGATTTGTGCGCGACGCTACGTGTGTGCGCTTTGTCAAAGCGTTTGAGTCGTTCGGAGTTAGTCGGTCCAGGTCCCATGTTTCGGGGGAGGGGTTTTCCGTCAGTAAGCGTGACCGGGGCGGTCCACGGAGGAGGCGAGTGCGCGTCTGCCGGGCGGACGTCCAGACTGGGACACACGCGGAGCTCTTCTAATATAGAAAGCCCAGCTGTCGAGCTGCTGAGGCGGTCTCTCTGGCCGATTAGCGCCCGTTCAGCGAGTTCCGACAGGAGGTTCATGCCGCTATGTGCGTACAGCTCCGAGAGGTGCGTGTTCTTAGGCAGTCTGGTGACGATACGGATTGCCTCGCGATTGAGTTTCCCGAGTTGCTCCGCCTGCCTGGGCGTGAGGACGTGATAGGTATAGCCGTAGAGGATACGGGATTCAAGCAGCGACGTATCGAGCTGGCGCGTCTCTCTCCCGCGTGCCCCACTGGAGGTGCGTGATTCTACGGATGAGGTGGAGGAAGGATCTGCACGTCAAGACGACTTTCGTCACCCACGTTGTGCCGTTCCCATCTTGATCTATGTAGGCTCCCAGGATCCGTATGGAGGGTTTTCGCCGTATTCACTGGCCGGCCATGCTGAGCGCGATTTGGTTGTGGACCGCTTCGGTCTTTCTGCGGGGCCCGTTGAGAACCACGACGTATTCGGTCTTCTCGGCCCAACACGCTCATACCCACATCTCAAAGGAATCCCTGTATGACGTTGAGGCCAAGCTGAATTGTGTGCTCCTGTTGCTCGCCGATCCCGTCGTTACGGAGATGGTGACATCGTCGGCGTATACGGCGAAGCGCAGCGACGGAACCGCTTCAAGGAGCGGGGGAAATCTTGCCATGACCAGGTTGAAGACGGTGGGCGAGAGGACCGCGCCCTGCAATACCCTGGTCCTCTTCAGTTGATGGGGTCCGATGAAGTCACCGGCTTTGATCTTGTATATTCGGTCGTTCAGGCAACTCTTAACGAAACTGAGAAGGTGGCCGCATACTACGGCAAGCTCTGAGCTCTGGATGACCGCCTCGTGAGGGACGGTGTTGAAGGCCTTGCGAACGTCCACTGCCACCACCGTTCTCTTCTGCAGTTTCGAGTAGGCGTCAAGGACTTGGTGGCGCAACACAAGGAGAATGTCTTGCGTGCTAATCCCGTGGCGGAATCCGAGTTGATATGGGTGGAGCGAGAGTTCCTCTCAAGGTGCCACAAGAGTCGCTCGAGCACCATACGTTCAGTGAGTTTACACAGGTTACTGGTAAGGAAAATCGGCCGGAGGATATTGAGCCTTCGGTTCAGAGCACTGGCGTACCAGCGGTGCGGGTACATAAGGATTGGATTGGATTGAAGAAATAATCTGCCTTAGTTTATATTAGTACTATTATTACTCTAAATAGTTTTAAAACATTTAAAAGCATAAAAAATTACCATGTTAAGTTTATGTCTTGTTAAGAAAAACATTGTTTTTCCGTTGTTCGTTGTTTTTCTGCACTCTGGCTTGCAGCTACGAAATTCAATCCAATCCGATGTCAACAAAACCGAAACTACCGCGGTACAGGGCTCAAAGCTCGGCCTCGCTTCCCATGGATTTGGTTTTCGCATTTTATGACTTTAAATATGCATGTCATAAAATGGTTAAGTTTGATAGCTGAAACTGTTAAATTGAAATGACCTAACATGTGATTTTTTGAATAAAATTTATTACTGAAAAAAATATCACAGTTTAGTTTCGCGGTGCCCGCGTTGCCGTCGAGGTCTGATAATTTCTGGTCGCGTTAAATAGACCGATCTCACCGGCCAGCTTGACTACGCCACCGCTGCTGCAATGCAGCGAGGGAACTTTATTCTTTGGGCACGTGCGACAACTTCGCTGGAGCTCTTCGCGCGTAGAGCACGAGAAGGCACGAGCCCTCGCGTGCACGGCCGTCTGCCTCTTGTGAACTAAAGTTATGATGGCTTTACGCATGCGCCCAACGCTTAGTGAGATCGATCTATTGTGTATACCGGTAGAGCCTGTACAAGGTTACCGACCGCCGGTTTAAGTGCCGGCGCCGGTAAGGTGTTACCGGTCGCTCCGATACGTGGTTGCAGTTAGCCGCGCATCGATTGTTGGCCACCGGTATGTTATTACGGCCCACCAGTGTGGCGTACCGGCTTCGCCAGTACGTGTTCACTCGCCGCCTGTACATGGTATGGGCAGCCGGTACGGCGTATCGGCTTCGCCAGTACGTGGTTACAGGTCGCCGGTACAGAGCTACCGGTTACCGATATGAGAATGCAGGACTCCGGTGTGAACCGGTATAGGCCGGTATACATTTGTACAGGTTTTTTCAGTAGGGATTGGCTCCTCGGAAACGCAGTGAGCCTATGGGCAGCCCATATCAGGCATGACCACGCTGCGCCCACGTGGAACCAAACGTGGGTTTCGCAGTGGCTGTCCGAGCCCCCGTTGCTCACGTGGGCCCCACATGGGTCCCACATGGACCCCACCTCTTGTGCTACCTGGGTAGTTTCCTTTTGGAGGCCAGAAAACCCTCCTTGCCTGAGCGAACAAAAGGTAGCCTATCTGAACGTCGCGTAGAGCATATGCTGCAGACTCGATTGTAAGGTGCTAAAATAGACGATCTGTTATTTTCCCAAGCGCCCCGGCCCGCGCGCGAGGAATTATGGGCGAGACTGTCCCTCCCCTGGCCGTTCTGCCTTGAGATCGCATTGCCTTGTCGCTTGTCTCCCCTTAATCCTCAGTTTTTTTATTCTATTACCTATTTTTATCTATCCTAGTGTATTTCTTATTGCTTCTAAATGTTTCTATTCTCTTCTGCTTGCGATATTTCTTGCATATATATAGTATTTGTGTCTTTATTTTGCCTTTTTCGACGGGAGTGCCGACGGGCAACACGCCGCTTCGCGCGTCGTTTCCCGGGTGAGTACCTACCGTTGCTACCGATTTCCACCACGCTGTCACCTGTTCATTTTGGTTCATTTGACCCACGTGCAAACGAGAGGAACCGTTTATGAACACGCGCGCACTGGTCATATGGATATACGCAGAGCTCTGAATCAACAATCGCGACGCGAGAGCCGAGTGCGCTGTGATTTGGCCGTCCGCTCAATCTGCTATGTTTCCCGCTTCCTGATTTAGAAAGACTTCAAGCCCGAGTCGGTATGTTAAGACGGCCAATGGGAATCCGGTTTTACAGGGAGTCGTCAACTGAAACGTTTACTTTACGTAATCTAATCCTATTCTCACAAAAGCACAAGTTGACGTATTCCGATCACACCTCTTAAGCAGTATTGTTCCCTAACACCCGAAGAGCCTTAGTTATTGCGCGTCCTCAAACAAGGGGGCTCAATATTTGCTGCGCGGAATTTGTCGCTACTTAAAAAAATAATTGCCACGATTTTGCTAAAAACGTGCGCTTTTCCATCAAACGGGTGGCGATATCTGCTCGTAGGCTTATTCCCGAATAAACTTCTCAAAGAAATGCAGCGAGGCATACCGCGAGCGGTAACTGTTTTGCTCGATTCCCGTCTTTTCCGACTGCGAAAAGAGCCTTTACTTAACAAGGCCAAGGATCAGAGATGGCAGTAATGACAGTACTGTAATGAAATTACAGTAATTAACGTACTTTTCTGAGTAATGATTAATGTAATGAATTCCTTCTGTGGGCTAGTAATTAATTACGTTCAGGCAGTAATTTTGATAAAATTACTCATTTTTTTTTTATATTACTATGTCCTGAACTAGAAAATTCGTTTGCAAGCTTTAAGAAAGAGAAAAATTATTTTGCATGGTCAAATGTTGTGAAAGAGCATCAGAGGAAATAATCGACGGCCACCTGAGCTCAAAGCTTTGTACGAAGAGCTGTACAGACGCACAAAGGAAGGCTGGGAAGGCGAAGGAGAAAAACTTCCTTGTAGACATCGCTGGAAGGCAACGGTTTACAAACTCCAGGAACGACCCGTGTCAAGGCGTAGCGTCATCACGACGCTATACTATACTTCGTTTATTCCTAAGCTGACAGTGCTGTCGGAGCTGCAAGCTAACCAGAACCAATGAAACACTTTCTTTTAATGACGTGTCCCGTCCCTTTCTCTGCGCGTGGATATGAACGAGAGCGTGGTTACGTGGCGAACTAAACACGTGTGACTGCTCCAACGAACACGTAGCTTCCCCTGTTCATCCCTAAGCTGACAGTGCGTCAGCTTAGGGATGAACGGCTCATAGGCTACAAGGTGGCGGGCACATCACCAGTGAGTTACACGTATTTTAAAACCTGAGCGGACAATACAAACAGATCCCCTGCCTTGTACTTTCGTCAAGCATGCTTGAACCCTAAGCTTCGACTATTAAGAACTAGAAGCGACCGGAATAAATAGTTCGTTCCAGATACCTTGTCAAAGCCTGATATTGTTTCGTGCGTCTTTGAGCAAAGCAGGTGCCGCTCGCGGTATGCCTCGCTGCCTTCCCTTGGGTAGTTTTTTGGGAATAAGCCTACAAGCAGATATTGCTCCCCGTTTGTATGGAAAGCTAAAAATTTAGGAAGCTCGCGCCATTACTCAACTGGCCACGCTTCTGCTTAGCAATCATCCGGGCCTTTTGTGTGACAATGCGCAAAAACCTGGACTCCTCGGGTTTTTCGGAAAAATGCTTCTTCATAGGAATGACTGAGTACAGGTCAACTATACTCGGCGACAATATTTCTTGGCAATGGAGTGGACGGTACAGGCACGCGTCCCCTTTCCCATTTTGAGCAAAGCATGTGCGCCGGCTCTTCTCTCCACTGCATTGCCAAGAAAAGTTATCGCCGAGTATAGTGCTCTAGGAAGAATAGTATTAGATTACGTCCGATGCGGAAGGGAAACGTTTCACGTGACGACTCCTTGTAAGAACGAGCTGTCATTGCCGGACTTAACAAACTGACACGGACTATAACTTTGAAATCAGAAAGACGGAAACATATCACCCTTTTAGCAAGAACCTTCACCGTTGGATGAACAGCGAAACTGGTGAGTGGACTCTCTTTCTGAGACACATCTAAAAAGCTATTCATCATGTTTAACACTTATGTCGTGTGCGCCAGCAAAACCACTGTTCAGTACGGTTCACTTTGAGGCCCATAAGATTGTTGCGGTGTAAACAGGAAGATCTGAGTTTTTTTGTACATATAGACCAACTCAGCTCTTTGACGTCACATCACTGCGGTGGTGCTCCGGTCCGAATTGCGCATGCACGGCACCTCGCTGCTCCCGGATCTGGTTCTTGCGCACGCGCTCTAAGGTTAAACGAGGGTTTGTTTTGTAAAAACTGGTGTTGATGTACACGGGAAATAAAGTGAGCGCGAATTACTGTCTCGAGGTATTCAAAAGTAATGTCAAAGTAGTATCAAATTAATGTTATTACTTTTAGAACCTAATTGTAATGTAATCTCATTACCTTTATTTTGAGGTAATTTGTAACGCAATTTCATTACATTTTGCAGTTTTCAGGAATGTAATTAGTAATGTAATTTAATTACATTTTGAAAGTAATTTTGCCATCTCTGCCAAGGATACGCACGAAACAGTCTAGGGTCTTGACAAGGAATTTGGTGTTAACTATTTATTCCCGTCGTTTGCTGTTCGCAACGGTCGAAGCTTACGGTCCGACCTTGCTTGATGAACGAGCAAGAGGGCTGGGGATCTATTTTTCTTTTTCTCTCAGGGTTTAAAATGGGTTGACCTCGCTAGTGATGATCCTTTCGCTTTTTAGCCTATAAGCCGTTCATCCCTAAGATGAGTGTGCTGTGCAAGCTACCCGAAGAAAAAATCCATCAATGTAACCCTGTTTAGCAGTCAATGTTTTCTAGTGGACCGCTGACTGTGCCTGACTGTACGTCAAAAGCATGTCTGATTGGCCAACAAGTTACTCTGACCGACAGTAAAACTCCAGTCAGACTCCACTTGTCGGCTTTCTGATGGTTTCCTGGTGGCAGCCGGCCGCCGCGAAATGCCATCAAGATGTCTTGGTGGCAATTCTGATTGTACATCGATTGTCTCTGACTGTACGTCAAAAAGCTTTGACGTGCAGACAGACGTGCGGTCAAAGGACGTAAAGTTCGTTCGGATGCCACTGCTTCGTCAAATCTATGAATACGAAAAATAATCTATGCACAAGAAAACGATTTCGTGACGTGAGCTCATAAAACCGCTGATGTTAGAGATATGACACGCAGCCGAGCGACAACCTTGATCAGAAGCCCGCCGAAACGCCTCCGAACACGCCACTTCGCTTCGCCCATAGAGGCTTCGCCGCTTCGCCGAGCTTTCATGAACGATCGCTCTCGACTTGTTTTGTTTTCCCGCTTGCTCCAACCTGTCGATCCTGCCCGGGCCCTACAATGTCTTATGTTTTAGTAGAATTTTTACTCGACAAGACCCAGCCTGTTGTGAGTTCCGACGATTTAAGGGACTTTAGCGGTGTAGTTGAAGACGACAAAGGTTGTGGGGCGCTCGGCCCGCCACACGGCGGCCAAACCGGCGACTAGCGGGGGGGCGGCACCCGGCGCCGACAGGGTAGAAAAGGGATGGCCCGTGTGGCCGAGTGCAGTTGCTGCCCCGAGTCTGGACCAGAGTCATGGTAATAAACCCTGTTTGACCCCGAAGAACGAGTCAAGTCAAGTCAAAAGTCAAAAGTCAAGTCAAAAGTCTTTATTTTCTCTCCGTTTGGAGAGGGGAGGCAGAGAAAAAAGCAACTCAGTGTTGCTTGACGAGCCTCTGCCCCCCTCCCTACAGCAGCAGAAAAAAAAAATATGTACACGTACACAAACTCATACAAATTGACAATCTCTACACCAATAAAACGAAAATAAGTGAGCTAAATCCCCTCCCTACCGCAGCAGAGAGAGAAAAAATATATACACGTACACAAACTCATACAAATTCACAATCTCTACACCACTAAAAAATAAAAGAAAAAAAAGTGAGGTAAATCGTACAATCGATTCATACTTTAACTATTCCAGAACGTGTTTAAGAAAATCATTAACAAATACAGAAAGCACGTCCTTCCGAGTTCCACTTAAAATATTTATATCCAATTCACTGCAACAATTTAAAAGGCGCGGTAGTGCATATCTCAGCATTTCATTGCCGTAATTGGTCCTGGAGTGTGGTACTGCCCACGCATCTTCAGAACGAGTGTTGTAGAGCGTTTCCCTGAACTGAAGATTTGAGATCGATAAAAGTAAACGGTTGGTACAAAACGACTTTTTATAGGCAAGGGCTAATTTGTAACTATACTGACTTGTAATTTGCACAATATTAAATTTTTTAAACAATGGTTTCGTATGACTGTCATAGCTAGTATGACATATCGTACGAATCACTCTCTTCTGAAGAATATGCATTTGATTTATATTAGTCAAGGTCGTATTTCCCCATACCAAAAAGCAATAGTTATATTGAGCGTAGAAAATAGAGTTGTAAACGAGTATCATGGCCGAACTAGGAATCATATGGCGATATCTGTATATTATACCCACAGCCTTCGATAGCTTTTTACATGTGTATTGCACCATATCGTTCCAAGTCATGTACTGATTAAAGATTACCCCCAGGACTTTTACACTCTCAACTATATCAATAGTGCCTGTACCAAGCAAAAGTACAGACCTAGGACTACAATTTGTATTCCGAGATCTAAATACCACGGCCTTTGTTTTACTTACATTTATTTGCAGGGAATTCGATAGTGCCCAAGCATTTAATTGATAAAGATAATGGTTCGCATTGCTTATAATTGTATCTATGTTAACGCCGGAAAAAAATATACTCGTATCGTCCGCATAAATAATGCAGTTCACATTACCATTAATATTTACTAGGTCATTAATATACAAGTTGAAGAGGAGTGGCCCCAATATACTGCCCTGTGGTACACCGGCGGTTAGTGGTCTGAAATTTGATCGTTTCTTATTTATTTCAACACACTGATGGCGGTTTTGAAGGTAACTAGTAATCATTTGTAAAGCGACCCCGCGAACACCATAAATGAACAGTTTCTTAAGTAACGTTTTATGATTTATGCGGTCGAAGGCTTTTGTGAAATCAATGAATATGCCGAGTGTTATCAGCTTCGCTTCGATGTTGCCTAAAAGTAGTTCTTTTTGTTTTAAAAGTGCAATCTCAGTCGAGCGACCTTTCATAAATCCATATTGACAGGGCGTAATGATTGAAAATTTCTCACAAAAATTATTAAGCCTTTGATGTATGATTTTCTCTAATCCCTTGGAAAATATGGGTAAAACCGAAATAGGTCGATAATTTCCTAAGTCATTCTTATCACCGGTTTTATATATTACAGTCACCTTTGCTATCTGCATTTTTTTTGGAAAGGTACCATACTTAAGTGCTAAATTGAATATGTGCGTTAAATAGGGTAAAATCGCCCGCAATACATGTTTAATTGGTTTTATTTGAATGTCGTATATATCGAAGCTTTTACTGTTTTTTAAGTTTTGAAACGCTGAGAATACTTCCTCTTCGTCGGTTGGGGTAAGAAATAAGCTGTCAGAAACACTAAGCATGTATTTAGAGGCACTCATAGAACACACACTTTGAGCAGGCTTAACAAAATGTTCATTAAATTTCTCAGCTAAAGCTTCTCCCTCTATATCGGTGCCTTCAATTTTGATTTTCGTGATTATCTCCTTGTGCGGCCCATTGTTAAGTATACCGTTCAATTTTTTCCATATAACATCAGATCTGTTTACACCTTGAAATAAATTGTTAAAATAAGAACGCTTTGACTGCCTTAAGGCCCTGGTACACTGATTTCTTTGTTCCTTAAATTTAGCCAACACGCTAACGTCTCTGCTACGTACGAATTGATGGTAAAGAGTATTTTTCTTATTTATCATTTTTCTTATTTCTGACGTAACCCATGGTTTACGTGATTTGCGGGAAATATTTCGCTGTTGGTAGGGGAAGCAATGGTCATATATCATAATAAACTTATCGAGAAAGTAGTCAAATGCTTCGTCAGCTGATACGCTAGACAACACCGCACTCCAGTTCGCAGAAAATATCTGTTCTTCAAAATGTTGCAAGTTTTTTGTGCTGATATTTCTAAAAAAAGACTGAGCAACATTAGTATTTTTGCTGTTGAAATTTACATGACTAAACATAAAGATCGGCAGGTGATCGCTAATCGTTACCCCGATCACGCCAGCAAGTATCTCTGTGGTGGGAACGTTCGTTAAAAATAAATCAAGCAACGTGTCATGTAGAGGCGCTATACGAGTAGGCAGTGAAATAACATTAGACAATCCATATGACTGATACAGTGACAGTAAATCAAGCTGATGTTTAGAGGAGGTTAGCATGTCTATATTAAAATCACCGCCAAGATAAAGACATGATTTATTTTCACCAACAACCTTTAAAAAAATTTCAAGAAATTCAAGGAAGGTCGCAACATTCCCAGATGGCGGTCGATAGACGACAGAAAATACAAATTTAGCATGTTGTAAAGTTAAAATCTCATAGTCCTTTGTTGTCGCTGTGAAATCACTGACAATATTATATTCAAGGTCTTTTTTAACGTACATACATACACCTCCTCCTACTTTGTTGCTACGATTTAAATTGAATACTGCATACTTCTCTAGTCGGTCCACTTCATCACTCTGGTTATACCATGTTTCAGTTAGCATCATTATATCAAAAGAAAATGTAAAACTGTCCAGAAAGATGCTAAGTTCATCAAACTTGTTTCGCACTGATTGAACATTTAAATGAAATAACGAAAAGGGCACAATTGGTTGGTCTTTAAAAAGTTTAACAACCTCGTTTGGCAATAAGTAAGAAGGAACTGTCATTGCGAGTGAAGATAAAAAAAAATGCAATACCCAAAGCAAAACTACTCCAATTTTTGCAAGTCATCCTTAGTCTTTATTAGATGTGCTTGAGTTCCGTCCTTCTCCCTGACAAAAATCTTGCCGTTTTTATACCAAGCGTACTGGAACCTGTTTGTTTTTGCCCATTCTTTCGTTTCCCACAGTAGTGCCTTATCTTGCTGCGTTAAGTTTTCCAAGATATATATATGTCTTACTCCGAGCATTCCTTAGTCGTGACCGCCGGTCTAGCCACATATCGCGTGTCACCTGGCTGACAAAGCGAACAATGACTCCGGGGATCTTGTCTGCACGTGAGGGAAGTCTGTGTGCTGCGATAATTTGATCCGATGTCAGATCAGGCACATCCAGGTTCTTTGCCACTTCATTTATTTTAGACAGAAGATCTTCTTTTTCGCTTGCAGGAATCCCATGCAGTTCGAGGTTTTGCCTGCGATTTCTCCATTCAAGATCGTGCACCTTTTGTTTTAAGTGTTCTATTTCCAACTCTGCGTTCGTCTTTTCCAAGTTTGTAACCCTTTTATTTAAACTTTTTATTTCTTCGTCCTGTTCACCAACGCGCTTGAGCATGACGTTATAGTTGTCCGACATATGCTGGAGTGACTTTTCCATTCCATCTACTGTTTCCTTAAGGTTTAAAAGTGTGTCAAGCTTAGCATTCATGCCAACCAGGAGACTAGCTACATTGAGTTCACTGGTTTGCACGTCGCTCTGAGTACCGGAAGCGGCACCTTGTTCTTTAGGTTGTTTACTGCCTTGACTGCTCCGAGACTTAGCAGCTCTGCAAGTCTGGCACCGCCAGGTTTTTCGGATATTTGCATTCTTTTTAAGTGTCGCTTCGGAAATTCCGGCACAATTGCCTAAGTGATAAGAATATTGACACTCCGTGCATTTAACCTGTAATCCACTTTCCGACATATCTTCAGCACATGCCGGACATATAACATCTGTACCATGGGCCATTTTTTTTGTACAGCAAAATACAGCAAAAAACCACGAAACAAAACACAACAGCAGCAGCAGCAGCAGCAGCAGTGAATCACGGAGGGAAAAAAGAAGATTTATACAACGTGAAGAAGACCAACCTGAAATGTCGAGATGAGGCGTTTAGTCTCAGTACAGCCTACTGCCGCTGCTGCTGTGCGTCCGAAAGTCGAGAGTGCCTCCTTTATAGGGGTGGTGGCGTGGCCGCGGCGCCGCTGGTCCTATCTGCCGATTGCCGGCGGTGCTCCCAAGCACAGCCACGTGCAGATGGCGCTGATTTCTTTCACCAATCGCCGATGAAGCTCCCGGTCACAGGCATGAGTAGATGATCCAGGGCACGATGACGGTGTTTCAGGGCGATGAAGTCCGGTAGAAGTGTGCACCGCAACTGAAATGTCGAGATGAGGCGTTTAGTCTCAGTACAGCGTACTGCCGCTGCTGCTGTGCGTCCGAAAGTCGAGAGTGCCTCCAGAGTCGTCTGGTTGATCACCTGCGGCGGACGGCGGAAGGCGAACGCCACATCTGGCGCCCAACGTGGACTCTGTCGTCCGTCGTCGGTGATCTCGACCAGACGGTTCGGCCTCCCTTTCTTCTACTTTGCGTTTCTTAATCTCTTTTCGGTCGTTGATTCGTCGCGGTTCGCGTTTTTCATTTTTCTCTATCGCGTCGTGTTTTTCTTGTTCATTGTGACTTTTTGCGCGCTCGCCTATCTCCGCGGTCTGCACATCGCTGACGGTGCGGTTTTCTTGGCGTAGTTTGTTGGCGCGTTTTTTTTTCTTCCCTCGTGTTCGCGTGTGCTGTTTTTTTCCCTTGTCGCGCGTTTTTCTTTTTTCCATGCCTCCCAAGAAACAGTCCCAGCCCCCGTCCGACCACGGCGACTCCAGCGAAGAAGACGCGGAGCCCGGTCCGTGGTCGGCTGAGGTCCTGGCGCTCATGGCCCAAATGTCCGCCACCCTCCAGTTGGTGACGGAGCGCCTCGCAACCGGCACGGGAGGAGCCGGCGGCCATGTGCAGCAGCGTGGGCCCGAGCTTCACCCTCGGCTCACGGTCCCCGTGTACACGGGGTTCGACGACAGGAAGTCCGTCGCCGACTTCCTGGAAGAGCTGGACGTCTACGCCCGAGCGTCCGGCGCCTTGGAGAGCTACGTGCTCGAGCGCATCCTGCCCCTCGCCTTACAAGCGAGCGCGAGACGATGGTGGGTGTTGCAAACTCCCTTTCCGTCCCTAGAGGCGTTCCGCCGTAGCTTCCGAGAAGAGTTCCTGCCACCAGGGTACGACTTCCGAGTCCAGCGGGAGCTCGAACGACGTACCCAGCATCCAGAGGAAGGCCTCGTCGAATACATCCGGGCCATGCAGGAGCTGTTCAACCGAGTGGCGAAAGCTGCTCCCGAGTCGGAGAGGGTTGCACGCATCATCCGACAGAGCCACCCCCGTTACCACGTCTATCTTCAGGGGCGGCGGTTCGAGAGCGTGGAAGACCTCGTTCGTGCGGCGCGCGGCGTGCAAGACATGATCCTGGCCAGCGTGGACTACCGGCCGCCGCCCCCCGCCACAGAAGCCCTCGAACCATCGTGCGCGGGGTCGCCACCTGCACGCACCGCCCTGGAACGCACCCCTCCGACTCACCGCCCACCCGAAAGGGTCGGCGCCTACGCCTACTTGCCCCGCGCCCTGGACACCCTTGAGTGCACTCGGGATGGCGACGGGAGGCTCGGTGCTGCATCACCGGCTGGGGTCAGCGTGAGCTTAAATTCCCGACCGAGGGAAGCCCCAGGCGCCTGGGATTGGTCCCCCCAGGGCCCGCACTTGGGTGGAAGCCCGCCGCGGGTGCCGCGAAACCCCGAGAGGGGCCGGCTGCAGTTCCCGGACAGCGAAAGCTGGCTGCATGACCATCGGCGAGATCTTCAGATGGCCGAAAGGCCCCAGCGCCAGCCGAGAGGCGGCTGGCAACGTGGGAATGACCCGGCGGAGCCGAGAGGCAGCCGGCGACGTGGGAGTGAACGGGGCAACGTGGGAACCCAGCGGCAGAATGACTCCTGCTACAACTGCGGACAGCGTGGCCACTTCCGCAGCCAGTGCCCACAACGGCGGCCCCGTGAGCAGCGAGAACTGCCTGACCAGGGAAACCGAGGCGGCCTGCGGCGCTGAACCCGGAGACCTCGACGCCCAAGGCCGCCACCAGCCCCGGGAAATGTAAGTCGCCGGCAATACTTCCTTCTGTATGTCGAGTACGACCTACGAACCACAGCATCGAGCCTAGGATAACGATTTCTCTGCTCGGAGTTCTTTTCGCCGCCCTGTTCGATACCGGCGCGGGAGTTTCGCTTATCGGCGACGTCGTTTTTGAACTCTGCAAATCAAAAAATGTTAAGCTCCGTTGTTCGAGCACGCTTTTGCAGTTAGCGTCAGGCGCGCAAACAAAAGCAGCAGGCGCAGTAAGGCTGAGGATTTCTTTCGACGGAAAAACGCGGCGTCAGCGTTTCCTTTATCTGCCAGGATTGGCCGTACCTGTTATCTTGGGCCGAGATTTCATTGCAGACGAAAAAATATCGCTCGACTTTGCTGCCGGCGGGTATCGGCTGGACAACCAGCCACACGTGACCCCCTTCACCAGACGTGAAGACTGCGTCACCGGCGCAACCCTTCCGACCCACTACACAGCGCGGCCAGCTGCAGTTCTTCCTGATGGCATCCGAGACGCCCTCAACGCGTGCCCAGCAACCAGCTCGCAAAAGCAGCAGCTCGAGAGCATCCTGCAGCCGTTCGCAACGATGTTCACGGAAACCCCGGGCAAGACCGACGTGTTGCTACACCGCATCGAGACTGGTGACGCCCGACCACTGCGGTGCAACCCTAGGCCCCTCAGCGTCCACAAGCGAGCCCTACTAGACGCAGCACTACAGGAGATGCTGGATACCGGAGCAGTGCAAGAGTCCCAGAGTCCATGGGCCTCCCCCGTCGTCTTGGCTCCGAAGAAGGACGGCTCGGTACGACTTTGCGTGGATTATCGCCGCCTCAACGCAGTGACGGTGAGAGATTCGTACCCCTTTCCTTCCATTGACTCGGTTATGTACGCGATTGGCAACGCGAAAGTGTTCACCACTTTGGACTGCAGTCGAGGTTTTTTGCAAATTGAGATTGATCCAGAGGACGTGCCAAAGACTGCGTTCACTTGCCACAGAGGATTGTTTGAATTTACCCGCCTCCCCTTTGGCCTTTCCAATTCACCCGCTAGCTTCCAGCGCTTAATGGATATCGTTCTCGGCGACACAAAATATAAATTCGCCATGGCATACATGGATGACATCGTTATTTTTTCCCAGACTTTCGAGGAACACCTGAAGCATCTTGGGATCGTCCTCGAGCGCCTGCGCAACGCCGGCCTGACGATTCACCCTGACAAGGTGCAGCTCGCTTCACCACAAATTAACCTCCTTGGCTTTGTAGTGGACAATGGAGTTCTTCGCCCCAACGAGGACAAGCTGCGTACAATAACAGAGTATCCGCAGCCACACGACGTCAAGAGTTTGCAGCGGTTTCTTGGATTGATTGGGTTTTATCGCCAGTTCATCCCTCGCTGCGCCGAGATCGCTAACCCCCTGACCTTGCTCTTGCGCAAAGGCGAGAAATGGCGGTGGGGGGAGGATCAGCGCGTCGCTTTCGTTCAGCTCTCGAAAGCAATTACCGACGTCGCCTCTTTGAAGTTGCCGGATCTCAACCGACAATTTGTCGTCCAAACAGATGCAAGCAACTTCGGCCTGGGCGCAGTCCTCCTTCAGGAACACGACAACGTTCTTCGCCCAGTCGCCTTCGCTAGCCGCACGCTGACAGCGGCCGAGCGAAACTACTCCGTGACGGAAAAGGAGTGTCTCGCCATCATCTTCGCCCTCAAGAAGTTTAACATGTATCTCGATGGCGCTTCCTTTCAGATACAGACGGATCACCAAGCGCTCTCCTGGCTGAAGAATTTGCAGAATCCAGCCGGACGTCTTGCACGATGGGCTCTGACACTGCAAGCGTACGACTACACTATCGCCTACAGGAAAGGAGCAACTAATATTGTGGCAGACGCACTGTCACGGGCTCCTTTGCAGGTCCCTCCCACTGAGACGGAACCAAAGTTGGTGGGATTAACCGACATCGTGGCCCGCACTTCGGAGTCACGTTGGGGGACGTTGGTGAGCAGAGCAGACCTCCGCAAGGCCCAGCAGGAAGATGGACTTTGTCGACGCGTGTGCGAGAGGCTTGCGGCACGAAGAGCAAGCGGCACCGGAAGCGACGACGAGTACGACTCGTACCTGCTGAGCGAGGACGGACTTCTTCTCCGCTACATCCCCCAGGCAGACGACGACAGCGATGGATCGCCTTTCCGGATTGTGATACCTCGGAAGCTGCGCAAATCATTCATCAGGTACTTCCATGATTCAGCATTACCGGGTCACAGCAGCGGCAGTAAGACTTACGATAAGTTATGTCGTGTTGCGACTTGGCCAGGAATCAGGCAGGATGTACTGAAGTATGCTCGCAGTTGTCCAGTGTGTCAGAAGGCGAAACCTCGCGGAGGCCAACCACCAGGATTAATGCAACCAGTCGTTAGCCAGTCGCCTTGGCAGATTGTCGCATGTGATGTCATGGGACCGTTTCCACGTAGTCCTCGCGGAAATCAGTACCTACTTGTTGTGACTGACCACTTCACCAAGTGGGTAGAACTGTTCCCCTTACGGAAGCTTCTTTCGCAGCGGATCTGGGACTGCCTTCTGTCCGTTTTCACGAGATTCGGCTTTCCTGCCGAGCTCATCACGGACGGTGCTTCGTACTTTCGAAGCAAGATTTTCGTCGACACCTGCGCTGCGCTTGGAATACGGCACAAGCTGACTTCGCCGTATCATCCGCAAGCCAACATCACGGAGAGGATCAACCGCAACCTCAAAATGATGTTGATTTCCCACACAGCCCGTCACAAAGACTGGGATGCCAAACTCGACGAGATGGCATTTGCAACGCGCACCACGGTCAACCGATCCACTGGTTTCACGCCTGCCCGTCTCAACTTTGGTAAGGAGCTAACCTTCCCAATGGAAAATTCATTTCTATACACAGATGTTGCGCAGAATGGACGCCCATACGCGCAGTTCGCCCAGGACGTCCATCACCGACTCTCGTCGGCCGTTGGTGAAGCACGAGAGAACCTCGACGTCGCTCGTCTTCAACAGGCCGCCCAATACGACAAGGGCCGCCGCAGTGTCCACTTTCAGGTTGGAGACCTGGTACTTCGTCGGACACATCCCCTCAGCGATGCGTCGAAAGGCTTCGCAGCATCCCTCGCCAACCGTTGGGATGGACCCTTTCGCATAACGGAAACAATTTCCCCGCTGAGCTACCGCCTAGCACGACTGCATGGTACACAGCAGTACGGCCCAATTCACGTTTCTGAGCTCAAGCGTTACTGCGAGCCAGCAGTTTTTCCGCAGGTCCCGGACATCCCAGCTCCCAGCCAGCCCTTGGACCACGGAACTACGCCCAGGCGGTACAACCTACGCCCTCGGTGACTCATCACCTGTTCTATTCATATCCTTTTTTTGGCTGGCTGCGTCTCTTCGCGGAGAGGGGGGGAGAGGATCCATCTCCTTCCCGCGGGTCTGCCCTTTGTTTTCACAAAGGGATTGTTCTGTTCGCGAGTGTCTCCGAGCATGTTTGACGTATCACAACCAGACCCGTTAATTCGTCCTTTTTCTTCGTTTCATTTCTATTTTTCTATTTCCTCCGCAGGATCGTCACTGCCACCAAGAGCGTTCCCGCCACGCCTATCATTTCAGGCGATTGGCGGCACGCTTCCCGCCGCGCCGTGAGCGTGCCTCCGTCGCGACTTGGACTGGGCTGGTAGAGGACCGCCCGGTGGGCTGGGCCTCGGCGCTACGCTGGAGGGAGCAGCCCCGGCCCGAGCGTGGCGCGCCACCGGAGTCCGTCCCCGAGCCTTTCCGGGGCAACACGCTGGAGGACCGGCACCCGCACGAGCCCGCGGCCGTATACAACGAGGCGGAGCGCCTCCTGCTGTGCCCCGTCTGCGGAGTGCCGGAGCTCCACCGCCCCACCCACCTGGCGGGCGCCTTCCACCAGGCCCGCGTCGCGGCGGACTGGGCTCGCCGAGCCGCGCCACCTCCTGCTGCACCTCCGGCAGCCCCCCGCCCGTTGGAGGTCGCGGAAGCCATCCGGATCCTCCGCCAAGTCCGCCCGGATCTGCTCCGCGACCCGGCCCACGAGGAGGCCATCTTAGACCTCGACCTCTAAAAGGGGGGGGGGGGGGGAGGTGTGGGGCGCTCGGCCCGCCACACGGCGGCCAAACCGGCGACTAGCGGGGGGCGGCACCCGGCGCCGACAGGGTAGAAAAGGGATGGCCCGTGTGGCCGAGTGCAGTTGCTGCCCCGAGTCTGGACCAGAGTCATGGTAATAAACCCTGTTTGACCCCGAAGAACGAGTCGTCTGGTTGATCACCTGCGGCGGACGGCGGAAGGCGAACGCCACAAGGTGTACCAGGTCTACTGGGCCGGATACGCGCGAACAAAAGGATCGCTCTACGACGCGAAAGTACTCTACATGCAGGTGAGTAGAACTGAAGTACGGCGAGTGATGTACGAGTGCTTTGCATAACATGCTGAAGGCTTAACTGCATTTGCAGCTGAAGCATCTCATATAAAACAAATGGTCAAATCGAGTTTCCAAAGCGATGGCATAGCATAGGGGTTAAGGTGTCCCATTTGTACGCAAGTGGTCGCGGGTTCGATCCGCGGTGGTCGTGCTTTTTTTTTCTTTTTCTTTCTCGAACATTTTGTTTTATCGAGGCATTTGGCGATATTTATGAGTGCGTATAGCTTTACTCTTATATAAATGCTGCCCTTGTTGAGGAAATTCCCTTGGCAGTGGCAGTCAGACGTCATCTGATGGACCATCAGATGACGTATGATGGTCCATCACGTTCCACCAAGGCTGCTGACTGGCAGTCAGTGTCCCAAATTACGTATCTTGAAGGAATTTTCAATCGGGCACGTTCTCAATAGAACAGTCGAACGTCTATCTTTCGCGCCACATAACCGGGTTCTCGTTCATACCTACGTGCAGAGACAGGGACAGGTCAGTCGATCAAAGGAAGGTGGTTGATTGGTTTTAGTGAGCTCGAATAGCTTCCACCGCACTGACCGATCATGGATACCCGAAGTATAGTATTGTCGCGATGACGTGACCACCTTGAATCTGCTTGCGTGAAGTTCGTGAGCAATGGCCTTCCGGTGATTTCTTTACACGTAAGCTTCTCTCATTCGCCTTTCCAGCCGCTCTTGTGCGTCTGTCGAGTTCTTCCTACCAGATTTTGCGCTCAGATGGCCGTCGTTTGTTTTCTCTGATGTCTGTTTCACAACATTTAACCATAAGAAATGTTTATCTTTTTTTAAACTGGCAGACGAGCTTTTCCATTTGAGATAAAAGTAATTTCAGAAGTTATGAGTAATTTTTGTTAAATTACTGACTACAACTAATGCATTGCATTACTGAAATGACAGCCTTGAAAAGTAATCCATTGCATTAATGATTAGCACACAAATTTAATTTTATTACTGTAATTTCATTAAAATAATTTAATTAGTGCCATCTCTGGAAAGAAGAACCTGATGTCCTTTCACGGTGGTGATGAAGGATGATAAACGCTGAATGTCTGGTTCACGCGGTTGCGTAGGTTATGTTATGAGCAACCATGGTAACAACTGATGCTACAGTTACGACAGAGTCACCGGGACAACGGTTTCATCCTGCACACCACCGACATGTAATCACCGAAGCCACAAGAGACAAGCAAAAATCGCAAAAAGATCTTTCCTGTCTAGTTCAGCGTGTTTCCGCGAGGTGACGTACGTTTCGCTGAAGTCGCGAATACGCAAGCACAACCATATGCAGCAGTGGAACCAAAGCTACATCCACGCAGTACGCCGTTTCAATGCACAGGTTAATATAGTCCAACCAAAATAATGTGTTAAACCTAACTCACATAATTATAAATATTTATATTTTAGTCTCATTTTTACAACGTAATCATTAAATTAGTCGGAATGAGCCAAACTTATTGCACTTCTTTAGATCGTTCGGGTTTTCTTGGTTAAGTTCGCTGCAGGTTTTCTAGTGCCCTTCAAAACAACGATGAGTATTTTTTGTGTGCGTCATTGGGCACTACCGGTTCTGGTTTATTACCTGTACCTTCTGTATGTCTGGCCCTTTGTTCTCCCCGTAGGATTTTCCGAAGTTTGGCAACACAAAGTTGTCAGAACAAACCCATTAAGTGATGCGCATCTTGTACGCACAAGTGAGAGAGAGGTAACCGGGACTGTCCTTTGTTTCTGTACACCGGCATAAATTCACCAACGTAAGTTAGCAGGGGTTAATATTGAGCCATGATCCTTGGGTTCTGCAGCGCGAGCTTTCGCTATACGTGTTCCGAGCTGAGATGAGCCACCGCCTCCCTTGTACGGCCGGCGGTAACTGCGCCCGATACAAATAGAACTTGACTTCGCGCCGTAGCGTGTACGTGCTCCCATTTTGGTATATCGCGCCTGCGCTATGATATTTCAGCAACAAAAGAGTTTACGCATCAATGACATCAAAGCACTGCAGCGCTGATAAAATTCACAGCATTGCTTAAATCGTTGTCGCATATCTGCGTCTGTTGCAAGAGAACAAAATTTGAGGTAACCTAATACGGCAAAATTTACCTTGTGATACTGTTCGCGTGCTTCAGTGAAAGCGTCGGCTGGTGCTTAAAAACTAATGAAACATTGGAAAAGAGATGCCAATATGCTTGCACGGTCGGCGGTCGCAACTCAGCGGCATCAACAGCGATCCTCATACGAAAAGATTAACTGTAGCATAGGCGTGTGTATCACGCCAAAACCCAAACTGAAACCGAAAAAATAAAAGTCCAGACCTACATGGGGCAATAACAAAAGAGGCAGTTCGCTCGCGAACCGCATCCGTCGCCGCTTCGCAAGCGCAGCTCAACCTAAAGTGTAAACGTGCCATCAAAGTAGAGAACGTCATACTTCATACTTCCGAGAATGAAAAACTAGTTTCTCTTTTTATCCACACCTCCGGGTGAAGTAGAGCAGGCAAGCAGATGTCCAGGCATTGTCGACGGTGATGGTTGTTATCAAGCTGTTATATAAATAGTAGCTTGAAAAATGTCGTCGTTCAAAATCACCACGGCCGAGTTACACTGCGTTGCTCGTTGAAATATACAAATATTTTTTTTTATAAGAACACAGTTGTTTTAGTTATGACGGTTAATCTCTGTAATGTAGAATTAACGTAGGCATGAAAACGTCGAAACCCCAGTAAAGTTGCTCAAAAACTCAGGATGAGTCTTTCGGATTATACCAGAGGTCTCCCAACTTTATAGCTAAGGGACCGGGTTGGGTGTTCGTCGCAGCCTCGAGGGCCAGAAAATAAGCGAGTAAATAATACTAAGCGTTTGGTGAACGTCGCGTTGCGATTTATTTACACGCGCTATTTTTGCGACAGTGGGAGCGGGCCTGCTAGAAACGAAAAGGTGGCCCGGGGGTCACTGAAAAGACCGCGGCTAATCGCCGCCACGTGGGACGCATGGTCCCACGTGGCGGCGACCTCCGCGAGCCGGATCCGGCCCGCGTACTGCGTTTTGTAGAACTCCGACGTAAACAGTTATCCCATAGAAGTCATGACTTTACCTCAGCCTTACGCTCAATAGAATAACAGTAGAATTACTAAAACCTTCTGACATCTCAATGCCGAAACCTTTAATGTAAGGTCAAATTATCACGAGTCATTTCGAAGGAGTATCTTCGAGCCCTTTCGGAAGTGGGCGGTAATACCGGACGCTAAGAACACATCTGCGCAGCGGGAAAACCACTTAATAGTTCAAATGTCATACATGTGGTTTGTATCTGTTGAGGAAAGAAGGCAGATCCTACGCTGCCCACATCAACATAAACTTATTTATCGCGGGCACGTAGTACGTGATGATAATGTAGTAAGGAAGGTGTGCCAATTAAATTTGAACATTTCTAAAACCCAAGACGGGGGCTACGAAGAAGGGGCAAACACAAGACGTCTCGATTGAGACGTCTCCTCTCAACAGGGCTCAACTTGAGACGTCTTGTGTTTGTCCAGTTTTTGTAGCTTACCTCTTGAGTTTTAGAAATGTTTATGTAGCACTTGACTCTTTGTCCCTAACTTGAAATACTAGAGCAGCCTGGAAGGTACATGCCGATATCGCGAACAATAAATTTACCCTTTATCATCTTGTATACACCACTTCATATATACCACGTGTTAAGTGAGAAAACCATATTTAATGAGCGAAGGGATTAGAATTTACAAATTTAGACAGAAATATTAACGAACACATGCTTACCTTTGGCTAAATCTCACGCAACACGTGTGTAGAAATTGCGAATATGTCTGTTATTATTTGATTATATAATCTAATACGCAGTTACTCAGTCCCAAGTAACAGTAGTGTTTCTCACGATGGTTCATTCGTTGCTTGTCGAGACATGTGTATCGAGTTTAACTGGTTCAAAAAGCGAGTCGCGACTCAAGTCCAATCAAATATATATTTCTGCTTTCATCGACTGCTCCTTTAAAACGCGCCTTGCACATTAAATAGTTATATTGATCTTGACAACATTGTATGTTGAGAAAATGAACCTTAGAAATAAAACACTGCAAGGTAATACGCCTGTGAGAGGCAACTTCTGCAAGACAACTGCTTTTTGAAAAGGACAGTCAGTAATTGAAAATGATTATAAACTTCCCTGTCTGTTTACTAATAAAACAATCCCACAGAAGATCCAATACAAATTAACGGTCCTATAAATATCCAGTTGCGTTTGGCACCGTCCGAATTTACTTAGACTTGAAATAAGATTTTGTTTGAACAGAACGTCGAAAATGTTGTCAATATCTGTTTTCAATTATGTCTAATCAGGATATACATTTACTTCGGTGTGACGGACGTTTTTCGCTCTTTTCATGGTATGTAGACCCACCAGAAGTTTTAATACCAATTTGAAAACGTAATTTTTTTGTTAAGCCTGAAGTAGGGTTTCGCTCGAAGTAGCAGACTCACCATGCTGGATAAAGTCGAGACAAGGAACGGAAAAAAGGGGACAAACACAGCACCGTCTCTATATAAGAGACGGTGTGGTGGTTGTCCCCTTTTTGTTTCTGGTCTCGAGGTTTTTTCTCTATGAACATTCAGCAGCTGGAATGCGCAGTAACACTCATTTTAACAGACTCTTTGTTTATGCTTCAAAATTCTGGCTTCATAAGCTTGGTTCATGTAATAACTAGTGACGGACATTTCATTAATCCTTAAGGATGTTGGTTCCTTCTTTCGTACATGTCCAGGTCTAAAAGGTCGTTTTGTAGTTTTAAGAGTACCGCTTTCCGCGCTCCCGCTAAAATATGATTTACTAATCAGTGAAGGGCATGGGTTTCCGTTGCGTCATCTCTGTCCGTAAACTACTGCAGCGAGCGTGGTGAACGTACATTGAAGGAGACGTGATAACCATTAAATTCGACTGTCGGCGCAGTTTGTACCGTGAAGCCGGAGTCACACTTCTTATACATGATAACAAACGCAGCCTACATTCACATTCTAACGCGAGTCATCAAGAAATTCGTCCTTCGAATGCCGCATGGAAATGCGTTCAAGGAAAAACTCGTCACGCGGCATTCGCAGGCTTACTTATGTATGGTATATGGGCAGTGTGACCCCGGCTTTAGAGTTGTTCTTAACTTTCTGCCATTGAACCTTATAAAACCCATTTATACCAGTGTCAATATATTAAGACCTCATCTCTTGCATGTGTAAAGCGTATAAAACGCGTCATGGCATTAAATATTTTCCTTTTGTTGATCGTGAAACTGCCATGTTCTCGTCAGAAATATTTACTTGGTCAATGGTTTTATCCGGGGTTCCAACTTGACGGTTAAATATTCATGCTGCTTAATGCGCTGCGTCAGCGAAAAACGCTGATTATGTTTGCGTTATCCTTTTGGCCAGCGTAATTAAAAAATATTCTGAGAAATAAGGTCGTAGTACTTAAAGACTTTAGATTCGTAACTGATTGTCAGATATGTTACTAACCTCTTACAAACTGCATCTAGCAGTAGGTGTGCTTTCAAGGGTTACTAACCAAGAAAGTTAGTAGATGGAAATAGTCTCATCGACGAGACCAAGTAGAAACCACTACATTGGTTTAGAATCGAATAGGAACTGCTGTAGAATGTATAGCTGCCACTTAGCTCAAGACGCTAGGTCGTGCAAGGTATTACCCAATTCAAAGGGCACAAAAATATTTGCCTTGCTCGCGCAGTTAGCATCGTATCTCCTTCGCTTTATATTGCACAACTATTACATGTTGTGTAACGTCATCAATCGGCTGAACCCATCACACACATGCAGGCTTGTACCCGTCACTAAAAAAGGCAAGAAACTATATATACAATTACCCAACGCCAACTTTTAACTATTTGCTCCTACACTTACTCTTCCATAGAAGCAAGTGACCGTCACTTCAAAGAGGAATCTGTTTGTCTCGCAGAGTTACCTTAACTTTACATCCTAGGGTAAGCAAAAAATAGAATATCTATACGAAGTCCAAAACGAATGTAGCACGGGTCGGCCGTACCACACTGCAGGGTTCTTTAGCTAAATATCAGGTTAGCAAACGCACCCCAGCGTCTATTCACTGTGTCAACCAATGACACTTAAGACGGGAATCTACTATTTAACATTCTTATTAAAAATTAAAAAAAACTGACGTTATATGTAATTTATTTTTCTTATCAGCTGGATTAAGGGGACTAAAAACGACGCGAAAGATTATTTGTCGAACTACGTATTCTACCGACGATGTGCCCTAATTTTAAAAGAAAGCCGCAGCAAAACATTTTACCATATTTTCTAGGACACAAAACGCGGACGCACGGCAAGGGTTACAAGAATGTGGGCAACTTTAACCTTCTAAAATATAAGGTAAAAAAATAACAGTTTCAAAATTAATTGAACATTTGTATTTCCAAAATATGAGTCGTTAAAACGTATTTTTAGCAGCCTGCCAGTTATTCTCGTTTTAAGTAAATTTCGGTCATGAACTGCATTTCAGCGAAATACGGCACTTCCGCTCTTGTTGTGGCTTTATACTAACTCTTGTAGTTAATACCTGAAGAGGTCATTGTTAATTGTCTCGAGTTTTTGGAAGGCGCCGAATCGTTAGATATCCTCCTCTGTGTGTGTTCGAAAGCAAAGAAAGAGTGAAGTGAGAAGGATAACAGACGAGCACCAGACCTTCTCTACAAACTCGAGTGAGCTTACACAGATTTTGTGATTTTTTTTCTAGAAGTGAACGTTTTGATATTGGGAGAGTATCTAGTACTGTTTGAATTGAGCGCCCAGTTTTTATACTACCGCACTTTCCCCTTTTCATACGAGCGATCAAATCGCAGTTTGCAAACAAAATCCCTCCCCCCCCCCCCCCCCCAAAAAAAAAAGAAATAATAATCTAGGTGTTAGGCGACCTGAAGAAAGGTTTCGACCTTCTGAAGACTGCCATGCTCTGCGCTTTATAAGTGCTAGTGATAACGTGATTTCGGTAATGCTCATATTACAAAACAAAACTGAACAAATTTTGTTAGTGTTTATATTCCCGCTTTTTTCTTTCGTGAAAAAAAAAACGAAAATGTGAAGAATTACAATCATTCCTTTACCTAAATAACTACTGCGATTACTTTACAATTATTTTGTAAAATATGTAAATAATTCCTTACAACATTACTGATAAAAGTAATAAATTAAAAGTAAATTCGTTACTTGTAACGAAATACGTACATGTATATTTACAGGGCAAACATGCACAAACGTAGCACACGCAAACACGTACATGAATGCACGCTACAGAAATCACTGGCCTCCTCGATCGCTCTTCTTACCTTTATACCCGCCTTTCTGAAAGCACGGTTTACCTTAGTAATTATCTGAGGAAAAGGTTTTGGTTTTTGTTTACAAAAATTCTGATTTCTTTTATTAATTAGTTTCTTCACATGAACTTTGAATGGTCCAAGGGTTGAATATCTTAGTAAACATAACATTCCCGCTCTAATTATTTGCGACGGCGGATAAAACTACCCGCTCCTCTGTGCTTTACAGCGCATGTCACAGCCTCTCCGTACATACTCGTGGAAAATTTTATGTTGCATTGAAACCAAAGCTACAGACCACCATCACGCCCTTTTACTACGCAGCTGAATATAGTTCAGCGAAAATAATGCGTTCGGTGTAACTTAACCCATAAAAAGTATATATAAAATTGTAATTTTAGCCCTACTTCCAAAATATAACCATAATATTAGTCATGATGACCCAAACGTGTGGCATTTGTTTTGTAGCCCTGTCGCAGATTCTTGGTTTGAGTTCAGCGGTGGTCTCCTAGTTCTGTGCAGAAAAAAACATGGTGTCTTTTTCGTGCGCGTCGGGTATTGTCGGTATTGCGTATCGCCGGTACCATCTGTAAGCTCGCCCTTTCTTCACCCCAAAGGATTTTCACAATGTTTGAAAACCTAAAGTCCTCACAACAAACCAAGAAAGTGATGTGCAACGTGTACGCATAAGGGATTCAGAGTGAACCGGGATGCTCCATCATATCCAAAAATATTCCAAAAGCCGGGAATCATAATGATAAAAAAAACTGCTCCGACTTTAACCAACAAGATTAACAATTTAATCAAACGTTTCGTCTCTCATGCGGGAAACATCGTCAGTGAAACCTACAAGCAGGAATGAGGGAAAAAACTTCAGCAGTCCTATTTAAGGGGGGAAATGAGCCTAAATTCTAAATTTTTTTGAAAAAATTCATTTTCCAATTTCGGGGTCTTCGGTTTTAGAAATCAATTATATACCCCTACACTAAATTTGATAACCATATGCCTAATAGTTATGTTGATATAAAATATCTTCAACACATTGTGAAGCACTAACGAAGTAAAGGAGTTCAATATTTGAATGCATTTTTCTCAGTTCCACTTTTTGCTGCAAATTTCATACGAAGGAATCTTTTGTTCGAAGGTGTAATTATTTTGATACCACAGTCAACATGTTTCTGCACTGAAATTTACGAGGGAATTGGGCTATCTACTTTATTTTGTTTAAAGATGAAGTCCTCAGTGATAAAAAAACTAGGTTTTCAAAAATTGACATAGGACAGATAGGCATCTCATATTTTGAGGTGATAATTCTTCCTGAAATATTTACATTTAAGTTATTAAAACTAGATAGCCCGAAGTCCCATATCCCTCACTTTATATTCAAGCAGTCAAAACGGTGCTTAATAGCTCCATTTGCATATCATAGATTTCTTGACGAAGAGTGACACATCAACTTATATAGGTATGTAAATTTGTCCTAGAGAGTTGAACGTGTGCACAGTACACCTACGTCTGAAGTTTAATCTCCCCTGCAAATTTCATTCCGATCACTTGAGTAGTTCAAAAGTTCGACCTCTAGCCAGTGTCCCCACTTAAGCAAGTCCGTGTACACATCGGGGAGGGGGCCGCGGTTGGAATTGCAAGCTGATGAGTCCCTTCGAGTGAACCATGATTCCACGAACCTGCGTGGACCCCACCCTTGTTCGCGCGCCAGAGTGGACGCATTCTCAAAGTCGAAACAGTGACCCGTATTCCAACAATGGTCTACGAGTTCCGTCTTCGCTCTTGTCGCATGCGTGGCCTTCGCCACGTCCCTTTTGTGTTCGTTTAAGCGAGTGCAGCGCTTCCGGCCTGTCTCCCCAATGTAGGATGTGTCACAGTTTAGACAGTTCACTTTATACACAACACCGCACTGGGACTCAGGGGGGGTGTAATCTTTAGGTTTAGAAATGAGGTCGCGTAGTTTACGGTGGGGTTTGAAAGCAGTGCGGATATTCAAAGGGGCGAGGGCCCTGCGAATGGACTCAGGAACGCCTCTCAAATAGGGTATGTACGAAGCAGCACGTATCAGCCAGAATGGCGATTCGGAACGAATGCTTTTTATTCTCTCGTGCCCCGTGTCCGTCGCATCTTTCTCTTCTTCCAGTGGCGCCATCGTTGGCTAGCTGCTACATCTCCTTTCTCAGAAAAAAAAACGAGTTTAGAGATCTGTGTAAATCTAAATATCGTGGTCATTTCCATATCGTTGTGGTGGCCTTCTATCCCTTGTTCCTCTTCGAATCAGCAGGCGCGGCTCAGACTTAACTAGGCCCTCGTTTACTGGCTCTGTAACCTCGGAGGTCGTCTTTTGGTGGGATTGTGCCACTGGGCTTAAGTGTTCGCGTGTCCTCCGAAGCACTTGTCCTTCCGGGGTCTGAATGTTGTAGGATCTTGATGTAGAATGGCCCACTACTATTGCAGGTGACCACGTATGCTTGAGGCTGTTATAGACGGTAGTTTGAGAACCTGTTTCAATATCTGCTAGTGCTCGAGAGGACTTGTCATAGCTAGCCTTCTGTTGTTGCCTTATTTATGTGAGGCGTTGTGTGACGGCTTCGGGCGGTACGGTAACAGGTAGGTAATGTTCAAGCCTGGCGGGCAACAGCGTTCTTGTATGCCGGCTGATCAATCTTTGTACTGGTGATTGGAGGACCTCGTCTCGTGGAGTGTTGCGCCATTCAAGAAGTGCATAGTAAAACTCTTCCGTGTTTGCACTTTTTCTCAGCAATTGTTTCGCCTGCCTCACGGCTCGTTCGGCCATGCCATTTGATCGGGCATGATAAGGGCTTGAAGCTACTTGCTCGATCTTCAAGTTTTTCAGGAACTTTTTGAAGTCGTGGCTCCCAAACGGCGGGCCATTATCACTTAAAAGTTTTGAAGGGAGTCCGTGTGTTGCGAAGGCCTTCAAGCAAAACTCTTTAACTTTGGAAGCTGTGGTGGTTTTCATTTCTTCGACCTCGAAGTTAAATGAGTTGCAGTCCAACATGATTATGAAATCCCGTCCTTGATGAGTAAAGAAATCCACACTAACATACTGCCAAGGCAGTGCGGGCACCCCATGACTCAAGAGTGGCATCTTGACATTTCTGGGCTTGTACTTTTGACATATGCTGCAGTTGTCGTACTTGCCCTCGATGTCAGCGTTGATTCCTGGCCAAAACAGGATATCTCGAGCTCTTCTTTTCATCTTCTCCTTGCTTGCGTGTGCTGCGTGCAGCAGGTTGATGATCTTTTGCCTAATAGCTGTAGGTATGACTAGCTTGTTCGATCGGAGTACAAGTCCATCTTCTTCATAGATTTCCTTCCGGTATGACCAAAAAGGCCTTCCAAGTTGCGGCACTTGGTCTTTCTCTTCCGGCCATGCAGTCCGCGCATACTGACGCAGCAGTTGCAGTTGTGCGTCACTTGCGGTTGCCTCTCGGATTTCTTGAAGGCGGTCTTGAGTAACTGATATGTGCTCTAGCGCGTTTACTCGGAACTTTTCCTCTTCTTCCAGTGTTTCCTTAGCGGGAAAACGTGAAAGTGCGTCTGCTAGCAGCAGTTCTTTCCCCGGTATATGCTTCACTTGCAACGAGTATTTCTGGAGAGCCATCTTCATTCGTTGGGGTCTCATCGGACACTGATGCAGTGGTTTGGTGAAAATAGCTTGCAACGGCTTGTGATCGATTCTACTGTTACACACGGCTGTCCGAATATGTAATGGTGAAACTTGGTACATCCGTGAACAATAGCAAGCAACTCCTTCTCGATTTGCGCATACTTTGTCTGTGCTGCTGTCAGGGATCTCGACGAATACGCTAGTGGCTTTCCTTCCTGGGTGATAACGGCTCCCACGCCGTATTGACTTGCGTCGACTGAGAGCGTTATGGGCTTTCCTGGTGTGTAGTATGCCAACACTGGTGCTTTTGTCAAGGCATCCCGCAGGTCTTCAAAGCTTCTTTGCTGTTGTTCTGTCCATACCCACGCGCTCTCCTTCTTTAGCAGTTCCCGCAGCGGTGCTGCTCGCTCCGAAAGTCGTGGTATGAAGTTAGAGAGGTATGTGATCATTCCAAGGAATGTTCGAAGTTCCTTGGGATCTCTAGGTTGCGCATACTTTGTCTGTGCTGCTGTCAGGGATCTCGACGAATACGCTAGTGGCTTTCCTTCCTGGGTGATAACGGCTCCCACGCCGTATTGACTTGCGTCGACTGAGAGCGTTATGGGCTTTCCTGGTGTGTAGTATGCCAACACTGGTGCTTTTGTCAAGGCATCCCGCAGGTCTTCAAAGCTTCTTTGCTGTTGTTCTGTCCATACCCACGCGCTCTCCTTCTTTAGCAGTTCCCGCAGCGGTGCTGCTCGCTCCGAAAGTCGTGGTATGAAGTTAGAGAGGTATGTGATCATTCCAAGGAATGTTCGAAGTTCCTTGGGATCTCTAGGTTCTTTCACTTCCAGGATGTCTTGGATCCTGTCTGGATCCACGGTGATGCCGTCTCCGGTTAGTACTTGCCCGAGATAACGAACTTCTGTCTTGCCAAATTGACACTTTTTCGGGTTCAGTCGTAGGTTCACATTTCGACAGCGTTGCAGCAGGCGCCTAATGTTTTCATCGTGTTCTTGCTGGGTTTTACCCCAGACTAGTATATCGGCCATCACAACTGCTGTTCCGGGGAGGTCTTCCAAAATCTCGTTCATGACGCGCTGAGAAACTTCAGGAGCTGTGCTTATCCCAAAGGGCATCCTTTTGAACCTGTACCTCCCATAGGGAGTACTCATTGTGCACAACTTCGAACTCTCTTCGTCGTGTTCTATTTGCCAAAACCCAGAAGATGCGTCCAGAGCCGAAAACACTTTCCCTCCGGCAATTCGGGTGGCGATGTCATCCATTGTAGTCATTGGGTAGTGTTCTCTTCTCAGAATTTTGTTCAATTCTACTGGATCCATGCAGATGCGCTCTTTGTCTTTCTTTGGGACAACTACCCTGAAGCTGGACCATTCGGTCGGCTCCTTGGCTTTCATAATTACCCCTTCTTTCTCTATTCTATGTAGCTCGCGCTTGACCTTCTCCTGGAGAGCCACCTTTACCTTTCTTGCTGGGCGTACAATACCTTTTGTAGCAGGGTTTACTTTCATGTTGTATGTAAAGCCCCTGACATTTCCGAGTCCAAGGAAGACATCTGCATATGGTCCCGTAGGATCGCTCAAGCTTGTAGCTGTTTCCTTTGTCGCCTCGTTGGGTCCTTCTGTGACTGTAGCTATGCGTCTGATCAATCCGAGCCTCTCACTCAGCTCTCCCGCCAGTGTCACTGGTACATCATCTTTGACCACAAAGAACTCCTCTTGGGTCGTTGAGGCTCCAGTTGACACTTTCAGGGTAACTCTTCCAAGCGCTTTTTCTTTGTGGCCAAAGAACGATGACAGTGTAGTGTCACACTTGCGGACTTTTTTACTTGAGATCAAGCTGAGTAATCTCCTTTGGATTACGGAGCAATTTGCTCCTGTGTCGAGCTTGCAGCGTAGGCGGTCTTTTTCGAACTGTATTGTCTCACTCCAGCGGTCTTCTTTGTCTATTCTGTTAACTGTTAGGTGACATAGCAGATAGTCTTCATCGCTTTCGTCAATGTCGTCGCTCTCAACTTGGCGGACTTTGTGGTCGTATTTTCTTCCTCTTTTTCCTTGGCGCTGCTGTCGGCTGTTAGATGACTGTGGACCTTTGCTGCAGCATTTTGCAAAATGTCCAACTTTGCCACAACTAAGGCATTGCTTTCCTGTAGCCGGGCATGCGCTCGTGCGGTGTACGAAACCACAACAGCGGCATGTCGCTTGGTCTTTTCGCAGCGCCTGTATTCCTGGTGGGTCCTCACTTCGGTCATCCTCATTTTGGTCATACTCTTTGCCGATTTTGTTGAACTGCTCCTGCGTTCGTTCTTTTGTTCGGCACATTTCGAGTACTTTCGCAAAAGTGGGATTGTCGTTGATAAGCTTTCGCTGTAGCTGTTTGTCTTTAGTCCCGAGTATTATTCGGCTTCTCAACATGCGTTGTTCGACAACACCGTACTCGCAGTTTCGCACGAGGATCCTTAGCTCGGTCAACCACTCATCGAATTTCTCTCCGTCTTTTTGATCTCTCTTTCCAAAAACAAATTCGTGGTACGTTAGGTTTATAGCTGGCTTCATGTGCTGCTCAAACTTGTCCTTCAGAACTTGTATGTTCTGTCTGTCGGCATCGTTTTCGAATGTGAAGGTGCTGTAAATCCGCCTACCTTCCTCTCCAATGCAGACGAGGAGCGTTGCGGCTTGAACATTGCTTGGCTGGTCCTTCAGGTGCGTTGCCACCGCAAAGAGTTCAAATTCCGTGATCCACGTTTTCCATGTATTCCAAGGCTCGCCGGTTAGGTCTAGCTGCTTCGGCGGGGGCAACAGACAGGTCATGATGCTCGCTGTCTGCTCTCGTGGGCACCCTTCGCGGTCCTCGGTCGCGTTGCCACTGTTGTCAGTTCTGGCTTCCTGCATAGGCTGGTGACTTACGTGCCTCGCTCACGATAAGTTTAGCCGCTGCCACCATGTACGAAGCAGCACGCATCAGCCAGAATGGCGATTCAGAATGAATGCTTTTTATTCTCTCGTGCCCCGTGTCCGTCGTATCTTTCTCTTCTTCCAGTGGTGCCATCGTTGGCTAGCTGCTACAGGGTATTGTTACGTGCCCTGTCCTAAGTCGTCCATTATCCTGACTTCTTCTTTGCCCCATCTGTTTGCGCGTGTTATCAATAAAACGTTTCGGATAATTCCGCTTCATCAACAGGTCAACAATAACAGCATCCTCAGAAGCGCGCAATTGAGGATTAGAAGAAATGCGTTCGGACCGATGTAGTAAGGTTTTTACGACAGACCTTTTATGTTCGACAACTCGCACTATTCTGTCGAACATAAAAGGGATGTCGTAAAACCCTTACTACATCGGTCCGAACGCATTTCTTCTAATCCTCATTTGCGCGCTTCTGAGGATGCTGTTATTGTTGACCTGTTGATGAAGCGGAATTATCCGAAACGCTTTATTGATAACACGCGCAAACAGATAGGGCAAAGAAGAAGTCAGGATAATGGACGACTTAGGACAGGGCAAGTAACAATACCCTGTTTGAGAGGCGGTCCTGAGTCCATTCGCAGGGCCCTCGCCCCTTTGAATATCCGCACTGCTTTCAAACCCCACCGTAAACTACGCGACCTCATTTCTAAACCTAAAGATTACAGCCCCCAGAGTCCCAGTGCGGTGTTGTGTATAAAGTGAACTGACTAAACTGTGACGCATCCTACATTGGGAAGACAGGCCGGAAGCGCTGCACTCGCTTAAACGAACACAAAAGGGACGTGGCGAAGGCCACTCATGCGACAAGAGCGAAGACAGAACTCGTAGGCCATTGTTGGAATACGGGTCACTGTTTCGACTTTGAGAATGCGTCCACTCTGGCGCGCGAACAAAGGTGGGGTCCACGCAGGTTCGTGGAATCATGGTTCATCCGAAGTGACTCATCAGCTTGCAATTCCAACCGCGCCCCCCCCCCCCCCCCATGTGTACGCGGACTTGCTTAAATAGGACTGTTGAAGTTTTTTCCCTCATTCCTGCTTGTAGGTTTCACTGACGATGTTTTCCGCATGTAAGACGAAACGTTTGATTAAATTGTTAATCTTGTTGGGTAAAGTCGGAGCAGTTTTTTTGTCCATTATATCCATATACCGGCCGAGGTCACCGCCGTAAATGAGCAGGAGTGGGTATTGAACCTGTGATCCCTGGGTTCTGCTGGGCGAGCTTTCGCTATACGCGTTCCGAGCTGAGGTGCGCCGACGCCTCCCTCGTGGGCCTTGAGGTAACTTATCGCGATCCAAATAGAATTCGCGCCGTAGCGCGTGTGTGCTCATATTTTGGTATACCGCTCCCGCGCTATGATTTTTCAGCAACACAAGAGTTTGCCCATTCATGACCTTAAAGCAGTGGAGCGCTGATGAAATTCGTGGCCTTTCTTAAATTGTTGCCGAATATCTGTGTTTCTCGCAAGACAAAGAAAATTCGAGGAGCATTTACACGGTGTAAATTACATCGTTTTACTGTCCTAGCGCTTCAGTCAAAGCGCTGATTTTTATTTAAATACAAATGAAACGCTGGGAAAGGTTTGCCAATCTACTTTCATACTCGGCGATCGCGACTCAGCAACCTCAACCGCATACTCATACGGAATGAGGAACAGTAGCAAATGCGTGTCAGTCACGCCAAAACCCGAATTGAAACCAAAACCAAGAAAGTCTGCGCTAGTTGTGAATCGCACAAACCTCAGTTCTTCCCACGCCCCTTTGATATCGTTCTCGTCATTTCCACAGACAGATGTTTACGAGTTTAGCCCTTCATATTTGTGACGTTTTAGAAGTGAAAAATTCTCGTGCGCGGCTTCGATCGGCGTTCAAGTTATTCGAGCAACCGCGTGCTTTAAAGAAAAACAGCGTTGCGGATTCTTCATTCTGCGAACCGGACGACCCCTATCAGCCAGAAATGTCTGTCATCCTTCTAAGCTGTGGAAACCTGGTCAGCGCAACTCCCAACCACCTAATGTGCCTGGGAGTTTGCCGAAAGTTTTTGAAAGTTTTGATATATTTGTCTTTTAAGGATCCTTACCCGTTTTGTATTATCTTCCGTTGAGAGAACCAGGAAACACCAGGTCTCGTAGCCCGCTCGGACTTGGCGGCAAACCAATGAAGAAAGCCTGCGTCAAGCAGCTCGCTACGCGGGTCGTTCGACCTTTTTGGAGAATTATTTCTGTAGAGATAAGTTCAAAAAGTATTCCTGACTATGTTCCGGGTCTTCTAAAAAAATAGCTGTTGGGCCCACCGTGAAGGACGGAACAAACATTTCCGTTTATTTATTGCTTTAATGCCAAAAAAAACATCTGTCTTCAAAACAATCTCTAAAATAATCCGGATTCCGTCCGATCGTCGTGAAGTGAATGTTGTCGACAATGTAAATTGTATATTGTCATGAAGGAACAGGCGACGAAACGAAGCATATGATGGCGCGATCCACCACCCATTAAATAAGGTAGAGCTGGTACAGCCACTATCATCTATCTATCGCAGACAGGGTTGTGGCAGTTGAGGTGGCAGGCTGCCATAAAAATAGCCGTGTCCGATATTTCGTGCTTGATTGAAATTGCTCAACGAAACATATTGTTGAAACCCGGCGTGAACCGTAGCCTGATATTTGAGGACCTGGCGAAAGCTTTACGAAATCACTGCCCCGGGGATAAGGAGCATCCCAGGCAGCACAAAATGAACGGCCGGGCAATGGCTGAAGCATTTTGGCCAGTCACATTTCCTCCGGCCTAAGGCTGGTCAAACTACTATGCCCGAACATGGCTGTGGGCCTTGGCCAAAGACTTGAGGGGACTGGCTGTTGGAGGCTGGCCGATGACCTGTAGCAGGACACAAGCCGAAGGCTAGCAAATAAAGACCGGCCAAAGACTTTGGTATGGACAGAGGCCAAAGGTTAGCATCCGTGCACTGGCCAATGCCATGTAGCCGAAAGCAAGCCGAAGTTGCGGAACAGGACATTGGCCAATCACCTGCGATTGAAAGCTGGCCGGAGTTTAGCAAATGGAGGCTGGCCGAAGACTTGTGTCAGGACACAGGCTGAAGGTTAGCATCTGGGCACTGGCCAATGCCGTGTGGCCGAAAGCAAGCCGAAGTTTAGCAACAGGGCATCGGCCGGTGTCCTGTGATCAGAGGCAGGCCGGAGTTAAGCAACTGGGCATTAGCCGTACATTAGATGTCAGGTGCTAGGCGAAGAAGTTTGACCGGGCACAGGCCGATGACATGCAGCTGGACACAGGCCGATGCCTCGCAACTAATCATAGGCCGTACCTTTGCGATTGGGTGCTGGCCCTACAGCCGAGGTCGCACATTAGTGAGCGACTTGCAGTTAGGTGTTAGCCTTGCAATTAACTCATGGACGCACTGCAGAACAAGAGCCTGTGCCTGACATTTTGCCTGCACACTTTGCAGTAGCTGTGGATGCTGTATCAGTTAAGATCAACCACTTGAGATCAAATGTCGGGATGCACAAACTCACTGAGAACTGGTTTGTATTGTTAAAACAAAAAAGGCTGAGGATTTTCTGGGACTATTTTTATTTAACCTCTTCCATTTCTTCTTCTTGCTTCGCCCACCATCACGGTCGACAAATGACCACAGCCATCTCTTTGCGATATCTTGAACCGTCGCCTCGCTCAAGTCCGTATACTTCGCCTTGCTGGCAGCTGAGAAAATAAAAAGCATTGAGTTTAGACATAAAATTACAGTCAACATTGTTATTGAACTCGCAAAAACTCTCTACCAGTCTGACATACTCAGTAATTCGATATAGACCGACACAATGTTTACTAACAAGCCCGCGTTTGCCCACACCAGGTGTGGGCACTGCGCACGCGCAGCAACCGAATTCGAGTGAACTGAGGCTTCTGCGCATGCGCAGTGCCGTCGACAGCACCACCGCAGCTGCGTGACGTCAGGGAGGCGTGTGTGTCTATAAAACTTCTAATGATTTTGACAACAAACAAGAACGCCACATTTAGGAAAGTTGTTTGCTCTCAAAGGAGCGTCTGTATGTCATGAGGGACGCGTCACGCGGATAGTCAGTGGCCGTTTCTTCATTTTTTAAGGTCTCACCCGCTCACCCTCTCCCCACACCCTTTACAGAAGAGAATTTTTTCTTCTCTTCCGGGTGGTCGACACGGCCTCTTGAAAGAGAAAAGCCAGCTTGCTCTACAAGCTGGCTTTTTTATTTCAAGCGGCCTCATTGCCAGCAGGTGCACTGGGGGAAAGCCAGCTCTGCAAGCTGGCTTTCCCTCAAGGGCTTGTCTGCATTGAGTGAAAGCCAGCTTGCAGAGCAAAACGGCACTCTTGGTAGTTCAATCTACACATGGGTAGCACGCGACGTCATTCAAAAAGCGCTACGATGACCACCAGGGAGGAGGGCAAGAAGAAGCTCGCCTCTTATTAGGGCCCCCTTTTGTGCCTCCCAAATCCGGTTCTACTCTACCACACACCAATTAGTCTTAGCTTCTCACTTGTGGGAATAAGATGCAGAAAATTGGTTACTAAGTAGTTGCCAGGTCATTACTCACTCAGAAATTCTAGTTTTGCAGGCACCTCCTCTCTTCTTCCCCCCCCCCCCCTAAAGCATTTTGACCTGCTTCAAATATGCTGACACATAGGCCAGCACAAAGCAGACAGACCACGAGTGCTGCATCAGCATTCGGCTGGGGCTCGTGTTCTCACTGATCAGACCAAGAACTAGAGATGAAGCAAACATTTTCCAAACCTGAGGTCTGATGAATTCAAAGATGTTAAACCTTTCTAACTTTGGCACTAACAAATATAACACTGAACCTATCATGTCAAAAAATTCGACTATTTTAGTCATTATTTCTCTACAGATTTGTCGAACTTCGAACCCGTGAAGTCCAAAAGTTTGACGAAGCTTAAACTTTTGATCTGAGGAACTTCTAACGAAACAGGATTCAATCGGTACCTACATGTTCAGAACACATAGCAACTGCTTCAACGCTTGAACCACGCTTGAACTGTGCAGATAACAATTGCTGTCGCAGGAGACTGACTCACAGCTCAAAGAGGCAAGCTAAGTGGCCGAGTGCCGACCTGCCCAGCAAATGCAGCAAGCTATCTGGTGGTAGCAACAGCTGTACCCATCTCTGTTTTCCGCAAGCTTTGTTTAAACTCAGTTAAACAGAGCTCACGCATCAGAAAATTAAGAAATCACTCGAAACTGAATTTGGGACCCTCGTGCGATTTGAAGACTTCTAACTTTACAAACTTATACTTGGAACAAAACTCTTAATCTTCAAATAATTCTAACTTAAACCAAGAAATTTCAAATCTTCAAATATTTTTAGAATCAAAATTGCAAAAAAGAAAGAGGAAACTGTTGAACTCTACTTTTATCAACATCAAAAGCAACTTTGTAAATTCAAACCATGGCAATGTTCGAAATTTGTTCACTTTGCAACCCTTTCTAACTCTACCAAGGACCCTGCCGAATGCAGATGCGGCACTCGTGTTCAATTTGTGCACTGCAGTGGCCTACCTATGCACTGTCAAATTTGAAGCATGCAGGCCTTGAGATTTCAGATGTTGTCTAGACCCCCTGGTGGCAATCAGTTCATCAAAGAATGTCTCACCGACAAATTGCTTTGTCGATGAAGACTGTCTGTTTCAGCAACACATCTTGCCACATTTCATAGATAGCTTCCTTTTCATGACAGCCTTGAAATTGATTTTTTGTTAACATGAATATCGCCAGACCTCTTTAGGATCGAAGCTCGGCCAACAGCGCCCCATATCCGCCCTTTTGATTGCTAGCATAGCTTTCTAAAAAGGCTCACTGCAAGTTCAAGCCCAAGAATAGATTTATTTTCCCCTTGCAAAGCAAGGGGTGACCGCACAAAGCGCAGCATGTTTGGAATTGTAGCTTGCTATCACGGTGCCAATCAAACATCGCAACAGTTAAGGTTGCGTAATGAGTGTTGATAAAATGTGCACTGATGAAAAAGTTGTTTATCAAACATGCATAGATAAAACGATAGCACCATGGGCATCCTGCTGAAATTGCAAGGCATTAATATGAGGTTACTAATGTTGCTTCCTCCAAGAAAAGTTTGAACTAGTAGCTAGCCACGGCTAGCATTCCGCATCCACTGCTATCTGTGGACTGGATGCCGTGAAATTACAAAATTACCTATCTTTGGTGGTGCATGCAGAGTTGCAGAAATTATTAAAAAGCAAGCAACGACATCACACTTCAGCCAATCCCGATCCTCTGTTTACGTGCTCTTTAACAAGCCAAGATGTCATAAATGTTCTCACCCCTTCGGAGAAGTTCCCTGCATCCAGGTTGTGGTAGACGCGGCTCTCTTCAGCCCTGTAGGGAGCAGAAAAAAAAGACGGCCTCAAGTAAGCAGGAGTGCACAAGAGATAAAACCAAGAGCAAAATTGAATGTGTTCTAAAAGTGGGACCAGCTATATTAGCTTGAGATAGTTCATAATGAGCCCGAACTAACCTGATACATGATAAGCTGGCAGGACTGAACCTGAAGTAGAAGACATTCAAACACGAAAAAAGAGAGATGCTTAGACCGAATCAGAGAGAGTGAAACTGTTTTGTAGATACAGAAAACAATGCTACAAAAACTATAGGTATGTAAGCAGTGTTTTTTACAGTGTAGCCTTTGCAATGGCTCCCTGAAACAAAGGTAGGACTTATGAACTCTTACCCACATTTTTGACACTTCTCTGGCAATCCATTAAAAGGAATGCAGGCCTGACGCTCAATTCATGCAGACTGCTTTTGTAATATCCTACCGCAAGAATGCACAACTCTGATGACAAAAATGTTTGGATTGAGGCCACATCTGTGGCCTCAGGCCTAGAGCCTAGAATAGGCCATATTGCTTAACCCAAAGCTACAGCATATCTAAGCACCATGTTCCCAAATGTTCTTGTGTTAGAGGTATGGTGAACAACTAAGGCACTTTTTTTATTTCTTATTTCAGAGTGCCATTTTCCGAGCTATCTAGAACAGCGAACAAAAAGCTCAATCGCATGGTCGTCTGAAATAAAAGCTTTCATAAATTTGTTTTTAGAGCCTTTTCAAAAGTTTGTACCAACACCCGGCCACCGTTGCTTGCTCACATACTCTGAGCATGTAATGGACACGGCAGTTGCGTCAGCGTTCGGCATGAACTTAGGTCATATTGCAAATGAGCGCTCTGTCAGAGTTCGTCGAGGACTCGGATCCAATCACAGGCTTCGTGATTGGATTCAAATCCTCGCCGTGTCGATTGTACCACGTAAGTGAAAATAGATTATGTATATAATATTTGAAAGTATGAAAGATTGAGCCCAACAAAGTCAGAAATCAAAGACCACCAACAAGGCATTATAGACTACTGACATTTCTTGGGGACCCCATGGTCCACACCTGTTCACTTCATGGCTGAGAGAACTACCCTGGGCGCAGGCTGGGGACATTTTTGTCTGGAAGCTTTGTTGGACAGCTAGTGCCCTAGTACCCAGTTACACGGGCGCTCTCAGCTGCCATTGAGTCCAATGACAGTCGAGTCCATCGCGATAAGCCAAAGTTACACGGCAGCGCCAACCGTCATTGAGCCGCTAATGACAGTTGAGTTCGACTGAGATCCCCAGCTCAGTTCAACCGAACGGACTTCCCCAACGGAGGTAAATTGGCACCTGTTCGCAGGACCGCTGCCAGCAACCATTGTTTGTGAGGCACTTACTGTTTCGAAATGCAGGGGGAGGCGTCTAGAAAGAATCGTAGCAGCAAAATTTTCTGGAAGGAATAAATTTAGGCGTCCGAGCTGCCAATAATAGCATCCCGGCTAGCCGGCAAGATTCCAAACGAGCAAAAATGGCGGAGGAACGTGCTGCATAAATAGACAAATAGTAGTGGGGCACCCATCATAGCGGGCAGTAGCTTGCACCACCTAGCCTAAAATATGTGCAACCTAGCCCTGAATCTGCTTTGGTACTCGTGTAAATGCCGCTAAAAAGCAACAAGGTATCAAACATATAGTATGATCTACTTAAAATAAATAAAACGTGTGTCTCCGAGTAAATTACTTAAAAATTAGACTGATCACACGGCACAAGAACCAGTTTCGTGCTAGCTTTAACTGGGTTCTAGAGAGTTGAGTTGAGTTGAGTTGAGTTCAGTCAAAGTTGAGGCCGATAAGTGTCGTAGACTCAACAATAGTTGAAAGTGTATGTGTAACTAGGGTAACTAAAGGACTGGCTTGCAAGGTTTCAAGGACAAGCAATTCTAACTGATGTGGTACAGTCTGCAGCAATATGAAATACCCACTCGGAGCGCATGGCCGAGGCGATGGCCGAAAGGGGCGCAGTACATGATTCGGACAGTTCCATGTTGCTCAGAGGGGAGGCTCGCTCAAGGCTGAACCACTGTTGGTTGTTTCGGGCACTGCACAAAATTTCCCATCCAGAATTAAATGTTGCTAACTGACAGCTCTCAGCTGTCTGTATACATCTTTCGTGCTTTCATTCTTTCAATTTTAACTACTGAATTTTACAATGTGCGTGCACTAACCAGACTGACCTACACTCAGTGATAAATCAAGATCAAAGAGCGAGGAAAATGAAGGTGGGAAAGGAGAAAACAGATGGGGTGTTGAAGGTGAGAGGACAAAAACCTCTTCTACCTTCAGTCTGCTTTCTATCCAGCCTTCGTTTCCCTTGCCCTTTGTTACTGACCTGTTACTGACTATAACTATTTAGCAATTTTACAATTGCATAAGGAGCTAAAGTTATTCATGCAAGTTTTGATTCACATTGAATAATAATTTATAATGAACAGCCTTATACCGGGACACACACTTTCTCTTGAGGCATCGTCCGAAGAGTCGCTGTCCATATGGCCAGCAGGCCTCCTAGCCCTTTCCTGTCTTGGGGCTACATCCGGTCCGTCAGTCCAAATTGGGTGCTCAGGCAGCTGCGACCAGATGGTCTGAAGCGTGCTGCAGTGTGGCTGCATGAGAAAAGATCATCTCAATTATACGCTCAATTAAAAGAAAAATCGCCAACCTAGTGTAGGAGTGAAGAATCTTCACTGGGTGATTCGACCAAGTCAGTGTAATCTGTTCTTTCTCTAAAATTGCATTGAGGACCTGCTGCTTTTGCTTGTAAGGTGGCCAGTAGGAGACGACTTGCCCTAGCTTCCTGACCAGCCAACACTCCGAGACGACGTATGCGCTCCCTTCATCTAAAGTGCACGACGTGGTAGCTATAGAGAAAAAGTGTGGAATATGCATTCTACCGGAATATTAGAACCTATTTTAGACAGCTTGGGCAATGTTGGGGGCCCCGCCAGCAACCACTGCCAGATTTGTTTATTTTTGGATGGAGAAATCCGCTAAACAAATTTTTAAAAAAGGTACTTACAAATGCAGGTTTCTGATACAAGCATAATGCACTAAACTCACAAAAAACTGTAGCAGAGATCCAAAATAAATACATCTAGCAAAACAGGCACGTCTAACTTTCAGCGAGACGCAAAACGTCTGCACTTGACCCGCAGCGCGTGATATCTTTTCGCCGCACGATTTGAAAAAGGAGCTCACTGTCACTCACGAGACACGACCACAGACTGAACAGTGAATACGCTACACTTAGGAGCGAAGCAAGAGGTCTGTTTAGGGCATAGGTTCATGATGATGTTGTTCAATTGATGTCGTGATGCTTCTGCTATCTATTTCAAGCCAAAATAAGAAGTTTTTAGCCACTTCACTGTCAGCCCCTGTTAATGTTGACACAGCAAGGCTGGGGTGCAAAGACCACGCACCTAGCCAGGGGGGGGGGACCATGGGGCCCCCCCGCAATCTTCCATTTTCCTGGGACCTCCTCCCCCCCCCCCCTCATACAGCATTTTGTCATGGGCGGGCGTGCTCCTCCTCTCCTGCTCCTCCTCCTATCTTTCCCCCCCCCCAAAAAAAAAATCCTGGCTACGTGCCAAGCAAAGGCCCCTGTCGAAACTTCACTGCCCAACTACTCAGCTGCTTTGTTGTAACGCAAATGAACTTCTGCACGAGAAACACCAATCAAAAGTCAGACATGATGATTGAAAACCTGAGACTGTGGTTAAAAAATGGAAGAGATGCTCTCTGTCACTTTGTCTTTCTACTATGGTGCCTGGAACGTGTCTCCGACTGGTGTGTTTACCGTGTCCAAAAAAGGGGTTCCTCGATTTCCGCCTGATGACGTCATAAAAGTGTCATGCTGTCGCTGGTCGCGAACCTGGTGGCGTCCCAATGGTTGTGGTGTATGTGGCGACGCCTGTTCTGCTGCAGGTCGCTCTCCACTGTGACAGTCCACGGAAGCTACAGCAGCTGCAAGTTGGGACGCCGTGACGTCAGCGACACTCGCGTTCGCTTGTGCTTTTCGCCAGCATTTCTATGGCCAACCGCCAGGATCGTGACAGTCAACAGCATGACACTCCGGCTTCTGTGACGTCACCTGTTGCCACTTCGGGACCACTTTTGATGTATGGGCGGGATAGGATGCTAAACATACCAGTCGTAGACGCGATCCAGGCACCATACTTTCTACATCACGTTTTTCCGTTTTCCAACCACAGACTCAGGTTTTCAATCGTCATGTATAACTTACACCAGCTCGCCCGCACTTTAACCGTTTTTTCATTGAAAGTTAGAAATGAACGAACTTCTGGGCGAGATCGAAACAATCGAAAGCTAACATTTTTGTACAAGCAGCTGCAGACTGCCGCCGAAAAGCGGTGCGAGTGCAGTGCTGGGGAGTGGGTTAAGACACGCCTCCGTTAATCACTCAAATGGCGTTGTTCACTAAAACGTCATTCACGCATATGATATTATCAATTACCAGTAAAAAATCAATTATAAAAAAAAACATTATCAATAAAATATTAATTATTAAAAAAAATCCATTATCGGTTGAAATAAAAAATAAAATACATTTATTTTCAGTGATAATTGTCAAAAAGAAAATGTGTAAATATCGCAAAAAGCTATCAATTACCACTAAAAAATCAATTATAAAAAAAAGCATTATCACTAAAACATTAAGTATAAAAAAAAAACTAATTATCGGTGGAAACAAATAATAAAATATATATTCATTTTCAGCGATAATTGTCTAAAAGAAAACGTGCAAATATCGCAAAAAGCTATCAATTACCACTAAAAAATCAATTATAAAAAAAGCATTATCACTAAAACATTAAGTATAAAAAAAACTAATTATCGGTGGAAACAAATAATAAAATGTATGTTCATTTTCAGCGATAATTGTCAAAAAGAAAATGTGTAAATATCGCAAAAAGCTATCAATTACCACTAAAAAATCAATTATAAAAAAAAGCATTATCACTAAAACAGTAAGTATAAAAAAAACTAATTATCGGTGGAAACAAATAATAACATATATATTCATTTTCAGCGATAATTGTCTAAAAGAAAATGTACAAACATCGCAAAAAGCTTGACAAAAAAAAAAAAAAAAAAAGTATACCCACTGGGGATCGAACCCGCAACTTCTGCGTGAGAAGCGGACACTCTACCACTGAGCTACTGCCGGCTCTTTTTTTTTATATCTTTATTACTTGTTTTACAAATACCCCATCACACGATCAGTCATACCTGTATGTACAGTCAAACATGCGCTAAAATCAACCTATTTACAAACAACTATCACACGTTTCCTTTTTTTCTCATTTGGCATCTTGAACATGTGGCCATTAGAAATACCTTAGAGAAAATTACAAAAACTTGTAGTTGAGACATTTGAGCGAAAGTCACTCACGCGCAAGGTACATTTTTATCAAAAATCCGGAAGCCCAAGGCATGCATCAAACATGGGGAACCAGTCAGGTTGGCTTAGTTTTGAGGCATAGATACTTCTGACTTGCGCCACTTGTTGTAAAAAAAGCGATTTCGTCGTGCGTGGTTTCTCCGCATGCCTATCTATCATACGACACTTCCAGAGACTATGTAATCCCAGAAGCGCGAACATGTCATACGGGACGGTCTCGTTTTCTGAAAACGGTAGGAAGCGAAGGCTGTAATCGTTGAGGACTAAGTCTTTTTTTAGCGTGCGTTGTAGCACGTCCCAAAATAAAAACGCGTCATTGCAGTATATAAAACAGTGCTCTATCGTCTCTGGCTTATTACATAATCTACAATTAACTGTCCAGGGAACAAATATTCCCCTTTTTTGGAGATAAGTTTTTACGGGCAAAGTGGACGTATGGAGTTTAAAGAAAAACGTCTTGGTTGACGGAGGCACTCCCATTTTCTTTACTCTTTTAAATACGTCACTAATGGGTTCCAGCGTGAAGCGGGTACGGTAAAGCGGAAGAGAAAACAGGCTTTCGGTAATGCTTCTTGACAATTCCTTTCTGGACACACTGAACAGATATTCCAGTGAAAACCTCGCTTTGAGAAAGCTAAATGTGTCAACCACCTCCTTTAGAAAGCCCCAAGGCCTACCTTGGAAAATTTCGCCACTTGAAACAACCAGATAATTTAAACTCTCAGCAAGACGTCGTTGGAGCATTACTCTGAGGAAATCGTGATTGGCATTCTTAAAAAAAAAAAAAAATCGGGAGACCAACTGACGGACAAATACATGGCACAATCCTAAACCGCCATATTCAAGGGGAAGGAAAAGGTTATCCCTTTTTATGGGTTCCCAAGTTGAACACCATATAAACGTAGCAAATATTCGATGAATTTTTTGGATGTTGGTTCGAGAGCAATGAAGTACCTGGAGCACGTACATAAGTTTTGAAGCCAGAAATATATTACAAACGCTGGCTCTAGCGAAAATTGAAATGTCTCTTCCTTTCCACGCGTCTGTTTTTCTTTTCAATGTGGTTGCCAGGGAAGACCAGTAGGTTACGCTACTACGAATTTGTGCGAGCGGTACTCCGAGATAGGTAAGGGGACTCCTGTTCCACGCTATCCCAGCAAAAAAACGGGGTTTCGTGGCCCAGGAACCATACCAGTAACCGTTGCATTTCGATGGGTTTATTGAGGCTCCTGTTACCGCGCAATAATGCGCTGTGAGATCAAGTGCCTTCTCGACGCTTCTCTTGTCCGAACAGAAAAATGCAACATCGTCTGCGTAGGCGAGGACTTTAACCTTAACATTGGCCAGCGAGTATCCTTGAACATCGTCGCTCCTAAGGACGCTAAGGCACAACGGCTCTAAGTACAGGGCGAAAAGAAGCGGGGATAGCGGGCAGCCCTGTCTAACGGAAGATTGTATTTTAATCTCGTCAGATAGTATACCATTTACGATGAGCCTTGTAGAACAATTGAAATAGCATAGCTGGATTCCATCTAAGAGTGTCGCCCCCACGTTGACATGCTTAAGCAACGCAAATAAAAATGAGTGACTCACGCGGTCAAAAGCCTTTGTGAGATCTATCTGTACAAATGCAACCTGGTCACTGTTGTCAGACGCACACTCCAGTACTGAACGGGCAACATGTGCATTCGTTTGAATAGCTCTGCCACGTATCCCGCAGGTTTGGTGTTCACCTACTAGCTTTTCGATTACACTTTGTAGCCTTTCATTGAGCACTTTTGCATAAATTTTATAGTCGACGTTGCAGAGGGAAATAGGTCTATAATTTTCCATGTTTTTCAACATTTCCAAGTTTTTCGTTTTTGGTATTAGTACCGTGTGTCCACGGTAAAAGGAAGGCGGAAGCGCTCGCTGGACATAGGCTTCCTGAAATACGGCGAGTAGAACAGGAGAAATAATGTCTACGTATTTTTTATAAAATCCTCCACTTAGTCCATCAGGCCCAGGCGTTTTACCATTAGGGAGGGATTTGATGGCGGCTTTGGTTTCATCCAAGGTTATAGGACCGTCGATTAACTTCCGGTCTTTCTCGTCTAGTATCGGCATATGCGATAACAGCTGTTCAACTTCAGCCTTCTCTTTTGTAGGTATTAATTTTCCAAAAATATTTGTGTAAAATTGGTGGAATGATTTCACAATGTCCGCTGTGTCGGTGTGCATTGACCCATTGCTATTTATCTCAAATCAAAAGTCAAATTGGACGTTTGAGTGATTTATACAGCGTAAGGTTGGTCTGCCAGTAGGGGCGACACTGGTTTACACTGTAGATGAGCAATTTAGCCAGTGCAGTACAACCGCTAGCCTGGGGTCTTTAACGTGCACCACGCAGTAGTGATACACGACCGCACGCCGGTACGATGCTCATCCAGATCGAAACGGGCAGGGGTGGGGCTCGAACCCAGGATCCCTGGGTTCTGCAGCGCGAGCTTTCGCTCCACGCGCGTCGAGCTGGGTGTGCGCTTCAGCCCACTTTTGACAGAGCATATCGCCTTTCGTCGTCCAGAGACCTCTTTGAAGGTTGTTCACCAAGGAGGAAAAGTTTCTTTCGAGAGCGAATTATGGCCCCTCGATACCTTTCTGTTTCATATTTTTGTAGTTGAGCTCGAACCACATTGACATCGTCACTATATACGCCTGGGTTAAGGCATTCTAGTTCGTATAGAGTCGTTAAATTCTTAAAGAGTTCACGTTGTTCCTGTTTGTTGATGTAGGATAAGATCGTGGAACGCTCGATTGCGTGGTTTTTCACCTCCTGTTTAAAGAAATCCCATTTAGCAAATATATGCATGCCAACGTTTTTTGTATGTCCGACAAAACTATGGGAATCTTTTTTGAGAAAGAATCATCGCTTAGAAGTTTCAGGTTTAACTTCCAGAAGTCCCACTGTTGACAAACACATCGGTGTCTCTGCGGACCAAAACAAGTTGATACCAAGCAATGATCAGAAAAGAACACCGGTTTAACGTGGTAGTCGCTCATTGAGTCAATTATAAAGCCCGAGACATAAATTCTGTCTAACCGAGCGTGAGAGATTCCTTGGAAATGAGTGTAACGTATTGGTTCACCTTTTCTATAAGCCACATCAACGAGGTTATGCTCATGAAGCATGCTCTGAAGAGCCGTTGCACTTCTATCATACCTAGTCTGCGACACCGATCGATCGTCTGCACTACAAACACAATTAAAGTCTCCCATTGTAACTAACGCTCTATTAGTCTCAAAAAGCGATGGTAAAATTTCAAAGAATGATGTTCTTTCCTTCGGGCTATTGGGAGCGTAAAGACAAATGAAGCGCCAATTTATCTGTCTAAAGCTAAGGTCACAAGAAATAAGACGCCCTTCGAGGTCAGTCAAAACGGAAACTGATGACAAATCAAGCTCTTTACGAAAGAAGAGAAAACACCCAGCGGAGAGACCTGAAGCTTCACTAACGCAAATTTCATAATCCTTCATAAAGGGTTCTAACGCTTCAGCAATACTCTCATCTGAAGATAGCTTCGTCTCCTGTACCGCTGCGACGTCAACTTTCTCCTCTTTAAAAAGGCGCAGCAGCTGATACTGTTTCCTTTTGGAGCTCAGACCTCTTACATTTAAGGTCGTGAAATGTAAAGGAAGGGCGGCAGACATTGGGAAGTTTAGGGCGTACTCAAGTCACCGCTTAGGCTGTCCTCGGTCACCTTGAGGTTTGCCGGCGGTTTGGCGTATGGCTTGAGTCGGGTTCCAGCCTGCTTGCGTTCTTTCATGGCTCGTGTTGGAGGGAGCCCATCAGCAGACGGACTGTTGGTCGGTCCACCCATGACAGCAACGTCTGGCACTAAAGCTGGCTGAGGTGCCTCAACGGGCGGTTCGGTGACTTCGGGCTTTGCACCGATCTCAGCGGTGTCCTGCTCTCGCCTTGTAGCATCTTCCTCGACTATCGTTGAGTCTGATGTCATAGACGAAGCGTCGTCTTCGTCTGGCGGTGGAGGTGGCTCAGGGAGGCCACCAGGGTCGTCTTTGCGTTCACTGGTACTGGGAACTTTGCTTGGAGGCTCTTGTTCGATGTACTTGGCGAACGTTTCGGCCGGCGGGGCGTGACCCGAAGCGTCGACGACCTCGGAGGCGTCCATCAGGAGTTCCGACTGCTCTTCCGTCTCACGGGACATTTTGCCACGAAGCTTGCTTGCGTAAGATGTGACGCAAGCATCCGCGATGTGTCCGTAGATACCGCATTTGTAGCAGCGCGGTGTTCTGCACTGCCGTCGAATGTGTCCGACCCTGTTGCACCTGAGGCACAAAGGAGGTCTTCCTGGTACGATGACGAGCGTCTGCATGCCGTACACCTGAAGTAGGTGAGGAATCTTTTCTGTCGACGTTCCTTCGTGCAGGGTGATGTTTACCTCCCTGTTCAGGGTGTCCATGTGCTCCATTCCTGGGCAGCGCCACTTCTCTCGATGAACGCTACGTACTGTGCCGAAAGGCGTCATAGCTTTGACGACGCGCCCGTCTTCGAGATGGTCCGGAAGCCACAGGAGCTTCATCTTGAGGTCCCGTGGGTTTGGGTCGACCACCAGGCATTTCTTGCCTTTAACGAGCAGCTCGCCACGGCGGCAAAGCTTTTCTTTGGCGAGAGCGTTGACGCAGGTGACCATCCATACATGGCCCATCTGGGATTGTCCGGTAGCTTTTATGTCTTTTAGGTCTATAACTTCTTTCAGAGCATCACGGAAGTCCGGTGCCGTGTAAGGCCTAGCGGTCATGTCGGCGTGAAGAAATACAGAATTCAGAACGAGGTTACCGGTTGGCAGACGAGGAAGCGTGATCCTGTACTCACTTGAGTTGACATTCGACGATTCATTATTACCTCGGCCAGAGGCCGATGCGGTGTTTCCACCAGAGCTCATTTTTTCGCAGCCGTTCCAAACGGCCTCTTCTTCTTCCGCCCCTACACCCGCTACCGCCGCCCGGATGACCTTCGCTTCCTTTCTAGAAGGTTGCATGTCTGCTGAATTTGTTTTTCACTACTGCAGGCTTAGTTTCGTATTTATTATTTTGCAACATGTTCAGGACTTATTCATAATATTGTCGCGAAATTCACATGCGAAATAATTTATTATTGCTGTGTCTTTTATGAGTTTTATAATGCAGTTTGCTGATCGTTTTATTTCAAACGTGTTGAAGATACGAATACAATGTCATCGAAGCAACGGCCTCTCTTTCGAACGTTTTGCCGGCCGTGTGCGTTTGAATGCCTGTAATCTTGGCCGGCTAACGGTCCAAGTACCCGATTAGTGGTGAAGCGTGGAGTTTGCCTTAGTTTCAAATGTGTCCGACAAAGAAGGAAGCGACTGTGGGACGTGGAACTACGTCAAATCTGCTCAACAGCCAAGATCATGGCACGGGATCGAAGTAAGTTCGTGTTTTGTTCGTTTGGGATAGATTATTTCCTGCGTTCAAAAGGCTCGTTATTGTCTGTAGATCGCTTGCTTTTACCAGTATTACTAATTGTGCGCGAATGGTGTTATGCGAGGCTGTTTTTCTTTTTTCCCCGATGCAGAGGCTGTCTACTCGCTTAAGGTCGATCAGTTGCGGCGGAACTCTTTGGGAGACGGATTGGGGGTGGGGGTGGGGAGGTGATTTCCTCCCTCCGCCGTATTGTCTACTGGTAAGCTAGAATGTCTGGAAGAGCGCGGTGCCCCTCCGTTGCCGACGCCACTCTCCGTACTTGCATGCTGAGAGCTGGACCCGACAAAAACAGCGATTGATTGATCGAGCAAGTCCGTAGCTTTCGCCGCCCCAGCCGTCTGCAGACGCCTTCATTTTCGCAGTTCGTACCCAGAAAAGAATTGCCGAAAATTGGTGCCGCGATGAATTCACCCGTGGTGATTAATGCATAGCATACCACTTCCAATCGCAAGAATTTGTGCCCGGGAAATAATTTTTGACGCTGGCATTTATTCCTCGCGAAATGTCTAGCTCTAAAGATCATTTGCTGTACACGTGTTTCATATGATCAAACGTACGTGTAACGAATTTCACACCTCCAGAAACACTCAGGCTGCTTTATATGGTGAAGCATTTATTCTCTTCCTACTGGTGTTTTTTTTTTTGGAGGCTTTGAAGTATTAATTACAAGCTTCCAGGGAAATGTACATGCATGTCCTCAATTAAGGTAGTGTCTCGCCAGTTTTTGGTATCCATATTAGTCGAATACACAAGAGTTATACGTTCAGCGCGTGTGCTTGTCTTTCTGAGTATCTGGTGTGTGATTGTTTCCCTGCACTGTCACCGTAGAATATGCAAAAATGAATAATGACATTGGCATATTTGTCGTGCCAAAGCCTGTCACAATTTTTTCGAACTCTGATCTCCACGAGATCACAATACCATTGTTTCTGTTGTAGTGGCACGGCAGAGTCTATACTTGTTTTGCTCCAGTCTTTGTAAGGGGGACGCTGTAATTCGATTCTACTCAATTATGGTGTACTCGATAGCACTATACTTGCAGAGCTAGTGTTCGGTTTTTGTAGTTCCATCGAAATATATTTCAGCTTTTAAGTTACTTGTTATTTAGCACGTAAATTTCCAAGCTTATCTAGATTGAAGGCAGCAAATATCTTCCCAGCACTCATGCTACGTGTTTGAAGTATATTGCGTTAACATAATTGACCCAACCTTTGATTTTTATTTGTCAGTGCCTCAAGGGAAGCAAGGAGGAGTGGATCCGCGCCCCTGCCCGTTTCGATCTGGATGAGCATCATTATGGCGTGCGGTTGTGTGTCACTACTGCGTGGTGCGCGTTAAAGACCCCAGGCCAGCGGTTGTACCGCGCTGGCTAAATTACTCTACAGCTGAGACAGCAGACGCCCACTGAGGCAAGCTAACTTCCGACTGTGTAAACATACACGCCATTTTTTCTTTTTTTTTTCTTTTTTTGAGGAGTGTGATTACGTAGTGAAGCTAGTGGGTACGAAGCTGTCCGAAGTAAGGTCAGAATGGAAAAAGCACCAAGTTCCGCCTGGTCCCAAACAGCCACAATAATGAACACGGAATTCAGAATAATAGTAATACGAAGGACTTACGCAGGCAGCCACACTTTTTGAGTTCGCAATGACATTTGATTATGATCACAAATATTTCTGCTTTGCTCAAGGTGGCCTAGTTTACACACCATATTGGTGACCTTTAGCGCAGCAGGAATATTTTTTATCAGAATTTAACGTCATTGTTAATTGAACAAATGTGGCTGTCTGTGCAAGTCCTTCGTGTTTTTATGCTTTTTACTTGTGTGTTCATTATTTCATTTTTTTTCTCATGATTTAGTCCTTTTGTTTTTGTTTCTTATGTGTTCATTATTTTATTTTTTTATTTTTATGAGGTTTTAGTAAAAGATATGATGCCCTCGTCATTTCCTAGTCCGGGAAACAGTGGTGACCTCGTCGTGTTCAAGGAGCAGTATGACCTTTTCATCTTGTATTGCTTCCGCGGCGAACAACTGTGTCTGTGTGCGTGTGTTAATCACACGGGAAGATTTGGCGACCGAACGGAAAAGCAAGACCAGCGAGGAGCGACTGGGGGCTTTGAACATATCACAGGGTGCAAGGAAGGACTTCAACGACGAGGCTAGCAAGGAAGCCCTTGTCAAAACTGCTGTGCTCGACCGGAGAGTTGAATCAGGACTGTGACTCTGTAAGTAGGAATCAACGACTTTGAAACTTTCGTATAGTTTACAACTTAATTGTTGCCTTCCGTTTGTTTTATTTTAATAGGTGTCTGTACTATTAAATTTTTAGTCTATTTTAATGTTTGTCTGTGCTATATTACAGTTTTGTTTCTTATCATTTGTTCTTGAATGGGGGAAGTACTTGTTTAGAGTTTTGGCGCTTTTATAAATAAAGCTTCTTTTGCAAACCATATTCTCGATCTGCTCCCTCGACAACCAATCCCGCCAGAGGGCTGTTTACTTTCCGACGTCGAATGATATGTTACAATGTTTCCGAGCTAGCGATCGCCTGCTTTCTGTATTTGTAGCATACATATTTGTCGGAATGACAGATTCCGAAGCAGAGCAATAAGGATTGGTCAGTGGCCTATTCTGTAGATATATCTACGTAAGCACACGTTTGGCAGTGTGGGATAGCAGCAAAATGTATATTATGTATTCATAGAAATGCATTATATGATCCCATGTCTGGACCTGGAAAGTATGGTACCTGCCCCATGGCAATAATTTTCATGTGATGCTAGAAGGAGCATCACGTGAAAATTTCTTTATATGGGGTGGGTACCCTATCTGCGAGACCCAAACACGGGATCATATAAAGCAGTCTATATATGGTACATAAGGAATTGGGCAGATATGGGTATATAAGGAATTGGGCAGATATGGCTATATCCATCCAGATATCGCCTGACTGTGCATATCTGGCCATATCTGCCCAATTCCTTATATATCCATATTTGTATTTTTTAATATAAGTCCAGATATAACATTTCTGTAAGGGTCGCTTACCACTTCTTGTTGTACTGCCCCGCCGCCACGCCGTCACCAAATCGCCAGAGTCCGTAAATCTGTGTTCTCTTCCTTCTTCTTCTTCGGGTTAAGGCTCACTTTCAGGCGCGATGGTGGTACCTCTGGTCAACACTGCACCAAAGCAAAACGCAAGGCCAGCCACTGGCAGCACACCACCACCACACAATGACAAAGGCGAGGACTCTACGCCACCGACACCATGGCCCCCAAGGAGGGAATTCTTACCCACGATGCTCACACTCCAGCGCCCTCAGCGACGGCGCGGAATTAACTACTCCTTGTTCGAGGCTAGCACCATACATAATCGGGTCACTCCCTCTTCGCGGGAAGAGCGGCGAGAGTCATCGCTTAAATGTATTTGTTCCACCGTGCCTGGACGTGATTTGAACACGCCAGCTTCTCGAGACCGCACATTTTTATGTACACTCTCGAGAACCTCTCGCAAGATTCAAGCGCAAGAACGAACTAACTTGGGGAAAACCAGCCATTGCAGAATTTTCGGCCATCAAAAAGGCACTCTCGACAGCAATGCTGTTCACTCGCTCTGACATTTATCATGGCTGACGCATCCGAGACTGCAGCAGATGAAGTTCTACTGGAGTTCGAAGACAACCAAGGGCGTCCAGTGTCATTCTTCTGAAAACTATTTTCGCCAGCAGAAACAAGATACAGTACATTCGGTAGAGAGCTACTAGGACTGTATCTTGCTAAAAGACACTTCCGCTATTTCCGGGCAGGTAGACAATTTTGTATTTGTTCAAATTAAAAGTTTTTGAGTTACGCGTTTCAATGTAACAACTTCAACCATACCTCATGAGAGTTACGTCATATTTCCTTCGTGCCCGGAGTTACAACAAACTTAAAATTCGTACCGGGCAAAGACAACCCCGTCGCCCATGCGTTAGCTGGAATGCACATGAAGGAGATCTCTTCAGCTCGACAAGTAGTAGATTTTGCAGTTCTCGCTCGAGCCAAACAGGCGAACTGTGCATATCTTAAAATATCCCTTACCCTTTAAGACGTCAACGTTCCTGACAGAAACAGAATGCTCATTTGCGACGTTTCTACGGGCACACAGCGACAATACATGTCTACGGAAATCCCACACACTATGTTTTACGCGCTGCATACTGTGCCACATGCTTGTACATGCGCTACCCAACGTTTAGTCACATTATGCTCTGTGTGGCAAGGCACCAACGCTGGTGTGAGGCCTCGGTCATAATCGTGTCCTCAGTGTAAAAAAAAAAAATTGAAAGTTCATCAAAACACGATCACACCTCGCGGCATTCTTCATCAACCTGACACTCGCTTGAGCTATGCGGATCTGGACATCGTGGGACCATAACCATCATCGCAGGGTTTCCAGCTGTGGCGTAGCCAGGAATTTGTTTCGGGGAGAGCGCCCAGTGAGCGAAAAAGACGCCGGAGACTGTGCCCCGGTTTTCTCAACAGCGGTGGATGTTCATTCCGTGCGTTCGTGGTTTTCGCTAAGCGTGCTGTGGACAGTGTGTTTGTGTGTTTTTCTGGTGCACCTGCTCGGTTTTATTTGTCGAACTATCGTACATCTAGGTATTTACGCAGCGACATTGTGAGTACTTTGAGAGATACTTTTTCGGCAAAGAACTCAGTTGCTCCTATTTGGTCTGATGGCTTTTGTCTGCAGCTGTGCAAATCTATATGAATTAGCCGCGTTTTATTTTGTTAACGAATTGTCCAGCATTTGTTAAACATACACCACCCACAATTCACAGGCTTCTTCCTGTCTGCCTTCCATTGACGTACAAAAAAAAACCGGTAAGTTTCGGTTAATATGGGAAAATCCAGTGATTTCTGGTAAATTATGGCTTTACTGGAAGGGAAGAGAGCCCCATAATTTAGTAAAATAATTTTTTACGGAAAATTAAATTCCAGTAAAAAATATTTTTCAATTGGGAGTTATGACATTATACAATAATTCTTAGCCTGAAAAATTCACCACGCGTAAATCATGACGAATATGAACTCGGGCCTATTCGCACAAAGCAAAAAACTAATGAGGATGATAGGACTAATATTGGTAATACGGAATACATGTCACACAGAGAGTTAAGCGCGATCCGTATGAGAAAGCACAATACTTTTAACACCTTGCTGAATCAACCTGGGACTGGGGTAGAGAAGACACATCGAAACGTAGAAGAGACAAAAAATCTGAGCCGTCGTCCTGTCTATTTTCTCTCTCGTCTCCGTTTTTTTGTTTGTACTCAACCGTGCACCTGCACCACCTGCACCCTTACCATATTTTCCCTTTTAACGCAGTTCCTCAGATATGAAAGAGTGAACTAAGAAGTGTGATGCCAGTGGTGAGAACGTGCAATAATTATTTGTCTCAACTTTCACTGGGAATCGACACGGATTCAAAATGTTTGGTAAGCGTCGCGATGCCATTACTTTGCATGCTCTTATTTTTGCGCCAGTCACCCCGGGTCTGCTGGAAACGGGCCGCGGTCCCGGTGTTTCTGAAAGGACCGCGGTCAGCCGTGGGCAGGTGAGAAAGCCTCCGCCAGCCGGATGTGGCAAGCTGACCGTGTTTTCAAAACCCCTGAATTAAACCGTTATACCAAAGAAGTCGTGGGGATCCGTCAACTTTGCGTTCAAAGCAATTTCTAAACCCCTCTGACATCTCAATGCCGAAACGTTTGGTGTGGGTATCAAAATAGCACAATACATATTCAAAGGTGACTTTCAATTGTTTAGAAGTGGGTGGTAACATCGGAATCTGAAACCGTATTTTCGCTGCATCCAAACAACTTCATAGTTCAAATGACATCACACAAGCGCTTTGTAGTTGAGGATGAAGGCGGAAGTTCTTGCATCAGCATAAGGGCATTTAAGTCGCATACAAGCGCATTTAACACGGACACGCAGCACTTGTGTTTTTCCCAGTTTGGAATCAAAATACAGCCTAGGAGGTCCTTGCCGATATTGAGAGGAATGAATTCACTCTTTCTCATATTCGTATACACTATTGCCCTGCTATACGGTAAGTGAGGAAAACGCCATTAATCAGTGAAGTGATATCCGTTTACTAATCAAGCAGAAAGCAGTGGCGACAAAACATATATTTCTGACTCAAGTCTTACCTTTGCGCTAAGTCTCTCTCAGCATGTGCGTAGATATCGCGCATATGACTTTTATTTCTTGATTACATAAGCTAATGCGCAGTCACTCAGTTTGAACTAAGCTTAGAATTTCTCACGTTGGTGCCTTCATTGCTTGTCGGGGGGCGTTTATTGACATTAACTTGTTAAAAAAGTAAGTCGCGATTAAAGCTTGATCAAATATCTATCTTTGTTTCTCTTCATTGTACCCTTCAAAAAGTTGTCTTGCACCTTAGCTGAGTTATATTGATCTCTACAACAATATATGCGAGAAATGCTCCTAAAAAATAAAGCAATATAAGTTTATAAGCGAATGTGAGAAACATCTTGCAAGACAACTGCATTTCGAAAAGGACAGTCAGTGATTAAAAAGGATCATGAACTTCCCTGTCTTTTTACCAATAAAACAAACCCTCTCAGAGGCTCCGACACAAATTGACGTGCCTAGGGGTATCTAGTTGTCTTCGGCCACCCTTTAGAATTACTTAGACTTGAATTAAACATATATTTATATTTTTGGTAGGACATTGAACGCGCTGTAGATATCCCTGTGTTTTAAATTAAGCCTCATCAGCATATATCTTCACAGAAGAGCACCGGAATTTTGTATACCAATTTAAAAACATAATTTTTACGTTTAGCCTGGAATAGTGTTTTGCACGAAAGAGCAGAGTATTAGTGTATGCGTAAAAATGTAGGCTTGATATTCTTTGTACACATGATATTTAGTAATGGACATTTCTTTAATACAAAAGATTGTTGGTTGTTTCGCTTATTCATGTTCAGGTCTTGAAGTCACTTCAGTGTCAGTCACGCCAAACCTAAACTGAAGCCAAAACCATGCAAATCTGGTCCTACTTGGCGCGGTTAGGCAGACGTCAGTTCTGCCCTCCCCCCCCCCCCCCCCCCCCCCCTTGATAGCTTTCTCTCATTGCCACAGAGAGACGTCCCCGAGTATAGTCCATCATTTTCGTGGCGTTTTAGAAGTGAAGAGTTCTCGTGTGCGGCTTCGATCGGCGTTCAAGCAGCTCGCGGAACCACGCACTTCCAAAGAGCTCTGCGGCCGCCCCATTTCGCGACCCGGACGACCCCTGTCAGCCAGAAATTTCTGAGAACCTGCTAAGCCGTCGAAACCCGGTCAGCGCGACTCCCCACCTGTATTGTTCTTTGGGAGTTTGCCGGACGTTCTTGAAAGTTTTTATTTATTTGTCTGTTCATGATGCTTACCCTTTTTGTATTACCTTCCTCTGTGAGAACCAGCGAATACCAGGTCTCGTCGACGGCTGGGCCTTCGTAGCATGCCGACGAAGTAAGCGAGCATCAAACACTTCGCGACGCGGGCCATTCGACGTTCTTCAATGATTGATTCAGCAGAGATAATCGTTGAAAAGTCTTCCCACCTATGATCCCTTTCTTCGGGAAAAATACCTGTTGGGCCCAGGGTAAATGACGGAAAAAATAGACCCGATTAATTTTTTTAATGTCGTACAAAAACGCACTTTTCATAACATTCCCTAAAATAAACCGGATTCTGCCCTAATGTCGTGAAGGGACTGTTCGTCGGCACTCTATATTGGATATGCTGTGTTATCTGAGATCTTTCTTGAATAAATCTTTTTTTCGGATTACGCAGCACCGTACGGTACTGTCAATATATTGTTCGATTCATGAGACTTGTTGGATCTCATGTTGTGACCGAGCAATGCCCATGCCTTTCGGCTCTCTTGAGTGTACCAATATTTTCGGCAGTTAATATCCTTGTAGGTTGACACGGCTGAGTGTAGGGCATCTTAAAAATCTGCATAAAATGCAACAAATATTCCACCTGTATTTGATTTTGTTCTGTCGTGTACGGGGCCACCAAAAATTGCTTTCATTTGTTTTGTTTTTTCAAGAACTTGTACATTGATTTTTTTTAAAGCGTGGCGCAATTGTATTCCCCACAAGACACAAAAGATTAAATAAAACGAATAAATTTAGCCTCAACCCCTGTCCGGAATTGCGCTTACACAGGCTGCTACTGCTTTTTGAAGCTATGTCGGCCGACAGCCCAGCGCAGTCGGCCGACATAGACGTACTCTCTCAAACCCAGAAACACGCGGTGTAAACCACTTTAGTCGAAAAGGTCGCTGGAAAGGTCTATAGAATTGACTGCATAGGCACATAAAGTCATAATAGAGAGCTTTTGATGATGGATCCCATACCTTCAATACCCCTGATAACGATAAGATGCTTGGGAGAAAACGGCGACGATGTATCGGGCATTGCTCTCGGAGTCATTGGAACGATCTACTAAAACTCTCTAATGATCGCTTTCCCGATTTGCTTAACTTGTATGGCGACCGCATTTACTGCCCCGGGTAATATTTGAGGTCAAAAAGCTAGTGGAGAGGCAGTAATGGCAATAGATGCAGCAACAATTCCAGCTTTTTGTTAGACTGTAGAAATAAAATTCTCTCGGTCCGCAAAAAAAAAAACAGTCCCTGTTTCGCGATGAGTTCGAGTCCATTACAGAAAACGATTGCCTGCTTCTTTATCCTGACACTTTGCGACCGTAAACCCAAAACAATCCCAGCTACATCTCAGGTAGGATACACTCTGCAACGATGTTGCTTATGTGTAGAAAACGAAATTGTGCATTCCAAAATCAAATGTTAAAGTCGTTCATATATTCACCTTTTTGCAATGACGATTTTCAACGCAAATTTTGTGTTTGAATGTGCACTCGCTAACTGGATGGTTACAGAATCTGCAAGTCCAGCACGCACAGACGAAAAGGATACGCAGTATAAGTGCGGAAAACGCCAAAAAGAAAAACATATTTCTGGAAGAATCATCAATGGTACCGAGGCTCACCCGGAACACTGGCCCTGGATGGTCGCAATCTATAATTCAAACGATACCTTACTATGCGGTGGGGTCTTAATTGGCGAAGAATATGTGATAACGGCAGCACATTGTTTTCTGTAAGTGATTTTTGTTTTCCAATTTAATGTATGCATGCATTTTGATTTTTTTTATATAATACTTAATTGCTGTCTCGCGTATTCCCAGTCCGTTTTTCGTTAGTTGGAAGGGTTATTCAGCCACTTCTTTTGCAGTGCGGTTTGAGGCACGAAGCAACTCACCCGTTTCTGTTTTTGCAGCGTGAAATTCGCATTTGATGGCGGCCCATAATTAGACAAGAACCCCGATAATCAAATTTCTTTTAAAGTTTAAACAATTATAGTGTGTAAGGCATTCAGATTACACGGGGTGATAAAAGTAGCCTTTAATATCCAATTTGAATTTCTAACTTGGGGCCAATACACAATATTGTGCCTGTCAAAGAGGTAGGACGCAAGTTGTATCTCAAGTGTATTAATGAAATTTGTATATTAATTCTAAATATAAAACTTACTGAACTGGGTAACAGTAACTGTCTGCTTTTTCTTTGTAATAAAGAAATAAAGACGCTCATGAGTTTTCAGTTCGTCTTGGAACCACACTCGAAACCAATGTTTCTCAATGCACCGCTCCACAAGATTCTAATATACGCAAAAAGAAAACCAGAAATGCAGAAGTATCTCCAAAATTAGATCAAGAATACAATGACAATCCTGAAAGACAGGTGATCTGCGCTGAAGTTGACAGTATCTGCACCCCTATTCAAAACAACTGTGGCCTTTTCATGGTACGTAAATAGCAACGGTCCAAACATCTTTAAACGTTGTGCATCATGATTTTTTCGGCATTACCTTCACAGAAAGACATTGCTGTTGTAAAATTAAAAACGAAAGTCAACTATACTGACTATATTCAGCCAATCTGCCTTCCGGAAAACTGTGTCGATCCTCCTGCAAACAGCGCATCCTATGCTGCTGGCTGGGGAGGAATATATGATAAATGGCTTAATTTTAATTTTTAGTACAGACGCGAATCATTATAAAATACAACTCCGTAACTTTGAATGATTTCGTAATTTATGTATTAAACTGGTAATTAAAAAAAGTTTCTAATGCGTTATGTGACATATAGCTTGTACGTTGATCAGACGGCGATTGATGTTTCACAGATGCTGGCATGACCAATAAGGCCCTGGAATGTACAAACATTCGAATGGCCTTTATTAATATTTCAAATTAATATTTGTTTTACTCCCAGAGTATCACAATTCAGATAAATATGAAGAAACAAAATTGGTCGTATTTCGATACGCAAACACACTGATGGAACGAAAATTACATCTCATGGATCAGGAGCAATGCTCTGCCCAAATGAAAAGCGAAGTTCCTGGCTACATCATTTGCACGAGTGGAGGAGCATGTTATGTGAGTAAAGAAAACCCTTGAACTGTGCTCCCTATAACACTCAAATTTCATATAATAAATCTTATTTCTTCTTGCACCTAAGTTCATAAAGCATGCAGTTCTTTTTAGTGTAATCCTGTAGTCCTAAATGTTTGTCACGCCGATCGTCCGTCCATTCGTGTCATCATTTCACCGCTGTTCAGCAAGGAAATCAACGTTGCCTGTCCTCTCACGTTAAAGGATTGGTTCCTACGCTAAATTGAGCAGCAAAGTCGGAATCAGGTTACCTGAGCACCTATTTAGTTTTTTCGTTAAATATGGCAATAAAATTGATGTGCCGTGATTTAAAACCGATTTAAAGGTATTGCAAAATTTACAGGACAAAATTACATCCCGTCTTCTGTCAGGCGGTGTTTACGGTAATTTAGCTTTCCCGCTAAATTTAACAGTAAAAACATTGTTTCCCCGCTAAATTTAGCACTGAAATATGTGTCACGAGACTTATACACCAATTCCTTTTTTTCTCTAACTTTAGGGAGGAAATGACTGAGCATTTATTCTCCTTCTCTCACGAAAGGCTTTAACGTTTCCTTGTGAAATTGAGACGAGTGTATATCAAATAGTGTATCCTATGCATTGCAGGACTTTGGAGATAAATGCCGCTCTGTTCATCTGGCGAAAAACTAAGTTTGTCTCAAGCACCTCGATTTGTCTAGAAGATTTGAATGATATGTATATTAATCTGAGGTGTCTCCAATTTGCTTGTGTTACTAAACTACGTTCTCAACATGATATAGCACCTTGATTGCACATTAATACTTTATACTCAAAGAAAGGACGCGTTCGGGGACATAATCGGCGCCACATTTCTTAACGAGATATGGAGATCGAAAAAACATATCTCCTCCATGCGCACGTGAAACCCGCCACGATCACCTATATTCCTGCACGTAAATTCAATCCGCCGGCGAGGGAGAGCAATCAGATTATTAGTGAAGGGATACACACTTTTTACTATAGACATTATTAATTACCGGCAGTGAGGAATATCGTCCAGTCGTGATATTCGGACCGAAGAACAAACAAACGCTCTGCAGACGCAGATTCCGGCGCAGATAAACGGAAAACATGGCGGAGTCTTGTTCGGGACACACGATGAAGCATGAGCTTTGAGAACTGCTGCGGGTCGAATGACATGAAAATACATGCAGAGCAACGCTGGACACGGGTACACCAGAACGAAATCGAAAACGATGACCGTGGGAGGGTGCAGACGGGGCCCAGAGGCGTGGGAGCATTAGATGAGGCCTGGGTGGGTAGCGGTTCACTATACGATGCAACGCGGACGCTGTCGTTACGGACGCTGTCGATCAGCTTCGAATGCGAATCGGCAGGCCACATTTAGGTAATAATAATAGCTTATTCACAAATCCGCATCAAGGTTAAAAAAAAGTCTCACAAAAGCACATGCGTGCAAGTGCGCGAGAACGGGTAGTCCATTCAAACTATCTTTTTACGCGGGTACTTCGTTTTCGCAATCCTACAAACATTTTCTTCATACATCTATTCAGTGTTGAGGCACAAAAGAAACAAAATAAAGACAAAAGATACTCGCTACAAATTAGATATCACGGACACACTACTAGAGAAATTGCAGTGTGACCAATGTGCCAAATGCTCAGAAACAACAAAAAAACAGTCATTTATTTATTTATTTATTTATTTATTCTGCTTAATGTGCCCACAAACAGCTCGAGGTCCTATTAGTGCGCACATATTAAAACAATAAAAGGACAGATACAGACCAACAAACAAGCAAAACGTGATTTAAAAAAGATAACAGGAAATAAATAACACTACGGAGAACAATGGAGAACAGCAGAGCACAGATGTTTGTCAAGCGGCCAACAATGCTCTTCTAAAATTTAAAAAGGGTGAAAACCATTCTAAATCCCTCCTATCTCGATTATAATGGAGCTGAAGGCGTGTCATCGGGGACTAGACACAAACTTTCTGCGGGTAGAAAAGAAATGAAAATCTGGTCCACTTTTGGAGAACACTGAAAGAAATCGCACTTGGAAGCAAAGGTGCATCAATTGTAGCGTTCACTATCTTATACAAAACATTCATGTCTCGCGCTAATCTTCTTTTATGCAAGGGTACCAGGTCAAGCATATTAAGTAAGTATTCATATTCAAAATAAATGCCCCTCCGAATCCATCGATCATAAACAATACGCACGAGACGACCGCTGGACTTTTTCTGAAATACATCAATGAGTCGATTCAATGGTGTTCCAGATGACTGAGCAGAACTGAAGTTTAGACAAAACAAGGGCGCGAAATAGATGAATCATGCTAGCGTAAGTACGAAAACTCTGCGCCATTCGGGAAATAACGCCTAGCACCTGATAAAAATCATTCACAACTTTCCAAACATGCTCAGTAAACGAAAGGCGGCAATCAAACGGCACTCCCAGGTCACGAATAGTATCAGACCTCGCGACAGCTGAACCTAACATGGTATACGGATACTCAATGCAGCTTGTCTTACGGGCAAAGGAAACAACCTTGGTCTTACTGGGGTTAAGTACTAAATTATTTTTAAGCACCAGTTTAGAACTGCTCAACATCGTCTTGCATCTTTAGACAGTCAGTAGTTTAATGAATTTCGCGGTAAATCTTAACATCGTGTGCAAACTCCAGCACCTTTGAATGCTGCACACTGTCTACGAAGTCATGCACAAAAATATTGAATAACAACGGCCCCAGGTTGGACCCTTGATCCACTCCAGTATATAAAACATACGAGGCAGAAAAACACCATTCATGCAGCACTCTGCTAGGTCTTCCGCCAAGATAACTAAACAACCAACTGCAAAACGAGCAAGTCATGCACAACGCTGAACACTTGGCGAGTAACAACTTATGATCTACGAGATCAGAAGCTTTAAATCAATCGAAATAAATAACATAAACTTGCCCACAGGACGTGGCCTTAGGTATAGTATGTTCCCAAAATGATACAAGGTTTGTTTCCACTGAACGCCATTGACAAAAACCATGTAGGTTGAGAAAAAGAGACAACTTAAAATGAAAATAAATATTCTTATACATTGCCCTTCCAAATACCTTAGAAAAAAAGCAAAGAAGAGAAATCGGCCTTTAGTTATTAACGCAGTCAGTGCGACCAGATTTATGTATAGAAACAACCACTGCACTCTTCCATCCTTGAGGAAATACATTGGCCTCCAAGGACATGTTGAAAACATGTCGCAAGACAGGGGCAAAAATATCCCGGCATTCCTCTACGATGAAAGCAGGAATTCCGTCCTCATCGCAGGACATTTTTGAAGTGAGCTCATTTATTGCGGAAAGCACATCTCCAAGCATAAGATTCGGAACTTCCAAGCTGTCGTTCGTTGGAATCAAGTCATGATTCCAGCAAACGACAAAAGCGAGGATAAGGGTCCCAAGGAAAGATACACAATGGCAACTAATAAACCAGCGCGTTTTGTCAAGGTATCTGGTGGAAATCTACAAGTAATTGTAATACTGTACTTAGGGAATCGGAGAACGCATGAAGATTTCGCTTCATTGTTAATCTTGTACTGTGCCAGGGTAAACAGGAGACAATAAAAAAAGCTCGGGTGAATGACTAGTTAACCTTCAGTTTCCTGTATACACCATTTCCTCCTTTCCTTTTTTTACAGATTTTAAGGAGTGGAGGGTGTGAAGATTTAAGGAAGTTGGTTGACATATGCATGCACATAAAATATGCGGAGCGTAGTTCCATAGTTAGTCTATATTATTTGGTATCTGAAGCTTTTCTGTGTTCCTCAGTTGCCTTTCTTTGATGGTGTTCATTTTGAATTCGGATGTGAAGTAATAATTCGTCAGAATGACAAATTTCACAGTTTATTTACTGTCAATAGGTCAAGTTCTGACAGGTGATCTTCAAACACTATATTTTCAAGTTTGGCTTCATAGGCGATGTTCCCCACCGTCCTTTTAATTAACTTATTTATTCTTTGTTTTTCGAAGTCAGGATGCATAGGTAATAATTCCATAACTTAGTTTTGACTCTGCTAACATTTGCTAAATTAATCGTCTTAGCCAGATGTCCGTGGGGTTCAGTAATCTGTATAAGTAAGATGATATTTTTCGTGATTTATTAGGTGGTCTTCATAAAAATTCAACGACAGATGCTCGTCAAAATACGTGTCTAGATATTTTGTGTTTCTGGTATATGAAAGTGGCGTACAGCTGCACTGAGTGTATTGAGTTGCATGTAAAAAGAGGAGTTTTTTTAAGGTTAATACGCCTTTGGTGCGTTCGAAAGCATATTAGTTGTGTTTATTTTTTTTTCATTGTCCTCAAGTATAGAGTTTTCAGAAAGCTAGTCCATTGTATTACTGAAGTCACATCGCAAGCTTTTGACTGCATTATCATGTTTATTTGCCAGGACTAATGCTTTATCGTCAGCGTATTCATAGGGATTAGATTTTAGAATGAGTTAGGCACGACCGTTCATGTAGATGTTAAAAAGCATAGGGTCTTAAACAGATCCCTGAGCCAAACCGCAAGTTGTGTGCAATGAATCATTAAAACATTTTTCTTTCTTAACTCGTTGCGTCCGGTTGGAGAAGTTATTTTTAAACAAATCTAGGAAGTTCATGCTTACTGATTACCAGCTGAACGTAATGAAAAGCGACGAAGAGAGAAAGAAACAAAGTGCTGTTTTTATAAACAAGTCGGGCTATCGCAGCTTCAATGGTTATCGGATATAATACCTGTCTTCTATGTTCCATGTATTACCGCCAGCAAAACATGATTTAAGTTTGTATAGTTTTCTTTTATGTCTCGTGTTCTTAGTTGATCCTATCCCGCCGGTTTTATGATTGACATACTGTTAATTATATATTCTAGATCTGTATTTGTCGTTTGTGGTATAGGTATGCCGAGTAATGTACATTCGACAGTGGCTTTCCACTGTCTGTGCATTGTTTGCTGGCTCGCGCCAATCTTGTACAACTTTAGCGAAGTTTTTTGACACGGTTACTGAGAGTATAGTAATCGCTGACTCCAAAGTTTTTTTTTTTATACATTCCTCAATCCTGTTTTCAGGTGGTTTTTCCATTATTTGATTGACAATATTACGCGTTTTCTTTATGTTTTTCTTACAATATGGAGTTGTGTCACATTGAATTTCTTTTTTTGCTAGTCTAATCTTCTTCGCTACTCTATTCCGTACCTGCCTGATCTCTTCCTTTAGTGTTCCATCTTTGGAGTTTTGCTTACATCTATTCCAAGATCTATTTTTTTCATAACTTAGTTCTAGTATTATGTCGTTAACCAAGACAGCTCCTGGCTTCCGCTGTTCCAGTCTAATTGTTTTATAAGAGCTGTCATATATTCCTTTGAATATGGCTATCACTCTTTTGAAAAGGTTTAGGTGGTCTAGGTGCAGCAAAGCGCTCCAGTTATATATTTTATTATTGCTGTCTATTTCCTTTTATCTAGAATTTTCTTGAATTGTTTTCCCGGGGAGCTTTTAGTTTCGGCCTCACGCATGAGTTTAGAGCGACAAAGTAGAGATATGCTACTTTGTGTTTCATTATCGCCACGATAAAGTTTTCGGTACAAGTACGCAGTATTATATGCTCGATACAGGTTTTTGTCACTTTATCACCTAGGTATTCTTCACGTGTGAAACCTTCAATCATATTTTTCAATTCGAAGTTTTACAATACTTCAATATTTTCTCTTACTCCGGGTTTGCTGCGGCACATAACATCGATGTTGAAATCGCCTGCTAGTACGACATGGTCATTGTTTTTAAAAGTGTTCAAGAGTTTTATGAACTCATCGCAGAATAAGTTTCGTTTACCACTGGGTGGTCTATAAATGCAGCTATTGTAAATGACACGTCAGGCCTATGAACAGTGTAGACAAGAACTTCTGCATGATTTATAAACACCTCCGCACGGTCCGAAAAACAATCATTTTTATGTAAGCTAATATTCTCCCTCCTTTCTGCCATCTCGACGTATTGAAGTTGAATACAAACTATCTATATGAAAAGGTAACGGTTCTTTTGCTCAAATGTTTACTTCAGTTATTATTATTTCATTGATATCTTCGAGCGAACTAGCAAGGTATACGTTAGGTTCATCCCAATGTTTTTTTTTTTTTTAATGCTTCTGCTGTTAATTTAAAGGACATGTTGTAGCTGCTCGTCCTCCATTCCTATTTTTCTACTATATTTTTACACATCTATTCCAGTCGTTAAGTATGCTACACGTGGCCATTTTATCAAATTTTGTTCAAGTCATCTTCCCTTTCGATACATATCACCGCCGATCCTCCGCTTTGCCTGACCAGTATTTTTCATTTCTCATGCAAAAAAACCTGTACCCCTGTTCCTTGCACATTCCTTTTCGTTCCCGAACAACTATTTCTGCAGCTTTGTCAACTCCTCGTTGATGAAGATATGATTCTACTTTAGCGCTTTGCCCTTGCTGACTTGCCGGTCTCATTCCGATATGTCGTTGAATCGAACAATGATCGAAGCATTCTTATCATCTCTCGCTCTTAGTCTCTGCATGGCCTTGACCTATCTGGTTCTGGGAAAGGTAGGTCTAGCCTCGTTGCTAGATATTTCAAAATTGTTGGTAGGTCTTTGTGTACGTTTCGGACAATCCCATGAATGGCACTGTTTCTCCTTCGTTCAAATCGGTCCATATATTCAACTGCCCACTCTAAGTCTTTTATTCGAGCATCATTGTCAAATGTAAGCAGCTCGATCTCCTTTGTTCTTTTCCTTAGGTCGTTCGTGACAGTTGTCAGTGAGCCGATGTTTTTTAGGAGATCGTCGTACTTTTTAGATAGCAATTTCGGTGTTTTTTAATAGATTCAGTGGTTTTCTCTTGATCATCCAGTTTTTAGATCTTAGTGTCGTGTTGCACAGACTGCAGATTCAGCTTCTTTTCGATGTTTTTAATCGCAGTCAAAACCTCGATCATCTTTTTGATTGTCCGCACTTTTGGCGCCAATATAGCCGCTTGTCCGTGATCTGAAGTTTCGGCAGTGTCCTGGGAAATCTTGTCGCCTCCCTGCTGTTTTTGACGTTGGGTGTTCAGTTTACGCGTGACACAGATCCAAGTCAGCGGATTTACCGCTTTTTCGTATTTTGATGTGACTCCCGAGCACTTCCCAATATGGCACAGGCTGTTGCATTTTGTGCATTTTAACACTTGACTATCATCCGTCCCTTCTTTCATACATCATAGGCAAACATTTTTTTCGATGTGAGAAATGGCTCAGTACGGGAGAGCGCAGTCCAGCGGAGTGTGCGGTGCAATGAAGAAAAAAAAAAAAAAGCAGCACCCACCTGAGGAGCAGAAAACAAAATGTTACGATCCATTCAGTCACTCCGCCGGACGGCGCTGGTTCCCAGTTCGCTGTTTACTTATATTCGCTATATCCCGCGATGTCTTGTAGCCTGGCCCGCTTTCTTTCTTTTTCTGAGCAGCAGAAAGAGAAACGCGGCTCCTGAACTTATCATACAATCTCTCCGATGCTGCTGTGAGATTAGAGATCCACAAGGCACATGCTCCCGACAATTAACTTTATCCAGTTGTGTCACAGCAGCGATTGGACAGAAACCACAATCCAAATGTCGGCTAAGGTTTCGATGGTAATCGGTCCCATGTGCAAGCGATCATGCTCTGCTCCTGTCTACTAAATTAACTCTATTCAACAAACGTCGCCCATGAGTGTTTTTCACGCGTTTTGTTTGACAACGTCAACCAGATCTGAGAATGAAAGATTAAATGAAATACTTCCTAAGATTACACTGCACTAAACATACTTCTGCCTCTGTAGAATTCGCTGTGAGTTCGGCTGCGCTTCATTTGTGACGCATGTTTATGTGAAATGCTCAACATTTTAACTCACTATTGCTGTGTGACCAGAATAATCCGCCCGCACTCTCATTGTGTCACTAAGAGAAACTTTTAATTATTCACTGAAAGAACGAGCTAAGGAAAGAGTTAGCATCAAGGATTAGTTGTTTTTTGTCGCTCGCACTGTCATAAAATGAAATATCATAATTTCTTGTTATGTCCAGAAGTGCACCTTGACTGCGATCTAGATTGTAACGTACTTGTACTTTCAGTTAGATTCTACACTGTTCACCACGAGTAAAATTACGAGCTTCTTTTCTAAACGTCTGTAAAACGGCTCCCAATAGCAAATACTAACAACCATGCTTACCTGAACAAAACAAATTCTTACTTCCCCTTGTTTATATCTTATTGCTATCAAAGGAAATATTTGGAGAGCCAACAGCTGTGCAGCTTAGTATGCATCAATGTCGTAAAGGTTGCGTTATAGTGCTCGGTCTACAAATATCAAGGCTGGTCAATATATTGAAAGTTTACGCGAATAACGGGGGATATGTACTAATCTTATGATAGAAGCATTGAGAGATATAATCTGTTTTAACCCTTGTGGTCAACAAGAAAACTTCTCAAATAGGCGCTTTCAATTTACAAGCAACACCTTGATGTCTGTTCTTTTGTTCGTTCTAAGTGTTTTGTCTGTTACAGCAGAACGTTGGAGTCCTTAACGCTTATGCGCTACAGCCTGAAAACCTGCAAAACGCTGTAACATTAGCACTAGTACTGCTAGTAAATCACGCTGAGAAACGTGTTACGTTTGATAAACACATATTTCGAATCTTTCTGTATAGTATAAAAAATCAAATAGAGTCTAACATTTTCTTCTGCTTTATTTTCAGGGAGACAGTGGAGGACCCTTGATATACGAAGATAACGGCCGGTGGACTCTTATTGGTGTGATTTCTGACGGACCAGATAACTGCCTTTACCCGGAGAGACCTCTACTCTTTGTGAAGGTCTCGCACTTCGTAGACTCGCTTATTTCGAAATTTATGGAGCCTGGAAGTCACAGTGACAAAAATTCCACGTGTGCTACGGAGAATGCCCGTAAAGAGTGTGTAACGAAGTTCTATCAGTTCTACAACCAGTCTGTAGAACCATAAGACATCCTGAAGGCATCTCTACCTTTCATCAGTTCTACCACATCTCTATAGAACCATAAAACATCCTGAAGGCATCTTCCTTCTATCAGTTTTACAACATGTCTGTAGAACCATGAGACATCCTAAAGGCATCTAATTTAATAAAAAATCTTTACGCTTGTGTACAGTTTTATTTGCCTACATTTATATTGTTACTTGCTTCGTTATGAAAACTGGTAATGAAAATGCGGTGAGTGAGCCGGGGTGCTGGTGGAAGTGGCCTCTACTGTTATTTTTTCTGCCACTGTCAACTGGATTTCCTTCGTCTGGCGCAGCCATCGGTTAAATTCATAATGAAAACTGTCTTTACTCGTGCTATGCTCGTGCTCAAAATGCAATGAAAGAACCTTTTTTTTTTTGTTTTGTTTTTAGCAAGAATCTTTTATTCGTCCTTTGGAGATGACATCCCTGGTCACTGTAGTGATATTTCCTTTCCCAACAGGGTTATTCCGAACGCTCCTCGGAAATACCATTCGCAAATGGATTAAAGCAAAATGTTCAGGAACGCTTATTTTGAAAATCATAATTCGCAGGATGCAGCACTTAACGTATCGATCGATTAAATGTGTTTAGAAGGCAGTAAACGTCACGTATTATTATGTTGTCAGGTCGGCCTGTCACGTGATACCATAAAGTCAAATGCCTTCGCGTCACTCGACGTGGTCACGAGACGCCGTGACGTCACGTTACTTTACGTCATGCGACGTGGACATGTAACCTGACATCACTCAACTCCGTCTCGTTTCGCGAAGTTCAGACATCAAGTCGTGGTCTTACGTAATACCGTAACATCACGTGACCGGATAGAAGCAACAAAGAACGTGCAGGCCAGCTGGTGAACGTTTAACATCTTCAAGTCCTCACGCAGAGGAACGAAAAGGAGGGTGGCGCACAAAGTGAGCTCAATCACACCTGTGATACTTATTCCCGCTTCCTTGTTCTTATGTAGGTGCCCCAACCGATCCTCCTTCGTAGGAATTCCGATACCACCCTACAAAACCCTTTCCTGCTCCTAACCTTGAGCGGCATTAAACTTCGCGACCGAAAAGCCTAATCTAACCCCAAATCCACGGTCATTCCTTCGATCCCGGCTCAAACAAACCAGTAAAGCGACATCGGGCCCTTCTTTGCCCGTTACTGGTGATTGGCCAGGTACTAACGTCAAAATTTGACCTCGACCTCTCGCCCAACATCCAAAAAAACCAATTGCTCTGACATGTCTTGTCATCCTACCTCGGCAAGCCTCACTCATGAGGGCCCTCACTCACCCTCACTCACCCTCACTCACCCTCATCTTCACTGGTGAGGTGAGGGTGAGTGAGTTTCTGAACCAGGAAAATTCATGAGTGTGAGGATGAGCGAGGGCCGTGCGGGCTGTGAGGGCTGTGAGGACCGTGAGTGCGTGAGGGCCGTGAGGGCGGTAAGTGCGTGAGGAGTGTGAGGGCGGTGAGTGGGCGTGAGGGCCATGAGTGCTTGAGGGGTGTGAGGGCTGGGAGTGCGGAAGGGGTGTGAGCGACATGAGTGCGTGAGGGGCGTGAGGGCAGTGAGTGGCATGAGCGCGTGAGGGGCGTGAGGAGCGTGAGGGCGGGGAATGCGTGAGGGTGTGAGGGCCATGAGTGCGTGAGGGCCGTGAGGGCGGTGACTGCGTGAGGAGCTCCTCAGACGGAGCAACTTTCTCAGCAATTTGGTGTAGATGGCGGGTTGTTCCCTATATTTTCCTAGATTGGCACGAATGGCTGAGATCGGGTTCGGCTCGAAACAAGCGAGCAACTCGGAACGATTATGAAGACGTTTGAAGCGGCTACATCCAATCAGAAACGCAATATTTTCACGTGATATCTCATGCCGGTGATGATGACAACAAAAGACATGGTTCTGGTTTGATATTGATCGTTTTTGGAAATAAACTGTTTCACAAAATGCATTAGTATTCTCAACGTAATTTAAATGGATAAAAACACGTTTATAGCGCGTAATTGTGTGTCTAAATAGTGGAAGGAAAATAAAATCTCATGATGATGATGGCAAATCGCAGCAATTGGTTGCTGCGTGTGAACGCGGGCGGCCCGTGTTGCTGGTGTTGCGACGTCAAGTTTTTGGGCGAAATTGCCCCCATCTGAAGCTGGCCTGGGCGTGAGGCCCATGAGTGCGTGAGGGGCGTGAGGGGTGTGAGGGCCTTGAGGGCGGCAAGTGCGTGAGGGGTGTGAGGGCCATCAGTGCGTGAGGGCTATGAGTGCGTGAGGGGTGTGAGGGCGGTGAGTGCGTGAGGGCGGTGAATGGCGTTAGGACAATGAGTGCGTGAGGGTCGCGAGGGTTGAGAGGGCCGTGAGGGCGGTGAGTGCGTGAGGGGTGTGAGAGCCATGAGTGCGTGAGTGAGGGCGGTGAGTGGCGTGAGGGCCATGAGTGCGTGAGGGCCGTGAGGGATGTGAGGGATGTGAGGGGCGTGAGGGCGGTGAGGGGTGTGAGGGCCATGAGTGCGCGAGGACCGTGAGGGCGGTGAGTGCGTGAGGGGCGTGAGGGTTATGAGTGCGTGAGGGGCGTGAGGGCCGTGAGGTTCAGTGAGGGTGAGAGTGACTGCGAGGGTGAGGGCGAGTGAGGGGCTGAAGGTGAGTGTAGCTCTGAGGATGAAAGTGAGTGAGGGGCTTAGGTGAGTGTGGCTGCGAGGGTGAGGGTGAGTGAGGGCGACCTAAAATACCGACCTGTGCTTGTCATGATGTATGCACGAACGATCAAGCAGACGGCGGATAAGCTATTTTCTGTGGGTATGAGATATCGTTACGAAGCGATCCCGCGGCTTTAAACATATACTCACCGCTCCCAAACTGCGATTTGTGTACTTCGAAACAGCCGCTAAACTGGAATTTTTAATATGCCTTCGGAGCTAGGGATCGCTGACAGATAAAGAGAAAAGGCTGAATTTGAGCTCCTTTCACTCGAGTATGCAGCATACGACCTACGCGATGTGCAGATCGGCTACCTTTTGTTCGCTAAGGCAATGAACGTTTTTTGACCTCCCAAGGGAAACTACCCAGGTAGCACAAAAAGTGGGGCCCATGTGGGGCCTATGTGAGCAATGGGGGCTCGGGCAGCCACTACGAAACCCACGTTGGTGTCACGTTGGTGCAGCGTGGGCATGACCAATATGGGCTGCATATAGGCATCCTGTGTTGCATAGGTGCCACCGCGAGAAGTGATTCATGAGAACTAGTTTTGGGTAGTACAAGCTTGAGTGTTTCAAACTGTCACAGATGTGTAAGCGTGCCTGCACTGATGCAGAACGCGTTAACGAGGAAAACACAAAGCAACGAAAACTTTCTAATGCCGTGGAAGCACAGTTCTAAACTAAGACGATAAGAGCGTCAACGTACGAACGACCGTGTCGCACTTCCAAAGAAAAAAGGGGGAGAAAGTCAGGACGCCAGATGTTTTTACGACACAACCGAGAGATAAGAGACATGTACTTTGGCGGTAGTGGCATGAATATGGAACTTTGGATTGCCTTGCGGAGTTAGATCTACTCCATATCGGACGTCGAAAGCTGTTTTTCGTTGTTCAGTGCTACATAAAAAAAAGCTCGGTCAATGTTTTAAAAGTAGTGCGATGCCTAGTCAGGTGGCCTGTACTACCCCAAATGAGGGCGTCGCAGTTTGCTTCATACTTAAGTGCACGAAGCCTATGCAATACTCTCGAGGTTCTCATCTCGGCTGCGCGAAAGTATGCCCAATTGCGGGTGCCCCACATTACCACCGTGGATCCCCCTTTGGCTATGCGGGGGCAGGGTTATCGCAGATGTAGGCTTCAGGGGGGCAGTGTGGGCATTCCCAAATTGGGCCGCCCATGTAAAACACCCGTGGGATTCATTTCGGCTCTAAGGGGATCCACAGCGGCTAAGCGTGGGCGTGCCGGAGTTGGAATACCTATGTGAAACCCATGTGAGTCCCACCTCGGTTTTACAGGAGCTAAATGCGGGCATGTCTATCTTGGGCTTTACGGAGGCCAAATCGCGGGCATGCCCGGCTTGGACAGGACACGTAAACCTCCTGGGACCCACCTCGGCCGTGCGGGGGCTTAGTTACGATAATCTGGGCTCAACGGCGGTGAAGCGTGGGCATCCACGACATGAGCTACCCACGTGAAACACTCATGGGGTCCAAAGGCGATACGAGGGCTCCACAGCGGCCAGGCGCAAATGTGACCAGTTGGGCTACCCATATAAAACCGCAGTGGGTCACACCTCGACTCTGCAGGGCCAAATTGACGAAGATGAGGGTTCCACTGCAGTAAAGCGAGGGGCATGCACAACTTAGGCTCTCCTTGTAAAACCCTCGTAGGCCCCACCTCGCCCCCATGGGGGTGAACTTGAGATGATGCTGGCTCAACGGAGGCAAAACGTGGGCGTTCCCGAGTTCAGCTACACATCTGAAACCCCCGTGGGTCAATCCTCGGCTTTGCGATCCTAAGTGAACAATGCAGTGTGCTTCACAGCGGTGAAGCGTCGGCATACCGAAATTGGAGTGTCCATATAAAAAACCCGTGGGACACAACCCGGCTAAACGGGGTCGTGATGCAATGATGTGTGCTCATGGCTACTAAGCTTGAGCGTTCCCGTGTTGGGCTAGCATGTAAAATCCCTGTGGATCCCACCTCGGCACTGCTACACCCAAATTAGCAATGGTGTGGGCTTCAGGGCCACAAGGCGTTGGTCTGCCCGACTGGGGCTCCCCATGTAAAACCGCCGTGGGTCTCACTTAGAGTGTGCGTGGACCATGTTAGAAATGGTTGCGGGCTCCACGATGGCAAAGAATGTGGGTATTATCAACTTGAGCTGCATAACTAAAAGCTCCGTGTGTCCCACCTAGGCTCTGCGCGGGCCTTGTTAGCAATGGTGGGGCTCCATAGTGGCAAAGCTTGGGCATAAGCGACTTGGGCTGCCAATGTAAAAACCCCGTTGGTCGCATGTGGACCGTGCATAGCCCACGTAAGCAATGGTGCGGGCTTACGGTGGCAAAGTGTAGCATGGCCAACTTGAACGGCCTAAGTAAAACCCCCGTGGGTCCCACCACGGCTGTTCAGCGGCCACGTTAGCAATGATCTGGGCGCCATTGTGGCAAGGCGTGGGCATATGCCAAACTTGAACCGCCCGTGCAATACCACCGTGGGTCCCACCTCGGTTATGCGGAGGCAGAGTTAGCAGAAACGTGGGCTTTTAAAATCGCAGCATGGACATACCCAACTTGGGCTGCCCATAATATACCGCCACGGGTCCCACATAGGAAATGCAGGGGAAGATTTAGCTCAGAGGCGGGCTTCGTGGGGGCACCGCTTGGGCATGCCCAATCTGGACTACCAATGCAGTGCACCCGTGGGCTCCACTTCGGCTATGAAAGGGGGGGGGGGGGGGATGGAGGGCAGAGATATATCAAAATTGGGCTCCACGGGAGCGTGCGCAACTTGGGCTGCCCATGCAGTTCCCCCTGTGTCCTGCCTGGAGTATAAGGGGCAAAGTTAGCATAGATGTGAGCTTCCAGGGAGCATAGCGAGGGCATGCTCAATTTGGACTACTTGTGGAACCCACGAAACGGCACTTATTGCTAATATTCAGAATATTTGCTGAACATTGTATATCTTCATCTTAGCAGATCGGGTTACTATTATACCAAATCACTCAGGATTGTAATTTCAAGCCTGCGTGAGCAATTTTTATGTTGCTAAACTTTAGTACTAACTTATACTCAGCCTATTTAGACCAGTGTCCGAAATCCTAGCCCCCACTGCAAATCTGTGGATATAATAATCTTAAAGGCAGGCTCTTGTAAAAAAAAGGGCGACGAACTAAACAACTTTTGTGATTGTTACAGCACTATTTAAATCGATGTGGTTCTTGGAGTTTTGTGACTATGCTTGTTCTGACGTTCTTGAACTACGATTTGTGTGAAGCATTCTAGAGAAACGGAGTGTTCCAAAACCACAGCCCCCTATTTTGTCATTGCGTGGCCATAAACTAACGTGCCGGCGCCCACAAAACAGAGCAGTAACTGGTTTGTGTTGAGAAGGCCACTTTACGTGGGTGGATTTTTTTACGCAGAGTATTGCATTTGAGAGTGAATTCAAAACACGCCCGTCACAACGTCGTATCGGTTCTGAATTTCGGTGCCTCTAGATGGATCAAGCTGACTATATATCTGGAATGCCTTTCTGGCAGTATTTTATATAAAAATGTACACGGGATATTTTTTTTCTATTTTGTCCACTTGAATAGCCCAACTTTTATGGGCTTGCTCAAGACGTTAATTGATCTGCAAACAATTGTATACTTTCGGTAAGCACACGTATCCGCAGGGGGCACATGTGAAAGCAGGTGCTTGGGGACTAGCGTCACCGCGGACCCCAGCCACGTGGGCCACTATATCCGCACGTAGGGGGCACCTAATTTAGTAGGCGCTTGGTGAGGGGCGTCAATACGAACCCCGAGCCATGGTGATTTCGCCCACCTACGCCTGGCTGAACGTGACTTAACCCGTGTCCAGGAAAAAATGGGATCCTGGTGGTTGAGCTGAGCTCGCGGTACCTTTGGACTCTTTGGGGATAACCGGGAACGAGTTAAGTCACACTCAGCCAGGCGTGGCACCATGGCTCGGGGTTCGTAGTGGCGCCGCTTCTCATAGGCGTGTCTCCTGGCTTGGCCCGACAAGGATGATTCAGTCAGTCGCCTCTTCTACTCTCTTCTTCCTTCTTTCGTTTCCCATTCAACATCTTTCTATTTTATTCTACACTCTTTTCCATCCGTTTTCACCTTCATAGAAGGCAAGGACCAACCTTGTGTGGAAACAGGTCCTGTACCTGCAAGCACACTTGGGTATAATACCCGAGCAGCACTGGTACAGTTATTGTTCCAGCCCGGCCTTTCTTGCTATGACACATTTTCTACCCCCTTGTTTGGCTCCGTGGTGGGCGGTGCACCCGGGCACTAACTTTTTTTCTCATATGTATGGGTTTCAAAACTAAAACATATGATCGGGCCCTTAAAAGCACCCGCACCGAAGTAGTACCACATTTCACTCCGCGAATAATGTAAACGACCATTTTACAAGATTTTTTGTTCTCTACTCTTACGATGTGTCAAAACTACTCTCAAAACATTCTCCGTTTCTAGTCGCCTAAGTGCCTCAAGGCACGCTAGAAGCGAAGTATGAAGCCAAAAAGCTCTTCTCAGGCGGCCTTCTTGTGGAGCTTTATGAGAAATACCAAGTTACGGCATTGATGAATCTCCGAACGATCCATGACCTCAAGTTGGCAGTTTCTGCTCATCGAACACTGAACATCATCCCCGGTGTAATCTCGGAACATGATTTGATAGGCAGTACAGAGAAAAAAATCCAAAAAAGTTGTAGCTGCAAATCGCATCACAATGCGACGAGATGTTGAGGAACGAACCACCAAACAGGTAGTTTTGACTTGAGAGAAGCACACTTTGCCTCCCTCTATTAAGGCAGGCTACATTAACTGCAAGGTGCGACCTTGCGTCCGAAATCCGGCTTGCTGCTTTCGGTGCCAGCCGTACGGTCATGGGCCGTGCACTTGCCGAGGTCGTGAGATGTGGGCCAGGTGTGGGGGCAGGAACCATACCGCTGATTGTTGCGAAACAGATAACAAATGTGTCAATTGCAGCGGGAACCATCCTGCATACTCTAGAACTTGTGAACACGTCAAAAAAAATTCTTCCACTCAAAATTAAAGAGAACATAACCTACTAAGATGCAAGGCGTCGCCTTTCCGCTTTCCAGAGGAGCTCGTTTTCCGAGGTGGTGTCCGGCAGGGGACCTGCACCGTCCAAGATATCATTGGCAACCCAGGTGCCTCTTGGAAACCCTGGGAAACCACTCCACTCCTCTACGCCCAAGTTGACGATTTCTCTCACTGGGCATTCCCTCTCGGATGCAAAGGCAGCCGAGGCACCCAGCCAAGTTAAAGACTCGGGTACCAATGAGGCAAGGGAGGTGACTTCACTGCCCAAACCTCACAGGTCGTCCCCTGAAGAGAGCAAGCGAGCCCCTCGCTCCTCTCATACTAGGACTTCCTCACCCAAGTAACTTTCAGCTTCGAGTGGGGGGGGGGGGGGGGGAGCCCACCAGCGGACTCTGAGTGTCAAAACAGACAGGCAATGCCTGTTCATACTTCGAGGACTTCCTCTGTTGAGGAGCAGCGCTCTCGCCCAAACTCTCTGGACAGGCCTTCCACATCCAGAGGGCAGCATCGAGCTGCCCCTTGAGGATTTCGAGGCAGGAACAGAGGGACTCGGGCAATATTACGCCCAGTATCTCTCCTGCCTCTTCAGTGGAGGGTGGTCGTGGACGGCTTTTCCCGTGCGAGAATATCATATATTGCCCTGTTATATATTTATGTATGGCATATATTATAACATGTGGAGTCAAATATAGTCATATACTGCCATATATAGGAGCAGATATGGCCAGATATTGCCATATAGTGGGGAAATACCCCCATACGTGGCCATATAACTGCCATATATAGCAATATACGCCTAAAAAACGGCCATTTATCCATGCATAAAGTCCAAATACTGCCATATATAGCCCATTCACAACATATATTGGTGAAATATATTCCCTGATAATAATATATGGGCCCGTTTCGGTCGTGCAAGAAAAAAGTCATATGTACGTACTTGCGAAAACACTAGTTGATTTATCTTTACTGCATGACTCTCATGTAATTGGTTAACTATTGTTAACATCCTTAAAGTAAAGTTATCCCAGATATTTGGACCAATTAATCGCGCATTTCAAAGATTGAAAGCCAAGCAAAATTTGGTTCTATGTTTATGTTTATGTTTATTCTTATTTTCAGTGACCCACCAACAGCTTGACGGCTCCTTAGTGGTGCACTTATTCCTTCAGAAATACAACGCTAAACAGGATAAAAGCGAAACGTTAGGAAAGAGCAATAGCCTCAACACACTGTCGAAATTTACGCTTTTCATCAAATATATCAAGGCTAGCATTCGCACAAATTTGTTTTAAATGGTTATAAGTCAGTTGTAGGCGTGTTATGGGTGCGGCATGATAAAAGTCGATAGGATAAAACAAAGTATAAAGTCTACAAGACTGACGAGGAACGTGCAAATAGATGTGGCTGAGTAGCTCTGGGGAGTCAATTATACCATTAACAATCTTATACAAGTATGTCAGTTCACGAATTGTTCTCCTGTTGTGCAACGAGTCTAACTTCACGAGTTCACAAATCCTCTCATAACTATAGAAATAATTCGGTTGAAAATAACGATCAAACAAAGCACGAACAAACCTACGCTGAACACTCTCAATTAAACCTGAATTCGTCACTCCAATACAGTTCCAGACAACTGAGGCATATTCAACACGACTACGCACCAGTGAAGAAAACAAACGTAAAATACAAAGTGGTTTAGAAAAATCGCGTGTCACTCGTGTAATGGCTCCCAGAACTCGAAAGGAAGCATTCGTAATTGTGGTCACGTGATGGTTGAGATTAATTGAAGGATCCATAAAAACGCCTAGATCACGGATGACCTCAACGCGAGTAATATTGGTGGGATCTAATACATAGGGAAAACTCAGAATTTCACGCTTCCTAGAAAAGGACATAACTTTCGTCTTTGACTCATTTAAGAGTAGGTCATTTGAAAAACACCACGCCGAAATAGAATCTATATCGCGCTGAAGACATTCACAATCGTCAACCGTTTTAACCGCTGTAAACAACTTAATATCATCAGCAAATAACAAAAACCGCGTGTGTTTAATACAGGAAGTTAGATCATTTACAAAAACCAAAAACAGCAGAGGACCGAGGTTACTGCCTTGAGGAACCCCAGAAGTAGATAAAAAAGGAGCAGATAATCGGCCGGATACTCGCACAAAGTTCAGATGATGAGATAAGTAACTATCGAGGAGACGACAGTACTTAAGGGACAGACCGTAACTACAGAGTTTACTCAACAGTAATCGGTGATTAACTTTGTCAAAAGCTTTGCTCATATCAAAGTGGACTACATCCGCTTGTCCTCCGCTATGGACAGATGGTACAATCTGATGTAGGAAGGAACACAGGTTTGTTTCTGTGGAGCGGCCTTTCATGAAACCATGTTGCTCAGGAATAATCTTCCCACAAAAATATGCGTAAAGGCGGGTGTGCCAAACAATTTCATAAACTTTAGAAAAACTACAAAGGAGGGAGACTGGCCTATAGTTGTTAACCATGGATCGATCACCCGATTTATGTAATGGAACAACAACAGAGCGCTTCCAAGCGGTAGGAAATGTTTCAGATGCAAGTGATAAGTTAAAGATATGAACCAAAACTGGACAAAGTAGTGGAGCACAACCTTTTAATATGAAGCTGGGAATTCCAGCTATTCCCGTAGATAACTTTGGTTTCAATTTTTTAATTGCCTCCAAGACTTCGGATTCATTAATTGGAGCAACAGTCGAAAATTCCAGGCAGTTTATATTCGAGCTAGGCATTAGGCCATTATTTGCACTGAAAGAAGCACTAAAGTGGCGCGCAAAAAGATTAGCTACATCAACAGGGTCAGAGACGCAATCCTCATTATCTCGCAATGTGATCGTGGTAACATTCTCTTTGATGCTCTCTTTGACAAACTTCCACATGCACTGTGGCTGTGTGCTCAATGATTGCTCGGCGATGTCAGCATGTTGTTGTTTATCTCGCTTAAACAATTGTTTCGCCTCTGCACGACATTGACTAAATCTCGTGTACCAAACGACATTGCCAGTTTTTTTGTACAGGCGATGATAGTGTAGCTTGCGCCTTAAGCAATGTCTTAGTTCCTTCGACTACCATATGGGATAGTCACTTTTATGAGACACCCTCTTTGGTATAAAGAGTCGCATGCTTTCCTGGACAATAGTCGAAAGTGTGGAAGTTGATGATTCAACACACTGATTAGCTAGAACACTACTCCAGTTATAGTCCCGAAGATACTGATACAATGAATAGTAATCACCGTTGGAGTAGGAAAACCATGATTGTGAATGGAAAATTCGCTTGGCAAGTGGGAAGAAAAATGATACAATAAAAGGTTGATGATAGTTATCCACCCGAGATAGCGGAGCTTTGGCAAGACTGATATCAACAGCCGAAGTCACCAAAGCAAGGTCAAGTATGTTTCCACAACAGTTGCGTACAGTATTACGTTGTTCAAAACCATTGAAATGAACGAAGTCTAACAGACAGAGTAGCTTCAACCTTGTGTTCGTGTGACTGACTAAGAAGCTGCCTGACTCCCAATCGTAACCAGGAAGGTTGAAATCGCAATACATGTGCACTCGAAATTTAGAGAAGTCAATTCTTTCTTCCAGGAAGTTGATATGCTCACAGAAAATAATGTGATCAGACATCGGCGGAAAATAATAATTGCCAATGAGAAAGTTTCTACCATCGGTAGACAGTACTTCAATCCACACGCTCTCAGGATAACACTCGAGATCGCTCCTCCGATGAACTTTCAAGCTCCTAGCTGCAGCAATCAAGACACCTCCCCCCAAGCTCTTTCCCGTTTTCACATAGTCACGATCACGTCTATATACTTCATACTTGGGTGGAAAATAATTAGAACTAGAAATTCCATCTACAAGCCAAGTTTCTGTTAGGCATATGATTGAATACGTGCTTGACATTGCCTCCGAAAAAAACTCGGCGTCCTTAGTCCTCAAACCACGTACATTCTGATAATAAATGGTGCACTCATCATGCATCTTCTTCGTTTCTCCTCAACAACCCAAAAAACTGCCTAAAGAGACAGCCAATGGGCCACACACTCGCGTCATTCACCTTGTCAAAATCGTCCCACTCTACAGCGATGTGGAACGATGCATAGCTCACATGTCTAGAGGGAAGTGGGGTACAGACACATGTTTTGACGACGTTGCTGAGCATTGCTGCGATGTCGTCAACAGTGGTTGTAGGGTCAAGCCGAGACACAAAGAGCGCCCTACTCCTCGGAGGTCGAGGTACCGCCGTCAGCTTACTTGTGGAGTTCGTGCCCGTGGCGGGCTTTACTCTCCTCTTCTTTTGCACAAGGGTGTGTCCGTCTTCGTCAGTAGTCGATCGACTGCCGCGGATACCGGTGGTCGAAGCTACGAGGGGGTCCCCATGCTCCAGGTTAGGTGCACGGTTCCAAACTGGTAGGGGGCGTACTTGTCTCCCTGCAAGTTCCTTCCATGACATGTGACATTAAGACGAAGTGAATAAAATCGAAAAACGAGTTAATCAAATAATGAATTTTAGATCGCAGCTCTCAGGCGCCCGTTTCCGCGTTAAGAGGATTCGGCGTCGCCGTCGGCATCGGTGTAACCGCTCCGCTAAATTTAGTGGGAAAATGAATTGGTGATTATGTTAAGTGACTCCATTTTCCCCGCTAAACCTAGCAGTGAAACTAATTTTGTTCATGTTTCCCCGCTAAATTTAGCGGAGAAACACGAAGCGTTAGCTTACTGAAGATGCAAGCCGCAACTTCGTCGTCGCAACTCCTTTTCCCTTCAAACGGCTGCGAAGCCATTGCGCCCGGCGTACCCTACGCAGCATCTTTCAAAAACCGTTCGCGCAGCATCGCAAAATTCTGTTTGCGAGCGCCGGCGATTCATTGTGTGTTCAAACTCGAAAGATGTGCTGTCCGTGGTGTCTTTTATGTGTAACACTTTCGCAAAAATACAAAAATATATGAAGTTTAAAAACGCAAACCTACCGGTGTACACATAATTTATATATATATATATATAGCGAGACAGAGACAGGTCGGTCAGATGACGGTTTTTTATCAGAGTCGGATAGCTATAGAACGTTTCAAAAAAGGTGCCACTAATCAGCTGACGATGCCGATCGCGCCACCCACAGCCAAAAGTGACGACGACCATGTCCGTGGGCAGTGCTACGCAGAAGCGCCCTCACAGTTTTCCCCCGGTTGCGGAAAGGTGGCCACCTGGCCACAGAGGGAAGGAAGGGGTGCCGTTGAGCGGGGAGTGAAAGGTTTCAGTCGGGAGACGTGAATCTGTTCGCGGCCGCGGTGGCGGCGATCGGTGGGTGTTTGTACTGGTTCCACGAGAAAGTTGACAGGAGTTGTTTGAGCGATGACGCGGTAGGGGCCGATGTAATGAGGCAGTAACTTTTCAGAGAGGCCGGGCTCGCGTGTTGGCAACGAGACGAGAACAAGGTCTCCAGGTTGAAAGCTGACGTTCTTGTGGATGGAGTCGTGTCGGGTTTTTCGTTCCTGTTGGGGTTGAACAGTGCGAAGTCGCGCAAGTTGACGGGAGTCTTCAGCACGGGATACGTGGTCATCGAGGAGAGTTGTATGGGACTTAGTTGGAGTATACCCGAGTACCGTGTCGAGCAGTGATGTCGGTTGTCTTGCGTGGACGAGCTCAAATGGCGAGTACCCAGTTGTACTTTGAATGGCCGTATTATATGCGTATGTTACGAATGGTAAAATTGCATCCCAGTTGGTATGATCTGATGATACGTACGTTGCGATCATGTGCGCAAGGGAACGATTAAAGCGTTCAGTGAGCCCGTTGGTCTGTGGGTGGTAAGCGGATGTTGTTTTGTGGATGACTGCACATGCAGCTAAGACCTCCTGCACTGTTTGTGACAAGAAGGTACGGCCTCTGTCGCTGAGCAGCAAGCGATGTGCTCCATGTCGGAGGAGTAGCTGGTGGACGAAAAAATCCGCAACCTCGGTGGCGGAGCCAGTTGGAAGAGCCGCTGTTTCTGCGTATCGTGTAAGGTGGTCGACAGCGGTTACAACCCATCGTTTGCCATTGACTGTGCGTGGTAGTGGTCCAAACAAGTCAATTCCTACGATGTCGAAAGGTTGTGAAGGGCAGCGGGGTGGCAGTAATTGGCCGGTGGGTGCAGATGTGCGACACTTATGTTTTTGGCATACGAGACAAGAAGATACATACTTTGTCACCGCGGTGTACATTCCGGGCCAGAAATATCGTTCTCTGACACGACAGTAAGTTTTGAGAGCCCTAAGTGGCCGGCTGTGGGATCGTCGTGCAGAGATTCAAGGACCAAGACATGTAAAGTGCGGGGAATAACCAAAAGCCAACGATGTCCGTGGGGCGAGTAGTTTCGACGGAACAAAATATCCTTTTGAAGCTGATAATGCAAGAGCTGGCGTCGGGAGCGAGCGTTTGTCGTAGGTGAGGTTCCTTCCATTTGGGCAATGATATTACGTAGCTGGGGGTCTTGGCGTTGTTGGGTGGCGAACCCTATTTCATCAAATAGTTCTGTCGGGGATGGACTCGTCTCAGTATTTAATATAGTCGTAATTGTCGAGAGTTGAGGTAGCGGGCATCGTGAGAGGGCGTCGCCATCTTGGTGTTTTCGGCCAGATTTATAAACAATTGTATAATCGTATTCCTGCAGGCGCAACGCCCAGCGTCCGAGACGACCTGAAAGATGTTTTAGGAAGGCTAGCCAACAGAGTGCATGATGATCAGTGACGACTGAAAAATAACGGCCGTATAAGTAAGGACGAAACTTTGCGATCGCCCAAACCACCGCAAGACGTTTCTTCTTTGTTATTGTATAATTTTGCTCTGGCTTGCTCAAAGATCGACTCGCATAAGCAATGACGTGCTCTACGCACGAGTCGTCGGGTTGTAGAAGAATTGCTCCAAGGCCGTAGCCGCTAGCGTCTGTGTGGAGAACGGTGGCGGAGTTGTTGTTGAAGTGTCGAAGGACAGGATCGGAAGTCAGGGCTGCTTTTAAGGATGTGAAGGCAGATTCTCACTCAGGAGACCAGGTAAAGGTGGAATTGTTCTTAAGAAGGTTGTTAAGTGGAGCGGCAATGGTTGCAAAGCCGCAAATAAAACGACGGAAGTACGACGACAGACCTAAAAAGCTTCGCAATTCCTTTTGGCGTTGTGGTCGAGGGAAGTCTGAAACCGCTTTTATTTTGTCGGGGTCAGGTCTGATACCGTGTTTGCTGATGACATGCCCTAAGATCTTAATTGTTTTTGCCGCAAACGTGCATTTCTTAGTATTAAGCTGGAGGTTGGCGGCAGATAAACAGGACAGGACATGGGAAAGCCGTTCAAGGTGTTCCTCAAAGTTGGAAGAAAAGATTATAATGCCATCTAAGTAACATAGGCATGTTTTCCATTTTAAGCCTCGAAGGATGTTGTCGATCATGCGTTCGAAAGTCGCTGGCGCGTTGCAGAGTCCGAAGGGCATGGCGTTGAACTCATATAAGCCCTCAGGTGTGACGAACGCAGTATTTTCTTTGTCCTCTTCATTAACCGGGATCTGCCAATAACCGGACCGTAAATCAAGAGATGAAAAATATTCAGCTCCCTGCAAGGAGTCCAGTGCGTCGTCAATGCGTGGCATAGGGTAAAGGTCTTTACGAGTGACTTCGTTCACTTGGCGGTAATCGATACAAAGGCGAATGCCTCCATCCTTCTTTTTGACCAGGACTACCGGTGACGAGAATGAACTGCATGAAGGACGAATTACACCCTTTTTCAGCATATCAGTTACATGGTCCTCGATTATAACACGCTCTGATGGGGAAACCCTGTGCGGACGACGATGAACAATAGCAGAATCTTCAATGTTAATCCGATGCTCTGTCGTGTGGGTTTGACCAAGGGCAGGTGATACGATGTCGAATATTTTTCTGTTCTGCTCTAGCAAAGATAGGAGTTGACGTTTTTTTAATTCGTCAAGATCTTGGCTAATTGTTGTATGCAGAGACAATGTTTTACAGTTCTGGGTAAGCAAAGATTTGGTTTGAGGGGCGGATATGGAACACAGAGAAACGGGTGAGTGTGGTGTCGCAGTCACGACAACTGTACCATGTGGAATGAGAACGGACTCAGTACTAACATTAGAGACAGCTATGAGAGCTTTTCCATCGATGAAACGGATAAGTGCGTGCGGTACAACTATGCCTCTCGCGAGAAATGTGCTCGATGGTTGTACGACGACATCGGTTGTGTAAGCGGTTGCCGATACGAGTGGTAATACGTGTGTTGTGAATAGAGAAATAACCGAGTCAAATTCAACTGATATTTTCGCATTGTGATCAGTAGCTGTATTGCAGACGTCAAGAGTGGTCAAAAATAATTCCGGATGACTACAGTCAATTACTGCCGAGTTAAGTGAGAGGAAGTCCCAGCCAAGGATAAGTGAGTGCGTACAATTTGGTAAAACAACAAACTCTATGTGATGGCAGGTATATTGTATTACCACCCTCGCCGTGCACAATGCGGAGGGATATATCAAATTGGTTCCCGCTCCTTGTAAACAAGTACCGTGAAAGGGAGTTCGAACTTTTCTTAAGGTTTTGCAGACATCTTCGCTTATAACTGAAATTGCGGCGCCGGTATCAACTAGAGCAAGAACATTTAAACCTTCTACACATACGTCAATCAAATTGGATGGGATTGGGGGAGTTGTCTGGTTCCGTTGGTTCGCAGTTCTCCCCTCAAGAACTGCGTTTTTTAGTTTTCCGCTGGGTATTTAGGGTAGGTTTGGGTAGATGGAATCATCGGAGACCCAGAGCGTGGAAGTGGAGAGGGGGAACGACGCCTAGGATATGTTTGGCTTTCAAATCTCGACCTCTGAGGTGAAATACTTCCTTGGCGGCCGGAGTTGTTCCGACCTACATTGTAGGTCCCTTGATCTCGGCGAAAGTGAGGATGATAAGAGTTGTCGTACCTGTCGTCATCCCTGCGTTTCCTGCAGTAGCGGGTAATGTGACCCCTAATGCCACAGTAATAACATACTGGGCGGTTGGGTGGTCTCCAAGATTGGTACGTCGGGGTGAGGGTGGCTGGAGTAAATGCAGCCAAGGAGGGTGGGGTGTGGAGTTGTTGTAACGAAGCCACTTGAGGGGAAGGCATCCTAGCGGCAATCTCGGCGTAGGTTGGTGGTGCGGGCGTGAAGAGAGGAAGAGTTGCAGAAGGTAGAGATGCTAACTCGTCTCGGACAAGGGACCGCAAGTCTGGAGAACTTGCTGCCGGTTCAGCGCCGCGGTGTGTTTCGTTGAACATCTCCCGGAGCTCTTCTCGAACGATGTCTCTAATGAGGGTGCGGAGTTCAGAATTTGTCGCTTTTGGTTCTCCGAGATTCTGAGCTGGGCAAGAGACTCTGATGGTCCGCATTTCATCGAGGTGTTGGCAAACAGATGTGATGTCAGCTATCGATTCGGGCTTTCGGACCAGAAAATCATTGAAGGCCGGCTCCGCAATTCCCTTCAGGAGGTTACGTACGCGCTCACTCTCTTGCATTTCTCAGTTGACGCGACGGCAGAGCGCGAGGACGTCTTCAATGTAGGTGTACGTCTCTTCTCCTTGACGTCGAGTCTCGAGTTTCTTTCACGTTCTCTTTGCGGCTAGTTGGAGTGCCGAATATGTCCTTTAGCTTCGTGGTAAAAGCGTCCCAGTCTGGAATTTCTTCTTCGTGGTTCAGAAACCACGTTTTGGCAACATCAGTAAGGTAGAAGACCACGTTAGCGAGTTTAGTGGGATTGTCCCATGTGTTGTAGACGCTCACGCGGTCGTAACTCTAGAGCCAGTCCTCAACATCTTCGTCACGAAGACCAGCAAAAAGCTTAGGGTCTCCTTGGCGGCTGCGAATTGTCCAACCAGGAGTGGTAGGGCTTGGTTGCGATTGCTGTTCAGTCATCGTGGTGGCTGTAGACGTCGTCGTAGATGGTTGAGACATCGAGGGGGTTTGAGCAGCCGTCGCCGTGATGGTAGCCAGAGTGCGGTTTCGGAGCTCCAGGGTTTTAAGCGGAAGCTCGAAGGGAAGGTACGGGGTCCAAAGGCTCACCTCCACCACGTTGTGAGACAGAGATAGGTCGGTCAGATGACGGTTTTTTATCAGAGTTTGATAGCTATAGAACTTTTCAAAAAAGGTGCCACTACTCAGCTGACGACGCCGATCGCGCCACCCACAGCCAAAAGTGATGACGACGATGTCCGTGGGCAGTGCTACGCATAAGCGCCCTCACAATATATATACATATATACCGGGTGTTTCTGCGAAGACTTTCAAAAATCCTAAAAATTAAAGCGTCAAAAAAGAGGAGAAACTTTCTTCGGGAACAAACTACCAGCCACGGCGGACGTCAGGAATTGCCAAAAACATAGTAATTAGCCAACTAATTAATTAAAATTTGTTGATTAACTTTTTAATTAGTGGAAATAGACATATGGTTCTAATTAGAAAGTTGCTGAGCGTTATCGTAAACCACTAAATCAGTCATTTTCAGAAAGACTTACGGCGCGCGAGAAGCGTAGTATTGTACTAAAGTTACCACTCGTGGAGCAGGTACAAGGCTGGGGCGAGATAAGAGACGGAAAAATCGCGCGGGCGCCTTATCGCAACCGTTAGCTTTGTGCCTGCTCAAAGAGCGGTAACTTTAGTGCGCTACTACGCTTCTCACGCGCTCAAAGTCTTTCTGAAAACGACTGATTTAGTGGTTTTCGATAACGCTCAGCAACTTTCTAATTAGAACCATATGTCTATTTCCCCTAATTAAAAAGTTAATTAACAAATTTTAATTAATTAGCTGGCTAATTAGTATGTTTTTGGCAATCCCTGACGTCCGCCGTGTCTGGTAGTTTGTTCCCGAAGACAGTTTCTTCTTTTTTTGAACGCCCTAATTTTTAGGATTTTTGAAAGTCTTCGCAGAAACACCCGGTATATATATATATATATATATATATATATATATATATATATATATATATATATATATATATATAAGGTGTTTCAGAAAACGCAGGCGAAATCGGTTCTGCGAAAACTACTCATCGGAACAAAAAAAGGCCTTTGGCGTTTTGGTCCTGGGCCAGGGGCCCATTTAGCAAAATTGTTAAAGTTCAGGATAATTAAGTTGTTAATTATTTTTGCATAATTAACTTTTTATATTGTGTTTAAGGGCGTGGTTTAAGTTAGAAAATTGCTCATGATTATCAAACACACTAAATTAACGAATTTTCAGAACGATAGAAGGCACGCGAAGCATTTTACGGCTTTCGGAAAAACCGCACAAAATCGACGGGTTTTCAAGTTTCGGTTTGCTATCAGAGCGCATCTCAGCCCCGGCGGCACCGCGCCCCGTGGAGAGATAGTGCAACCAACCTCTGCTGCGCCGTCATCGCGCGACGCAGCAGAGGTTGGTTGCACTATCTCTCTACTGGGCGCGGTGCCGCCGGGGCTGAAATGCGCTCTGATAGCAAACCGAAACTTAAAAACCCGTCGATTTCGTGCGGTTTTTCAGAAAGCCGTAAAATGCTTCGGGTGCCTTCTATCGTTCTGCAATTTGTTCATTTATGGTTTTTTGATAATGCTGAGCAATTTTCTAATTTAAACCATACCCTTTAACATGATATTAAAAAAGTTAATTGCGCAAAAATAATTAACAACTTAATTATCCCGATCTTTAATACTTTTTTAAATGGGCCCCAGGCCCAGGACCAAAACGCCATAAGGCTTTTTTTTCTGTGTTGCGATGAGTAGTTTTCGCGGGAGCGATTTGACCTGCGTTTTCTGAAACACCCTGTATATGCCTATATATATGAGGCAACGAGTGGCAGTCGTATTTTTTATTTTGCTTTAAACTTTTTTATATTTGGTGGAGAATGTTCCAGGAAGAACAATCATTTTTATTTCAGTGTCCTGACATAATTAGTTCCTGAGAAGAACAGTCTCAAAGAAGCGGGAACGAACTACGAGGTTTTGAAGATTGTCGTGGTAGCGTTTTGGAATCACTCTCAATCTCAAAGTACTGAACAAAGAGCCTCTATATTTTTTTTGTGTGATATATAGGCAAGTAGGTAAGACGACATTATAACTGTTATTTATTATTCGTCGCTACAATCTTTGTAAAAATCCCCAAGCATGCCTCCGCGAACAACTGTGACCTAAATTCCTGATTTTATTTTGAGTCGACTATGTTTAGTATCGCTTTTAAAATAACACCACGTGTAGAACCTTTCATCACTTTCAAAATTAGGCAAAGTTTGTGTTTTTATCATCTACGAGTACTGAGAGATGAATTATAGAAACGAGAGGGTTTTCACGCCTCGTTCAATTTCAACGCGCTGTATAAAAAAAAAATTAATTTTTGTTTTGCGTCGCGTTCTTTTTACACCTTTCATTTAGCCAGAATACATTCCGCTAGTTGTATTTGCCTTGGTTTTCAGGTTTAAGCCTATAAATATGGTAAAAAAGAGCAAGTGCCGGTGGTGAGATTTGACAATTTTCGTGTGAGGCGTTTTAGAGCGCAGCTCTTAGGGGCCCGTTTCCGGCTTGAGCGGCGTCGGCGTCGCCGTCGGCGTAACCGCGCGGTGCATTATGGGTAAATTTCCCCGCTAAATCTAGCGGAAAAATTTCCCCGCTAGATTTAGCGGAAAAAATTCCCCGCTAAATCTAGCGGACAAATTTCTCCGCTAAATCTAGCGGAAAAATCTAGCGGAAAAATTCCCCGCTAAATCTAGCGGAAAAATTTCCCCGCTAAATCTAGCGAAAAATATTCCCCGCTAAATCTAGCGGAAAATTTTCCTCGCTTAGCGAAAAAATTTCCCCGCCGTCTAGCGGAAAAATTGTCCCCGCTAGATTTAGCGGGAAAAATTCCCCGCTAAAACTAGCGGGAAAGATTCCCCGCTAAATTTAGCGGAAAAATTTTCCCGCTAAATCTAGCGGAAAAGTTTCTCCGCTAAATCTAGCGGAAAAATCTAGCGGAAAAAAATTCACGCTAAATCTAGCGGAAAAATTTTCCCCGCAAGATTTAGCGGAAAAATTCCCCGCTAAATCTAGCTAAAAAATTTCCCCGCTAAATCTAGCGCGAAAAATTCCCCGCTGAATGTAGCGGAAATTTCCCCGCTAAATCTAGCGGAAAATTTTCCCCGCTAAATCTAGCGGAAAAATCTAGCGGAAAAATTTCCCCGCTAAATCTAGCGGAAAATTTTCCGCGCTAGAGTTAGCGGAAAAATTCCCCGCTAAATCTAGCTAAAAAATTTCCCCGATAAGTCTAGCGGGAAAAATTCCCCGCTAAATGTAGCGGAAATTTTCCCGTCAAACCTAGCGGAAAATTTTCCCCGCTAAATCTAACGGAAAAAATTCCCCGCTAAAACTAGCGGAAAAATTTTTCTGGGGGGTCACGTGACCCCTCAAGGTCACATGACCCCCCCCTCCCCGCCCCGAGAACAGGTAACCTTCAGTACCCTTCCCTCCTCCTCCTCAAGAGCTGCGCTCCAATTCGGTGTTACAGGGAGTTGGAAATGTCTTTCATTTTTCTGAATCATTCTCAAACCATTCAAAAGAGCGCTTCTATATATTTTTATTGTGATATATATGCAAATCACTAAAACGGCATTATAACTGCTATTTATTATTCGTCGCTTAAATCTTTGCAAAAATCCCCGAGCATGCCTTCGCGAACAACTGTGACCTAAACTGTGGATTTTTTCGTTAGTGGACTATGTTTAGTTTTGTTTTTAAAATAATACCACGTGTAGAACCATTCATTGCCTTCCACATTATGTAAGTGTCTTAATCACGTACGAGTACTGAGAAATATATTATGAACCAGGGGTTTTTACTTTTCATTCATTTTCCAGCACGCTGTATATATATATATATATATATATATATATATATATATATATATATATAGAAAAAAAGGCTTTTTAATTTTTGTTTTCATTTTGCTTCGCGTTTTTTTTTACACCCTTATTTTACCCAGAATACATTCCGTCAGAGGTGTATACACTGGTTTTGAGTTTTAAGCCTCTAAATAGGCAGAAAAATGATTCGGTTCTTTTATCAATATGAACTTCGCGTTACAAATATAACATTTCGCATTTAAAAATCTAGGTTTCCACTAGGAAGTGTATTTTACTCTAATGTTTTACAGTATTATACTTTGATATTTCTAGCCTAGTAGATATTATGTAGCGCATAGGGTTTAGGCTTGAGGCCCCTCTAATCATGGCTCCGGAGGAAATTGTCTGAAAACCCACTTTCGGCAGTTGCGATTTTATAGTGTTCAGACGTTTGGAATTGCAAACTTGCTAATATACGTTTAATGACATTCATATTTTTTAAATGAATATTTATTCAACGTCCCTTAGATTACTATATAAAAGAATAAAATATACAACTATAATCCATAAACCCACCATTAGTATTTGCTCTTTTTTAGCATATTTAGAGACTTAAAACTCAAAACAAGTGCATATACCTCTAACATAATATATTCTGGCTAAGAGAAAAATGTAAAAAACGCGACGCGAAAAAAAAAAAAAAGCTTTTTTTTTTTTTTTTTTTTTTACAGCGTGCTGGAATTGACCAAAAAGTGAAAACTTTCTCTGTTTCGCAATTTAATTCTCACTACTGGTACTTGGTTAAGGCACGAACTTTACATAATCTGGAAGGCAATGAAAGGTTTTACACGTGGTAATATTTTAAAAGCGATGCTAAACATAGTCGACCAAAAAATATTATCCGCAATTTAAGTCACAGTTGTTCGCGGAGGCATGTTTGGGGATTTTTGCAAAAAAGTGAAGCGACGAATAATGAATAACAGTTATAATTACGTGTTACCTACTTGCATATTTATCGCACTAAAAAAATATAGACGCTATCTTTTGAGTACTTTGAGATTGAAAGTGATTGAAAAACGCCACACTCGACAATCGTCAAAACCTCGTAGTTCTTTTCCGCTTCTTTGAGATTTTTTTTCTCAGGAACTAGTCATGTTAGGACATATAAATAAAAAGGAATGTTCTTCTTGGAACATTCTCCAGAAAATATACAAATTTTAAGCAAAATAAAAAAAAACGATTGCCATTCGTTGCCTGAACTCATAAGCAGCATTTCGCGATATTGGACCTCGGAAGTAAATCATTTTTATATCAACATTTGCTTGCTCAAGATGTGATACAAGTGACAAGCCGTCAAATTAAATCTGGCATTTGTCTTCTGTAAAATTGGACAAATAAAATTAAAGGCCGCAGGAGGAGAAATATTTCGGAAAGTTCGGTTAATTCTAGTGCTAGGCACCACATGGAGAACCTGCGTGAACAAATATTTACTTGTTTGAAAAAAATTCGCTTTGTAAATTTTGGCGTTGCCAGCCACCAAAAGTAAGCCTCTATTCGCGATCGACAACCCTGGACTCAAATGATTGTTAGGCAGACGGCTTTTCTTTTTTGGCGTCAAATATTGCGGATTCCAGATACTAACAAAAATTAAAACAGCGTAGTCGAAAAAAAAAAAACAGAAAAAAAAAAGTCGTCATTGTTGCGCATGCGCCGAACCCAAACCGCGTTTTGGATTTACAAGTAGAAACAACCTTATTTCTTTGTGCACTCTACTCTAAAACTCGTACCTGTTAAATGTCTGTGGCAGTTTCTTAGGCAAGAAGTCCCAACCTTTGTGTTAAAATAAATTGAGTGGATGGCACTGGTTATCTAAATATAATCAATAAATCACTTAAATGACTGTCGAAATGGGGCCGAGCACGGTATACACTTTCTTAAACTTCATAAGTTTAAGAAACTTATGAAATTTCTTTCCGACCAACCGAATGTTCACGTCGCAAAAAAAAGATTGAGAACCTCATAAACATGTATAGGTCTGATGTTATGAACAACCAAATTGCCTGATGTTGACGTACCATTACTTCAAGCCTTAGATAAAGTACAATTTAAACGTTCGTTGTCTATCTCCTCCGCGAGTTTCCTCACATAATTAGAAGGAACTGTTTTCGATATATTATGAATTCAAAGAACGATACTTTCAAGAAATACAGATGGTCTTCTTGCGCTGACTATTTGTGACGCATTCCGATCCTAAATGCGCGATAAAAATATACGGGCTTCTTACTGAGAATGTTCCGCCACTATTAGTAAACAAACCTCAGTTGTCATAAGAACAGTCACGGCTTGTGGTTTGGGCGCCGTGGGACCCGGGAAGGCAGGGAAAAGCGTTTTATTCGGATTCCAAGTGTTGCTTGAACCAGCTCCAGCCCAAAACTGTCCGTCTCGTCCATTCTTCTTTCCGTCGTCACCTCGCCTTTTCTCGACGCATCATTCAGCGCACACCACGGTTAACAAAAAGATAAGGATCACAAAACCCGATAACCCGTCGGCGACGGCGCGCGCTGAATCTGGGGCCTACGCATACATGACAAAAACCATTGAACCCTCGTGATGTTTTAGTCGTCGAGTAGACGTATCGGACTGCAGTTCCTAAAGTAAGGCAAAAAAGCGCGGTGAAACGCGACGAAAAACACGAATACAATGCATCCGCCAAAGCGCGGAGGGGAGAGCGGACCAGAAAGTTGAAGCAACCTAATGGCTGCCGCGTCACGTGAGTCCAAGATGGCAGAGCCCATGCGTGGGAGGGTGAAAAGGTTTATATATACGGGGTGTTTTTTTTAGCTTAACAGGTTTGTTAAAAAATATGCCGTGAAAGTTACACTTATGCCGCTTGTGGAGCTGAGTTATACGGCCAGGGGACATATTATAGGGAGCTAATCGTAACGATCAGTTGTCTAATTAATTAAAATTCGTTAATTAACTTTTAATGAATGAAAATAGACACATGGTTCCAGTTAAAAACTTGCTCAGCGTCATCGAACACCACTAAATCAGTAATTTTCAGAAAGACTTTCGGCGCGTGAGAAGCGTAGTATTGTACTAAAAACACCACTCATGGGGCAGGTACAAGGCTGAGGCTAGATAAGAAACGGAAAAATCGCACGGGCGCATTATCGCAACCGCTAGCTTTGTACCTGCTCCACGAGTGGTTAACGTTAGTGCACTACTACGCTTCTCACGCGCTCGAAGTATTTCTGAAAATTACTGATTTAGTGGTTTTCGATGACGCTGAGCAAGTTTCTAATTGGAACCATCTGTCTATTTTCATTAATTAAGATTATTTAACGAATTTTAATTAATTATCCGACTGATCATTACGATTAGCTCCCTGTAATACGTCCCCCTGGCCGTATAACTCACCTGTAGAAGCGGCATAAGTGTAACTTTCACGGCGTTTTTAAAACAAATATGTTAAGCTTAAAAAAAAAAACACCCTGTCTATATATATATATATATATATATATATATATATATATATATATATATATATATACACAACAAGGGCACTTCACACCATCGTACGTGGTCTCCGAGGAGGATATAAACGAATATGTGCAGATGAATGAACCGTACTTAATCCAATGAATCAAAGAATCAAAGTTTTCAGGAACCCGCCAAATTTAAAAAAAAAAAAAAAAAAAAAAAAAAAAAAAAAAAAAAAAAATACAGGAACCTGGCTCCGCCAAAAAACGGCGGAGCCAGGAATACTGGCTCCGCCGTTTTCTGGCCTTCGGCGGGTTCCTGAAAACTTTGATTCTTTTATTCATTGGATTAAGTACGGTTCATTCATCTGCACATATTCGTTTATAAATATATATATATATATATATATATATATATATATATATCAGGGTTTCGAACCGGAACCGAACCGAACCGAACATCGGAACCGAACCGGTATTTTTTCCTGAACTGAACCCGAACCCGAACCGTTATATTGTTATTGCGATGAACCCGAACCGGAACTGAACCGGAAAAAAAATAACGGTTACCGGCTCATGTCAAAACGGTTCGGCCACGCGCTGTTGACAATGAATGTGCTATCAATGCCATTTGTTTTTTTAAGTGCCGTCAACTGACACACACCTCGCTTACATATTTTTCTTCTCCACTCAGTCTTAGGAATATAAACGCTGCATCCATAAATCTTGACAAACGCTGCATTTATGGATCTTGACATAGGAACCAGTATTGCGCTGGTCGCGGCTTGCACGGAAAAAAAAAGAATTGGAAGGCTGTGCAAAAAAAAAAAAATCGCGTCACGGGATTTTATTTTTCTACAATCTCGTAAATCCTAAATGCTGCTGTGTGCTCATCTCATAACACGTTTCTAGAACGAGCGAGTTCTTGAAGCTTGCTTCCATCGGAATGAGAAAAGAAAAGGCTGTGGAGTTTGATAATAATGCATCCGGTTTCGTATAGGCACCTAGAAACTAACATATTTGTGAGACAGCGAACTCTTCTATTTTAATATTTATCCTATTACGTCCTTCTGGCGTTGCGTTCGGTGAAGTGTTTTTCATATTCCGTATCTTGTTTAAAGGGGCGATGTAACGATTTTTGTATTTTGCGAAAATGCGGCTTAGAACGAATCCCTGACGTTAATGACCTGTGAAATACCCGTTCGCTTTTCACCACACGCAATCGAAGTCGCAGGAAAAAAATAAAGAAAAGCGAGCAGAGTTCACCCCCTCAACTCACAGCCAGAACAAACGGCCACGTGATCTGGAGCCCATTATATGCCGCCAATGTTGATCATAGCCATGCGCTGGGGTTGGCAAGGCACAGGACACGCGCTGCGTTCCAGACGTTGTTATGGTTCGGCTGTTGTCGTCATTGCAGCGATTGGACACGGGACACTACCCGAATGCTTCTCGGGCTATAGATTTCACGAGCCTAAATCGAGTGCCGACGGAATGCTCGGGTCCAATCTATGAGCCGCATTCAAATATAGTCACTGGGCGGTACTGCTACCGCCCAGCTACGTCATCAGGTTTTGCGAAGGAGAGATTGAATGAAAACGCTCGGTTTTGTCCTCGAAATTACAGTGTAACAAAGGAGTTTCTTGGCCAGTGGCGCTGCTTGCGAGTATCCTTGAGTCCCAGTAGTGCGAGTAAGCTCGTGTAAAGTGAAAAACATTCCAATTAAATATCGTTGCACCGCTCCTTTAATGAAAACTTCTTTAAGGGTCTAATTTGAGTTACCGAAGGCTAGTTCAAGTAAAGAAAGCTGTATTTTCTCCCCACTGTTACTTCAATTGCTTACACGCCAAGGTGGCGGGATAGTTAGCGAGTTCTACTTGTAAGTGGGTTTGTAAGGAGGTCACGGATTTTACAGCTACTGCGTCGGACCCAATTAGATGAAGTCCGATTGCGTAAACGTCGGTGAGGTAACCTTTGAGTGCACATAAAGAAACCATTCCTGGTAGAAATCCCTGAGCCTTACACTACGATGTATCCCGTTTTGTATGTGCTGATTTCAGATGTTTTATTTGTATTTTATTTTGATGTTGCAATTTGTCATTTATAATTTCCGAACAGGTTCGCGAACCGGTTCAGCGCCCCGAACCGGTTCGCGAACCGGTTCGCGGATCGAATTAGTTGAAGCGGAACTGAACCGGAACAAAATAAATTTACCTGAACCTGAACCGTAACCGAACCCGTATTTTTTTCGGTTCGACACACTGATATATATATATATATATATATATATATATATATATATATATATATATATATATATATTGTGACGAAGACAACGACGCGTAACTGACCATCACGCGCCAAGCATCGCGCGCACGGCCCGGCTTCCATAAAATCCTTTCTATCTCATTGAGTGGACGCGTCATCGTCATTTGCTGCCGGCCGCACATCTTCGTAACATCGTTCCATGATGATCCTACCTCAGGACACATGGGATTCCAAAAAAACATATACTCAAATTAGGCGATGCTACTTCTGGCCCCACCTTCAGACGTCCGTTTTTAAATACGTTCAGTCCTGCTTGAAATGCCAGCGTAGAAAACGCCCAACCACAGCACCTGCTGGCCTACTCCAACCTTTAGTTTGCCCCAGTACGCCCTTCGAAAGAGTGGGGATCGATTTGTTTGGCCCATTCTCAATTTCCTCGCACGGTCATCGTTGGATTGTCACAGCCGTTGACCATTTGACTAGATAAGCTGAGGCCGCCGCGCTGACCTCTGCGACATCTGAAGAAATAGCTCAATTTTTTGTACGTAATATACTCATATGTCACGGCGCGCCACAAGTTCTCTTAAGCGACCGCAGACGGCAGTCTTTCGAGCACACTTGCAGCCATTTTGAAAGCCTGTCGGGTAGTTCAAAAGACAACATTATCATATCACCCGCAGACAAATGGGTTCGCCGAACGTTTTCATAGGACTCTCGCTGACATGATATCTATGTATAGCTCAAGTGATCATTCCAACTGGGACACAATACTCCCCTTTGTAACTTTCGCCTACAACACTGCCCTTCAGTCTACTACAGGCTACTACCCTTTCCATTTAGTGTACGGTCGCGAAGCTTCATGCACTATGGACACCATCTTTCCTGTTCCTCCGTCAACCGACCAAAATGACCTCCTCACCAATTTCACCTCCCGTGCCGAAGAGTGCCGCCAGCTCGCACAGCTAAGCACATCGCGACAACAACATATAACCAAGGATCGCTACGACAAGCATCATACGCATACCTCCTACGCTCCCGGTGCCCTTGTGTGGGTCTGGACCCCCGCCCGACAACCCGCCCGAATTGACAAGTTTCGTCACAAGTGCATCGGCCCCTACCGAGTCATCGCGCGAACATCCCCCGTGTCGTACCTCGCCGAACCCGTGTCCTCCTCCTGCGATGGCCGCCGCCGTACTTCACAGGTTCTACATGTGAACCGCTTGAAACCCTACCGCCCACCGCTTCCCACCGCTTCCCTTTAACCACCTCACCCTCCAAACCCCTCCCCCCCCCCCCCCCCCTCGGGAGGGAGGGGGGGTATTGTGACCCATCCATCGTCCCGTGCAGCCATCACCCTCATTATCGTCATCATCACCACCATCGCCGATAGTTCGCGCTGCTCGCTCGGAGCAGCGCGGTACAGTTCGAATATAGACATAATTGAAACCGGTCGCCAAGCCTCTGTCTTCCCACACTATATATATATATATATATATATATATATATATATATATATATATATATAATTTTCTTTATTCAGACAAATGTCTAGGAGTATGCGGCAAAAGGCGATTTAAATTGCCTGACAAGGCAGCAGCGTAACGCACAGAAACATAGGTAAAAAACAATCAAATACTCATAGTAATATTACACTGAGATACACTGATATAACAAGAGATATGCGGCCGGAAACTTTAATAAGTCATGTTATACCTTAAGAATACGTTTTCAGTGTTCGTTTAAACATGGATATTGTATTCGAATTCTTTTTCATGGACAGTATTTCATGTTTGTTGTTTAATAGCTGTGTGATCTGATTAAGTGTCCTTTGTTTACCGTGTTTGTGCGTACTCTAGACTGAGTGTAGGGGGTGTGGCGAAATGAGTATATTCATGCATTGTTGTTTTAATTATCTTGTACAAACTAAGGGTGCCCTTTTATTTTGTAAAACATGTAAATTACCAGTTTTTCAATGAGTGATTGTTCTACCGTAGGAAGAGAATACTTGATAAAATATGGGCTAGAGTGTTCCTTTTATGTAATATTGTCAATTAACCGTACTGCTCTTTTCTGTAGAAATGAGCAGCTTGGATATGCAGGTCTGTGAGCACGTACCCTATACCGAATTGCAGTAATGTAAACGAGAGCGAACAATAGTAAAGTATAACTGTCGTTTTAACCAGACCGGAATGATATATTTGAGAATATTTATTATGCTTATTGACCGGGAGATCTTGGGTCGGATCTGATCAATGTGATAAGACCAATTTAGGTTTTCCTGAAAATATACACCTAAAAACTTGTGAGCTTTCACATATTTAATTTCATGATTTCTAAATCGTAGGTCAATTTCTTGATTAATACTTTTATTTTTGCTCGAAATATAATATACTTTGCTTTCTCTATGTTTAGCTCTAATCCATTACATGTCAGCCATGCACTTAACTCTAACATCCCATTATTCCTGAGTCATTCAAATTCATCTACGTTAGCACCAGAAAAAAATACGTTGGTATCATCGGCGCAGAGCACAATGTCAGGTGTGTGAGGAATGTTGACAATATCATTAATATACACCAAAAATACGAGTGGTTCAAGGATGGACTCCTGGTGCACACCATATTCCATTTTACCGATGTCTGATTTCTCGCAACTTAAACTCGTATATTGCACACGATCTGATAAGCAATTTTGAATAAGTTCTAGGGCTACACCTCTAATACCATAGTTATACAACTTCTTCAGACATATTTCGTGCTTAATAGAATCAAACGCTTTCCTGAAATCTAAAGATATCCCTAATGTGAAAAGCTTGGTCTCAAAATTGGTTAAAATTTTGTCCTTGATTTTAATTAAAGCTTCCTCGGTTGATCTCCCTTTTTAAAATCCATATTTTTGTTCAACAGTTAGGTGATTTTTAATAAAATGGTCCGACATTCTGAAGTTTATGATCGTCTCTATTACTTTTACAAAAATATAGGCAATACAGATATAGGTCTGTAGTTGTTTAAATTATTAATTGGCCCACCTTTGTGTATTACTCATACTCGGGCGATGTTTAATTGAGCAGGAAATACCCCGGGGCTTAATATTTTATCACAGCTTGCTGATAGTGGTTGACATAGTATCCCAGCAATTGCTTTTATAGGTTTAACTGTTAACTCGTCATCGTTACGTTACGATATCCCAGTCAATGCGAACTGTTCGATGATTTGGCAGAACAAAATTGATGGTATATTAAGGGGAATTCTAAGGGGCGTAGCTAACACGCCTCTGCATACCCCGAGTGAAGAATAGTTTTGATTTCTGCGGCTGCTGCGTTTTGCAGCTCTTTTTAAAAGATGTGTCATTACGAATTATTGTTGTTTATACCAAGTACGGAAAACGACTACGCTTGTTTTATGTGCCTAAACTTTTAATGGCTTACCTGTTTCTTTTTTATAGAGATGAACTCAAAACGTTAATTAAGAGACAGCTAAAAACATTACAAAAAATGTTTATATTTTAATTTTTGTGCCCCTACCTTAGGTCCTTCAAATGGCTGTCAAATACTATTTTCCTTTTGGTCGTGTTTTTGCTTTTTTGACTGACCTTGTCTTTGTAGCTCTCTGGGAGATTCTAGACGAAGTACTGCTTTCTTTATTTATCTTCTGCAGTGTTATAGTGGTTCTTTTAGTGTTATAGTGACCTTGTTTTTTTGCAAGAGATCCCTCTTCGTGCTCATTTTCATCGCATATAATCTTATTTTTTCATATTTTTTTTCTTTTTGCATTTCAAATAATCGATTTTTTTTTGCCATGTGAATAGTTTTGGTGTTTTCTTCGCCACTGCCGAGTCCAGTCCCACAAGCCACTATTGGCTTTTGACGGACCCGCTCTCTTGTTAGTTGCAATAAAGACTTGAAATTAAATTATTATTATTATTTAAAAGGCGGAGTACCACAGGGGTCAATTCTATCACTTCTCTATTTTAATATTTTTGTCAATGACCTCGCCACCATGGTACCGGGATGAAAGCTATATCAATACGCTGACGACACTGTAATTTTGGCGCTACAAATCAACTATGCAAATTCCATCAGCGAGTATAAATCTCAACAATGGCAATTATAAATTCGTTAGAAAAAAACCACCTTGGTATAAATGTAAACAAAAAACTAGTACACTCCCACAATCCACTCAAAACAGTCGCATTCCACATTCCACTAGTTCTGCACTCTTCTTTCTGCCATCAATGCAACTGCATTCCAGTTAAGTATACAGATAGTGTGAAGTATCTAGGCAAACAGTTTGATAGCGGTCTCAAATGGAATGTTCATTTTACATATATCTGTAAAATACTAAGAAGCATTGGTTGCCTTTTATATAATAGAAAATGCTTGTTTCTGTATCCGTTCGAAAACTGATCACCCATTCGCTTGCGTATAGCGTCCTTCGCTACTCCATCAGCGCTTTCGGTAATTCTTCTGACTTTTGGAAAAACAAAGTGGACTGCATCCTGAAACCTATCCTGAAAAGTGTTTCTTTAAACTGAAAACACCTGACAACCCTAATCTTTTCGATTATTTGCAACTACCTAACTTCCAAACCCTTTATGTTCATTTGGTGGTATTGCGACACTTTTGGAATTCTGATTTCAAAATCTCAAACCCACCCTCACGTGAACTTCGACATAGAAACCCTTTTCACATACCTCTTTCTTGCATACTTCATGGCGAAAGTACGCATGCGTTCTATGTACCATAGGTTTGTTTTCTCACTTACTGTCTGAGCTTCTAAGCCATCCATCGTTGGGCAAAGTTAAAAAAAAAGATGCTTAGAGGTATTTCGCTATAATAACCAACTATTGGTTTAGATCTCTACCCTGTTCATTATAGTGTAAACCAATTTTTCTCAGTAATGTGTGCCACTCATGACCGCCTGCCCTTCTGGAACATTGAGAGGTATTTTGCTCTTTGTATGACACTTTAACAGAAAACTCCTTTCGTGAATTTTTTCATTCGAATATTTTTCATATTTGTGGTATTTCATTTTGCTTTGACATTGCAATTCTAACTTCTTGGTGGTAGCAATAAATTATTATTATTATTATTATTAAGTATTATGCAGGGTGCATGGGCGGTGCTGCAGCGGCGACGCACACTCCGCCCCTGCACCACTCATGCCGGCACCTCCGAGGGTCGACGGGCGAGCGGCGCGCCTGGGGTATCCGAGACCTCAAAACTGAGCGTCGCCTCCCCGTCAGTGAGTCAGAGAGCCTTATTTGTCACCAAACTGGCGCCAGACACCACCTGTGAGGATGCTCACCTATCTTCCGTGGGGCTCGACAGTCTGGACTGCCGGCGTCTGAAGACTCGGCACGACTCATACGCTTCCTTCCGCGTGTCCGTGGCTGCTGAGGATCTTGTGAAACTTGCTGACCCTGCCGTGTGGCCGAAATCCTGCCTCTTCAAAACTTTCAAAGGCACCTTTTGACAAGCCCTTCTCCATGTCTCAGAGGGCCCTCCCACAACGGCGAAAGTTGATGAGTCACGTTGATTCACTTTATCAAAACGTCCGCGGCTGACGCACAAAAACCGAATACTTTTTTTTCTGATCTTACCCTATCCAATTAATCTATATTTTGTTTAACGGAAATTCGGTTATGCATTGGGTACTCAGATTCCTTTCCACCTTGTTTTATGGTGCACCGGCGTGACCGCGACTTGGCCACGCGTGATACAACTGGAGGCGGCGTGTTAGTGGCCGTTGACAGGCGTTTCCGCTCGAAAAGACGCGAAGATTTAGAAAAGTTCCCCCAGACTTAATGGGTAGAAATTGAGTGTGCAAAGAAAGTACGGCTTTTTAATGGCCTATTTTACCTGCCTTCGCAAACGAAGCCCGACGACGTTCGCACGTGTCTCGCTGGCATAGAGAACACTGTTAACGAGTTACACAGGTGTGATGTCTTAATGTTAGGTAATTTTAATGCTTCAGGCATACACTGGACCCAGTTTATTGTTTTTACTGACAACCTTTATTGCAAGCACAAAGGCAACGACCTCCTAAACCTTTTTTTTTAGATCTTGCACAACACAACGATATTCTTAACCACCAGGGTATTGCTTTAGATTTATGTCTCTCATACATGGACTGCCTGCGTGCAGCCCGCGGAGAAGTCTCTATGGTTCCCCTGGATAAGTATCGTCCTGCCCTTGACTTAGTGCTTTCTTTTGTTGATTCCTCGATTCGCGCTCCTATTGAGGCTTCTCCTCCGCCCATCTTATACTATTGTTCATCAGGAGGCTACATCGGGCTGTTTCACCACATTTCGAGTGTTGATTGGTCTCCGGTCTTAGAATCCTCTGAAGTTAATGAGCAGGTAGCTTTCTTTACAAGATTGATTTATGAGAAACGCTACTAAAAAGGAAAGACTTCCTGCAAAGAAAGTTTAAGAAAAGTGCTATCTCAAAGTGGGAGGTAGAATTCAAGAGTTTCAGTAAGAAATGTAAGAGAATGTTAAATCATGAACGCCTGGTGGATCGTGACTCATAGCAAGTTCGTTTCACGGCACTCGTGCCCACGCGTGCCCACCGTGGAGCGGATTGGTTTCAGCCGGCAACCCACGAGTGGGTGCACTCTCCGACTTCGTTTCAGCGCTGCACCGAGAAAATTGGGAGTGGGTCAAAATGCAATCCGGTCCTGCCTCGCCTTGGCGAGGAGCTGGAGCAAACGACAAGGGTTCGTCTGCTACGGTGCGTCGTGGAGCCGAAAGGAAAAAAAGAGTAGATTTTTTTATAGAAATCGCGTCTCGCGGGCAACGGAATCAAATGCGAGCTTGAATTGTGAGCGTCTGCTGTTTTATGAAGGAAGCAATTGACAAACCGTGCTTTATTTGGAGGTTTTAAGTCGCTCTGTTGCCGTACAGACGCTAAAATATACCAGTGTGTAAAGAAATGCCGAGAACAGACGCATCAGCGGCCCCCGAGATGTTTATCACCATCCGTGTGCGGGTAAAAAATTGAACATTTGTCGACAAAACTCTTCCAACATAAACCTGTGACTGCCCAATAAGCATCAGAGAAAGCTAAACATAGTGACTCTACCCGAGGCTTGGGCAACATCATAATGTTTAACATTTACCTACGTCAGCTAACTTGCCCCGTCGCATTTTGGTCGACAAAGCTCGTTCTCGACGCCCTCACCAAGGCTGATAAATGATCCACCTGTAAATGACGATCGAAATCAAAAGTCCCACGAAAAGTTTTGCTGAATATTGCAACAGACTAGTTTTAAGACGCACCCTTTCATTAGTTCATGCGTAATACCATGCTCAAACGCATCAAGCTTCTGCTCGGACAGCATTATCAGTTTTCTGCAGTGTAAGCGGCTATAAAGAGATCGCAATCAGCTGCTTTGTAAACACGTGGTTGCGGAAATTTACGCCGTCTGTAACTATCTCTACTACAGCCGAGTTGCTTGAAGTCATCGCAAATATAAACTATAGGTTGCAGCGACCAACGTTTGTAGATAAACGTTGGTAGCGACTGCACTCTCGCAGTCCCACCCATCACTCCGAACCGAAAGGCGCAATAGTCCGTTGCAACATAAGAACGAAGGGCGAGGGTATGACGGGCCTGGGAGGGGGAAGCAGAGGGGACGCTAAAGAGAGAAGGAGGTTTCCCCCTCTCTTCTCCAGCGTTCCTTCTGCTTCCTCCTCCCCGGCCCGTCTTACCCTCGCCCTTCGTTCTTAGGTTGCAACGGACTACAGTTTCGGTTTGAGGTTGGTACCTTTTCTACAACATAGATGGCAGCAGCATCAGCTTTCTGCACTCCGTGCATCTGGCGAGTTCGTTTGATTCCAGTTCTCCGTGCATCACTGCGAGTGCGATGCATTTTGGGAGAGAACTCGAACGGTGCCAGTGCGTGTGAAACGAACTCGCTATCAGTGGAATCTGACCTTGTCGAAAAACCCTAAGAAATTTTGGAGGTACACTAGATCACGTTCCGGGAAGGATATCGAATTGACAATAGCTTTGGATCACCATGAAAGAGATGCGAAGTACGTGCCCGAGCTATTTGCAAATCATTTTAGTTCAGCCTACAAACACAGTGCCGTCTGCTCTGCCGCCACATTGCCTTTCTTGAATGGATTCGGTGACCTACTAAGTCACATTAATGTCGACGAGGAATGCGTAGAGCTAGGTATTAAAAAATAAAAGCCACGTTATCTGCGGGGCACGATGGTATGCCATCTGCAATTCTCAAAACTTTCTATGATATACTCCCACCTACACTTTGTGCAATATTTAATTACTCATTAGGGCAGGGAGTATTCCCCGAAATGTGGAAGATTGCCGTGGTCGGTCCGGTCCTGAAGTTGGGTATAAAGGTGATGTTCTCAACTATAGACCGATTTCCCTTCTCTTGTCATTTTTCAAACTCTTCAAAGCAGTCATTAATTAATATTTGTCTTTCAAATCTCGAAACTTAACCCTCCCTAATCAGCATAGGTTTATGACCGGCAGATCAACATCTACTAATGTTGTAAGTTTTATGTCTAACGCATCCCAGGTAGTCTGCAACAGAGGTCAGCTAGACGTGGTCTACTTTGACCTAAGCAAGGCATTTTTCGATGTTAATCATACGATCTTTTTATCAAAGCTTTCCGCCTACAGGGTTGGTGGCACAGTATACGACTGGTTTTAAAGCTATTTGTCAAAGAGGAAAGCCTACGTTCGAGTTAACAATATGAACTCTTCATTGTACGTGGCAAGCTCTGGCGTTCCTCAGGAATCCGTCCTAGGACCGCTCCTATTCACAATTTTTGTAAATGACGGATATGATGCTAATTCTAATTCTTCTTTCCTGCAATACGCCGATTACATTAAAAATTTACAAGGAAATAGTTGCTTTAGATGATTGCGCTAAGCTTCAGGAAGATGCATGTTTTTTCTTTAGGTGGTGCTCAGCCAATTATCTTCCCTTAAACCGCGCTAAAACCAAGGTTATGACATTTACTTGGCAGGAACAGAATACATTTTTCGCATATGGTATTCATGGCGGACCACTGTCCTGGGCATCTACAATGAAAGATCTGGGAGTTATGTTCGATCCTAGCCTGCGATTCTCTAGTCACGTAACTAGGCTCGTTAACTCGTGTCTGCGCACGCTGGGTGTTGCCCCTTGCTTAACGAGGGACTTCAAGTATCCTTCTGCGTTCCTCACGTTGAACCGCCCGTTGTGCACGCCCGAGTTAAAATATGCCTCAGTTGTGTGGAACGGAATCTCTAAATCCAACTCATTGGAAATTGAACTAGTTCAGAAAAAGCTTATATACATTTTTAAACATCGCTACCTTATGAAAGATGTTCATTGCTCAGTTATGACGCAACGTTAGAGCGTGTTGACTTGTTGAGCCTGCACCGGCGTCAGCAGAGGGCGGACCTAATGTTTTTGTTTAAAACGTTGCATGGGTCAATTAATTCATGAAGCCTCTTGTCTGAAGTGTGCCTTAGGGTTGCACGCGTGCCTATTCAGAATCAATCATCCTTTTATATTTCCAAAATATTTAGTCTTTTAAGCACAATTATTAGACTGACTGAGTGTTATAACCAGTACTCTGAGAAACTCGATATTTTTAACTCGTGCTACAGGGCATTTTTTATTTATATTGAAGATCTGTCCCGCTAGTGAATAATGATTGTGGTTCACTTTAAGATTGATTTCTGAGAGCGCAGACATTGTTGGGTCTGTGCTTGTGCTACGGCTTCGTATATTATTCGCTTTTAGTTCCTCTCAAACTTGTATTTACATCACTACGAGTTCTCTTCATTGTACAAAATAGATAGAAATTGCATTTTGTTACCATTCAGCTCAGTGTATGTCGTGCATTCGCGTCTCCAGCTCGACGCTCGCCCTCCCGCGGCGGAAACGGGAAGCGCTCTAGTGAGGGTCCCCCGATTCACCTGCTCAGCGGGCACGGCGGAACTGCTCGCAATCATGGCTGGCGAAATGTCATTTCCGAACGCAAACAACACTATTCACGGTCCGGTCCTAACGTAGAGCTGCAGCTGGTATGGGATTGTACCTCACTGGAGAGTTTTAGTATTGCGCATAGAATGCGCATAGAAGCAAACGCCAGCGGTGTGTATTTGGGATAGAGTTGCGTCGTCCCCACGTTGTGCGTGTGCCTCATCGCCATGAGCCACCTAGGACCGCAATTTTGGGCTCCGCGCACGCGCAGTATGGAACACACAAAGATAACGCCAGCACACAGCGCTTGCGTTCCCCCGTATACGCAATACTATAATTCACTAGTGCTTCACCGGTTCCAACGCCAACAAAACGTGCTGCAGTGAGCAGACGTGAAAAAAGGTAGGCGTATTTTCGAACTGGAAAGGCTGAGATTGGCAAAACGACGGAGCATAAACATGAAAGTCGCTGAATGCTATGAAAAGATTATTCATTACAAAAAAAGTTTTTTTTTTTATTTTCTTTTTTCTATTATAGGCACTTGGTCGTGAAGGATATTGGCGACGACTTTGGACGTTTTGCCGATTGTCAAAAGTCGCGACTTTGATAGCAAAATATACTTTACTCACAATTATTGTAATTTTACATGGATTTCTCACATTAGCTAGAATGTTTACATTGATTTTAGGCTATTTTTATTTTATTACTTGGTAATTCAAAATGCTGCAATTGGCACCAGTAGTGATAAATAGCACACTTTTGATTGTCATACATGTTTGCGCGTTTGAAATTATATGATAAGGAACAAAGTATGTTACAGCTTAGAAAATTACGTATTAAAATATTGGAATCTTAATATTATTATCATTAATACAAATTGCGGCAATGTTTGCCCCCAATTAATGCCAAGATCACAAAAATACGCCATTTAACCATAATAGTCTTTCCAGAAAGGTATAATTTTGTTTCTTTTTTAGCATATAAAAAAACTCGGACATTGTTATCAAGATAGAGAAACACTCAAACACTGCATGTAATACAAAGTCCTATGCATCACGCGTTGCTATAAAAAAAACACACACACACACACTTCAGCTGTCTGACTCGGATTCCGTCTTCGGGTTGTTGCAGTGAGAACAGCTTTTATTATTTTATACGTTTTGTGGATATATTGTAAAAATTTGAATTATTCTCTTCTTCTTGTGCTGGAAATAATGTTAATCATTTAATACCAAAAAAATCTATTAAAAGGCCCGCACTTCATTACTTCTCACGACAATTATCTGAGCAAGAAAAGGCAGCGAGAACGCACAAATATCAGCACTGATTTTTTCAACAACTACAACAACTACAAATATCAGCCTCGATCGAACATGTATGCCACAAAATAAAGTTTCCGCCGTCACCTTTTCTAACTAAATAATTAAGATGCGAGACACATCTTGAGTTATGAAAAAATCAGAAATTAAGACCTATACCGAGAAATTAAATCAAAAAGAGGTTAAATTCGGTTTCGCTCCAGAATTAAAACTCTCATCCTTACGTAAATATTACGCTAAACACCGTTTTTTTGTTTTCAGGATGGAGAGATGACGTGCGCTCATAACACCCTAGCTTACTCGTATACCAGAAATAATTTGTGTCGCTCAGTGAAGCCAGCACACTAGACAGGTTCAACAGCGGCACGTATCTCCGACCCTCACTATAACCGCCATTTTGAAAAATGAGTGGCGCCACCTATAGTTAGTTGGAGCCGCGAATAATTATATTCAGTTACTGAATAGTGCATTTCTCTTCTGTATTCGTGTTTTATGCATTCATCTGCATCCAGCGTGCCAGTACCAAGACCTCAAGGTTGTTCGTGGGCACCATAATAAACATTGATTGATTGATTGATTACTATTATTATGAATCCATCACAAATAAATTATGAATTGTGAATTATATACCCCAAGTAGATATTACTCAATTTTCGGTTTCTCCTCTGGAAACACGATCTGTGGAAGGTTCGTTAAAGTACCAGTGTCATATAAGAAGTAGACCACATAGGCTGTTTCAGAAATGACTACATTTTATTGAAAGGAAGCATCGTTCAGTGCCGTTTTAAATGAGCAAGGCTATGTAATATACGCTTTGTTGTACCATAATATATTACTCATTACATAAACCCCAAGAGTACAGCCGTTTTTACCTGGGGGGAGGAGACTGGGCTTTTATGTCATGTTCGATCTGAACCAGCTCATTTGCGCCCTTACATTCATATACTAGCCGCCAGTGTAAGTTAAGTGCAATGTGAGAGACGACGGTGATCATGACATTTTGACAGCATTGACACCTCTACATTTGTTTCTAATATGAGAGTGAACGCGCGAGCTTTCGCTGGTCGGGACTGCACGAGAGCGTCTTAAGACAAAGACTTGCAAATTTTGCAGACTTTCATTTCTCCGTGCCGAGACATAAGCCCACTACGGACACCGTTTCCGAAAAATGGTGTTTTAAAACGCAGGAAATGCAAATCGACAGCTGTTCGCGCGTTCGCCCTTGTTATGGACTGGGCTATTTAAAACTACGTGAAGGCATTAAAAGCTCCACTAACGTATGTAGCATACCCCAGTGCTGTCTCTTCTCTGTTTCTATTCCATGCTAGTTGCAGTCGCCTTTATGTTACAATACTCCCTCGGGGAAGGTCTAGTGCTGGATGAACAAAAAATATACTACCCTTAAGTAAACTTTGACGTTTAGTGTTGTAATCAGCGCCGGTATCAATTCACCCCAAACCGCTTGCTAAAAAAATGAATTATTAGAAGTGACTTGAAGATGCATGACATGAGTATACGATGAGCTGTTAACGTTTTTATTCACTAATTTCCTCGTCTTCTCCTGAATCCTCTATCGACATGTTGTAAGAGTTATAAAAAGAAATCACACATTGCTTTCGAACCTCGTCCGCGATACATAAGTTAGGTTTCGCTGATTTTGACTCCGAATATTCCAGTATCAAGGGTAAAATAAAGCTCTCAGTAAAGTGTGACACCTTAACATGTATCGCTGGCCGAGTAGGGTTATAGCAACCACCGCCTACAACAGAATTAATGCCAGCAAGAAACCACTGCCCTTCTTTTTGGTACATCAAGGGTCCTCCGCTGTCTCCCTAAAAACAAATCAAACGATTCAGTATTGAATTGTTTTCAAAAAACTTAAATAAATGCACCTGGGATATCATCAGAACAAACCAGTCTAGCCGATTCAATGCAGCATATTTGGGACTCACGCCATACTAACTGCTTTCACTGTTTGGTAACATTTTGTTCTTGTTTTATTTTTGTTTTGTTCAGCACTATACATATACGTGTGTAGCTCCTACGTTCTGGTGAGAAACAAAAAACTGCAGAAATAAAAACGACTACCACCCTAGGTCAAAAGTTTCGCTCGGCGACTCCAAAATGTTATCTATATGCGAAAACAAATATGTATATCAATTGTATCTTCATTTTTATGAAAAATTGTGACACAGAAATAGAACGCTTTTTTGGGTATACGGCAATACAAATAAAAACAGTCCGAGCGTACTCATGACCTGTTTAAAAAAAATCAAAAGAACTATATAAAATTATTTCTAAGCCGTGATCAAACTAAACCTGTTTATGTGGCGTCACGTAGACCGGTGAACGAGGAGTTTGATGAGGCTGAACTTATCGCGATGCGTACAGACAAAAATGCAAGGGAGGAATCATTCATCCTATCCACAAGACTGGTTTATATTAGACTTTATATTGAACGCCATTAACAACTTGGTAAGGGCGATTCGGTATCAATCCAAGGAGAGCCTGACCATAAAGGGCTTTTGTTGGCAAAATTTAAAGTGGCTGACTTGAGAATCATGTGCTAAACGCTACAATTGCTGGCCCGTTGAGCACGCTGCATAGAGCAATTGGGAATAAGAGACGCTTGACGCGTTCCTCTGGTATAGTTTTGTTACACGATAACGCTCGTCCACATGTTGCGACCATTGTGCAAGATGCATGAGCACAGGAAGAATAGGAGGTTTTTCTACAACGAGATTACAGTCCGGATATGTCGCCATATGACTTTTAGTTGCTCAAACCCTACAGGAAATCTAAAAGGACCACAATTTAACTCCGAAGCGCACTACATGGCTGCGGTTGACAATTGGTTCAAAAAGCGATAGAGTCCTTTCTCGCTAGTGGTATCCGACAGCCTCTAAAAGCAGATGGACGCTTGTGCGAACGCGTGCAGCTATTCTCTGCCTGAACTCTGGTGAGTTTATGTTTCCTTCCACAGGGTGTTTAATTTATGCGTGAACAGATTTTTTTTTTTAAAGCGAGAGTTGCACGGGTGTTGTCTGGAGCTTTTGTTTATCAAGTTCACTGGACATTGTATGATGAAAAACACATCGCAGTAAGTCGGCCAAATAACCAAAACACATTCGTAAAAATTTTAAGAAACGGGTTCACAAAGCATGTAACAATTGCAATAGTTACTCAAAATTCTTAGAAAGATTACCAATTTAACGAATTTGAGAAAAAGAAGGATCCAGTAATCAAATTTTCAGTTTTTTTTTTATTTGCCAGATTTTAAAATTGAGCTTATGTATAGCGCCGAAGGCCTGCTCCCAATGCCGCCTAGACGAGTGACGCAATATTTTCAATTATGTCGCTATTAAGGCACTGTGTCGACGGCGCATGCACCGCGGACGTGCTGGTGAAATGGTAATGACATGACTGAAATGGACATGTACATTCTCCTAAGTGTCATTGTGAACGCTTGCGGCGCTCTTTTTCGTAACACTTTGGAAATTGTAAAAAAAAAAAAGAAAATGCAAAGGGAGATCGATTGACACCTAGAAAACCATTAGCTTTTTCGAATTTTTTAATTGGTCTGTCCTCCTATATAAATTGCAGTCAACACTGCCATTGCAACATCCCTGAAACCAATAGTTAACAGTGACATATTATAGATTTTAGTGAATTACCTAACTTGCTGTGACGGTTTCTTTCTTATCTGATGTGCGCGTTGTTTGATAATTAAATGGGGAAAACTGCACCCGTGGGACTCTCGTTCTGTTTTTAAGAAAGGTATATTCATATCAAAGACGAACAAAAAAAAATATTTAAATCGATATCAAACAATCTGTAAAATGCTTTATCTACTTCTGCCCCATCTGCTGGTGTACCGTACCGTTTCGTTCACCTTCATAAAGGCACGCGGACGGCTGTCTTTTGATAACACTTAATATTTGAAGATTTTTCAAACAAACATATTAGTGTCTTTGTTTTTGATATTCACAATTGTTTGCTTAACCCAGCTCTAGTGGTTGCAACAACGGATCGTGAAAACTTCACTGAAACGTTGTCGAACGCTGAATTCAAATGCGCAGCTTTGCTTACATTTATCATTTGCGTTCGCATCGATTACGTTGTAAGTTTCTGCTTGGTTTCTTCGTGCGAAAAAGTGTCGGAAATAATCTGCAACTGAGGGCGCTCACCCTCGCCCTTTTGTGCTCGCATCACTATTCTACCGGGTTCAACTGAGAAAAACGACACACCGTTTTAGGGGTCGTACAAATAAACTACGCAAGGTCGAAAGCTCAAACGTCAAGACAGGGCGACGCTAGCGGTAGTTAGAGAACGCGCAATTTGAGATCGCATTATCTAAATCAAAAGTTCCAAGAAAAAGACAAGAAATTCTTTGTGAAGCGACGTTCACGTTAGCCATGCATTTCTAAATTCAACAAAATGTCACTTGGGCGTTTGTTGAATTTACTTAAGAATTGTCAACAAGCAAAACAATGTTGGATTTTTTTTTGGCTGGGAAGTTTTTTTATCTATTATTAAAGTACAGGCTACAGGCATTTACAATGTTACTTGTGTTTTTATAAAAACTAAGCTCAGGTGGACGTCGTTTCATATTTGTCTTTCATTTCCTGCATTTATTTTATGCAAGTAACGTCCTGTTTTTAACATTATGGATTTTCGCACACTAACGTCACATTCTCACTTAGTTCCAGCTTTCAGCGTCTAAAAGTTCATATATCTAAGCCGATATCTCGTTTTTTGTTTTTTCCGTGAGACCTATTTATTTTATAGTTAAATAGGAGTCTTCAATAAGGACTGCGACCCTCTTGTTCAGCAGCAGCAGATGCACAGAGCGCATCGATCTGTGTAAACTTTTAGACTTTCTTTGTACACTTAATACATTTTCGAATCCTGGTGCCAGGAATGTCACAATGTTAACTTGCCAATATGAAGAGCATCTACTGGATACAAAAACGAATGCAACCATAGCGTTTTCAGCTCGTTTTAGAACAGATAAGACGAATACAGTTTCAAAAAGTTTTAACACAATTTGCGATACCCATTTCTTCAATCCCAGTTCCCATTAACAAACTTTCTTTCGGCTGGCAACTGAACCAATACGTCGCGTTACCAAATTGAGTAGGGTTGTTAATTCTTTTACATTGTAGGCACGCAGGTTACATCTTTTTTAGATTTATTCAGGCGAAAACGCCAATGTTGAACTTAGTTGCAAATGCATGCGCCTTTCCTACAACACGAGGAGCCATTTAGTTCTTCGTGCAGTTGCCGACGAAATGAATTTTATTCTTAGGGAGTTATGCAATATTTCATACTTACATAATATATTCCCCCATGGGAGCATAGGGCGTATTTTGGAACAGTTGTGGCAAGTTGTCGTTCGCATTGTTCGTGAGTAATTAAGGATATATTTCTTTCCATTAAGGTTTCTGGGTCCGAATATACCAAAACGCCCTCTGCTTCCGACGTTGACGCATCGTTCGTTTTTTCTGCTGAACTCTCATAACCCGCGGAATCTTTCACGTCTTCATCTCCTTCGTTTGATCGTTTATCCGTCTCGTCAGAATAACTTTCATAGTCTGAATAGATTTGTAAAACATTTGATTCTTATTAGGAATGCGCCCCCATTAAAAAGTTTTATACGATCATAGGGCGGCCCATAACCGATCAGTAATTGTTTAATATTTATAACGCGGAGCTTCATATAACTGAATATGTTTAACCAAATTGAAAATGTAAAACTATACATTTCTAAATAAAATATAATTTTGGGTAGGGTATATAGTTTCACCCATGCAAAAATAATACATTCTTAAGGGTGAGCTACAGTTACGTACAAAAAGATGATACACTACCAACGCGCTCCCTAATAAAAGATAATAAAAAAATATGTTAAGGTTTTGCTTAGTTTTATCAATATTATGTTTTTTTAAAAAAAAAAACAGAATTAACCTTGCATTGACAATTCTGGAAAAAACAGGGAAACACAAAATGAATCGCACGTGTGTCGCCCGTTCGTTGTGAATTTTTCTGCTAGTTGCTTCGACCTTAAGGGTGGTTTTGGATGCGCTGCACACTCAACACACACCTGCGATCTTCGGATTCATCAGAATTATTAACACAAGTTTAAGCTTCCTCAATCGTAGAGTGCTTTACGCGCAGGTTTCAATGATAAGTTTTTCTTTGCTTTTGCGTTTTGATGGGCGTGTGCAGGGCCATGAATCTTTAGTACTTTTGAATTATCACAATCCTGTCGTGGTAAAGGAAGTTAATCGCGACAGAGAAGGTTTATTGTGCAATTTACTCTATCAACTGCTATTTTTTTCGAAACTCTGACATCCATCGCAAGCTGTGCTATCTCTTCGATACGTTATGGTTCATAATTCTAGAATTTCCCGAGACTGCCTGAAGCCAGAGAAACGACAGGAAGAAGGAAAAGTTTTCTTAACGCAGCATAAATTATATTGCCACAGAATACATTTATATATGACCTGGACAAGAAAAGAGGAAAGGGGAAAACATGGAAAAGGGAAAACCCGCCAGTGGCGCGCTCCCAAGGACAAAACGCTTAGTACGAACACGAACTGTATCAGACAGATTGATGTAAAAAATATGCTGAAGCTGAATTGTCCAATCAATAGTTCACAGTTTGAACAAACACATAAAAAAGGGGTCGCCTCAAAACCGTGGATTGTAATTATAACAAGCTCAATTGAAAACACAGTGTTGAGGGAGGCACCAAAGTTGCGGTTTTCCACAAAGAGGCCAGAGAAAAACTTTTTCCACAATTTAGACATCCAGTTAGGACTACATCCGGGTTTGTATACAGACCGTATGGCAAGGCGACGGCAAAAGCAATTCTTTTGTACACCAGCTGCCATTAAGAAACTGTGAAGTCGGGTTTAGTGAGCCATCTCCTAAGTAACGCAGTCCAAAAGCCCAGCGCTCACTCTATAGTGGAGTCATTACCAAAACTGTTCAGCCGTCTCAACGAGGCAAAATACCCTCAGGAGCTTTTCTACAAGTAGCTGCACTAATTCGTTTCTTCCAAAAGGAATGCTAAGAAAAGTACTGGGGAGGGGGGGAGGAAAACGATGCTGTCTTACCGTTTTTTTTTTCTTTTAATACACCATAACCCCATATCTTTTGCTGAATTTGGGTCCCATCCAGCATTAAGCATAGACTACAGCTTTAAAAGGTTGATTACCTTCACTCCAGCTATAAATAATTACCTTAAAGCAAGAAGTGTCGCGTGTGTTTCAGCGAGTCTCTACAAAACCACATTTGACTGTGGTTTGCGCTATATTGGTAAACCCAAGCGGTGTATCAATGACCGTTTGAGCGAACATAGACGGTGTGTACAGAATAAGAATCCGTATTCGGTAGTTTCAAAGCACGTCGAAGAAAGTAACAATTGTGTACCTTAGTGTAATTTGACGTCTTGTGTGATTCCAACAGACAATAATGACTACAAACATTTTTTAAAAAAGTGAATTTTAATAGGAAACCATAGAAAGTTAGTAAATAAGCCGGTCCTATATTTGGAGGCCGAGTGGAAAATATTGCTTGACCTCTAGCATCTGTGGAGGTGGAGGGGGAAATATTTGTCGTAAAAGTTGGCTTTTTTGTCGTTTTTTTAAATTTTATGTTTCGTTTGTACATGCGTGTTCTTTAAAATGCACGGCTTTGAGGTCACCTCCTTTGTATGTGTTTGTTCAAACTGTGAACTATCTTTTGGATAATCGAGCTTCAACATCGTTTGGACCTCAAACTGACTGATATAATTAATATTCATATCGTGTGTTTTACCCCTGAGATTATATCATTTACGCTTTTTTTTCTCCTCTACCCCGGTTTTCTTTCTCCCACTTTCTTGTTGAGCCCATATATAAATGAATTGTATGGCAATGAAAATTTGAGCTGTGTTCAAAAATTCTCCCCTTCTTCCTGTCGTTTTGCCTCGACGCCGCAGTATCGGGTAATTTTACAATTGTGAACTTACACCAGCTACCTTCCACCTTCCCCTTTCTTTCATTTATGTTTTGCCCGTGGTGTGATGAGTAAACATGAGGAGGAATAGCCTTCGTACAGGAACCAGCTGCGGGCGCCGACGGTCACCCAGGAACTAAGTATGGTGGGCTAGGTATTTCTCGCCGCCAAAGGTGGCCTGTGGACTCCGTTTCACTTTAAGTCCCACCGCAGCCACCGACGGAGCCAGTCAAGCAGTACCAAAAGTGCATCGTCAGAGCGCTAATTGCCTTTGTAGTTTTGGTATAACCGACGTCTAGGGAAACTGCTAGGACCACCTCAATGACAACGTCTAGGATGAAGTCAACAACGTCAGGTCACCTCAGCTTCAGCTGCCGGCGCCTACGAGCTTACGCGACTCGCAGTTACGCGATTGGCGCTTACGCACCTGCGCTTACGAGCTTAAGCGACCGGAGTTAACATGAGCGGTGTTTAGGCGACCGGAGTTTACGCTTCAGCCGCCATCGCTTCAGCCACACTCATTACGTGACCTTCAGCGTTGTTGGAACTATAAGACTACTTACTGCCTTCAAACAATTTATGTTTTTCGGATGTCCAGCTGCCAGCTACTTAGTATGCAATTAAAGTGATGACAACCGAAGCAATGAAAGCGGTTTCACAGAGTGGACATTTTTAAATATAATTTTGTGTGCATGCTTACCCCCCCCCCCCCCCCCTCCTCTCCTCTCCTGGCCCTGCTTTCGGCTGTCACCATTTTCGCAGACCAAAGTTCCGTTCGACCAACATATTCAGCAGCTATCTTTACGCATATTTCGTTTTCTTGGTGATCCTTGTATGAGTATATGCTAACTTGGGGCCATGAAAGGCAACGAAGATCAATACAACTGCACGATTACAATATATTTTGACGGACAAAGGCAAGTCCGGCTTCGCTTCATTTGCAGTTCAAAGACAACCTCGCAAGCTGAGCTTGTTACTGGAAGAAGCTTCATTGTCACGCTTAATTATGCATCACGGTTTTTCATCAATAATATACTAAATACCACAAAGGCTCGTTATTACTTTTTTAACAATTCCCGTCGATTTGATTGTTATACGTGCACAATATAATTTAGCTGCGTATCGAACATGTTGGGAACACTTTTGAAACAGCGAGTTGTGTTGTGGTAAACGCCCTGTAGCTGGAGAAACAGAGTCGCGTCAGTGTTAAGATTCTTTGATGTTAATTTTCGCAGCCACTATATTATCATGCCCGTAAAAGCATACAAAAGAGTTCAATTTTAGTCAATTATCCGTTTGAACAATCTGTCGGGGAAATCTGCGTTAACAGTTAGGTCAGTGGATACGATTCATAGCTTTAATTATTAAATAAACCATTGTGCCGCCGTGTCTCCGGAACTTTTTTGTGTGTATATAAGCATTTGCAATTATTGGTTTCGCAAATACATTATAAGAAATATTCAGTGAAAATTACAGACATCAAGGTAAGTTATACTAATACAGTGACTGTACCAATGAGGGCGCTCTTGTTTTTGTTGATTGTTTCTGTATCTCAAAGTAGATCTATCCATGTCCCCGATCAATAATCACTAACGTAACAAAAAAAATTTGATTTGTATCAGATATTTCAGAAACAAGGGAGTGCCCGCACGCCGTCCCCAAGAAATAATTTAAGGAAATACATAAAATCACCCGCATTCTTTTAGCATTTCAGAATCCACTCCTGCCACTGACCTGCCTTTTTCGTATACCGCAGCAAACTCTGCATCATTCAAAGGCTTGACTTTTATATTCTTTCTAAAATCTTTGTCCCTCTTATTTGTTTACGATAAATTATATGTGGAACAAAATGAGGCGAGAAAACTATTTACCATAAACTCTGCCCCAGCCGACAGCATACATGTCGACACTTGAAGGTGGTTCCTCGCAGTGTTGAGGAAGGCATATTGGCTGAATGTACTTTGTAAAACTGACAGGTTTTCTTAACTTCAATAGTGCAAGGTCCCTCTGTAAGATAAATACTGTAGTTTAAACAAGAACCGGTTCAAAGCTTTTTTTAAAGAAAACAAAACAACAACAATACATACCATGAAAAGGGTACAGTTGTCCTGAGGGGGTATACAGACATGATCTACATCCATGCAAATGACCTGGCCTTCCAGATCCTCATGGACGGCTCTTGTATCACTTCTTTCTAGATAGTTCTCTGTGTTTTGTTGACAATGTACGGTATAATTGGTTTTTTTCCTACTTCCCAGGCGAACTGAAAGGAAGTCTGTAGTGTTCTCGGATCTTGAAGCATTAGGGGAATGGAAGAAGAATGGCAAAAATAACTATATGTTGTTGACTTACTGAAGTCTACGTCAAAAGATGAACCGCTTCCACCACTTCAAATGATGGATGAAAAAAAAAAACGGTTAGTGATATCACGACGACATCTACTTGAGTCCTGATAACTATGGAATATAAGAAACATGCATTATATGCATATACCGAGCGTTCCATCTAAGACGGAGACAAAAGCTGCTGCAGTAATTTGATCACAACTAAACTCCTCGCACGTCTTTTTCTTTTTTTTTTGAGGGGTGTAGTTATTTTTGAGAAATCATTAACCTATAGAGATTGATTCACCAACTTTCAACGAAAGCGTCATTGCTTATCGCTAATCAAAGTCGCGGTGACATCATATATGTGAACTGCTACTGTTTTTAGTATTTAGAGTTTTGCTTAAAACAAGCAGTGAAAACCACACTAATGCGGTCTACGCACGTGAGTCATGCGACCAGGGAGACATACAAGTAAGAAAGCAAATTAAGTACAATTTGCGAATGCACTTGACAATTAGTAAGAATAAGCATGGTTTCGATTATAAACTTGCTGAGCGTCGTCGAAAACCATTTCTTCATTAAATGTTAGAAGATTCTGGAGTCCGTGGAAAGTGCGGTAGTAAACTAATTGCACGACGGTGTTATTTTATGTATCCGCGCTTTCGCACCACAATTTCCGGCTTCAACTAAACAAACGGCCACCTAGCGTTTCATATTCGAAATTTTCCAGGGACGGTTTCCTGCTAATTAAAGTTTATGCAACGGGATTTTCGGTTGCGTGGTGGTGGAAGCACGAAGCTGTTTCTTGAGGGCCTGAAAGCACGTGCTTTGTGTCGCGGATAGCGTTGCACTTCTTGCACGAGTTATAACTTTAACGCACCACCGCGTTTCTCAGGCACTCTAAATCTTGCTAAAACTTACTGACTTCGTTTTCTTTTGATGACGCTCAGCAAGCTTCTAATTGGAACCATATGTTTTTTTTCACTAATTACGAATTCATTTGACATTTCAGTGAATTACTACGCTTATCGTGAGCTATTCAAATGTGGCTTCCTCAAGGACCGTGCTTTTGGGAGTTCAAGCGTTGCGTGTTATCCAAAACAAAATGTTTTACAAAGTAAAAAATTAACCGAAATATCATCTTAATAGCCACCAAACCCACGAATTGGGGGGGGGGGGGGGGGGGGGTAAACTTACTTTAGACAGCGATTCGGCTACAATCACGACTTTACTAATTATTGGAATACATTTGTTCGTATTTTCTCGAATATGTGTTGCGATTCTGTTTTCAAAAAAAATTTCGCCCGTGAGCCTTAGATCAATGGTGCGACTCACGAAGATTTTCTAAAAGAATGGAGCTTAAACTGCCAAATTTTGTGAGGGGGTTATATTTCTCGTTCGAAGTGAGGATAAAAGTATTTAAACTTATCCACGCATACGCTAATACTGCGTTCATATTACGCATATGCGGACTTTTCAATGCCGTTTCGACACTTTGGCGATACAAATGCAGCATATGTTCCATTTTAATTCAGATTTATTCAAAACATTCGTAAAAGATGCGCTAATGCGGCTTGCGTAGGCGAGTTATACGGCCAGGGTTGCATAATGTGATCAGCTAATCTTTGCGATGAGTTGGTCGGATAATTAACTAAACGTGCTTCTTTAGCTTTTGAATTAGTAAAAATATTCATATGTTTTAAAATAGAAACAAGGTCTGCAAAATCGAAAACCACTATATCAGTCAATTGTTCGAAAAAAAGAAAACTCAAACCAAAAGTTTAGAAACAACAGTTCCCAACGTTTCGGGGTCGACTTGACTCCTTCTTCAGGGGTGACTAAAAATGGAATGGGACAGCGCGAGCTTCGACCTCTCCTTCTTCTTCTACCGAGGTGATGTTTTCTGAACGTGACGCAGGCCATGGACGTAAATAGATGGTAAGGCCCCGAGGGACCTGTTAATGTTCCCCGGTGTATTCTGGATGTGCCACGACTCCAAGAACAGGCGTCTTCGAATATGTGGCTCCGTGTCTATCACGTGTGCTTTTCCGAAGTCGATCCGATGATCAAACACCTCGCAATGTTCCGCGACGGCGCTACGCTCGCGATCGAAATTGCGCACATCGTTCTGGTGCTGGCGCATGCGTTCGGGAAAAGATTTAGTTTCACCGATGTAGGCGGCGGGGCACTCTGCACACGGTATCTTGTAGACCACGCCCTGTGCTTTCTCTTTTGGGAGGCGATCTTTCGGCCTTGGCATGAGCCGTCCTAATGTTGACACTGGCTTGTGCGCCACTTGAATCCCTTCTTTTCGGAGCACGCGCGCCAGTGTCTCGCTCGTCCCTTTTACATAGGGGACGCTGATGCGCGCGATGGGGCGGGGCTGTGTGTCACCCGATGATCCATGGTTATTGCGCGTGCAGCACTGTCGACGGGCGACGCGTTGGACGAAACTCCTTGAATAGCCGTTTTTTTGGAGGTCAGCAAGTATGGTCTGATTCTCCTTTCTTCTGTCTCTTTCCGACGAGCAGATGGTCGTTGCTCTAGACAAGAGAGTAGAGACCACCGACGTCTTGTGACTCGTTGGGTGGTTCGAGTCATAATCAAGGTAGCGTCCGGTGTGTGTTGGCTTCCTGTAGACCGTGAACCCCAGCTTGTCTCCTTGCCTTTTCACCAGAGCATCGAGGAACGGCAAGACTCCATCTCTCTCGTGTTCTACAGTGAACTGGATGGCCGGTTCTATGGAATTCAGGTGTGCGAGGAAGTGGTTCACCTCTGATTTCTTCACGATGCCAAAGCAATCATCTACATAGCGCATGAACTCTTTTGGCCTGTTAACGAAAGTGCTAAGCGCTTTCTGTTCAACCACTTCCATGGTGAGGTTTGCCGTCGTGACCGAAATAGAGGCGCCCATTGCCGTTCCGCTGACTTGTTTTAAAAGCTCACCCTTGAAGCTGAAGTACGTACTGCCAAGGCAGAACTCGAGAAGGCGGCATAGCTCATCAACACTGAGGCTGGTTCTTCAGCCCAATGTTTCGTCTTTCTCGAGAACCTCTCTGGCTGCAGCAACTGCTAAGGGAACTGGCACGCTGGTAAAGAGCGACACAACGTCGAAAGACACAATCGTGTCATCATCGCTGAGTCTCACTTGCGAGGCACGTTCCACGAAGTGACCGGTGTTCAGCACATGTGTCGGCGTATTTCCAACAAGGGGAGCTATAGTCCGGTGTAGGTAATTTGACAGCGCTCGGAGCGGGGAGGTCGTAAAGTCCACGATAGGTCTCAAGGGGATGTTAGGTTTGTGGGTCTTGGGTAGTCCGTAGAAGCTTGGCGCAGAGCCATTCCTGCAGATGAGATGCAAGTAAAGGGCTTTCGACTCTGGATATTGCTTGAAAATGTCGGACAACATCTTGTTCATGTTCCGCTGAATTTGGGACGTTGGATCTTTCTTAAGCTTTTCATAGGCCGGACTTTCCAGAAGATCCCGTGCCTTCTGTTCGTACTCCTCCCGGTCCAGGACGACGGTAGATTTCCCTCTATCTGCCGGCAGTAGCACAATCTCTGTATCTTCGCGGAGCTTCCGAAGCGCAGCAGTTTCATCGCGAGATAGATTGTGGCGTTGCCTCGGCGGAGGTTTTGAAAGGATGCCTATCGCTTTAAGTCGTACACCTTCTCGGACGCTAGGGTCTAGACGCGCAATGCCGTCTTCCACAGCGGCAATCATTTTTGGTAGAGGGGGCCGGGTCGTGGTCATGTTGAAGCCGTGGCCTTTTGCCAAGACTTTAATCTCGCAGGGGGAGAGTTGTCTTGAAGACAGGTTCGTGAAAAAACTGGCGGTGTCAGCGCCTCCCCTTTCCGGGTCTTTTTTCCTTAGCTTAGAAAGCTTCTCTTCTTGAGATGCCTGTCGTTTTTCTCTAGTAGCGGAGGCGATGCTGGAAGCGAACGACTGCAACGACGGAAGCACACCGGGGATGCGATGTTCGAGCTGCCAACGCGTGAAGTACAGGTCCAGTTCTTTTCTCCTTAGGATGGAGTGGCACTCGTGAATCCTGGCGCTTACCAACCGGTGCTCCGCCTGTGCCAAGATCTTGTTTCCCTCCTGGGTGTGTACGAGGCGCTTGAGACGGAGGCTTTTGGGAATCACGTGCAATTTTTCGAATTGTTCCCCAAACCAGACAGATTTCTGTCGAAGATGTTTACTTTCAAGTCATTATCCATTGACTTTGGACCGGAGACAGCCCAGCTAGCGAAGCGGTTTGTTAACATCACCCGCAGCATCGCTACCTACAAGACGCATATTGACTTCACGAGGGCCTGCCAGGACTTGCACGTGATTCCCAAAAGCCTCCGTCTCAAGCGCCTCGTACACACCCAGGAGGGAAACAAGATCTTGGCACAGGCGGAGCACCGGTTGGTAAGCGCCAGGATTCACGAGTGCCCCGCCCCATCGCGCGCATCAGCGTCCCCTATGTAAAAGGGACGAGCGAGACACTGGCGCGCGTGCTCCGAAAAGAAGGGATTCAAGTGGCGCACAAGCCAGTGTCGACATTAGGACGGCTCATGCCAAGGCCGAAAGATCGCCTCCCAAAAGAGAAAGCACAGGGCGTGGTCTACAAGATACCGTGTGCAGAGTGCCCCGCCGCCTACATCGGTGAAACTAAATCTTTTCCCGAACGCATGCGCCAGCACCAGAACGATGTGCGCAATTTCGATCGCGAGCGTAGCGCCGTCGCGGAACATTGCGAGGTGTTTGATCATCGGATCGACTTCGGAAAAGCACACGTGATAGACACGGAGCCACATATTCGAAGACGCCTGTTCTTGGAGTCGTGGCACATCCAGAATACACCGGGGAACATTAACAGGTCCCTCGGGGCCTTACCATCTATTTACGTCCATGGCCTGCGTCACGTTCAGAAAACATCACCTCGGTAGAAGAAGAAGGAGAGGTCGAAGCTCGCGCTGTCCCATTCCATTTTTAGTCACCCCTGAAGAAGGAGTCAAGTCGACCCCGAAACGTTGGGAACTGTTGTTTCTAAACTTTTGGTTTGAGTTTTCTTTTTTTTGAATTGTTCCCCAAACCAGACAGATTTCTGTCGAAGATGTTTACTTTCAAGTCATTATCCATTGACTTTGGACCGGAGACAGCCCAGCTAGCGAAGCGGTTTGTTAACATCACCCGCAGCATCGCTACCTACAAGACGCATATTGACTTCACGAGGGCCTGCCAGGACTTGCACGTGATTCCCAAAAGCCTCCGTCTCAAGCGCCTCGTACACACCCAGGAGGGAAACAAGATCTTGGCACAGGCGGAGCACCGGTTGGTAAGCGCCAGGATTCACGAGTGCCCCGCCCCATCGCGCGCATCAGCGTCCCCTATGTAAAAGGGACGAGCGAGACACTGGCGCGCGTGCTCCGAAAAGAAGGGATTCAAGTGGCGCACAAGCCAGTGTCGACATTAGGACGGCTCATGCCAAGGCCGAAAGATCGCCTCCCAAAAGAGAAAGCACAGGGCGTGGTCTACAAGATACCGTGTGCAGAGTGCCCCGCCGCCTACATCGGTGAAACTAATGGTGAATTCCGCTCGCAGATCTCGAGCGCTCCAAAAGCGCTCCATTTGGAGCGCGCATATTCCGCTCGCAGATCTGGCTCAAGTTGGTCATCTTCCGCTCGTAGATCTCTGGCAGCGCCCGCTCCACGGAGCGCCCCAAACTCCGCCGAACTTGCTCTGCGGGATTTCACAGATCTCTCCGGAAATTGACAGAGCGGCCCACGTGATTTCCGTCTAAATCGGCGGTGCGCATGCGCGGCGAGGTTGGAGAGATCGGCGGGCCGGTCGGGCCACGGTCGGGTCGTGGAGTTGGATCTGTTCGGGTGCGTCGGTTGTTTACTCTGGACTGTGACGGCTCGAACGCTTCTACCTCGCGTAGATCAGGGATAAAAAGCCGGGAATGTGGAGCGTGGCAAATCGTAAGCGCTGACATCTGTGATCACCGAGGAAGAACGAAAAAAAGAACGACAGAAAAGCCGGAGGCAGACGCAAGGTTAGGCCTATTCATTCTGCAGCCAGTGATTGTTTACCTTTTTACACTGCATTCCATCGGCGTTTTCCCGTGAAATAAAGCAAGAAGTGGTTAGGCAACGACCGCGCAAGTGATGGTTTGTTACCTCTGTGTTTATTAAAGTCGTACTAGCAATCTGAACTCCACCGCTGGCAATCGCTGTCCGTGCCCCGCCGCTTCGAGGCGGCCGAGAGGTATGTGACGGTGCCGAACGCGGACGTCTTCGCTATTTGTGACATGGGCGCCGTGGTACGTATAATTCCGCCCGGCCTGTGTCGCGTGTTACTTCTGCAGCTAAGCAGTGACAGTCGTCACTGGTCGTCGGAAACATCAGCCGGCTGAGGCGTTGGTGGGCTGGTCAAGTTCGAGCAGCGGCCATTTTGAACGGCGGAAGGAGAAGGGGTGGGGAGGGGTGTGGGGGAGGTCGTTCCAAAAATGCAAGTTTATCTTCCCCTCGTCGATACGGAGCGGGTCCCACGGAGCGGAATTTCGCCTCCCTCGCGGATTTTGGAAAGCGCTCCAGATCTACGAGTGGAATTCACCATAAATCTTTTCCCGAACGCATGCGCCAGCACCAGAACGATGTGCGCAATTTCGATCGCGAGCGTAGCGCCGTCGCGGAACATTGCGAGGTGTTTGATCATCGGATCGACTTCGGAAAAGCACACGTGATAGACACGGAGCCACATATTCGAAGACGCCTGTTCTTGGAGTCGTGGCACATCCAGAATACACCGGGGAACATTAACAGGTCCCTCGGGGCCTTACCATCTATTTACGTCCATGGCCTGCGTCACGTTCAGAAAACATCACCTCGGTAGAAGAAGAAGGAGAGGTCGAAGCTCGCGCTGTCCCATTCCATTTTTAGTCACCCCTGAAGAAGGAGTCAAGTCGACCCCGAAACGTTGGGAACTGTTGTTTCTAAACTTTTGGTTTGAGTTTTCTTTTTTTTGAATTGTTCCCCAAACCAGACAGATTTCTGTCGAAGATGTTTACTTTCAAGTCATTATCCATTGACTTTGGACCGGAGACAGCCCAGCTAGCGAAGCGGTTTGTTAACATCACCCGCAGCATCGCTACCTACAAGACGCATATTGACTTCACGAGGGCCTGCCAGGACTTGCACGTGATTCCCAAAAGCCTCCGTCTCAAGCGCCTCGTACACACCCAGGAGGGAAACAAGATCTTGGCACAGGCGGAGCACCGGTTGGTAAGCGCCAGGATTCACGAGTGCCACTCCATCCTAAGGAGAAAAGAACTGGACCTGTACTTCACGCGTCGGCAGCTCGAACATCGCATCCCCGGTGTGCTTCCGTCGTTGCAGTCGTTCGCTTCCAGCATCGCCTCCGCTACTAGAGAAAAACGACAGGCATCTCAAGAAGAGAAGCTTTCTAAGCTAAGGAAAAAAGACCCGGAAAGGGGAGGCGCTGACACCGCCAGTTTTGTCACGAACCTGTCTTCAAGACAACTCTCCCCCTGCGAGATTAAAGTCTTGGCAAAAGGCCACGGCTTCAACATGACCACGACCCGGCCCCCTCTACCAAAAATGATTGCCGCTGTGGAAGACGGCATTGCGCGTCTAGACCCTAGCGTCCGAGAAGGTGTACGACTTAAAGCGATAGGCATCCTTTCAAAACCTCCGCCGAGGCAACGCCACAATCTATCTCGCGATGAAACTGCTGCGCTTCGGAAGCTCCGCGAAGATACAGAGATTGTGCTACTGCCGGCAGATAAAGGGAAATCTACCGTCGTCCTGGACCGGGAGGAGTACGAACAGAAGGCACGGGATCTTCTGGAAGGTCCGGCCTATGAAAAGCTTAAGAAAGATCCAACGTCCCAAATTCAGCGGAACATGAACAAGATGTTGTCCGACATTTTCAAGCAATATCCAGAGTCGAAAGCCCTTTACTTGCATCTCATCTGCAGGAATGGCTCTGCGCCAAGCTTCTACGGACTACCCAAGACCCACAAACCTAACATCCCCTTGAGACCTATCGTGGACTTTACGACCTCCCCGCTCCGTGCGCTGTCAAATTACCTACACCGGACTATAGCTCCCCTTGTTGGAAATACGCCGACACATGTGCTGAACACCGGTCACTTCGTGGAACGTGCCTCGCAAGTGAGACTCAGCAATGATGACACGATTGTGTCTTTCGACGTTGTGTCGCTCTTTACCAGCGTGCCAGTTCCCTTAGCAGTTGCTGCAGCCAGAGAGGTTCTCGAGAAAGACGAAACATTGGGCTCAAGAACCAGCCTCAGTGTTGATGAGCTATGCCGCCTTCTCGAGTTCTGCCTTGGCAGTACGTACTTCAGCTTCAAGGGTGAGCTTTTCAAACAAGTCAGCGGAACGGCAATGGGCGCCTCTATTTCGGTCACGACGGCAAACCTCACCATGGAAGTGGTTGAACAGAAAGTGCTTAGCACTTTCGCCAACAGGCCAAAAGAGTTCATGCGCTATGTAGATGATTGCTTTTGCATCGTGAAGAAATCAGAGGTGAACCACTTCCTCGCACACCTGAATTCCATAGAACCGGCCATCCACTTCACTGTAGAACACGAGAGAGATGGAGTCTTGCCGCTCCTCGATGCTCTGGTGAAAAGGCAAGGAGACAAGCTGGGGTTCACGGTCTACAGGAAGCCAACACACACCGGACGCTACCTTGATTATGACTCGAACCACCCAACGAGTCACAAGACGTCGGTGGTCTCTACTCTCTTGTCTAGAGCAACGACCATCTGCTCGTCGGAAAGAGACAGAAGAAAGGAGAATCAGACCATACTTGCTGACCTCCAAAAAAACGGCTATTCAAGGAGTTTCGTCCAACGCGTCGCCCGTCGACAGTGCTGCACGCGCAATAACCATGGATCATCGGGTGACACACAGCCCCGCCCCATCGCGCGCATCAGCGTCCCCTATGTAAAAGGGACGAGCGAGACACTGGCGCGCGTGCTCCGAAAAGAAGGGATTCAAGTGGCGCACAAGCCAGTGTCAACATTAGGACGGCTCATGCCAAGGCCGAAAGATCGCCTCCCAAAAGAGAAAGCAGAGGGCGTGGTCTACAAGATACCGTGTGCAGAGTGCCCCGCCGCCTACATCGGTGAAACTAAATCTTTTCCCGAACGCATGCGCCAGCACCAGAACGATGTGCGCAATTTCGATCCCGAGCGTAGCGCCGTCGCGGAACATTGCGAGGTGTTTGATCATCGGATCGACTTCGGAAAAGCACACGTGATAGACACGGAGCCACATATTCGAAGACGCCTGTTCTTGGAGTCGTGGCACGTCCAGAATACACCGGGGAACATTAACAGGTCCCTCGGGGCCTTACCATCTATTTACGTCCATGGCCTGCGTCACGTTCAGAAAACATCACCTCGGTAGAAGAAGAAGGAGAGGTCGAAGCTCGCGCTGTCCCATTCCATTTTTAGTCACCCCTGAAGAAGGAGTCAAGTCGACCCCGAAACGTTGGGAACTGTTGTTTCTAAACTTTTGGTTTGAGTTTTCTTTTTTTCGAATTGTTCCCCAAACCAGACAGATTTCTGTCGAAGATGTTTACTTTCAGTCAATTGTTGTAACGACTTGAAGCAGTGGTTATTTTCCAGTTTATGAAAACATTAACTGAAATTTTGAAGTGTTCCGTAAAGGATTAAGTAAACGCAGCCCCAAAAGTTGTCTGCCCCGTCTGCGTACGGTCCTAATCACAGTTAGCGGGAACAGGTGAGCGTTTGGCATCACACGCTATCAGAGCATTCGGCATGGCAGGATTGCAGTATAGCGATTCGGACGCTCTTCAGTTGTCTGCCGGGCTGGTAGAGTGCTCTCGTAGTACTTAAGAGCACGCGCACTGACGTTCTCGCTAGCAGTGATCAAGATAGTACGTCGTCACGAACTCGACTTTTATAAACCCAAGTTAACCAATGTGAAATCCCGAAACGTAACAGTTGATCTCGTAACTTTATATTTGTTCTCAAAAATACATACCCATAGCAATGAGCAGCAGTTAAGACATACTGGTTGCTAAGTAAAACGCCCCCACAATGGAATTGATCTTCCTTAGTGTACAGCCCCACCATCCACGGCCAGTGGCCCGGAGTTGCATTTGTGCCGTTAATAATTCGCTCAGAAACTGTATCCGGTATTCCACGTCGTCCACATATCTTCATTAAATTATCTTTCTCCCCGTTTGTGTATTTCGAGCATGCCCCCTCTGTAAATGAAAAATAGGAAATAACCGTTTTCATAAGAGGGTATATAGGCGGTAATAATAATTATTATTAACTACTTTTTAAGCAAAATAAATAGTTTAGAAAAGTTTATTGGGCTGAGGTTGATCAGTTCACTTTCATAGCTTTCAAAGAAATTCAGCTTCGCTAGAATACTCAAATCATTCCCGTCTAAAAAATAAATAATAAGTCCAGAGAATATAACGAGACTCAATGAGAAGGATTGCATCGCTTTCTTACGAACTATAGTCCTGTCTTGATTAAATCCTTCTACTTACATTCATTTATGTTATAAATTGAACGTATATTAGTGGGCTTTGCGGCGATATAACATCTAATAAATAAACAAAGATCAAAGCTATATTCCGTTAATGAGAATAATTTCTGTAGGAAATTATATAGGGAAGTTAAATATTTTTGAGATGAACGAAGAGCATATCTCAATAGAGAAATATTTCTGTTGCGTTGTCCTAGTAGTGGGCATCTCATATCAGATTATTTTAAGGCAGTGTAGAAGTGAACAAAATAAGTTTGGTCACGCCCTGTAATCTAATGCATATTTTATTCCCTCGACCCTTCTAAGTACTACATTTTCTTCGGAGAAACATTATTTTGCAAAACGTGCCCATCAAGGCACTCTTAACATTTATTTGTTTTTCCGTTTCAGCTTTTTTTTGAGCCCATGATTGACGGCATATATATAAATGTGTTAATAATGAGCTCACCATTTGCGAGCTCTGATTGTGCTCGCATGAACTTTAGTGCGTTGCATGAGTACCTTATGCGCGAGTCCCACTAGAGCAATAAAAAAGAAACAAACGACAGTGACATGCATCCAACCATATCCTCCTATATACTCACAAAGCCTGGCTGATCGCCGCGAGAAGCGTCCGTCGAAATGGGTAAGGGGGAGCGGCGGACAACGGGTGAAATGTGAGCCACGTGACTGCTGCGAGACGCCGAAACACACTTGTCCGGAGCTAACAAGTGTGTTTCGGGTCCTCGCCGCTACTGCAGGCTGTGCGCTGGCGTCCAGGTTCCCCGAGAAATGGCTCTTTGATGCTCTGTGATACAAGATCCTCGCGGTCCAAATCTGCGACCGGACACTTTATGGCTCCGTCGTCGAGCTCCCAGGCATTGTGAGTATAGAGGAGGCTATGCTAAAACACATGCACGGTGCTCGCGATGATACCTTTGGCAGGCGTTTAGTGATTCGGTGCTCGTGAAGTAAGCACGAGTGATCGCAAGCCGGCCAAAGACACCCTCGCATGCATGATGCTCGCGTTTCAGCATAGCCGTCCTTTATTCCACGGAGCCGGCCGAATTGCGAAAGACTCTAGTTTGAGGCTTGTCGCTCTCCTCTATTTCCGTTTGTCCCTCTAATGGGACCCGTGCACTAAAACACAATTGCATAGGACAAAACCTTGGAACGCATTTTGAGCAGCACTCAAATCACTTTCAATATACATGAACCTGAATAGAAAGCAACACATTTCGAGACGTAAACAAACTATTTTCTCAAATATATGACAAGCTGAGAAGCAAGTGATGAAGTTGTGTTTTCTTAAGAAATAATAGAAATGTAGTCCACTCGCTTAGATCTTTCTTAGTAAAAATCGAATTCCGCGGTGATCTCTTTAATGGCCCTTCACCACCTACACAAATGACTTCCCCTAGGTAACCTAGTTGCCATAAGTTTAGTTGACTTCACAGGGATCTTCATCATAAAGCAGAATTGGGAAATGTAGGCGAGAAAGTCGTAGAATAATTATGGCGCAGACGGGGTTAACTTCTTTTAGGCATGGAACTTGCTGTTACATCGTCTGCTTGCAGGCTTGCTTCATAAACCGTTCGGGGAGAGTGCACAGAGGTGTGGCTTGTATAACCCGAGAAGCTCGTCAATTTTTCTCAGTGTCGCCCCTCCCTTTAATTGTCTACGTGCTCAGTCGAGATGCGTGTTATTGGCAGAAAAAAAAATGATTGATTGATCTTGACAGTACGGATAAAGTCAATGAACGCAGAGTGCGTTTCCGCGGAATTTCTCGGTGTTTGTGATGGACATTGCAGTTCCTTCTTTCTGTGGTGATTGAATGTTATTTCATTTAAAGCTGTCCTTTTGATATGGTTGTGGCACGTCTTGCACTTTTCTTCTATTTGAAATTTCAACAAACGGTTCAAATGGGAACGAAATAACGCCTAAAGCCACTTTTTGCGCTGAGGCGGTTAGTGACACCAAAGCAATAGAGACAGTCACTTATCTTTCCCTCTATATGCCGCATGCAAAGCTCTTGCCAGCTATCATCATCATGATATTCGCATCCGCCATATTGCTTCTTCCCACATCTTTCATGCGTAGACAGTGCGCATCTTTATTTAATTCGGTTTTTATAATAATAGGAAAATTTATTTGTGGAACCAATGAGTTCCCGTTTAGTTTCAGTTCAGAGAAGAAAAGGAAAAGAGTAGCGAAATTTTGTAATAGGAATAGGCTACTTCCGAAATTCCCCCCAAGCAACACTGCGTGTGCTGCATGATGGGGTATCTTTGGGACGTGGTAGGGTGTACAGTCGGGGACAAAAGTCCCCAGGACGCGCGTGCTGCGACTGAAACGCATTGCTCTGCCATCTGCCGGAGAGTCGTCTGGTTTCGAGTTTCACAAAAGCGCACGCCCTTCCTACTCTGCCTGCAAGCATCTGTGTGTTTTCCGCTCTTCTGCGGCACAGCACCTAACTAGGAATTGGGCACGTGGTACCGCTTGGGAGATAGCGCTGGCGGCTGACGAGCGCCTGCTACACATTCCGAAACTCGAGATACCGCCTGGGGCGTTGCTCTGCATTTCGGAGCAACGCCCCAGGCGTTGCTCCGAAATGCGATAAGCCGTACTGGTTATAAAGCAAGGTCAGCGGACCTTGCTTCATAATTAGTACAGCGTATCGCCCAGTTGAACTGCCGTGACTTCTTGCTTTATAGGTGCCATGTCAGTAAGCGCTATCTCCGAAGCGGTACCACGCGCCCGATTCCGAGTTAGGCGCCGCGCCGCAGAAGAGCGGGAAAGCGCACGTGTTTGCAGGCACAGTAGGACGCGCATGCGCTTTTCAGTAATCTCGAAACCAAGCGACCCGTCGGCAGATGGCAGAGCAATGCGTTTCAGTCGGAGCTCGCGTGTCCTGGAGGATTTTGTCCCAGACAGTACCTTACCCTAGCCATGGAGGGGAGTAGCATGGTTTCGTTTTGATCGCCGCGTCTTCTCAGCACTGCAGAAAAATAAAGTCAACGCTCCCGGATAGCCCTTATTCACCTTCGTGACAGCCTTTGTTGAAACACAAACCTACAGCGGCCGTATGGACATGCCTAGAGTTATCGAGGAGTAGGAGTACGGCGGGCCGCGTCCCATATACCGTACCTTCCAGGCTACATTTCTACAACTCAAGAGTGCAGCATGACCCTCCCGAGTGACGGATCATTTAAGAAGTCTAGGGCAGTGAGACGATGGAACAGGATGAGAGAGAGAACAAATCTTTATTGCAATGAAACGTTGAAAGTGAAGATGTTAGCATAAGCAGGACCAGCGCTGAGTTCCCCAGATCATTGATTGAAATTAAGAGCAGCATATCAATCTGACAAAAAAATATTCATTTACATATTTGCAGTGACCAAAACTTAACGACACAATACGTCCATTCATCCCTGTTTGGATGCACCGTCCCGGACAAAGCACCAGTCCTATATAGGAGGAGGTAGTCACGTTGCATATCGTGCGTTCCCGGTGGGTTATTTTGTCGCACGATTCTTGTCTCCACACGTGAAAGGAGCTGCAGAAACCTTGCCCGGCTGAGGCGACGCTGGTTTGGTACTCCTACGGGTCCGTGAAAAAAGCTTCCGCCAATACTCGTCTAGCACGCCGCGATAATTCTTTCACGTCCAATGAACTTTTCACCGAGCAAGCCCTTTACTTGTGGCTGTGGTGTACTGAAGCGTTATGCAGAAGCGCAGAGTGCGAGAAGGAATCTCCGAACGCCCCTCCGCGAGTCCAGAACTTCGTCGCTTCTACGCCGAACTCTTCTCGAGCAGGACCATGGTTGTGTCACGGTCATGACTTGGGTTAGTAAACCTAGTGGCACTTCGCGCGAAGCCTATCACGGTGTTTGTCTCGATCTGTGCGTAACAGTGGCTACGATTCCTTATCGCCGAAGCAAACGGTGATTTCTCTTTTGGACAAAGGTGCCACGCTGCGAGGTTAGAGTTTCGCAGCACTATGGGTTGGCGAGAAGGTTCGGTTCGTCCCCGCTAGCGTTTGATCGTCGTCTTCCTCGTGTGGATGCGCCTGGGATACGGGCGAACCGCGGACATGTCGTGACGTGATCAATCCGTCCGTGGATCACTCCGTCGTGTGAACCGGCCGTAAGCAACAAAGTGGTTGAGAAAGAGTCGAAGCATACAAAACAAAACAATTATAAAAATAAACTGCCCGATGGCTCTAACAGGGGGCCCACGCATAACAACTCAGAAAAAGAAAAACAGAAAATCAGGCGCAGAAAAGTCGCCAGGGCGCCGCGGCGTTTCATAAAAAACAAAATGAAAAAAAGTAAAATAAAGTCAGAAAAACGAACTCAGAGTGAGACCTTCCTCCAAATGCTTGCCTCTATCACGCGCAAGGAAAGTTAGACATCTACTTAAGGTGGGGAGTGTATTATTGCAAACGAGTTTCCTTTTCATTTCCGTTATAACGCTCTCTTTTTTCGGGTGTGTGAAAGTGCCAATTATTTCACACTCCGTTTGTTTTTCGTTTAAGTCTACGTGTACGTTCATTTCTGTATTGACCTCAAATTTTATATGCACACTCTCCTCCACGCAGCATATGGACATCGTGGTAGTTAATACATTGTCATAGGGTTTATGCGGCGTTTTATTTTTATAGCTGGCGATGGGTGTCGGCAGAATTAGCCGATTTTGTTTTCGGTAAAACAGATATGACCAAGCTATTCATAAAAGCGGTAATGCCAACATCAAAAGTAGGGCGTATTCAATGATCCGAACACTAGATTTGAGCCATAGCTAAATTTTGTGAGCTTTAAATGTTTAAATTAGAATTAACAAAAACAAATAAGCAAAGATACATTTTTGGTTCGCATTTCTTGAATAAATTTTGATATTAGAATGATTTATTGGCTAAAAAAATCTACTTAAGAGCCAAGAAAAACATTTTTTTCGCAAAAAGTACGTGATCCTTCGCTCACAAAATTAAATACCTTTTAACAAACAATGCGAGCAAAAAAAAAATTCCGAGGACACCCAAACGCTTCTTATAAGTTGTGAATGCGAACGCATAAATGTCGTTCTTCCGCTACCTTAGTTTGTTTGCGCTGTACTGATGTGGACGGCCACGTTGCGCTACTGCCGAGGTTGCGGCAGGCGGCCGAGTGAACGCTCTCGCGAAGAGGCCGCAGCCCCCTCCGGTAACGCCTGACGCGAGAGCGAGCGGCGACCGAGCGCACGCTTTCGTGCAGAGGCCGCCAATGGCTACCTAGGAGCTGTTTTGCTCAGCCAATAAAATAATCGTCATTTCTTGCGCGTTTTTTTTTTTTTGTTTTTTTGTTTGGTTACACGCGTTGTTGGCTCAGCTCCATGGAGAAGTTAATGCTTTCGCAATAAGAAAAAAAAAACTATCGTGGTGTTATTTTTTTGTTTCCCTCGTGCGGGCGGAGATAGGCAAAGCCAATGCATTTCGAGGAGTTTGTCTGCTAGCAGAGACTCCAGGCTCACCAGGGGCACTGCGATCAGTTTTCGGCCGCGCGCAAAGGGAGTTTCCAGTGTAGGTCTCAAATGTGTTTGGATACACTTTCAAGTACAGCTTTGTTAAAGGGCAAGTTCGGAAAAAAGAGCTCTCCCACAATGCTAGAAACAAGGGGAATCGGTGGCCAAATTCAGCTCGGCCACCGATCCCGCACACGTTACTGAATATTGTGGGTGTGTTATTGACCTTACACCAGCGGGAGGGCACGCCGAAGTCAAAGTAATAAAAAAACGCGATATATTACTATTCTTTTAATTGGCGCGCAACTTTTAAGTTTGGTAAGACAACAATTGTGCGATATGATTTAAGACTTTAGTTGCGTGTGACGTGGGCATTGACGTCATGGTTTTGTTGGCATCTTCAGTACGTATCTTTTTTACTGTTATTGGATTCAGTCATTTTTATTTTAGATTTTCTACGTTAGATAATCTGAGTGCCGACTGTGCTCAAATGTCGTCAGATGCATAAGAATACCAAAGTGGCGACCGTACTATAGCGTATTAATTTTGTTTTAATTCTGCCAATAAATGCAGAAAGCAGGAGTATTCTGGACTTCATTAGAGGTCAGCAAATACGATCTCGAAAAGGCACCTCTCTTCAGCTTGCAATTGGCAGATACAATCACGTTTGCACTAACAGGCTGGAAAATCAAGACAGGACGTTTCTGTGTAAATGCAGCAGATTTATACATAGTTCAACTACTCTACTCAAACTACTTTTCCGGGTAACTTGGTAACTTTCGATTACAACTTTATTTGGGTAATTAGTAGTTTAATTTCACTACGTTGTTCAGGTAACTTCTACTCAAACTACTAACTACTTTAGAGATCTGGTGCTAATTTTGCTCATCACGAAAGTGTGAGCGCAGAAATAAATAAGACGCCAGCAGATGAAGTGGGCATTCCCGAACAAGGGGCTTGCTCACATTCCGTTCCCACGCACTTATACTCGCCAGACGTAGAAACTGCATCAAAGGCGTCCTTGGGCCAACGTGGTGACGAGTAGCTAAAACATAACACCGGCGCGCACGAACGCGGGAGGTGATGCTTAACAAGCCTTGGTCAGATATTGACCTAATCTGGTAATCCACGCAGGCGCCGCGCCTCCAGCTGCAACCGTGAAAGACGGGGACACTCCGAGGGTCGTTGTCTTCATGTTGTCTGCCTTTAGTGAGTTCTGACTCAAGCGGTTTGGGGGTTCCTGGGGAGCCACCACTGGAATGACCTCGCAGCTGGGCGCCTGTTCCTATGGTCGCCTCGACGTCAGCGCATACGCCCTTTCAAAGCCGGACTCCCCCGCGGACAAACACAGACACGGATAATCCGTTCATGGGAGTACGTTCTCGCTTCCAGCTGCAATTGTACGAGCGACGATGCTTGTTCACGTAATTTTTCGCGTCCTTCCGACCTTCCACGCCAGGGAGACCTGATCTTTGTTTAAAACGATTTCCTTGTCAGGCGCGTCAGGCTCGTCACGATACCGTAGTCGCCGGCAGGGGTTACGAGTAACACCTGGGAGGGCAGCATCCGCCCTGTTGGACCCGGCGTCAGCGGCGAAGTATAGTTCGTTTCGTCTTCTGTTATACAAAAAAAATCTTTTTTTTCAGTATCGTAGCACTAGCACTGCAACGAGACGCGCAGTCGTCCGGATGATCTCATCGTCACGGCGCGAGACTTGAACCCTTGACGGTCAGGTGTACGTACTCGCTCAGCGTACTCCCGGAACGTCGTGGAATGAAGAGGGGCCAGTGATAACAATCTCAGGTTGCCGAAGAAAAAAAAGGAGAGTTTGTTACAGAAGACCCTCTAGCCGAGGCAAACCTCACATGCTTACCCGACCCCGCGCAGCCTGTTTCTCAAATTCAACGCCGCCGTTCCATCAAGCGCGTCGGTGGAACATCTTTTTAGCTTGGCTGGGGACGTGTTTAGGAGGGAAAGGGGAGAACTCTTCTATCGAGAACTTTAAAAAACAATTGCTTCTGCGGGCGGACGAACTATTTTCGTGAAAACACAAGCCATAAAGTGACTGCATTTATTCTAGGCTCGCAGGGTTTTTCACGGATCAAAACTGCTGTTCATTTTGCTACCACAAAAATATAAAAAAGTAACTTCGAAAGTAACTTCAAAGAAACTCACTACTTTTTAAAGTAGTTAGTACTTTACTCAATTACTATTATAAATGCGTGATTTCTACTCTACTATAATTACTTTTTGGCGTCGATACTCAGTAACTTAACTTAACTACATTTTCTGAGTAATTTGTACATGTCTGAAATGCAGTTATCTCTTGAGCGACTACCCACATGGAGAGGAAGGTGGAAATTTTTAACTCATCAAAAGTCATCAGTCATATGTTGTTCAAAGTATGCTGCGAAGACCTGAGCATCGTTCATGCAGACACCTTCAAGAGGGAATTTGTTTGGAACACAAGTCATATGCAAGAATCCGACAAACTTCCAGAACCATCGTCGATAAACTCATATATATATATATATATATATATGTATATATATATATATACAGAGATGGGCAAAATACGTGGACATATGTAATGAAATACAAATACAAAATACTTTGTCAAAATGTATTTAATTACAAATATACTTACATTTCCAAAAAGCATTTAAGTACAAGATACAAATACAACGAAATGTATTTGGTCTCCTTTAAATACTTTTCCAAATACATTCCTGAATATTTGCGTCAGCGACTTCAAGGCACCAGCAACGGGTTTCTGGGTATCTCATTTTAATTTTGCATCGCACACTCGGGAGTTAGTGTGCGAGGCTCTAGTAACGTAATAAGAAGATAATCACAAAAAATGTATTCAGCTTCGACGTAATAGGTGAAAAAAGTGCAGAGCTTCAAGTAGTCTTTTTTGTCGATTACGTTTTGGTATAGACCAACAAAGGACCGAGACGACCAAGACGCGCAGCACTAGCTAGAGAATTTTTTATTGTTGCAACTCGCACCAGTTACGAAAATCTGGACGACCCACGCATTTAGAATGTTCCGGGCAAAAACATTGATGGAATGCAGGCTGGAAAGCATCACAAGTTGTCACAGGCACTTATTTAGCCAGTCTGCCTGTGAACATCGATTTCGTCACGGTTCTTGCCCTTGACTAGCACCGTAATCACAAAGTCACTAAACGCTTGTGTTTGATTGAGATACACTGCATTCGGTGCAGAACATAGTTTTCTTCCTGCTCTGGACACGTCTTAGGATGAGCGAAATGAGTCGTGACAATAAATTTGAAGGATGGCTTCGATGCCATCTTGAAGAGATGCGCCGCCGCTTTGCTGTGCAGCTTGATAATGCAGTTATGCCGTTTTTTTTCTTTTTCGTTTTCGCCACATAAAAAAAGTTTTTTTTTTTATTTAATTTAACTGGCGTTCTTATAAATTGCCGCAATTTCAGGAGTCATTTTAAAACAAAATTTTTGTCGTTCTGAAAAAACCTGAAATTTTATTTCCTATCGCTGATCGTGGCGAAAATGGCGATGCATTCAGTTACCATGCGGAGAAAGGCAGTTCCAGCACCCGGTTCAATCCTATGATTTTGTACTTCATAGTTATTACCTTATTCTGTACAGCGCACACGAGGAGTTCCAAGAACAGGCTGGTGATATAATTCTCATTCTCGGCTGTCAGGGTGTGTTTTGGTGTAGAACGTTCCTGAAGTTGCCTCTTGTAAAATAAGAGCGGTCGCTGCCTGCTTGGGCAAAGTTGTCCAACCTTTAGTGCGTGGAATCAAGCTCCGTAGTACGTTTTTAACGTTTTAGAAGCACAACATTGCCTCATAAAACATTTACTTTAAGTTTTACATGCGTCTAATACTTTCCATCCTGGGACACTATTCACCTTACAGAAGGATTATTGCTCTTGGCCCAATGATTCGTGATATCGGAATGTATTTCAAGTGTTCTTTTTTTTCTGGTTTATCTGGTCATGCTCTCAGCCACATCTCTAATTCGGCCGATTTTTGTAATTACAACGTTTTAATGAAAAAAAAGTGAGTGCGCAGGCGAGCTGGTGGACATTGATAATGACGTAGAAAACCTGACACTGCGGTAAAAGCAGAGAAACTTGGTCGACCAAGTTTCTCAGGTTTTACCGCTGTCTCGGGTTTTCTACATCATGAACGTTTCAGTGTTAGGGAACCTTAACGTACCTGGAGTTAACTGGGATTTAAACATGTCCAGTCCAGATTTAAGCACTGGATGTGAGCAGGAGCTACTCAATTTCTTGAATTTTAATGGTTTTCAACAAATTAGTCGTGCTGTAAATGCTACCGGTAACGTCCTGGACCTGTGCATAACGAACGTCAGAGCGGTCTCGCACCGCGTTGTTGCCTTTCTAGTCGTTCCGGTTGACAAGTGGTGCCTGTCTTTTTCAGCGGTGGTTTCATTTCCCTTTACAGTCAGATCGGATGCGCGGGCTCCGATGTTTTACTACGCTCATGGTGACTACCTCGGATTGTATGCGCATTCGAGCAATATTAACGGGACACTATTTACAAGTGTGCTGATGTTCACAGTGCCGTCTCTCGGCTGACAGATCTTTTAAAGTCTGCTGTGGACCGCTTTATGCACTCTCGGAAAAAAGAAAGGTATATTCTTACACCACTTGTCCCATATTCGACACCCCAGAAGTTAATTTCAACGTACAAAGCGCTGCCGTCGAACAGACGGCCTCAACGTTTACGTGGTGCTTGAGAACGGTGAGATATGCTTAATTAAATCGCTAAAATACGTATAAAAGACAGCGGAAGAAAAACACTGAGGTTTTGCACTAAGGCTAAGAAAATCCCGATTAATCTTTTTTTGTAGTCAATAACACATACCTTTGCTATTTTAATAAGTTGTACCACTCGGCTATCGAGCCTCCTGTGAATCTTGGGAACGTCGGTTTGACGTCACTACGATGTACGCCGAACTGAAATTTTGGGATGTCCCATTTATGGGACAAGGGGTGTAAGATTATACTTCTGGGAGTGTACCGATGAAACGTGGTAGCCGGGGGAAATGTCCTCGGTGGTTCTGAAGTGATCTACGGCACGCACTAACTTTGAAATCGCGTTATCACAAAAGATGTAAGTAGTCTGCCTTGGACAAATGGCACTCCTTATTTAAGGAGTATCGCTCTACCGTGAAGTGTTTAATTAAAAGAGACGAATGGCCAACTGCCTGTCTTTGTTGAGCCTGACCTTAAGCGCTGTCCCGACCGCCTCTGGGGATATGTTAGGTATAATAGGCCATCCAGTATGGCTGATGATATAAGTCTCAAGACTCAAACAGGTCATGTCTCTGACTCATTCAGTCTGTGCAATCTCTTTGCAAAAAACACTTCTCATCAATACGAAACCCCAATGTCCTCCAGTCCAACAATGCAACCCTGTGTTCTGAAAATTCCTTCTGATGCCAATCCCCGTACTGACTATTGATGACGTGGTCTCGGCCATAAAAGAACTTGCCCCCAAAAAGTCATGTGGGGAAGATGGGATCCCGGCTTTTATTGTTAAAGGGTGCTCTGATATCTTTGCTCCTGTACTGTATCCCATTTTTAACATGTCCTTAATAACAAGTACATGTCTGTCAGCCTGGAAAACTGCTTTGATTGTGCCAGCACACAAATCTGGAAGCTACACGTGTATTGATAACTACAGACCAATTACATTGCTTTCTGTTTTTTCGAAGGTTTTTGAAAAAGTCAGTTTTAAGCGTCTGAGTTTTCATTTTCAACAGACGCTTAGTCCAAATCAGCACGGTTTTTGTCACGGACGATCTGTTGAAAGAAATCTTTCAACCTTTTTGTAGTTCGCGAAACCTATAGTTTGGTCCCGGTGGTCAAGTTGATGCTATTTATTTTGACTGTTCGAAGGCGTTTGACCTCGTAGATCACAAATTATAGCTGTCGAAGCTGTTACATATGGGTCTTTCTTCGGGTTTCTGCGACTGGTTTGCTAGTTATCTTGGCGAACGCTCAACCATGGTTTCCTACTTAGGATGCAAATCATTCCTTTATCTGTTGAACCCTGATACCCCAAGGGTCGAACCTCGGACCTTTGCTTTTTAATATTTTCGTAAATGATCTTGTAACTAGTGTGTGTGGCTCAATGATGCACCAGTATGCTGATGACGTGAAAATTTATCGTAATATCCCCACGCCTGTGGACTGCGAATTGTTACAAAAAGATATTGATGCAATTCATTTGTGGTGCTGTGCGAACTCGCTGGTTTTAAACCCCAACAAAACTAAGATCGTTATTCTTTCCCATAAGGCAAATGTTGTACATCCTTACACATTAGACAGCTCTGAAATTTCAAGATCTTCTGTTGTGCGTGACCTTGGCATTTTGTTCGATTCACGCCTGAACTTCAACTTTCATGTTTCAATGGTTATTGGTGATTCTTTGCGAATCCTGGGGATAATTGCAGGCATTACCCATGACTTCCGGAATTATTTGAGAATACTGCCGGCCAACTTTTGAGGGCCAAGGCATGATAGACAAACATCAGAAACCATCAATGAGTCCAATGAACAAACAACAATAAACAAGTAGCTTAGTCATTGGTGACAAAAAACAATTCATCAACTGCACTCGCAAATAAAGCGGTAGAAGCAATCGCCGTCACACTTGGTGGCAACTCATTCCACTCACTAACAGAACGAGAAAAAAACGAGTTTTTAAAAACATCTTTTCTGCGGCGGACCTCAAGGAGCAAATTCTCGTGCTTCTGCCTTGTAGCGATATTCGCGTTATACTGCAAATAATCATCAAAATTTAAACCAGCGTTATTATGAATAATGTTATTCAAAAATGTCAAACGCTTTACTTTCCTTCAACATGATAATATAGACACTCCGGACGCGGTATACAATGGTGACACGTGTGAATCTTTGCCGTATGAATTGTAAATAAACCTAAGCGATTTTTTAAGGCCTTCCGATTGGTCAATAAGCGATTGCGAGTGCGGGTCCCATACAATGTCAGCCTATTCCAGCAAAGGAGGAATCAGCGATCTATAGGCCGTCAGCTTTGTCGCAGGAGTACAGTGACACATTTTCCTAGGTAGGGACCATAATTTACTTGACGCTTTTGTGACAGTCTGCTCAATATGACTATCCCAGCTTAAGTTGGACGTGATAGTAACTCCTAGATACTTGTATTTATTAACTACTTCTAAGGCATTTGAATGAATAGAATAAGAAAAAAAGATAGGCACCTTCTTCAGTGTAATCGACACCTGCACACATTTCTTGACATTCAAATTCATTTGCCATTTTTGACACCGTAATGAAATCATCTGAATACTCTCCTCTAAGCATTTTTGGTTAGATACGCAAGATATATTTGAAATCAATACACAATCATCAGCAAAAAAAAAAAAAAAAAAACGGCACTGTATCGAGGGCTTATCAACTCGCAGGTCATTGATAAAAACCAAAAAGAGCAATGGTCCGAGTACCGAGCCCTGGGGCACTCCAGAAAGAAAAGGTAACTCTATTGATTCAGCATTGCCTACGCACACAAACTGTTTACGATTTGTAAGGTACGAGCTATCCATCTCAGTAGGCGATCATTGCCCAACACTTGCTTCAATTTGTGCAGTAACTTGCGATGCGAAACCCTGTCGAACGCGAATTACAACTGTATACTGAACCTTTTTCAGGCTTTGGTTCTATTACGGTTGGACTTTTGTTCTACGGTGGGGAATTTTTTGGGTGTTAGTGAGGCGCTCAGGTTGGAGTGCATACAGAGACGACTTGTGAGAATCGTCTACCATCGCCACATTGGACGGAGTGTTTGTTTTATGATTATGTGCTTCTTTTCGGCACTCTTCGTCTTTTTCCTCTTTCAACAAGGCGACTAGTTCGCGACATGATGTGTTTATATAAGTTGTTCACTTCTGTTTTTGATTCCCCAATGTTATTGAGTAGAATCTCAATTGATGTCCCCCAGCGACAAAATAGGTCTACTCCTTTTTTTTACCCCCCTTATCTAGAGTCCAGTCCCCCGCTGACACGGATGATGCTCATGTACAAGTATTTTAATCCTCACGTGGACTTTTTTATACCTTTTAAAACGTTCAAGCATAGTGTTGTGGTTAGGACTGCCGTGTAGTTTGATTAGTTCAGTGCTGTTTTATAAGCTGAAGTGTAACCCTAAAAAGGCCCCTAAAGCTGTTTGGGAAACACAGTAAAACTCTGATTGATTGATTGATTGATTGATCTACCATGCCACTCACATTGGCAGCTCTGCAGTTATAGTGCTGGGACTCATCACTCGTATAACTAAACGTTTTTATGCGTGACACATGCATGTTTATGTTATTCTTGTCTATCATATATCTAAATATGGAGTTTCGATTGTATGGAGTTTGCTCAGCGAACCCAATGCAACCAAAATACAGTCTATGCAGCGACGTCCTGTGCGTATAGTGTATGACAAATATTGGTCGAAGACATATTTTTTTCATAATTGTGAATGACTTTTTAATTATACAATCTTTAAGTTCTATATATGAAGGGCTAACCAAAGGTGCAGGTTAAATTTTTTAAAAAATGCACAGTGATATTTATGCTCTGAGCTTGTGTGCTCAGTAAATATTAATGTAACGTCTAGTCTGATTAGGAGCGTTTTTTTGTCATCACTATCAACATATGTCATCACCAAAGACAAGAGTAGAGATATGTGTAAATAATTTAGAGCATGAAAGGCTTGAATGTACTTTTGTTATTATACTAAGTTAAAAATTAAGTTGAATGCGATGCTTATTGCTTAGCTCAGAATTTGTTATTCTGGTAGCTTCTGCTTTTCATTTTCGTGAAGTATGTGTATTTTATATGTTTCAGTACGTTTTACATTATATTACGTTGCGCCTCATTACATAATACTGATATTTATGAGCTAAGAAATAAAGATATGATAAATAGAACAGGGAGAAACATCAATAATACTTAAAAAGCGAGCGAGCTGGTGATGATTCGTGGTAACAGAACCCGAGACTCAGTAACACAGGAGGGGACGAACACAACACAACGACGTTGAGTTGTGTTAGTCCCCTTCTGTGTTCCTGAGTCTCGGGTTTTGTTACCAGGGAGAAACATTGCAGTGAAAGGTCACAGCAATGAAAAATGATGTGAGTTTTCGAGATTAATAAAAGTATATTTTATAGCAAATGGCCACACAAAGATTGATCCTGAATGGTACCTGCCATCGTACACGTCACGCTCCCGAAATACGAGGAAATATTGCTCCATTCCAGTACAGGAATGATGTTTTTAAATACTCGTTACTGCATGTGTTTTACTATAACTGACTAGGTTGATCTATCCGATCAAGTTGTCAAATGTTGTAATCTTGATTTATATGAAACCGGTTAAATGAATTATATAGTTAAATCACTTCGGTGCGTAAATCAATATTTGTGAAGTACATTGCTGTTTGTAACGCTCTTCTGAATCATTCTTATGAATCATCTGCTTAGTTAACTCCTTAAGTGCATGTTCCAATATTGCTAATGCATCATTTTGTTTAGTTAAATTGTTTTGAGTGCAGGATGAATATTCCCGGTGTATATTTTCACCCCTCTGTAGAGCGGAAGGTCCACAATATTGCAAATATACGAATAAATAGCATAAATAATGTGAAGCATGAAGCTGATGATGACGGTAGTGGTGGTGCTGGTGGTGATAAAATAACAATATGTCGCTGTTTTCCTACTCCCTTTCGTCGGTACGTCTCAGAAAACGATGATAATTTTATGTGTTTTTTAAATATAAATTTGAACCTTGACTATAGGCCGTATACACATTTTCAACACAGGAGGAAGGGCAGATCTCCCTCCGATAGCATGTTCTTTTATCGGTCCACACACAGATGTCTGGAGGCTTAGGCCCGTGGCTGCAGCGACCCCTGCCACCATACAAAGCGGACCCCTATATAGCTACTTATTTGCCCACATTTTCTGGAAACGGATGTTTATTGGTGGGTGCTGCTTATGCAATTGGGCGACTTATATTTGAATTTTAGTATCGGCTGTCTCAAATAGCGGCCACGTTCTTTATTTCGACCGCGAAATTCGGTTTCTTAACCTATCGCGTTACGATTTTGTGCAGCGTTGCCCACAGGTGGTGTATTTTTCATATAAAAATTGCAAAGAGCGAACTTACGCGAGGAAAAGTAAAGGAAGAAAAGTCTTACCTCCTATGATAACCCAGCGAAACCACCGGTCTGAAACCAATAGGGCGCCCTACTGTTTAAAGACCAATGGCTTCGCTGCATTTTCATAAGAGTTAAGCATTTTTTTTTACTTTTTTCTCATTTAAAATTGCCCTTTGAATATTTTATAGAAAAAAATGAACAACTGTTGCCGAACGCTGCACAAAAGTGTAGCGCAATAGGTTCAGAAAGTGAATTTTGCGTTCGGTTTAAATCGCCTGGACGCTACTTGACACATCCGGTAGATCGTTCCAATACCTCCAATAACGATATGCGATAATGATAAGATGCCTGTGCTAAGGCATCAACGGAGTATCGGGTATCGCTATCGAGGTTATTTGAACGATATACCAAAACTACCTATTAACCGGAAATACAATATACATAGATTACCGTAAATTGTATTGAGGATTCGTCGGCCATAGTTTGGAATTGAGGGCTAGTCAAAATGTCACAGTCAACGATCTCTAAAACCCCGCCGTGCATCCGCGCGTTGCTTTGAAATTTTAATTCTTTAAAATTAAATAGGTTTCAATATGAAGTGTAATTTCGCGCTGTATACGTCATAAAATATCAATACACAATTAAAAAAGTGAAAAAGATTCTAAATTATTCTACTGCCTGACTCAAAATAAAACTACCCGAATGTTTGCAGTACGCGGTAGGAGTTAAAACGAGGGCTGCGTAATTGATGACCTAATTTACCGATTAAGCGATAAATGCTTTAGTTGTGATCAGTATTTCTTAACGAAATAATCGATTGGGTTTAAAGTTAGGAAGTTTGGGGAGAACTTAAAAAAAATGCTTCCTTTACAACTTGGTCCATATTTATAAACTTTAGGAGATGGCACCGTTTTCTTTCCACGGTTAGGCACTTTAGCATTTCCCGTGGTTGTATTCCAGCGTGATTATCAACGTTAACATGTTATAGATATATGAACCATTTCAATGGCTTTCGTTTCTTGAGGGGTACGTATTCCACCAAGAATAGCATAGCCATAAATAGTAAGAAGAATTAGAAGTTGAGTCTTTGTCCTTCTGTCACCTTTTGCTTTGTCTTTCGCGGATTGATGTTTCTTTAGGTTTGTCGCCTCGGTTTCGGGCAAGTCAAGTTCAATACCCAGCCCCGCCCGGTTCGATCTGAATGATCATCGTACCAGCCTGCGGTCGTGTGGTGCGTGGTGCACGTTAAAGACCCCCAGGCTATCAGTCGTACTGCACTGGCTGAGTTGATCATCTATTGTGGGTGACACTGCCACCATGGTCGGGCTGACTAAACTCCTGGTGCATAAACAATAACGACTTTTTTTTTTTTAGCACTGGCCTACGGATCCCCATGTTGTGGTTCAAATCCCGGTCGAGGTTCCCGCAATCTGACGGAGGCTTATTGCGGAGGGGGCGCCGTGTAACCGAACTTTCGGTTGCACGTTAAAAGATCCCCAGGTGGTCCAAATTAATCCTCAGTCCTCCTCTGGGCCGTGCGAGATGGCCGGCTTGGCACGTAAAACCCCCAAATTTTTTTTTCGCCGAAAACGTAAGTTTTTACATTTTTTTAGATATTATATGCATGGACGTCGACGCAACCTAGTAATGAAATGACTAATCGATAAAATGATAACGATTAATTCGGTTGATATTTTAATCAATTCAAAGACTTTGGGCAAACATATTTTTGTGTTTTAAGGGGACGGGGTGTCCCACTTAAAACACGAAAACATGTCTGCCCAAAGTCTTTGAATTTAAGATCCCTTAATGATTGCAATAATAACACTGCTTGTCATTCCAGGATTTCAGCGGTTAACTGTATTGATGAGGGAAACACTATATATATATTTTTTATATCTGACCTTCCTAACAAATTTTTAGTATCTGTACCAATTCAGTCGTTTTGTTCAGCGTAGTATAGGTATAGGCTAAGGAACTTAGCATTAAAATTAACGCTAACTGTTGTCCAAGAACTTGATGTCAGATTTTTAACACTCAAGTATTGATGTTCGGCAACTGATATTCAAACTGCAGGTTCCCTTAATGAGCAAAATGCAGAATATAGGGTAGTTTAACTCACCAGCCTCGATCTAAAATCGACAGTTAAAATCGACGCCTGCACGTAGAAATTTAAACTTTTCGTCAATGGTGTAATTCACGGGTCGGTTTTTTCTTGTAAAATTACAAAGCAAGGCTATCTTTCTGTAAAAAATAAGGCCAAGAAACTTGCCAGGGTCTACGGCGGGAAGCAAAGCAGACAACAGGGGTCCAGTAGTGGGATGTGTTTGGTGTTCGTATTGATAGATGGCGCTACCTCCTTATCGCGACGGCTCGCGACCACCTTGGTTTATTAAAACGAATATAATCTTTTTTGAAATGTACCTTAGGTTAAAAAAAAATACGAACAATAAAAGCAAAACTCAAAGTAAAATAAAAAAAAAAAAAAACGCGCCTGGATATCGGCGGCGCTTTTTGCGGCCAACGGATTTCGTCTGCGTGTCGTCTGTTATCTGTCGCTGGTCGGCTGCACCTTCAGACGCTGCTCCCGTCGCCATCTATGGCTACGAACGCCAAACACACCCAGATACTGGACTTGGTTGGGTGGGTCGCCAGCCACCGTAGACCCGGGCAAGTTTCTTGGCCCTATGTTTTACTAAAAGAGAACTACGCTTTGTAATTTTACAAGAAAAAAAACCGACTTGTGAAATGCACCATTGACGAAAGGTTTAGATGGCTACGTGCAGGCGTCAATTTTTTACGGTCCATTTTAGATCGAACCTGGTGACTTGAACCACCCTATATAGTAGTTAAAACGACGGAGGGGAAACTCATAACGAAGATATGTTATGAATTCTGTCTTTCTGCTTTTGCCCAGGAATGTCGGAAGCATTTTGTTTTTACATTTCTACGCATTTTCTCTTACTCTGCACTGGAGGTGAAAGCATATTGGATCTTAATATTTAGCAGCCAGGGATTTTCCAGGCAGCTGACTTCAGGCGTTGAGGCAACACAGTTTATCGAACAACATGGAAGCATGTTGAGAACTCAAATGTCGAAGGGCAAGCACAAATAACAAAGGATCAACCCTTAGACCTTTTCGCTTCCATCTCAGCTTTGTGCTAAAACTACGCATCGTTTCTTTTTTCGTCTTTTTTTTTTATGTGGCAGATTTTCCGAAAATTCCGTTTCCCAGAACAGCAGTCCTGGTCGAAGGCGATTTTTCATTCCGTAACGCAGTACTTGCGTCTTCACCTTCTAAATGAATCACGTACGGTTAATAAGACGCGATCCTGCGCTTACTTTTGTGCATGATTTGATTTAGCCGGCGCTTTCAAACTCACTAAAACGACGAGAGTCATGACCTTGAACTTTTGACACTGCACGCCTGGCTCCATCGGGTTGTAGCGTTGGTCGGGTTCGGGCTGAATGTGTACTTCAGCAAAGGGCAATTGTTTTAGTGTTACGACGTGCAGATTAGCGGATACCGATTCTACTTTGTATTTCGTAGATACTAGATAGTGACTCATCAAAAGAAACCCTTGTATTTTTTTCGAAACATTCTGAATCTTCCAGACGTGCGGGAGGTCCCAACCACTCAAAAATAATTCTACGTAAATTTTGCTCGAAGTCTACGTGCTAATACTCCAGGTAATCTTCTTTTTCTCTCGATCCTAGATTGCGTTTGTATTTTTGGGGAATAACAGTGTTTTGGTCCCTGATCGTGAGAGGGAATGTTTACTTACCGAAATATGTGCTGACGATAAGCAAGAAACCAATGTGACGTGAGCTCATATTTCCTACCTACAAGGCGACAACACGCCGCTTTCGGTTTTAAGCGTTTAAACAAGGTTATTTCTTATATCTCAGCTATCGATGATTAGGAGAAACCTCAAGCTGTAGTTAGGTGCAGTTATGTAGGTCTTAAAAAGCCCCTCGCGAGCGGGCTTCTCAATTTTTTTATGATGAGCTCTTGACGGGCGGCTTACGTTCGAAAAAGCGCTGACGTCAGGACTAGTCCATCTGGAGCAGATAGCGGGGAGCCCATCAACGCGAACTGCCGTTATCATCTGTGCCAGAGTCACCACGGCATTATTGAAAAGGCGAGGGAACTCTCGAAGCGGCGCATGTGGAGCAGATGGGGCTCTCCCCTATCTTCTCCAAATGGAAGAGTCCTGACGTCAGCGCTAGTTCGAACATAAACTACGACTTCAGCGCTCCTCAAAAACCACAGAAAAAATAAAAAAAAATCGCCTACTAGCGTGGAGCTGTTTAGTGTCTTCATGGCTGTACATTGTGACACGTGTTGTGTCCTAGCTACGCAGCTGCAACACAGTTGAATGAACCCGTTGTCTCAAACAATCATTTTAGCAGACTCCATATCATGGTGTCCTAAAGACGAGTTTTAAGTGAAGATTGTAGAGCCTAACAGATTATTTCTTCAGCTTTTGGTTTGAATTAAGCCCTTCGACTAATCACGGGCTTTCATAGAGTTGGTATTACTCAGTTGGGGGAAAGAATTTATGGTACGCTGTATCTAATGCGCTACTTCATGGAAGTTACAAAAAAAATTACCGCATCTCCACGTGGTGAATGATGTTGATTGGGGCGAAGCTCTGATGGTGTTAAGGATACTGACTTTGTTCATAGGTAGCGCTGATGGTGTTGATTTTTTTTTTTTTTAGTGGCTACTTGCAAGATATTATCCATGACATCCCCAGCTCTTGAGTTACTACCATATCTCAGAGCCCTCTACTCGTCCCGCAGTCGTGGCCGAGTGGTTAAAGCGATGGACTAGAAATCCATTGTGGTCTCTCCGCACAGGTTCGAATCCTGTCGACTGCGCAAACTTTTTTTTTCTTTTTTTAAGAAGACAGATGGGATGGCAGTCGATGTGAGCACGGACGCCGGACGAAAAAGGCTGGACCCTAAGGAGCTGCGCCCCTAAAAAAATGTACTTTACTTGAGGTACAGTGCTAATTTAACTTGTCTATTACGCGCGAGCGTGCGGCTTTCTCCGGAGAGTGCTAGACTGGTGGCATTCGCGGAAGCTAAGCTAGTCACGTGGCGCAACATGGAACGGCCCACTCGAGGGGTGTCCTGCCCGCTCTATCAGCTTGATAAGCGATAAAAGGAAAGTGCTTTATGATATATTTTTGTTTTTTGATGACGACATCGTTGATACACCTTCATGCTTTAGTTCGTTTATTGTTCGAGAAATGTTGTTTGTAAAAGGCGTATGAGCAGCCTTCGGCGTTCGCCGCCAGCTGATAGCTGCTGATTTCATGTTGCGCCACGTGACTAGCTTAGTTTTCGCGAATGCCAGCAGTCTAGCACTCCCCGGAGAAAGTCGCACGCTCGCGCGTTCTATAGACAAGTGTGATTAGCACTGTACATTTTCCCAGCATGCAATGGTAATTAACGTAAGCTACTTTTCTGGTACTTTCCGGGGAAAGTAAAACTCCCGAATCTAAATTACATTACCCAAATATTGTTTATTTAAATTTGTTTCACAATATCTTGCTTTGTGAAATATGACAAAATACTGGAAGGAATATTCACCTCTCACCAGAAACGCGAGCACAAGACGCATCGCTCTCATTGCACCGGGGGCGGTTTTCTCGCAGCATTTCAAACTCTTGATACTTCTCGCACGTTCAGCAAAAACCAGGAAGTTGTGTATATTATGAGAGGACACTCCTCAACGAGACAATTGCTTGCCGAACAAACGGCGCTAACGTCATGCTCTCTCCTAATACGTTTAAGCCTCTAGGGTGCAAGCGAGTATGAGCGGAGTCAAATTCCGAAATCTGAGGGAGAGGGGGGAAATTGCGAAATGACTCAAATGCAGAAGACATTAATTATATTGACTGGTATTGTTAGTCTAAATAGAGCTTACTGAACAAAAATTCCCCTTGAAAGGATGCGCTCCCCTGTTTGACTCAGAGTATTTACATGCACAAAACTATGCCTACTGCATGATCGCACTGTTACAATATGTAACCAGCTGTGGTGTCTAGCCAAACCTTCTGACGTGCATCTTTATAATTCCCATATTTTTCTCAAATATCTGATAGCAATTTAAAGCTTCGGAAACTAAATTCACGTGGTTTTCGAAATGTTCTATCCTCCAGTAGAGGTATGTGAAACGTTTGGCGTTGCTTGGAACTTGCAATAACGTACCAGTTCTAAAGTTTGGAACCCTCTACTTCTCAACTATTACGCGTGCGTTCATTGTACCCGTGTAATCTGGCAGGCTTAAGCAAACGAATTAATATATTAGCGCCTGAATCAGTTGAAAACGTATTTTAATATTTGCCAAGGTAATACTGTCACGAATGGCAATTGATGAGGCGACGAAAAATGAACGAAACTAAACGTTTAATGGGGCGAACTTCGTACTGCGTGGTACTGTGCTGTAAAGTACTGTGTGGTACTGTGCTGTAAACATTTTTTTGTCTCATCAAAATTTATGCCAAACTTCCAGGGGAAGTTTGTATTTCGTCTAGATTTCTTACGTTTAATATATCGTGTCTTTTTAAAATAACGCATTTCACTTTCAAAAAACTGCACGTTACTGATTGCTCGCAATGCTCGCTTTTGTATGAAAAGAAGGCAATCTAAGTTCGCTTGGGATGTGGATCAGCAAACTAAAAGACAGTAACTCAAGCGAGACTGTACGGCGGCAAAAGAGATTCGCCGTTTCACTTTCGTTGTGGCGCAATAGTTTTACGCGTTCGAAACAAAACAATCCCCCACAGGTTCTTTCTCATGGAGCCAATAAGCGGTGTTCATATTAAAAATTCAGGAAATTAAACTCTTAAAAGATTAAAACAGAGCAAACGACGACGGACGAGAAACAGGACACATACACAGCGCAGTGTATGTGTCCTTCTGTTTCTGGTTTCCCGTCGTTTGCGCTGTTTTAACATTTCACAAATGACGCATCAACTAGCCCCATCTTCAACCTGAGTTAAAATGAAACTCTTCAGAATCGCATTGTTGATGGGAGTTAAATAAAAGAGTCACGAAGTTATAATTTCAAACTTGAGGATGACATAAATCACTTTGGTCAAAACAGTAAGTACTTCGTATTACTGATTTTTAAAGGAAGTTTATTTGATTTAAGCCACGAGTCTGAACGCAACAACCAACTTTTTTAGCGCTTCCGGAGAGTTCTATCTTGTTCACGCTAGAAAAAAAATATTTGTATTGTCGGCATAATTGACGATATTTGATCTACCCTTTACGTTTGCGATGTCATGTGTATATTAGAAAAATAAAACAAGAACCAAGAATGGATCCGCGGGGGACCGCATATTTGTAGTACTGAAGTTCTGAGATTAAACAATTTATTACTGCATGCTCTGTTCTAGAAGTAAGATAGTTTTCTCACCAACGTTAGTGTAACTCCACTTACTCGGGAGACAGGGAAGCTTACTTAGAATTGCACCATGTTGACCGCAATGGAATGCATTTTTAAAGTGAAGAAATATGCCAACTTCATAGGTTATATGTTCTCAAGAATTCTGGTGTTTTAGACCAAACAATGCAACTCTTGGGGACTTATCCTTCTGAAAACCGAATTCCACGTTTACTATAATCGTATTGTAATTATTAAAACTCTGAAGTCTTTTATGTATAATATGCACAGCGACCTTCGCGAGGACTCAAAGCACAGAAATAGGTCTGTATTTGTTTGAATCATCAACAGGGCCACCTTTATGTATAACAGCCACACGTGCATGTTTCATTTTGTTCGGGAAAACGCCTGTGGTTAGCATAAGGTTAAAAGATGTGCCAGTGGAGTACACATTGTCTCACAGATGGCCTTTATCGGCATAGGCTTAGTATCATTGAAAGGGCAGTGCAACGATTTTAATGTTGAAAAAATCGGGAGTTTTTTCATTTTTTATATTGTTTATGCAAGCCCAAGGGACCATAAACGCGTCACCTTTCCCCGAAAAACTGCTATTCTGCTGCGTAATCGCAAAGCAAAAAACGAATTACTTGCCGATCTGCAGCCGCCTTTGGTGATTACAGGAATTGAAAAGACAGCGTCTCTGGGGGATTCGCGGAAGTTCACAAAACTTGTACCCCTCCGCTGCTACTATCACCGTCAGCCCCGTGGCGAACCGTCCTTGGTGTCGATAGCTCGCCGCAATTTTCGAGGATGCTTATCCTTTAGAGGTCGACAATCGCGGAGGAAGCGGCTGGGGGCTCTGAAGAGAGGGCCCAAGGGGAAACCACGAGAACCCCCAGAGTACGTCACTCGAAAGTCGACGTGGAGAGTTGAGAGGCACTTTGAGCTTCGATTTTTTTAATTTTTCTTTTTTTAAAAAAAGAACTAGCGTTTACAGAAAAATACGGTTTTCTGTTTTTCGTTTCATATGTGACGCTGATTGATTTTCGCAGTTAATTGACCAAAGTATGAAAATCGTTGCACCGCCCCTTTAATATTATCCGCTCCAGACGTACAGATATATTTTTTTTTAAATATAGAATTAATTTAATGATTTTATACTGGTCAGTCGGATAAAGAAAGAAGGAATTTAAACAATTCGTTGTAATGAACTGTTTGCACGGTATTTCGACGCAGTCTTTAAAAGGAGCACCGACAGCAACAAAGTGTGCATTAAATCGGTTTGGGGTGATTTCAGATAAGATCGACCAAAGGGTGGCTGGTCGACATTTTTAAATCAACTGATGTTTTTATATGACATTGTCTAGTGTCTGGTATAAACGAATCCACACTTAGTTTTGACCAGAAAAAAAAATTTGGAGACAAGAAAAATCGTAAGGCAGGGAGAGGTGGACAGTTGCAATAACGCGCGCTGATGGAGGGGGCAAGTTTGAAAGTGAATAATTAAAACAATAAAATTAGGAGAATTTTAAAACTTTTTACAAACAAACTATGGGTTTAACTTGCTTGTAATATAAAGTAACAATATTTATTAAAAATTTATTTAGTTTTCTAAAAATTGCCAAACATGCCTGCTCGAACGACAAACGGCAAACTTTGAAAATCTGTATCTCATGAAATAATTTAATCATTACTACATAACTTGCAGACATTATTTTACTAATATATGGCTATTATTGAAAAAATAAATAAGGTATCTGAGTGACACAATAGTTACAATATATTTAGGCAAACATGGGAAAAAATCAAACAAAGAAAAATTCCAATGCGAATAAAAAAAAAACACCACCTTCGATTTTTTTTAAATTTGGGTACCCTGTTATACTCTATTTCAACATTCATTTCTATTAAAAACATGTTGCATCATTGCACTGTGAAAGAAGAAACAACTCCCCAAAGTAGGGTCCTTTTTCAAAGCCTACACTTAGCAGTGTCCTATACAAGAAGTGACTCTGAGTTCCAGTTTCATGAAACTTGCACAAATCTTTTATATACATTTATTGAGATGAGGTCATTGATAAAAAGAGCGATCGGTCACACTGTAAAAGGGAGGAGAAACTATATACAGCGTTTTACATAAGCGTACAAAGTGGTATCATATTAGAGACTAATGATTTGAGAAAAGATGATGTAGTGTGAAGTTGTACCTTCCGGTATATTTTACATCTAGAGTAAAATAAATAACTTTACTTCCACACACAAAAACAAAGATATAATAGTAAGATATTTAGGTTGGCTGTGTATTTACGATTACAAACAATTTCAGGTGACGGATGCCATAGTGCCTAACTGGAGCAGCTTCGATGCTCTCGGTGTATGAATGAATCGTGGCAAGCCGATATATTTTATCCTGCTCGAGGATAACATTTTGGGATTTTTTTTTATAGTGATCAGATAAAAATTATTAGTAACCACCAACAAAAACAGTAGGTTAAATACCCCATGAAGAAAAATGTGATAAATAAGATGTCCCTGCATTCAAAATGAGCAGTCCTTGGGAAATCAAATTCGGCACTTTACGCTAAGTTTTTCCTCGCTGTACCCATTTAATAAAGTTGCTTCCAAGCAGATCCGAATGTCCGTGCTACATATACGTCACAGGTCCCTTCTCTTGATGACTTGCTGAGCCGCCACGCGTGCCAAGACTGAATGCCAGGGAAGGCGCGCACCGTCAGCCACTCTTCTTTTTTTTTTGTTCACGATACCGAACAACCTCATTTTCGTCCAGATATACAAGATGCACGCCTTTCAGTTTCTTTGATAGAACGCTCACCATTGTCCTGGCCGTCTGAATTGCGCTTACTGAACGTTCTCTCAGGTTGTTCAGCGTGGCCTGGTGCTTCACGAGTCCGCCAACTCCGTCACATGCATTTTTTCCATGTCCAGATGCAGAAAATAACCACTGGGCTTGTGGGCAATCGACCTTTGCAAATTGGTGAAGCTGGTAGCGATTCTTGAAATGACTGGCGGCGCCGTCACTTACGTACGTCACATACGAGTATACCGCAACGTTGTCTTCAACCCACTCCTTCACTTTTTCTAGAGCCAAGCAAGCGTGAGCGGCGTCGTGACAGAGGTCCTCACTGATGATGGCAAAGCTGTTTGTAGATTTTCTTGTCGTCACTACACATGTAAATATCGAAACTTGTTTTTTTTCCCAGTGATATGCTTGCACTTCCTCAGGAAGCACGATGGTCTAGTTTTCAGCAAAGTCAAAATGAAAGACAATGCTCCCGCGTTGCATGCACTGTTTTTCATCGTAGATCGCTTTACCTTGCGTTTGCCGGATATGGTTGTGAAGTACCCAACTTCCAACCGTCACTTGGATGACTTTTAGGAAAGTCTCAGGTTCTAAAGTTTTTTTCACAAGGTCGCCGGACTCCCATGTTGCAAGCACAATCTCTTCATCCTCCGGGATATCAAGTTCCTGGAGTGTAAGAAACTGGCCTTTTGGGCAGTGATCACAGTCTCCTAGAAGGCACAGTTCTGTTGCTGGATCGCACAGAAATGCCGAGTTCATTTCACCAGTGTTGAATGTTGAGCCTGTAACGTTCTCTAGAGCGGCAATACAAAGATAATAATTGGCGCATCGCACACAAACGCACACTTCCTGGTGTGGAATACATTGGACCCATCTAGGGCGCAACGAATAAAATTTCGTTAGCCCAACGCCGGAATCGGGATGCTTGTCTTTGTATATACGGAAGGCCTCTCGTATTGAGCGTGTCATGAAGCGCTTTGGCACGAACGTTTTCTCTCCGTTGAGCATGACAGAGATGACGTCCTTCTGGTTGGGACTTTGGCGCGAACATTGTAGCTCGTCTTTCGTGAAGTACTCTAGGGCAGCAGACAGGTTCTCCCCAAGTAGCACAACTCGCCGGTTTGGGACTGGGGCGGTACCGGTCTGCCGGTAAGATCCTACTGGGGCGACGCTGGAAACGCACCGCGGGGCGACAACGGGCCAGTGAGATTGCCAGTCACTGGCCAGTGACTGGGACGCCCGGCACTGGGCGTCCCAGCGAGTTCCCGGATGCTGCCAGCACAAATCCCCAGCGTAGTACCAGTAACGCGGTAAGATACCAGCAAGATCCCAGGCTAGCGGCCTCAAGCCATACAGTCCCCGGGCTTGTTTTGTCCCAGCGAGTTCCCGGGCTGCTGCCAGCACGAATCCCCAGTGCACTACCAGCAGTACCGCAAGATACCAGCAAGACCCCAGGCTAGCGGGCTAAAATCGTACAGTTCCCGGTCTTGTCATACAGCCTAACATGTGGTTTTGTGTGCAATTTACACCTGAATAGAAATGATGTAGTTCATAAGAAGAATAATTTTAACAACAAATGAGTGTAAACAATTATGTTGCACTGTACATGAAAGTAAATTTCTGGCATAGGTATACACCTTATTGGTAAAGCGGCTGCCACAGCCATCTGTCGCTCATACACATGATAGCAAATAAAACATACAAAATTGTTACCGTAATTGTTTATTGTCAGCTCCAGTGAAGCTACAGCTTGGCTGGTCATCATGGGCTTGTCGCTAGAGGAGTGCGCTGGATGAAAGAGGCTGCATGTCACGGGCCTAGGAAATGTTCTTCACACTTTTCATGCAGCTTGTGATGCAAGTCGACCATGCACCCAGGAAGGGGAGTCCTTCATTAGAGCACCTGCAAAGAGAATCAACAGCACAGTAAAATGACAGGGTAAATCAATACCAGCTGCACATGATAATCCAGAAATTCCAAACTGGGCAAGCGCTTAAAAGGTTAAAACAGCGCAAAGGACGACGGACAGGGTAAAGGACACGGACAGAGCGCTGACTCGAAACCAAATTTTCATTGAACTCAACGGCGCAATATATACACACTATTGAGAACAAAAAAAAGAAAATCAGCCTGAAAAACACCCAAAACAAAAGCACAAAAACTAAGTATCACCTCTAAAAAGATAAACCAAGCTAATCAAGTGGCCAGAAAACCAGAGGCATGAGACAAGAAGCCCATGTAAAAGAAAAACTTTTTGTAACCAATGCATTAATTGTCTTCATTTCATTTTCAATCTGGAAACTATATCAAAACAAAAATACTTTGATTGCCCTAAGGGACACCTGTTACAACACACTGGATAACCAAGCGGCAAAAATGGCCCAGTTATCTCATAATCAAGGTTAGCTATTTGCATGAAGGCCCACTTCAAAGAAAGGCTCGTGGAAATCATCTACTTTAATTCAAAAGGGCATGTCGAGAGACGGGCAAACTCGCCGGAGTAGTTGGCATGTAGTTTAACATTGCCGTTCGTCCCGATAGGTGCGAGAGATCCAGCATTTTTAGGTAAATATAGTGATTCATTAGTCTTACTGAGACAATGACAAATCATATCCTTGACATATTCGCGACCCTAGCAAAACGGACAGCACCAAGCGGGAAAACCGGGAACCAGCCAGAACAGGTCGCTCTGCGCCTCTCCACGTCTCTGGCGGCTTTCGCGGACACGTGTTATCGACGCGGTGGCAAACAATGTAATTTGATGAAGGTCTGAATATTTCTCAAGTTTGCCTGAGTGTTCATCAGTGTGATGAAGCCTCAGTAAATTGTTTTTTTCTATCACGTGTTTGAAAGCCTGTTTACTCCACAACACACAATCGCGTGCTTTCAATTTCTTGGATGGGGAGGAATCAAGGAAAAACGTTTTGATATCTTCTCTGTCCCGAATGACATTCAAAGTGACGACTACTCGGTAACTGATAAGTGGTATTTAAAACAGACGAGGTGTTTCACTGGAGGGAACCCCAATGCTGCAGTCAAGTGAATGGGAAGGTTCAATAGCTGCTTTTCTTGAATTTGGCTGTGTTTGATTAGCGTCAAGATTGAGCCACCCACGCTGGTCGGTGCATTGGCTATTCATCTTGGCAGCTTTTCACCGAAAAAGCCTCTGGACCACACCGAAAAAGTTGGGCTGATTTCGCATCTACTTGATTCTCGAAAACCTCCTCGCTGCATACGATTAATGAGGGATATTGTCTGCTTTCAAAAAATGGGGGTTAGAAGCTGTCACAACATTATGATCTATTGCGCCTCCAATATTTATAATATACCCTCGTTGAAGCCAGCAGCAATATCCGTCTACATTGCTCAGGTTGTCCGGCCACAAAAGATACTCTCTTTCCCCATTCAGGATTTGAAGTCAAGTTTAATGCAGAGGGGTTCTGCGTGAATCTCCGATGAAGACTATCTTCAAATTTGTCCGCAATCATCTCCGTGCTGCCGGCTAGAACCATATGGCTGAGTTTAGGTAGTATCTCTCCGTCTGTCAAATATACTTTGATTCAGCAGTTCACCTAATAGCTTGTCAAGTAAGCTCATATTTCAGCCCAAATAATATACTAATATCCCTTTAGTGGGACATGGTACGTAATATAATGCATAACCCGCACATTCGTCAAAATGACTTCGATTGTCACTAAAACCTGAGTTGAAATAAGAGTATCAGCTGCTTAGTGGGGCTCAAGAAGCTCAAGCTTGGCTCAAGAAGCGCTTGCTTAATTTTCGTAATTTTCCTGCGGCCTGTGTTGCTGATCGAGCAGACGACTGGAGCTGTTTCTTAATACGCACAAAAGCTCGATTTCGCCGACAGATAAGTCGTATGGTCGAGTGATGCGAGTTAGTTGAAAATTACTGTCGGTGGAACAATTCTGTAGTCATCGCTGCTTTCCTTACCTGATCAAAACTGATTAGAGTCTATTACCGTCTCCCCGGAGCCCATAGTTTCGGTAATGAACGAAACCTCCGAAACAAAAGTTTGACATGAAAAGAACAAAAAGCACCGGGAAAACAAAACTATGCTCTGCAAGTTTATCTGCACCGGCTACACTTAACCGTCGCAGTTGAAATACCTATAAAATAGGGCATTAAACAAAAGAAAATCTGTTAAATTGAATGCGCTACCCGTTCAGGCGGCCCGGCTGAGCCGACGCGACCTGTTCCCAGCCGCCATGTTTGTTTGGTGGTGGCGCCCCCTATAGATCGTTGGAGTCGCGAATACAGCTCATTGTTGTACACATACTAATGAGATTGGGTAGACACATGTAAACATATAATATATTGCAGAGTATGGCCCCTGTGTTCCCACATAATGGCAACCTGACTAAAACTCATCTGCAGATTTCACCAAATAAAAAATAGCGACTTACCCAGAAACTAGTATATATTATTAGCGTCTACCATAAACTCACATTGAGTGTTTACCATCGGCATGCCCCATAGCCCTTGAAAACGCCCGCAAGCCTCACTTACTTTAAGCATATGACATCATATGACAACAAACATTCCCTCGTGATCATCATTAATATCTACAGGTGCGAACAGTTCAGGCAAATCAATAGAAAGATAACAAATCAGTAGTGAGGTGGTGTACAGTGGCTGGTAGGTGCAGGTTAATATGTATGGGACATCTATTTTCTGAGTAATATTGCTTATCTGGTCAATTTTCTTCACAGACCCATCACATACTGAGGCAAGGTTCTCAATACAGTGAAAAACAGGAAGGAGGAGTGAGTTCCAGATTTAGCTTTGCACAAGCTATGTGGCCACTGACTTCATCCTCTTAGAATTTATTGGAGTGGATCTGGGTATGATTATGTCTAGCCCAACAATACTGCTAGGAGCACCTTCAAAACCTTCAGAAAGGGGTAGAGGAAGTTTGAATCATAATTTCCGTATTGCGATGAGAGCTGCTCATACTGAGAATTGATGTGAGTCAATGTCGGCCATCCTTCTGCCTGAAATATCTATGTGTCAGCCACCCCCTATCAGAAAAAGTTTTAGCTGAGCGCTTTTTACTGGCCGCTCCGCTCAGCCACTGAGCAGGAAAGTAACCAGGCACGCACGTAACGCTCAGTCGGCATCTGCGCTCCGACTGGTCGTTGCTGACTGAGCGTTGTGAGTATGCAGGTGCTTTCCTTTTGAGTGGAGCGGGTCGTAACAATGCTCAGATAAAACTATCTAATGTCTATGTCGCAGCCTCAACAGCCAAACGAGCAGTCTTCTTCCTCGCTTGCACAATAGACCAAAATTGCACTGCATACTGCTTTAGAGGCTTGTTGGCATGTTTCACACTTACTCTCTGCAGACAGCTAGGACTGTCGGTAAGCGAGGAAAAAAAAAAGTGTGAACACATATCATGCACGCTAAAAGAAAACATCAATGGAACTACACGAGACTGCATTAAAGTTGCCAATTGGGCGCGTTTTATACCGCACAACCACTGTGTGTGCACAAGTAAACTAGCTCTACATATACCGCTCAGCACACCACAGCTAGGCTGAATCACATAAGTGTCACACTTGCCGAGCTTGAAGTACAGTCGTGATCTCTACGAGTGTGAACAAGCGATCGTCGACTGCTCAGTACTGGGAGCATCATGCACCAGCGAACTTGCTCTCCTTTTAAAATGCCTTGCGAACCAAGCATGGTAAGTCATCTGATAAGGAGAGAACGTCACCAGGGACAGCACTGAGCAGTTGATAATCGCCTGCTTACCTTCATATGTATCAAGTCTCTACCTGGCCGAAGTAGGCAGTATGTGTGCAGCAGAAACGGCTGTACTGAAATCTCAAAAGGATGAAAGATCAGAACAGGCTTGGTAAGCTTTCACGTTGCAAGTATGCCCATGCGAATTTCACTTTCTAAAACATAAACACACATTTCAAATTGTCATCCAGGACAAGCTGCTATTACACAGCTGTATATATAAGGCAGCTTACCATCAACAACCTTTGCAGACTGCCATGGACCTGATCCTCAGGTCGGCTGGTGATGCAGGAACGAATTGGCCTAGTCGATGCTAGCTTCCGTTCGGCAAGGGCTGCACTGAGTATAAAGGTGAAAAAAGTGTTTTAGATAATGTGAAACAAACAAAAGCAATCCTAGCATCCACAATTCGCTAGAGGCACTGAAAACAAAAATCAGAGGTTGGGTCAATTATGTTAATGCAATATACTTCGGACACATACCATGACTGCAGGTAAGATATTTGCTGCCTTCAATCTAGATCTGCTTGAAAATTTACAAGCCAAATAACAAATATTTTATAAGCTGAAATATATTTCGATGGAACTACAAAATCTGAAGACTATCTCTGCAAATATGGTGCTATCTAGTACACCAGGGATGAGTAGAATTGGATTACAGCATCCCCCTTACAAAGATTGAAGCAAAACTAGTATAGAGTCTGCCGTGCCACTACAGTAAAACCTCGTTAATTTGGATCTCATGGGACCGGCAAAAATGTCTGAATTATCCGAAGGTCGAAATATCGAAAGAACAAAGAAAGCTGCGTGAAAACGTTTTCTTTATTTTGAGAAGAAATCTGTTATTACCGCCTGCTTTCTGGACGACACTTGGGCGGAGACGGCAACTTTCCTTAGCGCGGTCGAGTGCTCCACCGCACTCGCACTGTCGGAGCTACGCATCCCGTGCGCTGACAATGTAGTAAAGCAAGGCCTCTTCTAGTTTCGGGTGCACCACCTTCCAAGGCCGCTTTCTTTTCGTGTTGAACTTCTCGCTCTCGAAAGCCTGTAGGATATCGGCCACAATTTTTACGTATGTAGCCAAAGTGCTTCTCTTGACGTCGCAACCTTCCATCACTTGTCGAGAGACGCCGCCCTCCAAGGCCCTCAGTATTTCCACTTTCGTCGCTAAATTCTTAGCCTAGTACAGCTGCAACGGAAAACGAGTAGCAAAACTGACCAGTAATCGGAGCGGCGAAATCGCGACAGCCGGCGCTATTTTCCCCGAGCGCCGATAGCGAGAGTGCCAGTCACGTTGCATTTTTCAATGCAGGGGTGGCCGGCGAAAAATTGAGGGATAGAATAGTTGTTAAAATGGCGGGCTTTAGGATCCCCGCGTTGAGGCATAAAACGTGACTGTCACTCTTGCTATTGGCACGCTCGGGAACAATAGCCCCGCGTGTCGCGATTTTGCCGTTCCGGTCGTCGGTCACTTGTGCTACCCTTTTTCCGTTGCAGCAATGCTTCTGCTGCTTCCATGCCAGGAGAGTAACGAGCTGAAGCACGGCGATCCAGAGCAAAACTGGTGCGAAACACGGAGAACCGAAAGAGCGAAGAGCCATTGGAAAACCGGAAAAACCACGTGCGCACTTCGGATGGATAGCGGTCATACCCTTTGGAACAGACGGTAGCTAGCACCACCTGCCGAGTTTGTCCGAATAAACCATAGTGCGCCGCGTTCCCTCCGAATTAATGAGCGTTTGCTGCCATTGACTAATACATACGTTTGACGGGACCGGATCGACAGTTCAAATTATCCGAATTAGCGGGGGTTGAATTAACGAGGTTTTACTGTACAACAGAAACGACTCTACTGTGATCTCGTGGATATCAGAGTTCGGAACAGGCATGAAGGATTTGGCACGAGAAATATGCCAATGTCATTATTCATTTTTGCAACATTAAAATTACTCTGAAAGTGCGACCAGCTGCAGGGTGTATTCACGCAAATCTTGCGAGTGCTGAATTGTAGGCACAGTGCCCTAGTTGTGTTCATGTGCGATATATGACCAAATACCATAGAGACCAATACTGCAAACCTCTCCGAAAACCAATGGGTGCGGTGGCGAACGGCGCTGTTCACCTCTCTTGCTGTCCATTTGTGTTTGCGTGTTGCCACTTCCAATGGGAAGGCTGCAGCCATTATTGGGAATATTAAACAAACAAATAAAAATACAAACACAACACACAGCAATACTGGCAGCAAGTTGAGACGCACTTCTGTTGTAAACTCAGCATTCCGCTTACGAATGGGATGCGCAATTCCCCTAGAGTGTTTCATTCCACGTGAGTGGCATCGGAATTGCTAAAGGCCAGTCCATAAACACAGTCTGCGTTAAAAACAATCCTATCAGCAATAAGTTGCTATTATATTGCTCAATATATAGAGCACCTTACCATGAACAGCCTTGGCAGTCTTCCATCAAGCCTGGCCTTCAGCAGAGGATGCTGTCATTCTGTGTCGCCTCAGGACACTCACATCAGGATGGTAAAAGTGAATGCCAACTTCTACTTGGTAAGGACTGCAGCAAGTATAAAGATCAAAACACAGATTAGAATATACGATAAAAAATACCATGGACCAACTTGAAAAAAGTGCACAAAAAGACAAGGACAAAAGGATAGGAACACAGAGGACGCAGACTGGTGCACACTCACAACTTGATCTATTGAGCATAAAAGAAAAAAGAAAAAGAATCAGAGAAATCAGAAAGGCTGTGTTTGGAGAACGTGAGCATCAGAAACCGGGGCGTGAGCAAAAGATGTCAGGTAGATTGTTTTACAGACACTTTGGAATTAACAACAACCTTTCCATGTAATAAGGTGGTGAGTTCATTCTGATTGAACATCCTGAAAAATAACAGACAAAAAACAAGGAATAAAGGAGAGGAATACGTACACTACATACGAGTGTAGACTCCCAACTCACAAATTGGAGAAGAAAAAAAATAAAGAATGCGGAAGGAGCTTTAGCAAAAGTTCGGACAGGTCCAAGTGGAACGTGCTGACTCCCACCCATATGCATAAGACTGTAAACACGATTTTCTTGGCAGCTCAGGTAACAGACGGATGTGCGAACACATTGGTCGCCCATACTATGCATAACAAAGGCCTAAAATAATTCCCTTGTATGTTTTTCACAGTATCTGCTAATTATTCAAGTTTTCTCTAAAAGCCTCGTCCCACTAGAGTGACAAACACCGATTTTTGTCCGATGACACCACAAAGTTCCGTGTCGCTGATGCTGTCCCACTGCAACGGCCAACACCCGCGACAATCGCCGACATACCATCGACGACGGACGAGTTCTTGTCTGTTGTTAGACTTGAAGCGCAGCAAGCAGTCCCACCGAGGAACATCTGTCGGATACAAACTTATCCTCCTCGCCCGCTTGTGCCCTCTGTTGCCTCTCTTTCCACCCTTCCTCCCGTGGCTTGCTCCACCGCTCGACCTTCAGAGAAGCCCTTGGCGGCCTCTCCCCGTTCCCGCAGTTCCAGTCCCTCGATTGCTCATAGTGGTTGCGGGCGCGGCTTGCTTCCTGGCGCTGGGCAGTCATGTTGCAAAAGGCTTGTCTGTGGCTGGTTTTTCTCGCAAAAACTTGGTGCGCGATTTGGTGCTTCAAGACGCCGAGGTCTACGCCCCTAAATCAGGATGGATACACCCATGTTCGAGGACTGACCAAAGACCGCTCACCACGAAGTAGGACACGACGTTCCGCGGCAAGCCATTCCGGCAGACGAGACTTGTCATCACGTTCTGTGATGATCGGGATGCCGTATTGTCCCCCATAAAACGCCTGCCCTCGATCATTCGGATATGAAGTTTTAAACATCCTCAAAATCAGGGTGAAATTCCTTGGTGCTAACTTAGAATTCCTCGAACGACCCCCCCCCCCCCCCAAAAAAAAAGGAACGATTCGGGTATTCTAGTTCAGAAAAAGTTTGGTGTCAATTGTCACGACTGTTTGTGGAAAGTCGCCAACGGCAAATGAAGAGAAGCGGAAGCTTTAATCAAGAAACAAAGTAATTGTCTCCACTTTCACCGTGTTTGTCGGCGCATTTAATGCCCAAAGAGCAAAATATGAAAACCGCATCGCCAGAATGTTTATCTGTGTATTTTGAAGTGTTTTGTTGACAACTCCAATCCACTAGGAAAGAAGTTTCCTCGTCCCCGTGTCCTGCGTCGTGTCCGCCAGGTGGGACAGCGTGCGTCGTGTGTCGCTCGTCGTGTGTCGCTGTCGTTTGTTGCTGTCTGTCGCTCTAGTGGGACGAGGCTATAAGGATGACACACGAGCAGTGTAAATAGTGCATAAGTAGGTGACAATTCATCG